>NC_140582.1:909875213-911075213 GCF_964204655.1 Triturus cristatus | reverse complement strand
CTTGCCAGAGTTGGTCACCACAACACCACAAGAAAGCCACACTAGTTGGGCACAAGTTTCCAAAATACATCAAATGCTTTCCAAGTAACATTTAACTGCAGCAGTTGCCAATGATTCTTTGCAATTTAAATGAAAAGTGGTGATTTATTATTTGTTTAATAATTTTTTTATCAAAGGTATACTCTGGTGCATTTTGTTTATTTTGGGGTCAAAAATGTATACACTTAAGAGCTATTTTTATTGATTGATGTCTAATTTTCTTTGTGTTATGTTTCTATCTTGTTCAACTGTTTTGGTACTTCTCCATTTGAAAGAGTTTGCAAATGTAAAAAAAGTTTTTAAAAAGTTTACAAAATATTTGTGGGAGTTTGCCAAAGTTTTTGTAAAGTTTCTGGAAACCACAAAAAGAATAGGAAACATGCAGATAGACTTGGCCACCCTGTCTATTCCCAGAATCAATTAGTGTAAAGTCCTGTACAAAGACAGAAAGATCAGCTTGTGTGCCTCATGTCCTTACCAGAGGCCAACAGAGCCCAAACACTTTTGGAGAGGTTGAGGGGGTGATGGCACCCTGACACCCTACATCCGCAAGAGACTCTCCCCAATGTCTGGCATTGATAGGAGCACAATGTCACAATGTCAGAGAGGGGGCCAAAAGACCTTGAGGAGGAAATGAGCCTCATGGAGTTGGAGGAAAGGAGACTGGCTTGGGAGGAGAAGAGACTGGACTTTGAAGAAGAGTCATACTGGGCTTGAAGACCCAATAAAATTGTGCCAGCAACAAGTGCACTGAGGTAACTGCAGGGGGTGCCTACTAGCCTAGATTGGCAAAAGGGATTGCGCCTAAATATGTCAGGTGGGATGAAATAGAAAATTGGCCAGTATCCATCTGGTAGAGCTTTAAGAATGAGAAGGGTTGGTGCCCGCACTGGGGATATTTTCTGTGGGAACTGGTTTCTGTGACGGAAAGAAAAACGCTCCTGACACTAGAGAATATTTTCACAGAGTCTTAAACTAAGCAGCATATATATGGATATAACAGAGATTTAGAAACACACATGGGGACAACACAGACATAGGCAGACTTTGTGGAGGCCTCAATAAAGTCACTGGATGGCTAAATTAAAGGTAACGAGGTGGATACATATGAAGGGCTCTACAATTCGATGGTAAAAGAGCATATCCTTTCAAATTGTTCATCAGAGAAGTTACACCAGCATCTGGTGAGCTGTCTAGCCCTAGAGTCAAGAAGATGACTGATAAAACTGATGAATGGGTGTCCATGAAGTCCCATGGAGGTGGGACTTCTTGGAAGGGGGTTAGGCCCAAATTCAGGGAAAAGAAGTGGGCAAAGATAAAAAGAAACAGACCCCTAAAGAGACCCAGAAGATTGCACAAGGATGGGAGACCTGAAGCCCATCCCACTCCAAAGGGAATGTTACCTGGGAAATAACTATGACCCTTCAAAGGCAGGGGTGCATTATGACTATCAGCAGCAGAATACAAGAGGGGGGATTCTGTGTGCACCAAGAAGTCATATACTGGTGATCAGCCCAAAGGCATTGACAGCATAGGGATGGGGTTGGAAGTTGTCCCTGGGAGCTCCAGAGGGTGCACTTAGGTCATCCTTACATTAGTGGTTGGGGTCGAAATTGAACACTTGGCTCACTGGCCGCCAAGCATGGAAAAGTACAGGGCAAACATTAATGGGATTGAAGTGAATGTTCTGAGGGATATATGTGCCAGCACAACCATTGTCATGGCTAAACTGTTTCCCTAGGCCGGATATTCCCAATAAAATGCACCAGTTAGTAAACTCTGAGAATTATACAAAGTCACATCCCATATCTAGGTTGGACTTTGATGGGGGGAGGGGTTACTGGACTCACAAATGTGGCTTGATGGTCTCCAGAGCTTGCGCCGACGAGCGTTTGCGGTGATGACCCCGATGATCAGGTCGCACCTTCTCCAGGGTGCTAAAAGCATAAGGCGATCAGAGGGTCTTGGTGTCAACAGTATATACATTCTGAAATAGTAAAGAATTCAGGTTTTAGAGATGTTTGGTGCCTCCAAAACAAATTGGCATCTAATAAGCTGACAATAAATGAAGTGTGGAAAGAGGCATATAGTATTACAGAAGGGAAGAGGGGAGAAGAAAAGGAAGACTTTTGCATCTTAGACAAATGAGCCGCAGTGTCAGGAAAGTGGATCTCAGAGGGCAGGGTGTGAATCCACATACAGTCCCCAAGATAAGTGAACAACATGGAGACACCAGGTGAATGATACCGAGAAATTGTAAGTGCTATATAGTGAAAGATCAGATCAGTAGACCCGTCCTTAGTAACGGGGACAAAACCTCCATGTGAGTCCGTGATAAGGCGCAGGGGTGACCTGAGCAGTCGCAGAATAAAAATGAATACTGAACTGTCCAGAAAGGGGAACCAAACACATCAAGGTGCAGATGCAGCAAGATGCAACAGAAATAAATGGAAGTCCCTCATGGGTAGAGTCTTCCTGTGTTTACCAAATGAGAATTAATCTAGAGTAACCCTAAGTCAATTCAAGGAGACATATAAAAACAAAAGCAAAAACAAGAACATTAAGCATCCATAGGATAAAGCATGGGTAGCAACAAAGAATTCCTTGAAAGGGATCATTCAGCAGCTTACTGCAGAGATATGAAGTGGTGTCAGGGAGCGTCGTGGTTCATCAATTGAGGAATGACTTGAAACAGTCTCTCCGTGTGCACATGAAAACTCATGAGCACGGAAGTCTGGTTCCCGTCGGATAAACTCGCAGCTGGAATGGGAACAGATTGAGACATAACCCAAAAGAAACCAAGAATAAGGATGACAGAAGAATCTAAGGAATAACCGACAAAAAATTGGAAAATGAGCCCTCTCAGGGCCTATACAGCGTGGGCAAAGATGGGCATGTATCTCATTTACGATAAAAATGGGTGGAAAAATAAATGGGTGCTGAATGCAGCCAAATGGGTGCTGAATGCAGCCAAATCAAAAATATATATGCCCCAACACCATAGATTCAAGCATACAGTGTGCCAGAGAATAAAACAGGTGACCAAAAAGTAAGCCCTATGTATAGCCAAAGGTAAGAGCTGATTGGGTCTCACCAAATAGAAAAGTCAAGTACGGTTGAAACAAAATGAAGAGGAACTTCCTAACGAGACCCAACACTAGCGAAACAACAGGGTAGTTTGAAACTTACTGATAGAGGTAGGCAGAAATGACTTTCCAGATCCTACAGCATATCAACCTGCTGGTGGGGTCTCCGCAAGGCGATAAACGCCTTCCAAAACTGAATAAATGATGTAAAATACGGAAGTATTCAAACGTACTGACCACAAAGGTGAAAGAACAAGGGGGCATATTATCAAGCCAGGCGATAAAATGATCGCCGCTTTAGCGGCAGAAAACTGCCGCTAAGACGGCGATAATGGGCTTGATAATATGCTCTATGGAATTCCAATTGAAGCTCATGTTAAATGTGAAGGACATGTAACATGGGCTTCATTTGGATTTCCATAGAGCATATTATCAAGCCCATTATCGCTGTTTTAGCTGCAGTTTTCGGCCGCTAAAGCAACGATAATATTATCGCCTGGCTTGATAATATGTCCCAAGAAAAGCAGACTACTGTGAATACAGGAGGCTCCATGAGAGAGTTGGGTTAGAAGATGATGGTTCACCGCTTGGGGTTGCCAAGTCTTTAATGTATATGGTGAAAAAACCATAGTAAAAAACATACGGAGTGTAAAGAAATATCGTAGATGCTTATAACCAGCTAGATAACTTGGGAACTAGGTGGATATGGAAAATATAGTTTAAATAAGGGCCAAACCGTCGTGGAAGGGAGCATGAACCGAGCTCAGAAAATTCATAGAAAGACGGGGCATCAGAAAATCGAAACATCGACCTCTCTATCGGGGGCACCGATCAACTGGGAAGCATGGGAGGCCAGGTAACGTGGCTAAATCAGAGTGCATGTTACCAAGGGGTGATTACATTAAGACCTCTCTTTTCTGAATCCAAAAATTAGATCCAACAGACCTCTCTTTTCCTGTGGTATGCGGTGCTATCCCTTACTTTGAGGGAATGGATTTTTTCAAGAATAGTCCATTGAAGGTCTTCAACTACGTGAGATTTATGCTCACCTATTTTCGTTCTACATTCTCATCCGGTTTCACCCACATGTCCCAATCCACATGGGTATAGAATAAGATAGACTATCTCTGGAGTTCTGCAGTTGGTCATGCCTCTCGGTTTAATGGTTTTTTCACTGACTGTAATGGTATCAATACAATAGCATTCTCACAAACGTTGCAAAAACCACATTTGTTTTTGCTCTTAACTGGTTGTGTCCCATGGATTGATCTTTGAATGAACGTATCTCTGAACTTAATCTTGGCGTTGACCAACAAATTGCATAGGTTTTTCTGCGTCTAAATGCATATGTTGGTTGTATCAGTTTGGTTTCTTCCTTATTAATGTTGAAAAGATGCCTCTGAGAGTTGATGGTTTGTCTAATCTTATGGTCAAAGTTGGAATGTCGGGTGACACATACCAATTTATCTTCCGTCTGTCTCTGTTTTGGCTTGAACATGCTGTCTCTGTCATATTATTTAGTCCTTTTATATGCATCTCAGACTATTTATTAGGGTAGCCTCTATCCAGAAGCTTAGTTTTTAAAGTTTCAGCGTGAGAGACAAATTGTTTGATGTGCGTACAATTTCTTCACAAACTTGGAAATTGGCTAAATGAAATTCCCTTTTTTTAACAGTGTGGATGGCAACTACTGAAATGGAGAAGTGTCTTTCTGGCAGAAGGTTTAGAGAACAAAGCTACCTGAAGTTGTTGAGGGTGGTGCTCGATCCATATATCGAGAAATTACATTTTATCAATACTATGTTTAGCCAGAAATTTCAAATTGGTATCACAGATGTTGATCCATAAAAAAATTCTCTAAGATCATCCTCATTGCCTTGCCACATGATAAAGTTGCTATAAATGTATCAGGATCAGTTGAAAATGTTTTCAAAGAATGGTGCAACCTCATTGTAGATGTGTATATTCTCACAGTTTCCCATGTATAGATTAACTATACTGGGTGTGCAGGCTGCTCCCATACAGACTCCTTTGGTTTGTTGGTACCAATCCCCATCAAACTCAAACACGTTTTCTGTGAGCACTATCTCCAGACATTGTAGAATAAAATTGGAGTTAGACAAGGTTCCTATGTTTTGGAGTATTTCACCAATCACTCTGAATGCTTCCGCTTGAGGAACATTTGTGTATAGCGCCTCTATGTTCATAACTACCAGAAATTCCATCTGAGGGTTGAAGGGAAGGCCTTCTTCTTTAGAGATAAAGTGGCCTGTGTCTTCAATATATGATGTTAGCTTACTGACAAGTGGTTTCAGGAACACATTGACAATAGTGGAGACAATTGGGCGCAGGGGGGGGGGATTTCTGATGTCTTTGTGTGTTTTTGGGACGCTATAGATAACTGGTAGATGGGTATTGTTAGGTGTAAGGTATTCTACTTCTTTTTGGCAAATAATGCCACCCTGGTGGGTCCTCTCAACAAGGTTGAGATATATTTGTTTACGTTTCCTTTCTAGTGTTCACATAGTGTTCTGGAACAGCCAAAATTCTTTTCATTTTTTCTTTATATTCTTTCTTTATAGTCTTGTGTGTTGACAATAACTATAGACCCTCTTTTATCACAAGGTTTGATGGTGATATTTTGATTGTCCTTCAATTGGTGGAGGGCAAGCACGTCCAGATTTGACACGTTCGATGGAAGTCTGGGCACAAATCTAGGTAGTTGGGTCATTTAAGAAATGACTGCCTTTTAAAAGATTTCCACTTCTGGTCATAGTTGGTCCAATGTGGGAATAAAACTCAAAGGTTGTTACAGACCTGATCTGTTGCTGTCGAAAGTGCGAGTCATAAAGAACTTTTTCGTTCTAATACATCTGAAAAAGGCATATGGGTCTTTAATAAGTTTGAACCAGTTTATAAATATAGAAGGAAGAAATGAGAGTACCTTGGAAAGAAAGTTTTCGGTCTTCATATTAAGATCCTCAGTGGACCGAGGCGAAACCGCTGCCCTCATCCTCCTGGAACTCTCAGCCACCTTTGACACCGTCTCCTACCACACCATTCGAGCAAGACTGTACAATGCTAGCATCCACGACAAAGCCCTAGAATAGATCAGCTCTTTCCTTACTGGCTGGACGCATAGAGTCTGATGTCCACCGTTCAACTCAGAACCCACAGAGGTCAGCTGCAGAGTGCCTCAGGGATCCACCCTAATCCCCACCCTCTTCAACATCTATATGGCCCCACTTACAGCCATCATCAGAAACCACGGACTCAACATCGTCTCCTACGCTGACAAAACCCAACAGATTCTCTCCCTCATGGACAAATCCACAGCTGCCAAGAGTAACTTCCACAACGGGATGAAGGCAGTGGCTACCTGGATGATGTATAGCTGCCACAAGACCAAAGTACTCATCCTGGGCTCCACCCCCTCTGCCTGGGATGACTCCTGGTGGCCCGCAGTGTTTGGACCCCCCACCCACAACTATGGATCCACACAAAACGTCAGCATCATCCAGGATTCCTCACTCTCAATGAACAGCCAAAGCAATGCAGTGTCATCCTCCTGCTTCCACACACTCCATCTGCTTTGTAATATCTTCCAGTGAATCCCCACTGATTCCAGAAAAACAGTTACCCATGCGCTTGTTATCAGCAAACTCGACTACAGCAACGCACTCTACGCCGACACCACCCAGAAACTCCAAAAGAAACTAATGAACATCCAGAATACCTCTGCAAGACTCATCCTGAACATCCCATGCCGCAACCACATCACCGGGCACCTGAGAGACCTTTACTGGCTACCTCTCAATGAAGAAATTACCTTCAAGCTCCTCAAGCACGACAACAAACTGGACCTGCATAGCTCAACCAAGGCTTCTTGTTAGACCTGTCAGCCCTAGGGTGGTCTTTCCCTGTGTTTTTGCCCTTGCCTCATTTTTTCCACCCTCTTTTTCGATGGCCTTAGGTCTCCGAGCGCCTTCTCATTGCTAATCAATGCTAAGGTGCAGGTGCTCTCTTCTCCCAACATGGCTGCCACTGCGGAGTGGTCTTTTTAGTAGCACCCTAGTTGCTAGGAGCTGGCTGGGACCCTACAACATTGTTGCCACACCAGCCCGCCTTTTTTCCCCATAGCTAGACTAGGGAAGCTCTTGGAACCTTCCAGAATAAGGGCGGGGTCTGCTTTTGCCGCCTTAGAGAGTGGTCACCTGACCTGGGCCTACTTAAGGAAAGGAGGGAAACTTTTTAGTCAGTTGGGGCGAAGCTGACCTGGGGGAACCTATGCAGGAGATTTAGGCGGTAGGGCCTAGTCAGGGACCTATACTACTGGGAGTGACAGGGGTTAGGTGCTGCCTTCTAAGTTGCGTGAGGAACACTGAACTAGCCCACTGATCTGGCCCGGCGGGAGGGGAACCCAGGGACGACCTGCAGAGACTGACTAACCTACCTGCATTCACCAACTCAAACTACCCCCCCTCAAGAAACTAACTCCTAAGGGTGAAGAAACCAGCAAGCGCCGAAGAAGTTCGCCTAAAGTCACCTCAGGACTGCTGGGGGATCAACCAGGTACCAGCGCTGTGACACCCCTGCGCTCCCCGACTTCACCTGGGACCCATAAGCTGCCCTGCCCCAACGTGAGGAATCTGTCCCGCCTGTGGTGGCGCGGACCTACCTGTAGTGAGCCTGGCCCCTGCCCTGCGCTGCCTCCGTTGTGTGTGGCCTGCCCTGCTCACCTGAGGAGCTGTAGCCGACACACCGCTGCAGCCCGGCACCGTCGCTGCCTTCAGGACTCCCGGGGGGGTTGCGGGCCCCGCCATCGCCGTTGCGACCGGGGCGCCCCCCCCGGTGTGGGCCCAGCGTCTGTGTGACCCCGCGACGGCCCTCAGCAAGGAGAGGGCGGCCGGAATTCAGCGTAGGCCTTGCTAGGCCTGGAAGCCGTCACCTTGTATCACGTGACGGGGCGGACTGCTGAACGCCGCCCCTGCCGCCTTCTGATAGGTGTAGAGGCCGTGCCCCCGCAGGCCGCGCTGCCATTGGCGGCTGCGGGCGCGCCTCTGCTACGGACATCATCGCCGGTCTCCGGGCCTCCGGCGCCCTCGGAGGGCCCGGGACTGACCCCTCAACGGTGCGGGGCTCCCTGGCCGACCTGGAGACCCGCCAGAGGCCCCACAACACCTCGCTTCCTGGGCAGCCCCGCAGGGCCTATCACCAAGCTCCCCCCTCGCCCCAGACATCGCCGGGAGACACACGCGGCTGGCGGGAGGGGCTCCAAAGAGCACGAGCCCCCCGCCCGGCTGAAGACCGCCGCAAGGGCCTCGCTAGAGGCCGAAGATTAAGGTAACCCCTGGGGAGGAGGGTGGAAGGCCGGAGAGAGGCCCTGGACTCGCCCCTCCCCCGGGGAAGTCCCTTGTTGAGCCCAGTGGGCCCCCACTGCCCCGGAAGGGGGAGTAAACCGGCCCATGGCCTAATCAATTCTTGCCCGGTGAAGGGCTAAGTGAGTGCCTAGCAAGAGGAGTATTTTGGGGCATAAGGAGAGACTGTTTACCCCCACCAGACAGAAGGCCTCATTCCGACTTAACTGTCGAACAACTGTCTCAAAGGCCATGTTTAATGCCCTAAGGAGATGCCATGGTTCATGCCCTAATGAAATGCTCTGGTTAATGCTCTGATCATCTGCTCTGGTTAATGCTCTGATCAACTGCTCTGGTTAATGCTCTGATCAACTGCTCTGGTTAATGCACTGATTCAATGATATGGTTAGCGCTGTGATTCAATGCTATGGTTAGAGCGCTATTGCAAATGCCAGGTCTAGCGCTCTGATTGAACGCTAGGTTCAGCGCTCTAATGCCATTGCCATATTTAGCCCTCTAATAAAATGCTATGTTGAGCGCTTCAGTGAAATGCTTTAATGAGATGCCCGGTCTAGTGCTCTAATGAAATGTTCTAATGAAACGGTCTAATGAAATGCTTGAGAACCTGACTTTGATCTAGATAAAGCTATTTGATTTTTACTCAACCTCACTGGTGTGGTGTCAGTCATTGCGTGCGTTCCCTGTCTCAGTGGATGTGTGTGCTCTATGGTCACTTTACACTAAGCTTTCGGGTACCTACCTGCTCGTGCCAAGCTACCCCCAGGGGGACTGGTGACCCCAGTTCCTACACTTCTCCTTTTACACTCCCACCAACATCACTGCTCCGCCGACCTGGCCCTGTTCATCATCCCATGGATCAGCAAGACCACGGCTGGAGGAAGATCCTTCTCCTACCTCACTGAGAAGACCCAGAATTCCCTGCCTCTGCACCTCAGATAATCACCATCACTGCCACAATTCAGGAAGGACCTCAAGAATTGGCTTTTCGACTGAAGTGCAGAGCCTCCCCACTTCTATCAGCGCCTTCAGACTCTCATGGGTGACTAGTCGCGTTATATAAGAAACCTGATTGATTGATTGACCCCTTTCTAGGCACTTTGCCGCATGACGGGTCCGAGGTCAGAGATCAGGACGGGGTCCCCCAATCCCTAGGTCCACGGGGACCCCAGTCAGAGCTTCAGTACCCGACTATGCACGGGGAGCCTCTCAGGCCCTTGGTGGTGCAGCAGGCCGGAGGACAGAGCCCTGGGTGGGGGTGTCCACCCCAGGGCCTGGCCAGGACCTGGTCGAGGCTCCTGAAACTAGCCAACCAGGGGAAGCCTCCCCATGCCCGACGGACACCTGTCCGGGACTTTAGTGGTGCAGCAGTCTGACAGACAGATCCCAGGACAGGAGGGCCCACCCTGGGGACCAACGGGGCCCCGTCAGAGCTCCTGGATCCAGCCATGCAGGAGAGGCCTCCGATGGCCCCCAGGACACCTTCCTCAGTTTTTTCTCCCATGGCTGGCCTGAGAACAGAGCCCAGGACAGGGGCTTCCACCCTGGGGTCCAGGGAGTGCTTTAGAACCTGGCCAAGCAGGGAAAGCCTCCTCAGGCCCGATTGCCCCTCCATCCCAGGCCCTTCACATTATGGGCAGCTGGGGGACAGAGCCCAGGACATGGGCTCCCAAACCATTCTACGCCGAGGGCCCGGTCAGAGCTATCAGCCAAGCAGGGGAAGCCTCCAAGGTCCCAGACAATTGGTAATAACACTTGTTCTATGTTTCTGGATTCCCCTAGATTTTGGACTCCAGCTCAGCTGGCACCTAGCGAAACCTAGTCAACCCGTAAAATTTTAAAACTAGGTAACTAGTGCTTTCTGGGTGAGCTGAATTGCGTGGGTCTCACCATGTTTTGTTACCAGAATTTCTTGCAAACTTCAAACTTTGACTAAAAAACAAATTTTCCTCATATTTCTGTGATGGAACATTCTGGAATCTGCAGGGAGCCACAAACTTCATTCCACCAGGCATTCCCTCATGTCTCCTGATACAAAATGGTACCTCACTTGTGTGGGTAGACCTAATGCCCGCAGCAGGAAACAGCTCAAAAAGCAACATTGACGCAGCACATTTTTTTACTGAAAAATGAGCCTTTTTTCAATGAGCTCGTCTCATTTCACTTTCAATGTAATGACATCAGCATGCCATGGTCACCGATCATCATCACAATGAAAGCTCTTCCTCTGCTCCCTAGGCTGAAAAATGAAAAAGAAAATCCCTCTGCTGTTTACAGAAGAGGAATTTCATGGATGTGTGCAGAGGACGGAGCGGTTCCATCCCCGGCACTAGTTCACCTTGGCGGAGGACGGAACCGCTCTACCCTCGGCAAAGAAGGGGTTACACATGCCTATGTGCATGCACATATTTACTTTGTGAATAGAAAAATGTATAAATCCAATAACACGTTGACAATGCAGTGAAGTTAAATAAATGAATGCACAAGGGTGATCGACAAACATCATGATATTCAAATAGCAATCACCTTCTTAACAAAAAAGTCATAAATCAGCATTTGAAATGGTACACACCTTTGCTCAACCACATGCTACATGGCACTCCTGTAGATAACAAAAGGACTACTTAGTGCCCTATCATCAAAACGTAATTGCACACACATGGGACAAAATAAGCATCCTGGAAAATGCCATGGCGTTGAAAAGAACACCATCCAAACAATAGCAAGCCATAAAAAAAATGAAATACAAAAAAGCCAATGGCTGGAGCGGCTGATCGAAAGCACAGTCTTCTCTTTGAACTTATTGTACCTTCTTTGAAGAACTGATGCCACGAGACCTTTTAGGCTTCTAAATATGTCTGCGGTAAATCAGCTAAATCTAAGCATTCTACACTTAAGAAAAGAATGGTGGTCTGCCCAGAACCAAGCTACACTTTGGGAGCCTGGGAATAATAGTGGGAAAAAGGGACCTAGCAAAGCACTGGGAGGCCCCGACTCCACCCACATTAAAGGAATGGAAAAAAGCGCGGGATCTAAACATGGCAGCAGAAACAGTAACATACAAGGCACGAGGATATCCAAGAACATTTGATAAAATATTGGCCTATAGCAGAAATACTAGGGAGGTTTTTCTCAATTTCAAAATAACGCAATTTTGACGGCACCTGGGGAACACAAGACACCCAGTGGCAAGGAGATCGCCTCTACCAATGAATATATTTGGAACTGTTTGTACCAACTTGTAATCAGATATTGCATAGACATATTACTGATGAACGTCTGTAGATTGCACCTTCAGCTACGTCTGTGTGAGTTATGCAATGGTTCCATAAGAGAAAATAATAAAAATATATTTAACAAATAAAAACTGATGTTGGTAAATCGAACATATCACAATGTAATGCTCAGGGTGCATCATGCAATGTGGATGCATAAAGGTCATGAAAGCTGCTGGTGGTGTTCTGATTCTAAAATCACCCATCTTATCAAGGCTTTACATTAATATGCGGTAACTGTGCCAGCTCGTGCAACCTACCGGATAAAGGCTATCAGACAAACAAGGTTGTTCACCTTCAGCATCTATTTCATATTTTCCTTCTTCCAAAAACATATTTGTCCCAGCATTGACACCAAATGCCCGCTGAATGTTCATTATGGGAAACAATTATACAACTGTCACAGAAACCCTTGCCAAGGTCACAAGCTTACAGAGGAAAACAGCAACAAAAATGCATTCATGTTTGCTTTCGCCGATCGATATCTATTTGTTTCTATTTGAAAACAGATTGTTCCGAAAAACAAAACTGTTGAAACAGCAAGTGCAAGGGAGAAACTCGCCTATGCTGCAGGAAGAAGAAATTGTATTTAAAAATGAATTATAGTCCCAATATTTTTACCGTAGGGCACTGTAAGCGCCAGAATATTATATTGAAATCCAAGTTTAAAAAGTTTGTAGGGCTGTAGTTTTAGTATTTTGAAAATGTAACAGAGAGAGAAATTGAAAACACAGCCATAAGGTCCTAATGCGATTCACCAGCCAGCCACAGAGAAATGCCTTCTGGGTTTCAGGCAACAGTTTAATGATCTCACTAGGCCTTCTCTCGGCCCATTGCTCTGCCGTTCTGACAAGGTGAATTTAGTATTGAGGTGGGTCCCAGGGACGGCAGTGCAAGGCTGCTGGTAACTTGAAATATCCTGCAGAGCAATTCGGAGGCCTGAAATCTCTTCCTCCTGAGTGCGTCCCCTCAATGCGCCTCGTCGCCTGGCTCAGAAGGTTCTGCTGGGCTCTCGGCACTTCCATATGATGCGTGGCACCGACTGACTGCAAAAGCACGCACGTTAGATTGGGATGGGGGAGTCACTCAATGACGGACCTAATATGTCTTTACTTTTATGCCGAAGTAGACATTGTTTGCGTGTTTTCAAATCTGTATCATGCATTTGTAAATAAGAATACAGGGACAAAACTATTCCAATTCTGCATGAGTCTTTCTTCAGCATCTTCTGTTTCCCCGGCATGGGGGTGTGTGTAATGATAGTGTATAGCACGCAGGTGCACAGGCAGCAGGAGTGATATGGCGTTGCAGCTAAAAGCAGCCTCAAGAACATTAAAAAACAATGGCGAGCGAGTTCTCTGCCTCAGAGGCAATTATTGCTCTGAATTGTACAGAGGAAATGCACCTGCATGTTAACTGAGACTGGATAGTGCAGGCTGGGCATTGTTTATGTGCTAGTTATCACTGCAGTGTCCTGCCCTGAATTACTGCCTATTACGGAGCGCTATCCACTACGTTTCAAGGCAATTTAGGCAGCTTTCCTGGATAATCTGACATATGATGGTAATGAGTGCCTGGTTATGTAGATGTTCACACTGAGCAGTTATGTTTTGAAAAGGTAAATAGTATTCAGATATATGTTATAGCCAAATACCAGCCGGCACAATGGGATAGATTAGCTAAACAATTTACATATTTTAGCTTTATGCAGACACACAAAAAGTTGGTCTTGCATCCATACAATTTAGAGGTGTTGAATGATTAAAATAGCCTGTGTAGCCGGATGAACTTATTTTCTATTTTATAAACTCTGCTTTTTTTTACTCTCCTGCAATGTATCTTGTATTCAAATAAAAGTTCTAAAACGTTTTGTTTCCTTATTAGAGTTGTGGTGTTAGTTATTGCTGAAGAACGTTTTACGTTTCAGCTGTAAACCAATGAGGGTAAGAATTTGCTGTTTTATAATTTTGTGAAATGCCATAAATAAATATTAATGAAAATATGTAAAATTAGTTTCCAGTTCTAGTTCTTCTATTCAAGAGTTATTCGTTTAACGCGAACGACCTCCTCATTTATCTCAGAGACATTGAATGAGTTTCTGCTCAGCTAATCCAGCTACTTGAGGGTTTTGCTGCACTTTCAGGACTGAAGGTAAACGTAGGTAAATCTTGCCTCTACCCCTTCAAAGAGGGGCTCTGCGATCTGGGACTCGCCATAGGTGGCACCCTGGTGCGTTGGGCACCCGGTACGTTTCATTACCTGGGACTCCAAATCGACAGCCAATCATAGGATCTATATGATGGGAACCTCGGTAAAGCAGTGACATCCATCAAGTCTCAGATGCACTCCTGTAGCACACTGTCATTCGCCGTGACCGGCAGGATAGCGCTCGCCAAAATGGTGGTCCTCCCACGGCTCCGATACTACTTTACAAACCTGCCCATGTTTGTCCCTGTCTCCTTCTTCACTGCCTTTAAGAGACAACTCAGACACTTCATCTAGGGTGGTGCTAGACACAGGATGACACTGCAAAAGATATACCTGCCCACTGACGAGGGAGGACTGGCAGCCCCCTGTTTCGAACATTACTACCTAGCCTCTCAACTGCAATGGATAGTGCTTTGGCTCTCAGGTCACAACTGCGCAGATACAGCAACTACACAGCCGCTTTATCCCTTGGAACACATAATCCGGTTGCTTCACCGTGGGGCGTGAACATGACCACCAGAGCCTCTACTACTTGCGGTAGCCTACCGATGTTTTTGCAGGAGCTTGTGTCTAACACGCAGCGTAACCCCTATGCACCGGCGATACCTCTGGAGGGCACTCCCAGTGGGCAATCAGCACTGATGGCACTCACACTTAGGGAATGGCATGACAAAGGTATCCACACCCTTGGGGACCTATATCAGGAAGGGACACTCATGTCTTACACGACCCTAGTAGAGGAGAAGGGGCTACCTTCTGGGCAATTCCTCACTCACCGTGCACTGGTGGCCTCCCTTACGGCAAATGGGGAGATGTCACGGAAGAGCTGCAAATGCACCTCACCATGCAATACCTAAATGTCATGGGACGAGACAGGCACCTGACACGCTGGCTGGCAGCCTCACTCCAAACTCACGCGGCATTAAGCCTTGCCACACTCCGCCACAAGTGGGAAGAGAACCTAAGTAGCCTGTTCACAGATAAGGAATGGGCCAGAGTTCTTGAGAGCTCCACACGCATCCCCAGGAACATGCGCTTCAGACAGATACAACGTTACATTATCCACAGAGCATACCTCACACCTGCGAAAATCAATCAATACTTGAGTCACGGAGATGCAGGGTGCCCGCGGTGCGGAGAAATAAGGGCCGATCCTCTACACATGTTTTGGGCTTGTCCCTGAGTGGCAGAATACTGGAGGGAGGTGGCCACTCTGTTGCGTGAGAGCACCGTCAGGGAACAGCCCTTCACCTGGCCTACATATTTACTACACAAATTTTGCAGAACCCCCAGCACGAAGGTCATGTCCAGATTCATAGATCGGGGAATGATAGTGGCCAAATGACTGATCAGTAAAAGATGGAAAGCGCCAACCCCTCCACACATACAAGCTTGGGGATAATCCATGCTTGCGTGGGCCAAAGCGGAAAGCCTGGCTATTAAACCTGAGGAGACGCTGGGACTGCGTAAGCTCCCCATTGCCACATATTGGGACACAGTCTACCTCGCATTGCAACACAGCTCGGGCACGCTGACCACAGACCTTTTGGCATGCCAAACTTCAGCAGCGCTTAACTTCGGGGGTAGTAACAAATATGCGCCATGCTGCTCTCTCACTGATGGATACAAACTGCCTGTGACACCCAGCCGACACACACTCTAGGTATGGGGTAGCAGCCAGCTGCTGTTAGACACGGGGGTTATGGGTCCTGTCATATATGGATGCAAGGGGGGGCTATGGGCTATATGTTTATCTACATACATTATGCATTTCTCTTTTCCTTCCTTTTCCCCTTTCTTTTATATGCAAAGTTCCTAGTTTTGTTGTTAACAGTGTACCTTTTATTGGGATTCATATACCACTAAGCACCAGTGTTCCTGCTGGCTCTATGGGACAGTGCACGCGTTTGTGTGCGGTGACGGACATTCACCAGCATTCATGCCCTGGAGGACGCTCAATTTGTGGTGTGCCCTGAAACGCTGCTGGGAGGACGCTGTGTGCCCTGAAACTCTGGCCGACCCATCGCTGCTGCCTTCACGCCCCATTGAACTACTGCTTTCAGGGAGGGCGGGACTGCGAGGACCAGCTTTCCAGCTTTCCAGCGCCTGGAGCAACATCGGCGCAGCTGGGTCCTCTTCCCTGGCCCTCCCCCTTGTTAATCGCAGCGACTCACGGCCCCCGCTTCGCGGGAGCCGCTCGGCGATAAAAACTCGTGGTGCGAGAGATTCTTGTGTGCCCTGAAACGCTGCTGGGAGGACGCTGTGTGCCCTGAAACTCTGGCCGACCCATCGCTGCTGCCTTCACGCCCCATTGAACTACTGCTTTCAGGGAGGGCGGGACTGCGAGGACCAGCTTTCCAGTGCCAGGAGCAACATCGGCGCAGCTGGGTCCTCTTCCCTGGCCCTCCCCCTTGTTAATCGCAGCGACTCACGGCCCCCGCTTCGCGGGCGCCACTCGGCGATAAAAACTCGTGGTGCGAGAGATTCTTGTGTGCCCTGAAACGCTGCTGGGAGGACGCTGTGTGCCCTGAAACTCTGGCCAACCCATCGCTGCTGCCTTCACGCCCCATTGAACTACTGCTTTCAGGGAGGGCGGGACTGCGAGGACCAGCTTTCCAGCGCCTGGAGCAACATCGGCGCAGCTGGGTCCTCTTCCCTGGCCCTCCCCCTTCCTGTTCTCTCCGGTCAAATACGGCCCACTTTCACCGCACTAGCGGAACGCGCGCGGAACGAAGCGCGGTGCGAAGCCCGGGCCAAGGGCGGGCCCATTGTAGCCCGTTCGAGCCCGAGAGAGTCCGGACCGGGCCACCCCCCTTTCATCCACGGACTTACGTGTATGTTTTAACTGGGCTTTATATATACACTGTATGCATTTTGTTGGCCGACAGGGCATAGCGGGTGTTAGGCTATTGATTGACATAGCTGTGGGTGCTCTAACGCTTTTCTGTCATATATTTTGTTCAAAGCGTAATGGATACCAAAGTGGGCAGGAACCTTGCCCAAAATGCTAATCTTACGGGCACTCTAGACAATTTTATAATCAGAGCAAATTCAGTGATAGACCAAGGCATTGTTCTTATGGAACGTAGAGTTTCGCAGGAACTTGCACTGGCTAGACGATCATCCCTGGGTCTTTTTGCATCTGCTTGCACCCCCCGAGCTATGGAGGGTACTTCCAACTGCACAGGTGTCAAACCATCTACACTCCCACTGACCCAATTTATAGATGACACACCACAAAGTGATACTATGAGCTGTGATGACTTGCCAACATCACCGAAAGCTAGATCCCCTCCACCGCCGAGCTCCGGTCCAACCCTGCGAAACAAGAAGGATAAAACTCTGGGGATGCCTCCCAAAATTAAGTTCAAAGCTCCTAGTGGGAAAAGAACTAACCCCGGGGGAACCAAAACTACAAAACGCCGGGAAAATATAACCACTATGCTCACTGAAGATTTTGAGACCTGTACCCTGCACCCAGATTCTATTCCTCTAACGGATGATGTAAGTGCTCCTCCTAACACCTCGCTTCAAGCTGATGGGGCTGTAACAATTTTGCAACTAAATTCTCTGCTGCATACCTTATTAGATCCCCTGGAAAAAAGGTTAGACAGTATAGCAACTCACCTGGCACTGCTTGAGACTCATATTAAGGGTACATTTGGTAACGCTTCTAATAAAACACAATCGCAATGCTCCTGCAATTGCACCCTTAATAGTAGGATGGATGGGATAACGCATGGTGCTTCTTCCAATTGTTCAAACACCCAGCCACTGATCAACCCCCCTGTAGCAGTACAGGCAGCTCCTGTTAATATCCCTAATCCCCCCTCATTACAACACGAAGACAGGCTCTTTGATATCCAACACCCAGTTCCCAATATTCCAGAATTGGCTCTTGTGACAAAAGGTAGTGTTAATGGAAGACCGATGGGGAGGGGAGGCAAGGGAGAGGTACATGGGCCCACTACGACAATTGATTTACCCCCTGAAGCAAGCCCCTATGTGGCCATACTCACAGGGGTTCCTGAGATTAGTGAAGCTACTACGGAGGATTTCAATTCTTTGAAGAATAAGACCATGCAATGGTTGTGTATCCATAGGCCCCTGCCCCCTCACGTTAGAAGTGAGATTATCATGGTCAGAAGGGTGGGTTGGATAGGACACACCCCCAAAACTCTTCAAGGTGACTGCGTTATAGTTAACTTCAGGGATCCTAGAACAGTGGAATATATCTGCAGGTGGGGATCTTCCCGCTCAGAAACTAAAATTGCAGTATGCCCACTTACATCCTTCTATCCTAGTGAATCTCTGATCCGGCAGGAAATTGAATGGACCCATGTACCCTACTCCCGTTGGGGGCGTGGTGGGAAAACAAGGCGAGATGCTTATACCTTGCCTCGCCCTCTCACCCCCCTTTATAACAGGTTCAGCCATTTAGATCAGGTTGACTGACTGGTTAGGGCAACTGATGGAACCCAGGACTCCGATCAGAAAGAGGTAACTCGTGAAGGTAACATGCTCTCCTGCAATTGGGAGCTTCCTTCCCATCTTGCAGGGACCAGTACGGGCTCCTCCTCAGAGAGAATCAGCTGCAGTATTAGTGAGCAACATCTCCCAGTAAAACTAGTTAATGCTAGTACTGTTCCCTCGTACCCCACTGAACCCAACCAACAGGACAGTCTATCCCACTTGCCTGATCTCTTACCTTCATCCCTGAGTCACGTTCAGCACATGACTATAACTTCCTGGAATGTGGCGGGATTAAGTACCAAGCTTAAGTGCCCTGAATGGGGCACTTTTGTTGATACTTTTGATGTGATTTTATTTCAAGAGACTTGGGCTAGGGAGGGAGCCCACAGATTGGGGTTTGTGGCCTTTAATATTCTGGCGCGCTGGGGAGGCATTGGTCGGCCTTCTGGCGGCCTGACCACGTGGGTTGGTATCCACCTGGGCTGCAAAGCAGAACCAATTCAGACCAACTCAGACGACATTTTATGTGTCCTAAGGACATGGCCATCCTCCCTTAAACTAGCACTAATCAATGTCTATTCCCGTCCTACCGTATTGGCAAAGGAATCAAGCACTATTAGGGAACTAACAGTTTTTCTCGACTCCCTGAATCGGGAAATTCAGTATATAATTGCAGGCGATTTCAATTGCCACTATGAGCCCTTAAATGGGGTGAACGAGGGTGCACTGATGGAAGAGGATGAGTTTTGGGGAATCCCTCCCTGTAATTCTGTTCCTGCAAAGGCTTGGTCTCCATTGGCCACACAGATTATGTCCCTTACCCTCCATAACTCGGTTAGGGCGGTTAATGGCAGGAAGCCTTCGGATATCCCTTCTAGGTGTCCGTATAACAAAAAAGACCACGAATCCCACCTAGACTATGTCATGGTCGAGACCAGGCTTTGGCCAAAGGTTGTGGATCTGGAGGTATTGTTCAGGACGGATAGTGATCATAACGCCCTGGTGTTAAAGATGGAATCCCCCCATGTCTCAAGGAGACCAACTGATGTGCCCAATGACCCTGGCCTTGTTTTATCCACCAATAGGCGGCGGGTCAAATGGGTGAAACTGCGAGAGAAGAGGGATGCACTTTCCAGCCTATATTCAACCATTCTCCCCTTCCTCACTATGGCAAGCGACATCTGTACTTCAGGAGAGTATCCTGTTCCATCTGTGAACTTGCTTACTCTTCATCAGGATCTGGTGGATACGCTAGCTGATACTTTTAATCCAATTGTAACATCTAACAAACCTATGGTGCCCCGTCCTTCTTCCTGGTATAATGCTGCGTGCAGGAAGTCAAAAACTAAACTGTTAAATGCAATCAAGGATGGTACTGATAGCACAATTATACGTGCTCTTAGACGATCTTATAAAGAAGCAATGGAACAGGCAAAAATTGCCTGGGATTGGGAGCGTTGGCACAATCTTGCCTCTGCACTTACTAATAAGGAATCGCGGAGATTTTGGGCAATTGTGAACACAGGGTCTGCTGAACCCCGCAAAGCAATAGAAGTAAACCTAGATCCAGGGGTTTGGGAATCCCATTTTAAGTCTCTTTATGCAGTAACCTCCGTTTTAGACCTTCTGCCCATACAATCACCCACACCTGGAGACGATGAGGATGAGGTTCTGGAATTCACTCATGAGGATATCACCATTGCCTTGGGAAAACTGATGTGGGGCAAAGCACCTGGAATAGACAAACTCCCCGGTGATATGTTTAAGGAACAACCAATGATTTGGGCCCCGTACTTGTGCGCTTTATTTAATACTATCCTGCGAGGTGCAGAAGTTCCGGGCACATGGTTGGGAGCAGAGATCATACCCATTTTTAAAAAGGGATCACCTCTGCTCCCAGCAAATTACAGACCCATCAGTCTCATTGATGTCCCCCAAAAAATATTTGCACGACTTATTTTAGATCGTTTGCAAGAGTGGATCAATGAGAATGAAATTCTGTCACCTTACCAGGCTGGCTTCAGGAGCAAAACATCTACTACGGATCAGATTTTCCGCTTAGTTATGTTGTACTGGAAGACTGTCATATTAGAGGGTGGCAGCCTCTATATGGTGTTTGTTGATCTCCGTTCATCATTCGACACCGTGCCAAGGGGGAAACTTTGGGCTGTTCTCCGGGACCTGGGAGTCCCCAATGCATTATTGGAAATATTAGTGAGATTGCATACACAGAATTTTGCACAGGTCAGGTGTGCGAGGGGAGGAGTTTTGTCTGCGAGGTTTCCGGTAAACAAGGGAGTTAGGCAAGGGTGTGTCCTTGCCCCTACCTTGTTTTGCCGATATGTCAATGGGTTGATATCCTGCCTGGACGCAGTATTAAACAACGACGCACCTAGGTTGCCAGGCAAGAAAGTCACGGCTATAATGTTTGCCGACGACACTCTTTTACTATCTAAGTCACCCATGGGGATACAGCGCATACTGGATGGTTTTCACAAATTTTGTATTGATCATGGTCTTCAGATCAACGTAGACAAAACTAAATTCATGATTTTCAATCCCTCTCCACGCACCAGACCTCCCCCTACTTTGGACACAGTCTCTCTAGAGAGAGTGCAGACCTTCCAATATCTAGGGGTCACACTGAGTGAAAACCTTTCCTGGGCTCCCCATCTTTTAAAATCACAGCTCAAACTGACCCAAATAGCGGGCGGAATATTGAAAATGAATAATGCCTCAACATATAGGCCCATAAGCCCAGGGCTTGAAATTTACAAATCTAGGGCAAGAGCAGCGGCCCTGTATGGTGGGGAATTATGGGGGCATGTTGTAAGTCCCGAAATGACCAAAGCGGAGAATAGATTCTTGAGGCAGCTGCTATTGCTTCCACAAAGTACACCTCTTATTCCACTAAGGCTCGATTTGGGTTTATTCCCGATTCAGGAGGAACTATCTATAAAACCCCTTAGATATTGGAGGAGAATATGGCTAACCCCCGAACTTATACAATACAGAACTGAACTCCAGGAAGTACTAAACCTGAGTAAAGCTGTGCACATTCCCTGGCTCTCTTATGTCAAACATGAACTAGTGACAATGGGCCTTGCAGATATGTGGCACCAGCCAGCAACTGCCTGTAGTGTGATCTCGGGGAAACTGTTTACCCAGTCTTATAGAACTAGATGTACTAGTGCATGGTTGCATGACTCATGTAATGGTTCTATGGTAAATTCATTCTTAGAGATAAAAACTGTATACTCTTTTGAGGATTATATGAATGTAATTTACCCTGTATTGGCCAGAAAGTTATATATTCAATGGAGGTTTGGTTGCCTCCCTCTAGCATGCCTTACAAACAAGTGGTCTAGTACCGGGGTTTCCAAATGCCCAGGCTGTGGCACGGACATAGAGAATGATTGTCATATTTTATTCTTCTGTCCTATGTACAGTAGAGCCCGGAAGTACTGGATTGTACCGATCTGTAGGAACCTGGGTTTCCGCAACTATGCAGATGCACTTAGAATCTTTAAATCGAATACAGCAGGTCATATTGTGTTTGCACTTTCGAAGTATCTTCATGCATTCTGGATAAAAAGGAGTTTTATAATTCGAAACAGTGCCTAGACAAACTAGGGTTTATCAGCTCTGAATTGTAGCATTGTTTTTACATTGTGTGTTTTAATGTACTGTGTTTTTATATGCTGCTTTTATGGCCGAAACAGGCCGAAATAAAGTATTATTGAATTGAATTTGTGGATAGAGTTGTGATTACTATGCCTTCCTACTCCCCTTATCTTTCTGCCCTTCACTCTGCGCTTGTCTTCCAGCGTAAGCCGTACATGTACCTATCAGTCATATGCTAGACAGCTTTGCATATATCTCCAAGCGTGAGCTGTAAAAGTGCTATGTGATACTGCTGTGTCTTATATGCTAATTGTAACGCCCAACATCGTTGCCATTTCATATGACTTGTACTGTACTAATCATAAAACCCAATAAAACAGATTCACAAAAAAATAAAATTATTCGTTTATTTGCATTGTTTCATAAAGCACCGGCATGCCACATATACATTCAGAGACCTTTGTTATACATATATTTGACCTTTATGATAATACTATATACTGGTATGTCAGGTTAATATGATGAAAGGTCATAAGTAACTACTGGTGATATTTATTTTAATGTGTCATACTTTTCCAAGTCATGGTACTTCCTCTATGATATGTGTCCAGCCAGTGCTTAATTTGGGCAGGTGGTTTCCGGTGCACGGCATTAGCACTTAATTGTCAACACCAGCACTATTAGCAGTCTGCCACATGGTGGCGCTGTTTATCTAATTTAGAGAGTACCACAACAACATGTTGTTCATTCAAAATAACTAATATATGCCACCCAAACAAATCTTATAGCTGTGGGGTGCCTGGAATAGTCTGAATTGTCACATTTGTAGGAGTGTGTTGGTTGATAGTTGTGACAAGGCCCCTGGCACTTCTATTTTCTTTACAGAATAAGCACTGGTCAAGACTCTGGAGACACGCATCTTGCCAGTATACTCTTAACTTTCAATTTTTTAACTCAATCGCAGTATAGTGCCCCTACAAATATGACCTTTGCAACTCAAGATTCCCTTATCCGCCACCAACGGAGCTCCACTTCTTAGGAGGACATGGCAAGGGAACTAAGAGAGGGAAGGAGGGGTGGTATAAGCACTGACAAGATCAGTTGTGCACATCTGGACAATATTGGCAAACAGTTGAGGCAGATAAACTGCCTTTCCTCTATGAGGACATGCCTATCTTGGCCACCATAACAAATGCATGCCCTGACCACAGCATCCTTCTTTATGAAGCAAGAAGGTACACTCTAACTGAACATCTATCAGAACATCACATCGAAATACCACCATAGAAATAAATGTAGGCCATAATGCATGTTATGTGGAGCAAGTTCAGTCCTAAACATTAATTCAGATATTTTTACTAAATAAGAGCTGCATCTTCTGGTCTTTTGCGCCCAGATTATACCTTAGACCATCACTTGTTCACACTATGGGCCTATGCAATAAGTGCTCTAAGTCACCTTAAATAACTAATGCACATAAAAGGACAGCATGGCAATTTAGGAACACATTACACAGCTTACCCGTTATGTAATTTGTTTATATTACAATGTTTATTTTTAATTAGTTAGCTTAAAAAAGGGAGATGGTATTGAATATAGTGCCTGCAGTAAAAAACAAAGTGAACAATAATAGGGGCTAGATGTGCGAACCAGAGTAATAGCGATGACCAAATAGCAATGTTTAGCAAATCACAATTTTGTAATTGCTAATACTAATGTACAAAGGGGTTACTTATCCCCTATTCATTAAATAACGATTATTAATGGGTCACAAATGGACCTACCACATGAATAATTATGTGGTAAGTAGCAATCTGTGACCCACACAATGTGCTGCCATCACAGGGATGGTGATGTCAGCAGACAACCATGTTTGTGATTGCTTTTAAATAAAGCAATCTTTTTTTTAAATGCAGCCCGTTTTCCTTAACCCCTTGTGCGCTCATGACGGAACCACGCCGTCATGAGCCATGGGCGGCGTGTGCTCATGATGGCGTGGTTCCGTCATGCTGCGGCCGTTGGCGGCTGCTCCTCCCACGCGGCACTAATTCCCTGCCTGTGCGGGCGAAGTAGACAGTGGGCGGAGTCGTGACAGAACCACGCCGTCATGAGCACAGCTCGCCCGTGACTCATGACGGCGTGGTTCCGTCATGAGCATGGCGGCGCCACGCTCACCCCTCACCCCCCCAGCGCTGCGGCGGAATTCACGCTGCAGCGAAGGGGTTAAACAAAAAAGGGATGCGTTTGAAAAGAAAAATATTAAACACTTAAGTTTAATTATTTAAGAGTAGGCAGTGATCCCTTGGATCACTTCTTGCTCTTAAAGAATATGTTTACAACCATTCTCAAAGATGAAGGGATACATTGGGGACCCCTTCCCATTTTTGAATGGTTTTACCACGAACTTTAAGTTGGCGGTAAAGTGTGAATATTTTCAACCGTATTTCAGTCACAAAACATTTGAACATACGAATGCAAATTGGTATTTGGAAAAGACGCCCAATACACGCCCCTTCCAAATACCAATTCACAAACCCAAATTATGATGTGGCAACAGGTTACCAAATCGCAATTTGGGCTATGTACATTTGGAAAAGTCTTTTTTTGTGTAGATATTATTACCATACCTAATCATAACATCACTTTAACCTTTGGTTTATCAGTAACAAGACACATATATAGATATGGATAAGGGTATGGTGAAAAAGAAACGTGAAGAAATTGCAGGACATTTGAGCAAGTATGAGGACATTATTAAAAATAGGAAAGCATCAAAATGTAACTGCGACAAAGTTGTTTACAAACAGGGCCAAATATTTACATTTACAAATCTAAGTGAGCATGATAATCTTTCCATTGTTAATTTGAGGCTGATGGACGAATTAAAGGAAATGGAAACCAAATAAACAGGCCTTGGTCAGTCCATTGGTGAGCAAGACATCAATGATGTTTTAGGTCTTAGGGGGAGAGGGAATAGATGCAATTAATGACAGAGTCATTGAGGATCTAAAAAAGCTTAAACAAAACACACACTGAAGGAAGAAGTACATTTTCATGGAACAAAATTCTCACAAATAAATATTGAAACTACAACAGCACAAAGAGGTGGTCAACTGCAACACAGATAAAAGAGGAAACATTGCAATCCGGTCAGTAGAGACATACAAAGCAGAGGCATACGGGTAGTTAAGAACATGTGCTGCTACACCAAAAGAAGTTGGGAAGAAGTACGTCTGGTGAAAAATAACAACATATCCAAATTGTCAAGATGAGTATCTATACTTGAAAAATGAACATCCCAAAATGCCTGTACTATATTTCACCCCCAAAATAAACAAAAATAGGGAACTGGCTCCTGGAAGACCAATAATATTGGTCAATGACAGTTTTTTCAAAAACTCCTCAAGATACATTGACTTTTTTCTACAGGAACATGTCAGAAATTTGCCATCCTGGTAGGCCTGGCTTCAGCACCACCTAAGATGGACACATAGAGGGAAAGATCCACTGTAATTCGGACCTGGTGTGGCTTTTTGGGCGCTCCGCCAATGTTTTCAATGGAAGTTTTCAGCTGAGGAGCCGGCGGAGGTTAGCGCATCACTGCCACACTGCTTCTTTTTGACTATGGCGGTTTTCTGACTGTTTCATTGGTGCCCCGGGGGCCTCCTCAGCAGCAGCTGCCATTTTGTTTTATCTGCACTGCCAGTGAGGAAAATAAATAGCATGATCTATGCTCTCACATGCCGCCAGCAACTTATCAAATACAATTGTGACTGTTTTTTTTCTTCTTTTCTTTGGAGTTCTTTCTTGTTTTGTAATATGATGCAGGCTTAAAAGCAT
Organism: Triturus cristatus; assembly: GCF_964204655.1. Taxonomy (NCBI): domain Eukaryota; kingdom Metazoa; phylum Chordata; class Amphibia; order Caudata; family Salamandridae; genus Triturus; species Triturus cristatus. Next base: position 911,049,293 of record NC_140582.1, on the reverse strand, counting down.
AATTTATTTCAGTGTGTTTTATCTTTTATTTTCATTTTGGATGCCTTCCATTGGTCTACTCCAATAACACTAACTGCAACATCGGTGGTAGTGTAGACCTTCAGGCTTCCCTTAGTTGATTGTATTTTTGCTTTTATATTGAAACATTCTGGAAGCCACAGTTTGGTCTTACACCCAAGATGCCATCTTCTTCTAGATTTTGTGCTGGTTCTTTTTCAAGGTCATTGTCAACAGACAATTTGGATTCAGTTAATGAGGTGGCTAATTCCACTACTCCTCATACGGGTTCATTACAGTCCTCTATAAGTAAGACTCAGTCACACTCTTCTGCTTCCAAAAGATTAAAGCAAGATCCTCCTTCGCCTGAGACATCTATGCTGTTGGAGGAAATTTGGGCACTGCTTCCTTTTGTTGAGGAGACTAATAACCAAATGCAGCATCTGGATAATAAATGGTCTGTGATTGAGAGTTGTGTGCCCATGGTGGAGCAGCAGATTGTTGATTTCCATGATGAAACAAAAAAGATTAGCTGTTTGGAAAAGAAGGTTCTCCGGCTCAAGCAACACACAGAGGATTTTGAAAATAGAAACAGGCTGAGTAATCTCCGTATTTATGGTCTTTCTGAAACATAGTGAAGGGAATGACTCTGTTTCCTTTTATACCTCCTTTTTTCCAAAATTGCTCGACATGCCTTCCTCAACCTCGCTTAATATTCAGAGGGCTCACAGGCTTGGTCCTCTCTCTACATCATCTACATCTCCTGTCAAACCAAGAGGAGTCATTATAGTTTTTCTGAAGTTTATTGATTAAGTAACAGTTGTTTCTGCAGCTAAAGCTAAAGCTAAGAGGCAAGTCATTTGGATGGCTCAAAGAATTTTCTTGTCTCAAGATGTTTCCAGTGCTACTGCAGCCAGAAGAAAGGAGTTCCTTAATCCTCGAGCTGCACGATGTTCCCTGGGCACCAGATATGATCTTTTTTTATCCCTTCGTCTTTAAAGTAAAATTTCAGAATAACACTATTACATTTGAAGATTTGGCTGCGCTTAAAAAGTTCATACAATCACATTCTTTGGTAAACATGGATACGGCTGGTCCTAATGGTTGACTTTCTTTCCTCTCCTCTAGGTCTTTCAGCTGGTTCAAAATGATCATTTTATAATGTGTAGTTTATGTCATATGTATATTTTGGTAATATTCCAATTAGTTATATTATTTGTTTTATGACATTTTTTCTTGTTTCTCTTTGCAGATTCGTCTTACATGTTTGCATTGTAGAGTTCTTCCTCCTGAGTCTGATTTGGTTCCTCCCTGTCCCCCTTCGATGGAGGTTTGATAATTCTCTTTTGCAAGGCGCTCAATCCTGTAGTTCTTTTATTTCCTTTACTTCTGAATTCTTTTCTTTTAATGATAATACTTCTAGGCCAGAATGGGCGTGCGCATCATCGCGTGGGGAAGTTCAGAGGGAGCCTCAACCTCAAGCGACTAACAAGATCAATTTGGGGTTTTCTACTTGGTGTTGCCCGGACCTGTGGATCTGCTGCCTGCTCCTGATCTTGCTTACCATTTTGCTGCACCTGGGGCCCTGACGCTGTGTGCCTCCCCTGCCGCCGCTCCACACCATCGCGCGACCACGGCTGGGGGAGACTGCAACTCCCAGGTTGCCTAGCGGCCAACTCCCGTTCTCTTCACGCCCGGAGGCGCAGAAAAGGGAGAGGCTCCCTCGGTGGAGCGGGTTTTCTACTTGGTGTTGCCCGGACCTGTGGATCTGCTGCCTGCTCCTGATCTTGCTTACCATTTTGCTGCACCTGGGGCCCTGATGCTGTGTGCCTCCCCTGCTGCCGCTCCACACCATCACGCGGCCACGGCTGAGGGAGACTGCAACTCCCAGGTTGCCTAGTGGCCAACTTCTTTTCTCTTCGCGCCCGGAGGCGCAGAAAAGGGAGAGGCTTCCTCCGCGTCGCGGGAGGCGCGTGGGCGGCCCTGGACGAAGGCCGGACCAAGGGCAGGCCCATTTAAGCCCGTTCAAGACCAGTCAAGAACGGGACGGGCCTCCCTTCTAACGCCTATATAGAGATAAGGTTGCTGTGTCATTGATACATTCGCCGAGGGTAGCTGCCTAAAGGGAATCCTGTTGAAATATTCAATTAGCCGGAACCAAAGGACATTTACGTAATTATGATGTCCGCTTCTACAATGCCTAATAATAGTATTGCTCCAAACGTTGGTGGTTCGCTTATGGGTACCTTAGATAATTTAATCTTACGGGTATCTACAGCGTTGGCCAAAGATATCGAACTGACCGAAAAAAGGTTATCTTTAGACCCCCTTTGTGAAAAAAGGTAATCTATGGGAAGTTTGGCTGGGGCTAGATCCCCTGCATTATATGAAGTCGATTCTGATGACACAATATGTTCTTTGGCCGAAGCTCCAAGTAGTCCTACTGTTTGTATTGAAGCTTTTGCCGTGCCTATGGATCAAGAATCAGCACCCATTTTAGGGAAAAAACATCACAGCACTTCTAAGAGTAATTTGACATTGCCTACCATAAAAACAAGGTCAGCGAATATCTTATCTTATCTTAGTGACAGAGAGAGATGGAGACAGTATATTTGCTATCTCTCCAATGCCATTGCCCAGGGGATGGCTGTTCCTAACACTTGGAAAGGCGCTGAAATTGTGCCTGTTTATAAAAAAGGGGATAAGGCCCTTGCGGCTAATTATAGGCCTATTAGCCTGATCGATTTGTTACAGAAAATAGTGGGACAACTGGTTCTGGGAAAGATACAGGCTTGGATGGACGAGGGGGATATCCTGAGCCCATTGCAAGCAGGTTTCTGACCTAGGACCAGTACGATAGATCAGGTCTTTAGATTGGCTGTTCTATATTGGCGTACAGTCGTCTTGGATAAAGGGATATTATACGCAGTCTTCGTCGACCTTAGGGCGGCATTTGATCTTGTTCCGCGAGGGAAGCTTTGGAAAGTACTGGAGGAATTGGGCATGTCCTCGGAGTTGGTGACTCTGATTGCTCGCTTACATGAGGATACTTATACCAGAGTGAGATGAGGCAAGCCGGGTGAGGTTACTGATGTATTCCCGGTTAAGAGGGGAGTGAGGCAGGGGTGCGTTATGGCACCTATCCTGGTCTCACTCTTCATAAATGGGGTGGCAAAATATCTTTCCCTGGTCCCAACTGATGCCCCTATGATCGCTGGAGAGCGCGTCCCGATTCTTATGTTCGCGGACGATACACTAATAATTTCAAAGACTCCAAGTGGTCTCCAAAGAGCGCTTCAGTGTTTTACTGACTTTTGTGATATGCGCGGTTTAGAAATAAACTGCGCAAAAACAAAATTTATGGTCTTTACCGAACATAAACGTCACAAGTCAGCTAAACGGTTTAAGGGAAGATTATATTTGAATGATAAACCTCTAGAACAGGTTGAAGCTTTTATGTATCTTGGGGTTCATTTACAGAATGATATGTGTTGGAACGCCCAGCTAGAAATGATGATATTAAGGCATAAACAACAGGCGGGCATTTTACTTGAAAGATATGTCATCTTTTACAAAACCGATTAGACCACTACTTGAGATTTATGGGATGAAAGTTTTAGGTTCTGTCCTATATGGTGCTGAATTGTGGGGGTTTACAAATGTTAAGCAGTTGACGGCATTAGAAAACGAGTTCCTGAGGAAAGTTACGTATGTACCTCGTAGTACCCCTTTAGTTCCCCTGTTTTGGGAACTTGGTAAAAGATCAGTACAAGATTTAGCCACGCTGCGTCCTATATTATATTGGCGTAGTTTTTGCACAACTGAGGAACTATATCATTATGCTAAGGGACTCAAGGACCTTGTAGAGACGGACCACTTTCATAAAATTGGTTGCCTAAACTCAATAAGAATCCTTCTAGGGAAAATGGGTCTGATGAACTTATGGGAAGACCCCATAAATGCTGTTTTTCCCTCTAAAATAGAAATGAAGAGGATATATTGGGAGATAATTACTTTTGATAAATGCGCTGCTAGTGTTTCTTTCCATCTCGCAGGGCGCTTCCTCCAATTTAAGCCCCTTCCTGCATTGGAACCGTATTTGGATGCAATCGAAAAACCATTGGATCGTAAGCTTTACTTCCAATTTAGGGTAGGTTGTTTACCATTAAGGTCATTTACCTCAAGGTGGGCAGGATCTGGTGATGACAAATGCCCAAAATGTAAGGACAAGATAGAATGTATGAGTCATTTTTTGTTCTTTTGTCCTTTATATATTGACCCAAGAAAGAAATGGATAAAACCTACCTGTCGTATATTCGGATTTTGGAAATATGAGAAGGCATTGAGAATATTGTGTACAGACTCTAGCTTCTTAATAGCAATAGCCATGGCAACATTTTTAAAATGGGCATGGCTTATTCGATTAAAGGAAGCCGCATAGGAGTAGTCTGTAATGAAATAAGTGAAGTAAGGTGATTTATTCCCCATATTTTATTTTAAAAAAATAAACAAAAAAATGTCAACATAAAATGCATGCAGTTTAATTAATTTTTAAATATAGTTATAAACTTGTAATTATTTATATAATTGTTTTTTAATATGTATAATGTATTTGTATATATGTGATGCTTTTATGACTTCTTGTCGAATAAAGTTTATTGAATTGAATTGATAACACTTCTATTTTTCCTTCCTTGCTATGTGATACTTTTAAAGCATTGGTGAGGGACTTTATTTTATGATATGTTTCCAAGAATAAAACAAGTTGTGCTAAGGAACATATTGCTTTGCTTTCCTCCATCAAATCTTTGGAACAGCAATACTTCTCTTCCCAATCACAATCTGATCTTCATAACTTACCTCAAGCAAAACTAAAATGTAATTATATTTCTACTAATGAGGCAAACTCTATACTTCTTTGGGAAAATGCCCGTTATTATGGCAGGAAAAATAAAGCGGGTAAATTATTGGCAAACTATTTAAAAATTAGAAAAGAGAGATGAGCCATTGATTCAGTGACAAGCACGCAGGGTAGCTCAGTTATTAACCATAAGGATATTTTGGAGAAATTTGTTAAATTCCATAAATCTCTATGTACTCCAGAATTACCGGCTCGACCTTCTACCACTGTAGACTATACAGATCGAATTTCTCATTCCATTCCTCAGGTTTGGATTTTCACTCTTTAGAATATGTTCTCATTCTAGATGAAGTTTCTCAAGCACTACAAGCACTAAAACTAGGGAAAACACAGGGACCTGATGGTTTTATGGTGGAATTTTATCTCCACATTCTTCTTCCATATTTATTTTGCTTATTTGACCATTTAGTTAAATCCTCTTTTATGTCCCATTCAAAAGGATGGTAAGAATCCCCATGATTTTAAAAGTTATATTCCTATTTTTTTGTTAAATATTGATTATAAGAGCCTTGCTTAACTCCTAGCTCTTTGTTTAGAGTCCCTCCTCCTACATCTTATTGGAAAGGAGCAATCAGGATTAATTAGGGGTAGGCTTATATCTGATAACTCCCGTTTATTGTTTAATGTTCTTAGTAAAGCTCCAATATTTAAATCCTCGCTTGCGGCTATAACAATAGATGCAGAAAAAACATTTGATAGAATCAGTTGGGATTTTATGCCTCTGTCATTAAATTGGCTTGGTTTCGGGACAAAATTTATATCTTATATTTCTCTTTTGTATCCTGCTTCTCAGGCAGCAGTATCGGTGAATGGTAAAGTGTCTTTCTTTTTTCCTCTTTATAGAGGAGTGATGCAGGGTTGCCCACTGTCCCTCTTACTATTTGTTTTGGCACTTGAACCTTATCTTTCCTAGAATTCGTCTCAAACCCTCTATTTTTGTCTTTATTTAAGGTGATCATCATTTAAATTTTGCTGCCTTTGTAGATGCTATCCTTTTGTTTATTTCCTCTCCAGAAAGATCTTTACCTTCTCTTATGCAAGAATTTTCTTTGTTTTCTGATATCTCTCTGCGACAAAGCACTGGACTGGATCCGTTCCTTCCTCTCTGGTAGAGTACAGTGAGTCAGACTACCACTGTTCCTCTCAGAACCCAGACAGATCAGCTGCAGAGTCCCCCAGGAATTCTCCCTGAGCCCCACCCACTTCAACTTCTACATGGCCCTGCTCACAGCCATTGTCAGGAACCACGTACTGAGCATCGTCTCCTATGCCAACTTCAACCAGCTGACCCTCTCCCTCACCAACTAGCCCACAATCGCCGGACACAAATTTCACAATGGAACGAAAGCTGTACTACCTTAATAAGAAACAGCTACCTCAAACTAAACGTGGACATGAATGAAATCCTCATCCTGGGGCCCAACACCTCCGCTTGAGAAGACTCCTGGTGGTGTGCAGCACCACGCACGAAACCTCTGCCTCATGCTGGACTCACAATGAACCACCAGATCAATGTTGTCTCCTCATCATGCTTCCACACTCTTCACCTGCTTTGAAAAACCTTCAGATGGAACTATACTGAGGCCAGAAAGACGGTCACCCATGCACTCATCAGCAGCAGACTTGACTACGGCAACACACTCTACACAGGCATCACCCAGAAACTCCTGGGAAACTACAGAATGTCCAGAATGCCACAGCTGGACTGGTTCTCAACAGTCCCTGCTACAACCACATCTTCGAACACCTGCGAGTACTCCACTGGCTCTCGGTCAACAAAAGAGTCGCGTTCAAGCTCCTCACACATGCCTATAAGCCCTCCACAATGCCAGACCAGCATACCTGAGCCACCACTTCTCATTTCACATACCCACCAGACACCTCCGCTCCACCAACTGGTCCTTGCCACCATGCCCTGGATCCGCAAGACCAGTACCGGAGCAGAATCCTTTTCCTACCTTGCTGCCAAAACCTGGAACACCACAGGCCCAATTCAGGAAGGATCTCAAGACCCGGCTCTTCGATTGAACCTCAACACCCATCAGGACCTGCAGTCCTCCCAGTGCCTTGAGACCCTCAGGGGTGAGTAGTTGTGCTTAACAATCACTGATTGATTGATTGATTGATTGATTGATTGATTGATTGATTGATTGATTGAGGTATCTAGGTATAAAACGAATAAAAGTAAAACGGAAATTCTTCCACTTACTAAATACACCTGTAGTCATTCTTATCGCGTTTCCGGTTTTCAATGTTCTACTTCTGTTAAAATTAAATATCAAGGTATTTGGGTTATGAATTCTATCTCAGGAACAATAAAAGTTAACTTTAAAGACTTAATAACGAAGGTTGAAAATATTCTGTCCACTTGGGATCCTTTAGTTCTATTGTAGCGGGTATGTGTAGATGCGATTAAAATGATGTTCTCTCCTATGTTTTATATCTTCTTTCTATGTTACCAGTTCGTATGCTCAAACCTTTTCTGAAAGGTTTAACTCATTACTTAAAATATTTCTTTGTCGCAATAAGATATCACAAATTGCCCTAACTGTTTTGCAATGACCAAAAGCAGCTGGTGGAGTTAATTTTGCTATTGAAAATAAGAGATGGGCACATGTTTATAACATCTCTAAATCAGGTAGTATTACTCAATCCCTATTTTTTATCTATCACAGACTTTAATTTACTACTGTAAAATGTTCTAGGTTCTCCTCAGAGGTTTCTGCTAAATGTTGGTCTTGTGATTGCCCTCAAGTGGATCTTATGCATATGTTATTTTGATGCCCTCAGCCAGATATCTTCTGGTATAGGGTATGGTCCCAAATTAGACAGATTTTTAATATACATAACTCTTTCAATACTCTTTACTTTTGGGTACATTAACTCAGGCCCTTATTACATTGTTTCCTATTGACAAGTTGTCAGGTATTTTATTTGCAATTGCATTTCAGCAAATCATTTTTAACTGGAAATCATCAGCTACATTATCAGAAAAATGTGGTGAGATTCTGTATGTTCACATCATAAATTGATGCAATGTGTATCCTCTATCAATGTCCCAAGATTACGGTCACCTCTTACAGTAGATCTTAATCATGTTGGTGGTACTTTTTCACATGCTGTTGCTACATTAGGGGAATTTTTCATCCTTTGCATATAAATAACATTTTATAATGTTAAATACAACTTGTTGTACTGTACACTTAGATTAAGGCATAGATGAGGATGTGAATTTTATCTTATATTATATTTATATATAGGAATTCTTCATATTCCTTCCCCTATCCCTCTTTCTCCTTCTTCCCTTTCCTTTCCCCAAAAATGTGCATAGACTTTAATGTTTTAGATATAAGGTATACATTGCTATTTGTTTGCTACTGTATCTTTCCTTATATATTGCTGCATTTTGGAGTACTATATAAAGTCTTTTGAACAGTAGATATTTGCCATCCTTCATTAAAGACCCATGGGAGTATTTCAAAAGAATCTACAATATCCCTTGGCAAGATGACTTTCTTTTGATTTCACTAGATGTAACAGCTCTATACATGAGCATCACACAATGTGATAGTTTGCATGCCATTCAGTATTTCCTCAGAAGCAAACCGCTTTAACTATATAATCGCACCAAAATGCTGATCAGTATGGTGCAATGGTGCCTGGAAAATAACTTTTTCCTGCTCAACAAAGAACTATACAAGCAGATGTGTGGTACTGCGATGGGCACCTGCTTCGACCCCAGTTACGCATGCTTGCACATGGGCTGGTTGGAGGAGCAGGTGCTCATCACAGACCAAGGTGAAGTGTGGAATAATCATGTGATAAGTTAATTGTGATTCATTGATGAAATATTGTTGTATTGAAGGACATACAAGAGGAAACTGAAACTTTTATTGCAGCAATTAACTGTAATAACATCAACTTACACTTCATGTAACACATCAATATGAGGAAGGTGAATGTAGTAATCAATCAGGATGCAAATTATGTCTCTTGAAGTTTATTACTGGTTACATGGAGAGGAGAAAGCTTGGAAGCAGCCAACTCCAACCGACACCATCTCAAGAGTGGCAATGTAACATTCTATAGTAACTAAGCAGCAGTAACATTCTAATAAGACACATAATACATAAGCCTACATTAACATAGCATTAACAGATCACTACATTACCTCTCTTTCTTCTAATAAAATAAAGCAAAGCAAACACAAAAACACCCAATATAAAATAACACCTAAAAACAAAGAAAAACAATTAAAGAAAACAGTATAACAGAATGGAAGATCATTCTCTAACTCTAGCAGGTTTAATCACTCTACGTGAACTCTTCCTGACACAATCTGATAGAGTATCGGTGCCATGAGAAGGACCAACATACTTATTGGAAGGAACTTGTCCAAAAGAAGGAATGACTTTAGCAACCTTGCACAAGTTCCACCAAAATCCTCCTTCAACCTGAATGGCATTCCCCATAATTTTAATAACCTTGACAGGAGGTCCAAATTTGCTCTTACCTGTGTTACTATACACAGACTTCCTGATTCTAACCAAATCACCTGTTTTAAGAATAGAAATCCTCGACCCTTTCTTAGCATCAAAACTTTTTTTTTGTTTGGCTTGAGTGACAGCGGCATTATCTTTAGCCAAGGACATCAATTTCCGCACATCTGATTCTACATCAATCCACTTGGACATCTACCCTGGACGAAAGGATATAATGGGCTTCCTACCCCTCATTAACTCAAAAGGAGAAACCTTGGTGGAAGAATGGGGAGTGGTCCTATAGAACCATATCATGCTTTCTAGGGATTTGAGAACATCTTGGTTGTTGGTGTTAGCCCATTTCACATAGTCTCCCACAACTCGATTCATCATTTCAACAAGGCCATTCCCTTGAGGATGATAGAGGGAACTTTTCAAATGTTTTACACCAGAAACAGACAGAAAGGATTCAAACTCTTTCCCTACAAACTGTATCCCATTATCTGAAACAAGAATTCAGGAGACCCCTCTCTAGACCAAACCTCCCTCAAGAACTTAATGATACTCTTGGTGTCACCTTCCCTAACAAGTTTGTACTCAGGCCATTTTGAAGCATAATCAATCATAACTAGGATAAATCTTGAGTTACCATTGAGAGTCGAATAAGGTCCCATGACATCAACACCTAATTTGACCCAAGGACGATCCGGGTATTCTACAGGCATGAGAGGAGGAACAGAGGTATTGAGGGATTTGTCAGATGTACTGCAAATACAACAATTCAAAACAAAATCATCAGTTTCCGAATCCATACCTGGCCACCAATAAGTGTCACGAATGCGACGTTTGGTGAAAGAAGAACCTAAATGCCCTTCATGAGCTCCAAGTATTATACTTCTCCTAAACAAATGTGGAGGAATGAGTTTGTCAATACGTAACAAGATACCATCTTCTAAAGATATTTCATCCTCAATCTTAGAGAAAGGTTGTAATGCAAAGGGAAGAACCTTTTCTCTCGGCCACCCATTTCTAACCAGATTACACATATCTTGGAGGACACAATCATCAGAGAATGCATCTCTCCATTCAGCTTCAGAACAAAATCTGAGTTCAGGAATGTCAAAACCGGCCACAAGGCAATCTTCACAATCCTCCTCAATAAGATCAGAAAAAGAAACATCTTCATCTTGGAGAGATGTGGAAGGAAAACGTGACAGAAAATCTGCTCTCCCATTCTTACCCCCAGAGATGTGTCTGATGTCAAATTGATACTGTAGTAACTTGGTAACCATCCTCATAATTCTGGGAGTATAACACTTACTTAAACCTCCACCCAAGATATTGACAAGAGGCTTGTGGTCGGTCTGATGTAGAAAGCGTTTTCCCCATACATATGGGCAAAACTTTTCGATAGCCCATGAGCAAGCTAAGAGTTCCTTTTCGATAACAGAGTACTGTAATTCAGGTGATCTCAAAACCCTGGGTGCAAAACCAATAGTTTTTTCACTACCCTCCTCAAATTGTGTCAAGGTAGCGCCCAACCCCACCTGACTAGCATCAACTGTTAGACAACAAGGTAAGCTCGGGTCAAACGGCTTGAGAACAGCACTCTTACTTAGTGAATTTTTGACTTCTTAAAAGGCAGATTCATATTCCTTGCTCCAAACAAATTTAGACCCATTTTTGAGTAGATGGCTAATGGGACGTACTATAGTGGCGTAATGGGGAATAAACCTGGAGTAGTATTCGCAAAGGCCTAAAAGAGATTTTACCCCTGTTTTGCCTGTGGGAGTGGAAGCTTTAGTTATAGCTTCCAGAAGGTTTAACACCATCTTTACTGAGAATGTGACCTAAGTACTCTACCTATGTACAAAAGAATTTGCATTTCTCAAGTTTTAAGACAACACCATGTTGTTGGAAAAGACCCAACACTTTTTCCAAAATAAGGTTGTGTGAAGGAGCATCATTGGCAAAAATTAATACATCATCTTGAAAAATGAAGACTCCATCAACCCCTCTAAGAATGTTGGACATAACTCTCTGAAATACTGACGTGGCCAATGCCAACCCAAAAGGCATGCATTTGTATTGAAATGTGCCTAGGGGAGACACAAATGCTGTGAGATGACCGGAGTCAGGGTGTAATTCAATTTGGTGATATGCGCTTGCTAGGTCAAGTTTGGTGAAGAATTTTTCACCTTTAGTGGAAGCAAAGAGATCATTAATTTTTGGAAGAGGATGTGAGTCAACCCAGATTTCCTTATTGAGTGATCTCAAGTTAACACACACCCTGAGTTGACCACATCTCTTCCTAGCGATGACCAAAGGCGAAAGCCTAAGAGAAGATTCCATTGGCTCTATCACACCCTTCTGACATAACTGTGTCAATTCTTCCTCTAGGTCCTCCCTAACGCTATAGGGTACTCCCCTTAGCTTGTGTTTAACTGGTAAAGACCCTTCTTTGACTATGATTCTGTGTTTAAAACCATGGATCTTTCCTAAGTCCGAACTAAATACAGAAGGGAATTTATCTTTGAGTGATTGAACTTCAACAGAACACCCAACTACAAGGACTTGTTCTTTGGATCCGGGCCTAAGAATCATCCCAAACAATCCTTGATGAAACCATCCTAGGATGTTTAACCCTTTAACAGCAACATACATTTTCCCTTTTATCCTCCTTCCTTTAAAACACATCTCTTCTTCAAAAAAACCAAATAGATCGATCTTCCGACCTTCATAAGACACAGGTGTTCGATCAGGAGGAAGAAGAGGTTGCGTACCCTCCCAAGTTTCATCGAATAATTTCTTGGTAATCATGGTTATCTTAGCCCCAGAGTCCACTAAGAGTTTTATACATTTGGTGCCAACGCAAATATGAACAATAGGGTCAACACAGCATTTGGGGTCACCTTCATTGTAAGTGGTGTGTTCAGAGACAACAGAAACAATCTCAGAGTCGGAGGAAGATTCAGACACAACTAAACGTGCAGCAGACTTCTCTATGTTTTTCTTTTGACTTTTGAGCTTGAGACAAACTTTTGAGAAGTGACCTATTTTTTTGCAGTAATTGCAAGTGACACTGGAAGCAGGACATCGTGAACCTTTAGTATGAGGTGGGTTCCCACATCTTATACATACTGTGGATTCTGCATTGTTAGTAGTGCTAAGTTTGGATGACTTACTGCCATTACAAACACTGTTTTTAAATATTTTTGGGAAGATTTGCCAGATGCATTAAGATTAATGGCATTAACAGGTTCCACTATTTTATCTTCTAATTCTTTCAAAGAAACCATAGAGATTTCTATACTTTTGGCTAATTTGATTGTTTCATCAAGGGACGGATCACCCATGGTAAGTAATTTTTGTCTGATATTTTTGTCTCTACAATGGCATACAACTTCGTCCCTAATGAGTTGGTCAGTAAAGTTCTCAAATTTACATTCTGCAGCTAATCTATGCAAAACAGAAATGTAGGAATCCACATCTTCCGCTTCAGACTGTTTCCTCTTGAAGAAAGAATGTCTAAGAACCATGAGACTCGGTTGCTTGTCAAATCGGAGTTTGAGTTTATGAACCGTTTCTCTGTATTCATCATTAGGTAAAGCAATGTCTTGTGGTAAGTCAGGTAAATATTTGAAGACAGATCTTCCTTCAAAACCAAGCGAATGGAGTAATAGATATTTCTTTCTATCTGCACTAAATCTAGATGCGCCTATAGCACCTAAATAAGTTTCGAAGGCGTCATGCCAGACTTCACATCTGATAGCTGGTTCTCCAGGAGAGTCTAAAAATGCAGGAGGTGGATTAACAGACTGAAGAGTACACATGGTATCGGTAAAAAGTTATACAGTCAATGGAATGTTGAAGTGAGACCAAAAAAAAATGTTTTTTTAACAGGAATGATGAGAAAGTATTAAAAATGTTTTAGTTCAGAAAAATTTGAGAGGTGTGCACATCACAGTGGTGCACATCAGGATAAGAAAAAAAAAATTGAGGTGTGATGTATCACTGTAGGATGCACCTATAAGCAAAGGATAGAAACAACAAAAAAATAATAATGTGGTGTGTATATCACTGTAATATACACTGCTGTATGAAACAGGTGTGTGTGTCACCGTGAAATCACACTGAGTAGATAACGTTGTGGCTGTATCTTTGATAAAGAATGTAAATCACAAGAATAAAGTCACTGAAAAATAAGCTCTGTGCATCAGCAATTGTAGCGGTGCGCAGTAATGAAGTTATCTCACGATTCGACTGGATATATTTAAAAGAAGCTGTGCGCATCAGCGTTGTAGCCTTTAGATACGTGCACACTGATCGCGTTCGCTCAGTTGCTAAGCAACCATGAACGCGGAAGCTCCAAGGCAGAAGAAACAAGGAAGGACATGCGCATTACAAATGTGACGTGATCGCGTTAATACGTGTAGATGTCCTTCACAGGAATCACGAAGAATGACTTCTGTGTTCTTTGGAGTGAGGAACACTGTAAGCGCGCGATGTCTTCACGCGTCACGTAATAGTCCGGTAGGAATTTAAGCACTGTGTTAGTTTTGAGAAATGCGTAGATCAACTTATGAATGTTCAGACAAAAAAAAATGAATACAGTGCGAAATCAGCATTGTGGAGCGCAACAATAGTCATAGCAAAGCGCAAGCGCTGGCTTGAGAGTCTCCACGGTGTAATAAGGGTGAAGTGAAAAAACGCCCTACCGTGATGGTTTTAGGATGGCTTGCTTGTAGAGATTAAGGGGAGCAGAATCTTCCATCAAATTTAGGATGAGGCAGCATAAATATGTCCAGTTGAGCCAGTTACGAGATGATGCGCTTCATTTGCCTTCCTTGTAGAACAAGTAATGATGACAGCTGAATATTAGAATCTTGATGATAGATGACACCAAAGTTAGACGGTGCTCTGCACGCTGGATAATCCATGTAACCAAAATCGTCGCCAGATAAATGTAGTAATCAATCAGGATGCAAATTATGTCTCTTGAAGTTTATTACCGGTTACATGGAGAGGAGAAAGCTTGGAAGCAGCCAACTCCAACCGACACCATCTCAAGAGTGGCAATGTAACATTCTATAGTAACTAAGCAGCAGTAACATTCTAATAAGACACATAATACATAAGCCTACATTAACATAGCATTAACAGATCACTACAGTGAACTTTCTGCACCTGGTGGTATACATAGAAATGGGCGGTGTCGAGACAAAGTTGCATAGTAAAAAAACAGCGGCCAGGGGGGCTGACTCCGGAACACCGGGGCTCAAGATTTGATCCCAGCACCAGCGGCAGGTTAGCCCAGCACCATGTGACTTTGGGCAATATCTCGCTTAATCTTCCCAATGGCCCATAGCACCTTGACAGCCTTATGGGTAATTGCTCGTGCTTTACAAATACCGGTATTTCGTTTCATTTTTTCATTTCATGTTACATGCTAGTAGTTCCCATCCCAAACATCTCAAGTCTAGCATTTCCTATAGAGAAATGCTCAAAATGAAAAGGCATTGCAGCAATCCAAGTGAACTAAAAAAATGTCAGGAAGAAACTACGCATAGATTCATGGTTAGAGGATATAGTAAAGGAAGTCTCAAAAATGTTTTGAAAAAAGTAGATGCAAAGAGCAGAGAGTCCATTTTGTTTAGTTGTAAAAAAAAAAGGACAATGAAAAATAAAAAATCAGGTTAATAACTATTTACAACAGACAGGAAAGAGAGATCAGAGCTATTTAAAAAAAAAAAGCATTGGCTTTTTGTGACGGAAGACACAGTGCTCAAACTTGCATAGATAGATCCCCAGCCACAGCATAAAGAAGTGCTTTCTCCATGAAAGGCACCTTAGTCAGAAGAAGCCTGGAAGTCATAGAACAAACTAGTTGGCTGCAACAAATGAGAGGCTTCCATATGGGCAGTAGCTGCAAGGCTTTTAGCATAAGAATCAACACTACTGAGTATTATTCTCCTTTCAATGAAGCACCGATCAAGATAGGTGGAAGCTTCAATTGCAAAACATAATTTGCAATTTATGTCCTGAGTTGTGTCTACGGACTAAGGTATATAGGCAGCACCATCCAGCAAGTCCATCTTAGAATCTTGCCGGATATGAGGGCAATGGATAAAACATATCCAGTAGCCTGACATATACTTGAGTTTCATGACAATGACTTTCGAACCCTTAACTATTTTGTAATTGATGCAATACCAAAAAACCTCAGAGGAGGCAACCGGTAGTAAGTACTCCCACAGATAGAAGCCAAGTACATTGTGAGACTAGACACCAAAGCACCCAATGGGCTGAATCCAGGGGAGGAATTACACACATTTTTATAGTAGAGATAGCAGTTTATTTTACTGTTTTTTAAGTCACTTGGGATATAATAATGTGGTCGGAAAGGATGAAGAAAGATATATAATATTTTAAGAACATTAATATAAGGTTGTTTTCCGTCGCACCATTTCAGCTTTTGTTTGACTCATGTTTCATTATAACAAAAATTTTCATTTTTATAAGGAATCATTTTTTTGATTTAATAATGTTTAATATTAAGGGTGGGCGTAGTTCGCGAAGTAGCACTTCGCGAAGCTACGCAAAGTGAAGTTCGCACTACGCGAGCTACGCGTAGCACTTCACGAACTGCGAAGTAACATGTTCGCACTGTGCAAGATGTTGTTTTCAATGATTGCACAGTGCGGACAAGCAACCGGCACTGTGCAATCATTGAAAATGGCATCTTGCACAGTGCGAGCTGTAGTTTTCTGCTGCTCGAGTAGATTTTTACTCGAGCTGCACCTTTCTCAACGCGAACTGGTAGTTTCTCATCGCGAGCGGTCGCGAGCATACGCGACCCCTCGCAATGAGAAACCTGACCTTCTCGCGTTGGGAATCTCGCCGGGAGGTTTATTTTCCATGCTCGCAATCGCGAACAAGGAAAAAGTCTCGCCAGGATGTCATTTTGCTTGCTCGCGGTCGCGAGCAAGCAAAAAATGACCGCAGCACTACGCAACACTACGCTACGCGTGTTCGCACTGTGCTACGTGCAGTTCGCGTAGTGCGAAGTAGCGCGAACTTCGCAAACTACGCGAGCGTAGCGTAGTGCTTCGCCCAGGCCTATTTAATATTCCAGTTTAATTGTGAGTTGGAAAATATTACAAAAATGTTGTTCACTGTTGATCACACAGGGCCAACAGTTTCATGAACATGGACCAGCTGGTCTCAATTGTGAGTTGAAAAATTACAGAATAAGTTTGATATCGATCACATATGGCCAATGTTATATAGAAAAACTATGATATCAATCTGATGAAATTATGCGATGTAAGTCATCAGGAAAGAAATCAATTGAAACAGTTTTATGACTACACATAAAAAGTATTTGAATTTGAAATACCCATGAATTGTTTAGGTAACTGCTCTAACTGAGATCAATCAGTTGAAGTCTTCCTTTTGTATTCATGGACCACGTGACACTATTTAAATGTTCATTGATGGCGCTGCAGGCGTGTGAACAAGGCCAGTGCTGTGGCTGAAAAATCTCATGGTGTATTGTTCTGCAAATAAATCAATCTTGGAAAATAAGCTGGTGTCTGCGCCTGGTCCATAAGGATTTGTGTGCAAAATACAGGAAGAGGAGATATATATATACCTTCCAAAAAGATTACGGAGAACTTGCAGGGTAAGGTGATTATTATTTTAATTTCAACAAACGCATTTCGACTATTATACCTTCCTATGCTATTCAATTAAAATATAGCCTTGAGGCACAGGAATCATTTCAGTGCAGCAGTTCAGGAACCATCGTAGACATGCCCCTGCTCCAAATCCCTCCACAAGTGCCGAACTCACAGTGGGTGCTACCGTGATGTGTGGGTAGGACTCACCGACCATGCTCTTTCCAAATAGGATTACTGAGTATTAGCGGGGTAAGGTGATTAATCATTTAATTTCAGCAGACACATTTTGGCTGTTATGCCTTCCTCAATGTTATTAAATTAAAATATAGCTAGCACACACAGTTCGTGATTTTCACAAGTCACAGTATCACTCTCATTGAGGGTTTCAGGTTATAAACAGTGACATAGGACTGTATAATCACATGTAAAATGTCATTACCTTCGCCCACCATGATAACATGCTGTTACTCCATTGAATCCCAAATGGCAGCCGCTGTATCTCTCCTTTATCATATCGATTCAAGGTCAAATGTCTCCATAAACCATCTCTCCTAAATAGGCATTGAACACACATGGATTTGTGTCACTTTAAGTGGACTCATTAGCTCAGTCCTGCCACATCATATTGCATGTCAATTATCTCTCGCTTGCTGTACATTCAAGAAGGTGCCTGTTTGAATAACTGGACATCCTGGAGTTAAATAACTCACAGCTTTGAGGCGCAGGAATCATTTCAGTGCGGAGGTTCTGGCACCATTATAAACATATTTCTGCTCTATGGCATATACATATAAATATATATATATATGTATATATATTCACTGAAACCAAAGGTTTCAGGGGCGTTATAGTTAGGAATTGGCATTTAAAAAACCTTAGAAATTCATTGAAAAAAACATAGGTTTCAGGGGTGTTATAGTTAGCTGGACATTTCCCTCATACAAAACCCTAGAAATTCCCCTGTTATAGTTAGTTCAGCTAACTTTAACTCGCGCCCCCACAATGTACTGCTGATGACGTCACATATTACATCACTCATGACATGGTCAGTGACATCACTGATGACATCTCAAATGACATCTTGCACGAGAAGAGTGCCGACGGATGAGAAACACTCCTGCTCCTGCGCCATCCACCTCATCGCAGCCGAGCACATCAAGAGTGCATCCATCAGCCCAAACCTTGGACATCCGTCCTCAATTTCAATTTTTAAAAGTGCTCTGAACTAAGTGCAATGCGACTTTGGAATATGGTGAGCAGTCGATCGATCTGATCTGCCGCCGCCAAGAAAGTCACATTTGCTAGGTTTTTTTTTGTTTGTTTTTTATTGTTCCCTGAAGTTCATTGTTTGGTTTCTCCTGTTTTGTTTTTTGTTTTTTTTGTGCAGAAAAACCCCAAAAAATTAAAAATTGTTCAGAAAACCCCAAAAAAATTATAAAAGAAGAAAGAAGAAGAAAACAAGTTCTTGTAAGAACTAACTTTCCTGGTTTAAAAAAAGAGCTCAATTTCTTTCTTAAATGAATGTATGTGTAGTACGTAATTGACTGAACGAATGCATTAGTAAAGTATGGTGAATGTATAAGTGCAGAAGTATGAGGAAGTGCTGCAGCATCACACAGTAACCTCTTTAACTGCAGTGTGCTGCAGTACTTCCAAAACACAGGGATGCAACATATGTACATAAATATGTTGCAAATCTATGCTTCTGTCTGCACGGCTGCTTAAACTGCAGCCATGTGGTGACACCGGCACCCTTGCACCATAGTGCAAGGATATCTGTGTCATGTGCTGTTTGTTTTTCTGCTGCAGGAAGACACACCTTCCTGCACAAAAACAATGAGAAAATGCATTTTTCTCCTTCAATGTAAGCTGAACATTTCAGCATGCATTGAAGATATAAAAATGTGGAGAAATGAAAACAAATTCTCCTTGTTGTGCTTTCCTACACCAATTTCAGAATGGTGCACCATTCACACACATATCGAGATTAATGATTTCTGATAAATCTAGACATGTGTCTTGTTCTATGAGTATTCAGTGCAATCATGCACAACAACACTTATAGAACACCCTTTCAAAACAAAGTGGTCTGCATGATGAGATTGTATTTACATGGAGTATAACAAGTGCCTTTTCCTCTCTTTGTAAATATGAAAGAGTATCTTACACAATAACTATGTTACAAAAAGTGACATATTTTCGTTTTTAAAATTCCTTGCGAATGATTGAAGGTAAGCACAGAGTTTTGTCTGCAAAGATGTTCAAAGAAGAATGATTGAAATAATTGCGGTCGTTCAATAGCTAAAATAGGAAATATTATGAACCCCTCAAATCTCTTTTTTTGCAGGTCACATGATATCTGATTATGGTCAGATTTCAAAACTACATAGGTATAAACAGAGTGTTTTTAGAAACGTGTTTTCACTTTGTAGCTTCTTGCAGACCTCCTCATTCAGCATTTTGAGACTTAGTTAAACTTACCTTCACAGTAATAGGAATAAAAAATGGTACACATTTTTTTGACATTTTCATTCCAATCTAAATTCTTAAAAATTGCTTATTTTAAAACTTGGATCTGTGAAAGAAAATGAAAAAAAAACTTATAACACGTAATAATACATTTTTTACAACACAGCATAATTTCCACAAAGTAATCTAAAGATGAATTTTTGGAGGATGCACCACACCCACAACGTTTTCCTTCAGTGATGTGGAAATTTTCTACTTTTCTCGAGGGGCAAACAAAGACCAATGCCACCATTGTCACGCGCAAGATTTTCAAAAGAGTTCTGTAACGAGGGGATCCTAACAAAAAATACTGGTGCGGCACAGCAAGTATTATGAAACACCTTAGGACCCTTCATCCAAACAATCTTGCACGAGAAGAGTGCAAACAGATGAGAAACACTCCTGTTCTGTATCTGTAAAAAAGAATCACAAATAAATGTATATTAATAACTTTCAAATGTATAATATTCCATTACTGTACAAACACATTTTATATAAATACTGACTAAGAAACTATAGCCCTGAACCACAAGTGTGACGATGGTTAAAACACTACATGCATAGTGCATACTACTTTGAAGCAGTTCATGCCCTAAAGCCTACCTCACTAAAACACTACATGCTAACTGACTAAATTATTACAGTACTAGAAGTGTATGAATACTAACTAGGGAATTGAAGGTGTGAAACACAACTGTGTAGGTGATTAGAGGACTGCATCCATATTGCATAGGCATTTAAAGCAGTCCATGTGGTAAGGCCTGGCTCACTGCATGACTTCTTGGGTACTGACTGAATGATTAGAGTACAGCAAGGAGAGTGCCTAGGTGAATTTATAAGTGGTAGGCTTTTCGCACAGGGAATGGATTAGTACCTGGTACTGAATGGGTCACTAGAGGAGTGCAAAGGCAGTGACAGGATGTTTGCTGGACTGCATGGATACTGACTAGGGAATTGAAGTGTGAAAGACAAGTGTCTAGGTGGTTAGAAGACTGCATACATAGTAGATAGGGGTTTGAAGTAGTCCATGTGCTAAGGCCTGGTTCAGTGCATGAATACTAAGGCACTGACTGAATGATTAGAGTACTGCAAAGATAGTATCTTGGTGAATTTATAAGTGTTTGAGTTTTCGCACAGTGAATGGATTAGTACATGATGCTGAATCGGTCACTAGAGGTCTGCAAAGGGAGTTACAGGGTGTTTCCCGGAAGTGTATGGATACTGACTAGCGAATTGTAAATGTGAAAGACAAGTGTATAGTATGTTAGAAGACTGCATGCATACTGCATAGACATTTGAAACAATCTGTGTGATAATGTATGGTTCACAACATGAGGACTTGGAAACTGACTAAATCATCAGACTACTACTAGGTTAGTGCCTGGGTGAAACTTTTAAATTTTCAGTTCTGGCACAGTGAATAGAATAGTACATGGTACTGCACTTTAGTGTCAAATCCTGACTCATTTTATCAATGCATAAGCAAAGAATAGCTTCTAAAGCTACTACAACTTGACAACATGACCGATTTTAAAACAGATATCTGTCATCAAATACACTATGTTACCAAATGCTTCTCTCACAATCCTTACCCAAATGTACACAGACTCACAGTGTGATTTTAGACAAGCAACACTATCCCTAGCAGTTTACCAAAACTCATTCACTAGTCTAGAAGGGTTCATGGTACTGCACACAATCTACATATTTAAGTACAGCACATTAGTGTTAAAGCATGACTCATTTAATCAACGCATAAGCAAAGACTGGCTTCTAATCCTACTAAAACTTGACAACATGACAGGTTTTAAAACAGTTATCTGTCAGCAAATACATGATGTTACCAAATGCTTCTCTCACATTGATCCCAACTACACACTAACTCACAGTGTGATTCTAGACAAGCACCACTATCCCTAGGAGTTTACCAAAACTCATTCACTACAGTGCAAGTGGTAAGGGGACTGCACACAATCTACATATTTCAGGACTGCACTTTTCTGTCAAAGCCTGACTCATTTAATCAAAGCATAAGCCATAACTGTCTTCTAATGCTACTAAAACTTCACAACATGACAGCTTAAAACAGTTATCTGTCAGCAAATACACAATGTTACTAAAGGTTTCTCTCACAGTGGTTCCCAAATACACACTAACCCACAGTGTGATTCTAGACAAGCACCACTATCCCTAGGAGTTTACCAAAACTCATTCACTACAGTGCAAGTGGTAAGGGAGCTGCACACAATCTACATTGTTCAGTACTGCACTTTAGTGTCAAAGCAAGAATCATTTTATCAATGCATAACCAAAGACTGGCATCTAATGCTACTAAAACTTGACAAAATGACAGGTTTTAAAAGAGTTATCTGCTAAAAAATACACGATGTTACCAAATGCTTCTCTCACAGTGGTTCCCAAATGCACACAGACTCACAGTGTGATTCTAGACAAAAACCACTATACCTAGGACTTTACCAAATGTAAATGTATATAGCGCACAGCTACCCCGGACCGGGGTCTCCCGGTGCTGTATTCATACCGCTAGGGAACCCTTCCTGGCTTTCCCTGTGAAATGTCCACTCCTGGGCATCCCCAGGGTGAAGCCAGGCATCCCCAGCGCTGTGGGGCCGTTGTGGAGATTAAGCAAGCTATTGCCCAGAGTTGCAGTGTGGGACCCATGATTAGAATAGGTACTGAGGCGAGAATATCCGGTCTGCAGAATTTATAGCCCGAGACCCTGCCGCGACGGGAATCAAACCCTGGTCCCGGACCAGTGCTCTGCATCGAGGTCTGCCGCTCTAACCATTGAGCCACACTTCTCCACTAAAAATCTCTACCAAAAATCATTCACTACTGTGGAACTGATAAGGGAACTGCACACAATCTACATATTTCAGGACTGCACTTTTCTGTCAAAGCCTGACTCAATTAATAAAAGCATAGGCAAAAACTGGCTTCTAATTCTATTAAAACTTGACAACATGACAGGCTTTTAAACAGTTATCTATCAGAAAATACACAATGTTACCAAATGCTTCTCTCACAGTGATCCCAAATACACACTAACTCACAGTGTGATTCTAGACAAGCACCACTATCCCTAGGAGTTTACCAAAACTCATTCACTACAGTGCAAGTGGTAAGGGAACTGCACACAATCTACATATTTCAAGACTGCACTTTTGTGTCAAAGACTGACTCATTTAATCAAAGCATAAGCAAAAACTGCCTTCTAATGCTACTAAAACTTGACAACAAGACAGGTTTTAAAACAGTTGTCTGTCAGCAAATACACAATGTTACCAAATGCTTCTCTCACAGTGGTTCCCAAATGCACACAGACTCACTGTGTGATTCTAGACAAACAACACTATCCCTTGCACTACACCAAAACACATTTCTTTATCTCGAAGGAGTACTACATTTTAGTGTAGCAACATAACTCATTTCACAAATTCATAAACAATGACTGGTTTCTAATTCTACCAAAATATAAAAACTGCACAGTTATCTGTCTGCAAACACATGAAAAACACAAATGCTTATCACAGAATGGTTTCTACATGCACACACACTGTCAATAAGATTGTAGAGAAAAAAAGTACTCCCTACACTTTAGCAGGAGAAAAACATTAGTCTGATTAAAATCAAAATAGTCGACATACATCCCCTCACAATTAAAGAACTCATCTTTCAAGTTGTTTTGTAGATTAAAAAGTATATCAGTCACTCACCATATTTACTTTTACAGAATCTCTGCACTGTGCACCTCTCAGCAAAAACAAAGAAAGGAAAAGTTTCCCTTTCATTTTCCACACATATACATGTAAACATCAAATCACAATCCTTCACACATAAACTCAAAAGCAAACACACATTTCTATTGGTTAAACATTTCAACCCTTTCCAACGGAAATACATTTCAACCCATCCCCCAATCTGCCTTCTGCAGGTCATGGAACACTGCACTGAGCACACAGGTCAGAAGTTCAGCACACAATGTTGCTAAACAAGAGAGGAAGTGTGCTTCACTTTTCAACATATCAGCTTATCATATATAATGTTCCTTACAATCTGTTTTTGTTAACCAATAAGAATCATACCTTTAAAAAACAGAAATATACACCCTACCTTTCAGTGTACAAAGTAGTCATACAACCAATGATTTCTTGTCTTTTTTTTAAAAAAAATTCCGTGGATCCGCACACCCAACGCGATAGGATGCACGCACCATGCGCGCATTTCGCCTTTTTTTTTTTTAAAAGGGGGCCCGGGGGTCCTTCTGGGACACCCTAAGCACCTCTAGAGGGTCAGAGTATTTCTACTCTGCCCCCTTTTATGTTTTACACACTTATTCCCCTTGCTTCTTCAGCCTCGCTTCTACCAAGGCAGAAAATGGCCGCCAACAGTTCCTGGTTTCGAATGTAGACAGACACTCAACAGCCAATTAGCATTCAGCCTGCGATCGGGATGGTGCTTGCTCGGTTCGGGGAGGGTGCGCTTACGTTGCGTGTAGGGTCCGCGGATCCTCCCCGGCCATAGATATTTATGTACTTTTAACTCTAATTTTCTCTGGAACTACTGAACGGATTCACACCATTTATGCAAAAGGCACGACTCTGAACTGAGGACTACCACTTTGCCAAATTTTGTGAAATTCCGTTCAGCGGTTCGGGCTGTAGCTGCGACAACAGATCCTATGGGAAATTGCATGGGGAAAACACGTTTTGGGACCCCCCTTTTTTTTCGACCCCCGCTTGACGAATCACCACGAAACTTTGTTGCGGATTTCCTATGGAAAATAGGTCCTAACTATAACTATCTACTGGCGACCGCCAGTAGATAATATATATATATATATATATATCTATTCACTGAAAAAACCATAGGTTTCAGGGGCGTTATAGTTAGCTGGACTTTTCACTCGTACAAAACCATTGAAATTCCCCCGTTATAGTTAGTTCAGCTAACTATAACTCGCGCGCCCGCAATGCACTGCTGATGACGTCACATAATACATCACTCATGACATGGTCAGTGACATCACTCATGACATCACTGATGACATCTCAAATGACATCACTGATGACATCATCCAGTGAATGTGTGTTTTTCTGAAAATTACATATGTTTTATATATGTATATCTCAAGGTCGATGGAAGAATAAATGGGTATATAAGTGTCTAAATGGATGATTTGTTTTTGAAAAATTGATTGTATAACTTACTGATTAAGTGTATCTTAGTGAATACAAGGCTTAGTGAGTAATGTTTAAATATGTAAATATCTGTGTCAGTCTCTCACTTTGTGTATAAGTGGCTGCATGGTTTGGTGAGTAGCTACATGAGTGTCTATATAGGTTATTAGCTGTTTTTTTGAGTATCAGTATGTGTCTGTATGGTTCGGTGGGGGTATTATGTAGTGCATAGGTGCATGAACGAGTGACTCACTGTTTGTATGTGTTGAAGACAGCATGTGTGCAGGACTGTATGGGTGGATGAGTGTGTGCATGGGTGTGTTAGTGAGTGAATGACTGTCTCAATAGTGTCTTTATGAGTAACTACATATGTTTTAAACTAGTATATGTGACTATTGGTTTATATAAGTGAGTATATCTGAGAGTGAGAGATTGGAAGAGTTCCTGTATGAATAAGTATGTGTTTCTATAAGTGATTGTTTAAAAGACTCAGGGGCAGATTTATGAGCCCCTTGCGCCACTTTTGCGTCACTTTTAACATGGGAAAAGTGACGCAAAAGTGGCGCAAGGGGCTCATAAATCTGCCCCCCAGTATGTGTACGTTTCTGTAGAAGTAAGTGTGGTGATGTGTGTATAACTGTATATGCAATTAAATGGATGTTTGATTCTTTATTAGCATGAGTGACTAAGTGTGTGAGTAACTCTAGGGATGAGTGGCATTGTGTAACAGGATGTATAGGTGTATGAGTACATATGATGAGTGAGTACATGTATGAGTGACTGTATAGGACTGTTGGTGAATGAGTGGATGTGTATGTGGATCTTAGAATTACTGAATAGGTTATTGTAACTGGTATTGGTATGTCCATTGTTTTGAAAACGTTAGTTTCTATTTTTGAATGTGTGTATCAAAGGTTATATTAGGGGGAGAGGAGGTATGCCACTCTATCACAAGGATGATGTCATCAGTGATGTCATTTGAGATCTCATCAGTGATGTCATGAGTGATGTCACTGACCATGTAATGAGTGATATAATATGTGACGTCATCAGCAGTGCCTTGCGGGCACGCGAGTTATAGTTAGCTGAACTAACTATAACGGGGGAATTTCAATGGTTTTGTACGAGTGAAAAGTCCAGCTAACTATAATGCCCCTGAAACCTATGGTTTTTTCAGTGAATTTTTAAGGTTTTTTAAATGCTAATTCCTAACTATAACGTGCCTGAAACCTATGTTTTTTTCAGTGAATTTCAAAGGTTTTTTAAATGCTAATTTCTAACTATGCGTACAGAGATAGGACATGTGAAGATAGAAGAAAAAACGCACAGAAAGAAAAAAAAGAAATGCAGAAAGAAGCAACAGAAGTCCTCAAAGACGAAGAAAAGTGCAGGAAGAAGGATAACGTGCAGAAAGAACAAACAGAAGAGCAGAAAGAAGCCTTGTTGCAAAATCATCCTATACCCTCAACTTTTTCAGACAGATACTGGTGGTAACTGAGTCTGACTAACCAGTCCTAGAGCCAGTGCTATGTTAAAAGACACTCAGAATACTGTGAAAACACCTACATACACTAGGGAACTCTATGCGTTGGGGTCCCCCTGTGATTAGCATGACCTCCTCTGTAAACCCCTACTATATAATAGGACAGAGGATTAAAACTACCTCCTAAAACGCGCCACTGGGCGTGTTTGCACACGTCACCTCAGGCCCCGTCCCCTCCCTTCCCCACTGTGTAAACACACCCTGTGGCCGTTTTAAGTTGGGAGATTAAGTCCCATTGAATCCTGAGGGTCCCTAGGGTCCAACTAGACCACTAGCTACCCCCAGTAAGCGCCACAGAGCTGCGTTGCAGAGAGATGTAAAATGGGGCACGGCCTAGACCACCTCTCTGCAATGCAGCGCAGTGACACTTACTGGCAGCACCTGGTGGGCTAGTTGGCCCCCAGGGTCCCTTAGGATTGAAGGGGAATTATTTCCCCAACTTAAAATGCACCACAGGGTGTGTTTGAACACGTTAACTCAGGCCCCGTCCCCTCCCTTCACCACTGTGTAAACACGTCTTGTGGCCGTTTTTAGTTGGGAGATTAAGTTCATTTGAATCCTGAGGGTCCCTAGGGTCCAACTAGTCCACTAGGTACCTCCAGTAAGCGCCACAGAGCTGCGTTGCAGAGAGGTGTAAAAAAGTGGCATGGCCTGGACCACCTCTCTGCAACGCAGCTCAGTGGTGCTTACTGGAAGCACCTGGTGGGCTAGTTAGCCCCCAGGGGCCCTCAGGATTGAAGGGGAATTATTTCCCCAACTTAAAATGCACCACAGGGTGTGTTTGAACACGTTAACTCAGGCCCCGTCCCCTCCCTTCACCACTGTGTAAACACGTCTTGTGGCCGTTTTTAGTTGGGAGATTAAGTTCATTTGAATCCTGAGGGTCCCTAGGGTCCAACTAGACCACTAGGTACCCCCAGTAAGCGCCACAGAGCTGCGTTGCAGAGAGATGTAAAATGGGGCACGGCCTAGACCACCTCTCTGCAATGCAGCGCAGTGACACTTACTGGCAGCACCTGGTGGGCTAGTTGGCCCCCAGGGTCCCTTAGGATTGAAGGGGAATTATTTCCCCAACTTAAAATGCACCACAGGGTGTGTTTGAACACGTTAACTCAGGCCCCGTCCCCTCCCTTCACCACTGTGTAAACACGTCTTGTGGCCGTTTTTAGTTGGGAGATTAAGTTCATTTGAATCCTGAGGGTCCCTAGGGTCCAACTAGTCCACTAGGTACCTCCAGTAAGCGCCACAGAGCTGCGTTGC
Organism: Triturus cristatus; assembly: GCF_964204655.1. Taxonomy (NCBI): domain Eukaryota; kingdom Metazoa; phylum Chordata; class Amphibia; order Caudata; family Salamandridae; genus Triturus; species Triturus cristatus. Next base: position 911,021,700 of record NC_140582.1, on the reverse strand, counting down.
AGAGAGGTGTAAAAAAGTGGCATGGCCTGGACCACCTCTCTGCAACGCAGCTCAGTGGTGCTTACTGGAAGCACCTGGTGGGCTAGTTAGCCCCCAGGGGCCCTCAGGATTGAAGGGGAATTATTTCCCCAACTTAAAACGCACCATAGGGCGTGTTTGCACATGTCACCTCAAGGCCCCATCCCCTCCCTTCCCCACTGTGTAAACACACCCTGTGGCCGTTTTAAGTTGGGAGATTAAGTCCCCTTGAATCCTCAGGGTCCCTAGGGGCAAAATAGCACACTAGGTAAGTCCAGTAAGCGCCATTGCAGAGAGGTGTAAAAAGGGGAATGGCCTGCACCACCTCTCTGCAACGCAGATCAGTGGCGCCTACTGGAAGCAGCTGGTGGGCTAGTTGGCACCCAGGGTCCCTCAGGATTGAAGGGGAATTATTTCCCCAACTTAAAACGCGCCACAGGGCGTGTTTGCACACGTCACCTTAAGCCCCGTCCCCTCCTTTCCCCACTGTGTAAACACGCCCTGTGGCCATTTTAAGTTGGGAGATTAAGTCCCCTTGAATCCTGAGGGTCCCTAGGGTCCAACTAGACCACTAGGTACCTCCAGTAAGCACCACAGAGCTGCGTTGCAGAGAGATGTAAAATGGGGCACTGCCTAGACCACCTCTCTGCAACGCAGCGCAGTGACGCTTACTGGCAGCAGCTGGTGGGCTAGTTGGCCCCCAGGGTCCCTTAGGATTGAAGGGGAATTATTTCCCCGACTTAAAACGCACCACAGGGCGTGTTTGAACACGTTAACTCAGGCCCAGTCCCCTCCCTTCACCACTGTGTAAACACGCCCTGTGGCCATTTTTAGTTGGGAGATTAAGTTCATTTGAATCCTGCGGGTCCCTAGGGTCAAACTAGCCCACTAGGTACCTCCAGTAAGTGCCACAGAGCTGCGTTGCAGAGAGATGTAAAAAGTGGCGTGGCCTCAGAACACCTGTCTCAACGCTGCTCCCTGGTGCATACTGGAGATACCTGTTGGGCAAGTTGGCCCTCAGGGACCCTCAGTATTGAAGGGGAATGAATTCCCCAACTTACAACTGGCCAGGGGGTGTGTTTGCAGAGTGCTGCAAGGAGGGGGCGTGGCCTCCGGCGCAATGCCTGTCTTTTATTTATTTTATTTTTTTAAGACGGAGGGCTGTGAGGCCCCCCCTTTTTTTCAAATTTATTGGCCCTGGGGACACCATCCCCCAGCGCCTGCACCCTAAATTTTTTTGTTGAAAAAAATAAATTTGGAAGGGGGCTGCGTGGCCCCCCTCCCAAGGCCTTAATCGGCCCCGGGGACCCCAACCTCCAGGTCATGGCCTTTTTTTTTTAATTCTTTAGGAGGGGGGCTGCGTTGCCCCCCTCCTCAGGCCACTTATGGCCCCAGGGACCCCATCCCCCATGGCCGGCCTTTGTTTTTTATTATTTACAAAAAATATATATTTATAGAAACATCTAGGACATGCTGGACAAACCGTATGTACCTATCACCATGACGATTTGCGTGATATTCATTAAAAGGCGACTATGCATACAATGAATCCACGTGGAATGTATTTACACCGCTAGTGAAACTCTGACGTGTCTGATGCCCTACCGTGCCTAATCCCGGTGCCCCCGCCGGTGGGTACTCTCCAAGTAGACACCCTTGTCGTTTATTTATACAAACATGGGTAGCTATTGACGGGCACATTAAATACACACGCACACCAAGCCATTCAAAGGGGATTCGACAAAAATTTGAACAAACTCTGCAAGAAACCCCCCTCACGGTTAATAAAACACACATCCACCACCATATGTGTAATACTTTTTATTTTACTCTCTGGAAAGCAGACGAACCTCACTTGAGAGTCACAGCGTGCTCCTGGCTGAGCCCAATGCTGTGTTACACCCACCAGTGCCCGCCGACTCCCACACACCTCTGTGTTGTATTCCACAAGATAGTGCGTATGCTATGACACTCTCTAGCCCATGTGCACTGTAACACCACCCCGTGAATATGTCATGCCACACTTGCCTTCGCACGGGTTATATTGCCCCATCTAACCTGCCTTCCTCGATGCCTATGTTCTAACGCACAGCGCTATGCCATACATATTACAATCTTGGATCCATATCTTTGTCACAGTGCATATGCAATGTTATACTCCCCAGCACATATTTTATAATACCACTTTAGAGACTAGTTAGGTTACACAACACTGCCCCGTACATATTACACTCCAAGGCGCATATCGCATAGCACGCGCTAGTGCCTGTGCTATCTTGCGCTCTCCAAGGAATCTGTCATTGCGCACAATGTATTGCATATTATATTTCACGCCCGGTTCATCTTATATGACACTTTTTGGTGCATATTTTATACCATATACCATATCTAGTTTTCATTTTCAATCGTGCTCTCAGGACTATGTTCTATATAACACTGCATCCACCTACCCTTTTCATGGGCATTACATTTTGCGATGGGGGTGGAGGGTCAAGGGGTGTTTCTGCCAAGTGAGCCCGGAGTCACAGTCACAAACTTCCTCTTCTTCCTGAATAAAAGAGAGATTATGCTACATACTTATTCATATTTTAAGAAGTTCGCACAGACACACATTATAAAAACAATAAAGTTCCTAATACCCACCTTCTCTGAACAATTAGCTTGCTGCCCCATCCACCTCCTCCCTATCTTCTGTTGTCTGAATCCATGGACTAGCCTCCTCCCTCCTGCCATACATGGTCTGATGTGCTGCCACTGCCCTCCATTTAGCATGATGTACCAGTCCACTCCTCCTGCCCTCCATTACCCAATTCTATGGCCCATCATTGACCTCCTGCTTAGCCTCTGTGCTTAGCTTGCTGCCCCTATTCTCCTTCCCCCTGCCCTCCGATGTCTTTTTGCATGCCCCTGCTCCATCCTTTTTGCCCACCATGTTCCATGGACCTGCCACTCCTATCTACTCTGAGTGTTCTGCTGAGCTGCCACTCCCCTCCCACCTGCCTAGCATTGTCAGATGACTGTAACCTGTCCCTGCCACCTCCACCCTGCCTGTCCACATGCCATGCCCCTTTCCCCTTCCTCCTGTCCTCCATGGTCCATTTTACTGCCACACCCTTCTGCCCTCCCTGATCTGTTGTGCTGCAACTGCTCCTCCTTCATTCCCCACGCTGTCTGTTGTGAGGCCCCTTCCTCTGAACTCTCTTGTCTGTGTCCAGGTCCTGACCCTCCCTTCTATCCTCCATGGTCCTTTGTGCATGCCCCTGCACCCTCCTTCTTGCCCATCATAGCCATTGTGCTGCCACTAACCCTCCCGCTTGCCATGCATGGTCTTCTGTGCTGCTGTGGACCCTCCCACCTTCCCTGTGTGGTCAGCTAGCTTCCCCTGACCCCCTCCCACCTTCCCTCCATGGTCTGTGTGTATGCCATCATAGTCTCACTGTTGATCTCCATGGTGTGCTTGTTTCTAGTGCCCATCCTGCCTGACCTCCATGGTCATCTTGCTGCTCCTGCCCTGCCCCCTTGCCCCCAGCCCTCTGTTTCCATGTGCAGACCCTTATTCCCTCCCTCCTGGCTTGTCTGTTCCATTGTAATGCCCCTGATCCGTCCCTCCTGCCCTTTATGGTCTGTTATGCTGCAGCTTTCTCTCCTGTCTGTCCATTATGGTCAGCTAGCTACCATTGCCTCTTTCCCCTCTGTTCTCTGTCATCCATGTGCATTGTCCTGTCCCCTCCCTATTGCTTTCTATGGATTGTTGTGCTGCACTCCCGTCCCGCATGCCCTATGTGGTATATTGTGCTGCTGCAAACCCTGATGCCTGCCCTGTAGGGTCAGTTTGGTGCACCTCTCCATGTCCCTCCTGTCCTCTGTTATCTGAGTCCATGTCCCTACCCCAATTCCTCCTGCCTACCATGATCCAATGTACCATACTTGCAAACATTTTGATCTTGGTAAGAGGGAGATGTTGAAAAAAAACTGGGGTATTGATTTTCCCCTTTGAGTTACATTGAAAAAGAGCAGATTGTAGACAGGAGACAGATCAAATAAAGCCCATTTGAGCTTAAAAACATTGGACGTTTCCTGGCTGAAATGGGTCTGTTGGCATGTATGGTTGTACTACCACTGCCTCTTCCTTCTGCCCACATTGGTCTATTATATTGCCACAGCCTCTCTTGCCAGTCCTGTATTGTTGGGTTGTTGCCCCTGCCCCCCTTTCAACTGCCCTCCATAGTCTGTTGTGCTGCCACTGCTCTTCCTGCCTGCCCAGTGTGGTCAAATTGTTGCCTCTGCACTCTCCTACCTGCCTTCAATGTTCAGAGTCCGTGCCCCTGGCCTCTGCCTCTCAACAGTATCCCAATGAACAACTAGATTTCTAACATTCTATATTTATTACAAAAGTGTGGAACGCCTGACATCATCTTGATGTAATCAAAATTGTAATACTTAGAGCATTTCCTTTAGAAATTACATATATGCATCAAAATTATGGTTAGTGCTCTAAAAAACTAAAATTCTGAGTTTTCAAATAGCGACAAAGAACTTTTAAAGTATTTGTAATCTTTATGTTTTTTTATCCAGTTGACCACTTGATTAAATGTTGCACTTAGGGGGGAGGATGTGGTGTTACTTCCAGAGCTGCAGACTTTGCAACTGGGGAACCAGGTTGGAGTTTCTGCTTCAGCTCAACATTCTGTGATTCTGGTCAAATTACTTAATCTCCCCATGTCTACAATCAAAATGAATTTGATCTTGTGTGATGTAACCAATGCTCATGTAAAGCACTCTAATACCTGACAAGTCTGCACTATATGAAACTGCAAATACACAAAAAATAAGTGTTTTGCACACTTCTGTCATTGGGCTACATGTGGGCTACATCTCGGTGATATTTGTGGTGCATTTGGGCTCTTTTGTCTCTGGTGGCCATCAGGGGAGATTTATTTGCTATGAAGTTTCCTAATTTGCTTATTTACTGCAGTCTCCTCAGTAGGAAATGCTTTCAGTTTTTTACTTTGATTCCATCAAGAAGGTATTCAGATATGTCACACATTTGCCATCAATTCTGAATATTAGCACTCTAGTTGCTCATTAGATCACTGTAGTAAAGCTACTGCTCACCACGGAAGTCTGCTGCTGGTATTAAAAGTGCATGTTTCAGTCTGCATATCAGAATTTTTTATGAAATAGAAGAGGATTTGAGAAATCACTCAAAATGTGCCCTAGTTTTTCTTTGTTCAGCACTAATCATAATTTCTATGGCAAAATGAACCTCCTCATTGTGTTCCTTTTTAAATAAAAAGTTTTAAATGTTACCAGATTATTCCAATCAAGATGGATTCAGGTGTGCCATACTTTGGTCATAAGTAAGACAGTAAAGCTCTAGTTGTTCTTAAGAACACTCTGGGGCATTCTGTCATTGGGCTATACTTGGGCTACATCTGGGTGATATTTGGGCTACATTTGGGCTCTTTTGTCTCTGGTGGCCATCTTGGGAGATTTATTTGTTATGAAGTTTCCTAATTTCCTCATTTACTGCAGTCTCCTCAGTAGGAAATACTTTCAGTTTTTTACTTTGGTTCCATCAAGAAGGCATTCAGATGTGTCACACATTTGCCATAAATTCTGAATGTTAGCACTCTAGTTGCTCATTAGATTAAAGCTACTGCTCACCAGGGAAGTCTGCTGGTGGTATTCAAAGTGCATGTTTCAGTCTGTATGTCAGAATCTTTTTATGAAATAGAAGAGGATTTGAGAAGTCAAAATGCGCCCTAATTTTTCATTCTGCAGCACTAATCATAATTTTCTAATGCAAAATGAACCCCCTCATTTTGTTCCTTTGTAAATTAAATGTTTTAAGTGTTACAACTTTATTCCAATCAAGATGGCTTCAGGTGTGCAATACGTTTGTCATAAGTAAGACTGTTAGTGCTCTAGTTGTTCGTTAGAACACTCTGGGACATTCTGTCATTGGGCTATATTTGGGCTACATTTGGGCTCTTTTGTCTCTGGTGGCCATCTTGGGAGATTTATTTGTTATGAAGTTTCCTAATTTCCTCATTTACTGCAGTCTCCTCAGTAGGAAATACTTTCAGTTTTTTACTCTGTTTCCATCAAGAAGGCATTCAGATGTGTCACACATTTGCCATAAATTCAGAATGTTAGCACTCTAGTTGCTCATTAGATCACTGTAGTAAAGCTACTGCTCACCAGGGAAGTCTGTTGCTGGTATTCAAAGTGCATGTTTCAGTCTGCATGTCAGAATTTTTTTATGAAATAGAAGAGGATTTGAGAAGTCACTCAAAATGTGCCCTAATTTTTCTTTCTGCAGCACTAATCATACATTCTATGGCAAAATGAACCCCCTCATTTTGTTCCTTTTTAAATTAAATGTTTTAAGAGTTAACACTTTATTCCAACCAAGATGGCTTCAGGTGTGCCATACGTTTGTCATAAGTAGGACTGTTAGCGCTCTAGTTGTTCTTTAGAACACTCTGGGAAGCTGCAGTAGAACCCTTGTTGGATGTACATGTTTTACTGAGAATGTCAGACTCATTCTCACATGACTGAGAAAGATAATGTGAATTTACAGAAAATATGCTCTCAGTTTAGCTGTGGGAAAAGCATGAGAAAATACTTTTCTCTCAAACATGTTTCATGATATCCCAGCAGAAGGCTTTTTCACATGGTAAAATCACCATAGAACATACCACAATTGCTAAAATGTGTATGGTACCATCAACACATGATTTATAATGTAACTAAAGTCTTAAAACCTTCTATTAACTGCAATGCTTTTTAATGAGGTGCTATCATGTATATTGGTCCCAAGATGGCTGCCAACACTTCTTGGATGAAGTGCTGACAGCCAATCAGATCTCACGATGAGATGTGTGGTTAAGCTCCGCCCAGATATATATGTGATTTTACTTTTGATTTTCTCAGGAACTACTGAATAGATTTACACCATTTAAGCAAAAGGCACGACTCTGAACCAAGGTCTACCTTTCTGCCAAATTTGGTGTAATTCCGTTCAGCAGTTCGGGCTGTAGCTGCGTCAACAGGTCCTATGGGAAATTGCATGGGGAAAACGCGTTTTGGGACCCCCCTTTTTTCTCAACCCCCGCTTGACGAATCACCAAGAAACTTTTAGAATAGGAGCGGACCGGATGTGCCAAAAGTTTGAAAAATTTTGCGAAGATTCGTCAACCGGCGCCAGACTTATTGGGAATAGAATGTTGCGGATTTCCTATGGAAAATAGTTCCTATAACTACCTACTGGCGACCACCAGTAGGTAATATTTACACTGAAAAAACATTGTGATGTCATTTGAGATGTCATGAGTAATGTCACTGACCATGTAATGAGTGATGTAATATGTGACGTCATCAGCAGTGCATTGTGGGGGCGTAAGTTATAGTCATCCCTGAAACCTGCCTTTTTTTCAGTGAATTTCTAAGGTTTTTTAAATGCTAATTCCTAACTATAACCTACCTGAAACATATGTTTTTTTCAGTGAATTTCAAAGATTTTTCAAATGCTAATTTCTAATTATAGCGTGCCTGAAACCTATGGGTTTTTCAGTGAATTTCCAAGGTTTTTTAAATGCTAATTTCTATTTATAACGTTCATTAAACCTATCTTATTTTCTGTGTTTTTTAATTATCATCCCATTCTCAACTTGGTGAAAACTGCAAATCTCACCATTCTTCCATCAATACCTTACACCAACAAAATCGCCACAAACAAGAGCCACATCTAACGCTAATGAAATGCACAGTAGGCGTTCCTGTGCAAAAAGAACACAAAAACACCATTTCCCCATATTATCAATGACCAACCAAATCTGCAATGCAATCCAAAAAGCAGGCGATTAGCTGAGTTAGCAGTAACAAATTAACATCACCCTTTCACTGGTGTAAGGAGGTCGACTATCTACTCCGTTATTTCGACCCAACTCACAGCCACATCTAAAGACCAACACGTGATACAGCTACTGATCAGGCAGCTCTGAAACCCAACAATGCTACAACACCCAGCCCCTCCACCACCATAACGTCCTCCCCGGACCACCCTCCTACTACCACGAGGCAGCACAAAACAGAACAACGGACCTTCCCATAACGCCATGCCCCTCAGCCACACAATAGCTGAATGTTGGGAGATGAGCAACCAACTATATATGAAGGAGGCAAGTCACCCATCACTGATAAAGCACACAATGCCAAGTGTAATGCTCATGTGCTGCACAGACCTCAGTATGCAAAGCACAAACCTCTCCATGTGGAGATATACTATTGATACTTTTAGTGTAGTGCACAGTGGATGCAACCATGTTGCCTCAGGCAGTGGGGAAGATCTCAGTCATGTTGCTGTGTTGTCCCTCCCTGGAAGCGGAAGCAGACTGGGCTGCTCCAACGCACGCCACTCCAGCATAGGAGTATGAATAAATAGACCAGGCCCTAGGCGTGATTCACTTGTGGGAAGACCAATGAGTCTGTCAGAACGGCAGCCCTCAGCCGGGCACGTGGCAGCCGCCAAAACCACGGGACTCCTCGACACAGGGCCCCTGCGAACCCAGCAGCACAGCAACACAGACTTATGTCTGTACCAACTACTGCCTTCGATCTACACTACGGACAGCACGGCTCACAATTCAGATGTAGGGGCGATTGCAGATATCGCAGTCTAGTTCGCAAGCTCCCAGTGCGGCCCACCCAGACCACGCATCATCGCAGGGTGCGCGCACGCTGTGTGCTTCAGGTACTATTAGCTCACTGTACCATAAGTCATCGCCATGTGGCCTTATCAATGCAGAATTGATTATACAAAACACATTGCTCCCAGTGCGTCCCACCGGGACCACGTCTCATCGCAGGGTGCGCACACGCTGAGTACTCCAGGTGCCACTAACTGTGCAGCTCAACTCAATGCCACGTGGCTGTGCGCCCATCCTGACCGCTGCCTCCGCCCTACACTGGAGTTACATGGTTCACAATTCAATATTAGTAGCAACACAAATTGTGTAAGCGACTATAATGGGTTAAGAAGACCAAATGCTCCCAATCTGTGCAGCTCAAGTCAACGTGACCTGCCTGTGGGCCTTTGCTGACCGCTGCCTCCGGCCTACACTGTGGAAGTCCGGCGACACGTGGTGCCAACTAACCCTGTTCAACACAAGACGATCCAACATGTGTAACTGTGTCCTGAGTCCTCAATGGCAACGACCACAGCACCAGACTCGCTTTTGATCACCGAGAGGTATTTACACATGGAAGACCGGTGATACGTGGTGCCACTGAACCTGTACTACGCAAGGTTTGTTTGGGACACCAACGTATGCACGTGGCTGTGGACCCTAGCTCACCGCTACCTCTGCCGTACATTACGGGCGACCGGTGACAAATGGTACCACTAACCGTCTTCAACACAAGCCGATCCCACATGTGGAACTGTGTCCTGAATGGCAGTGACCCCAACTTGCCAGCGACCACAGAACCAGACTCCCTTCGATTAGTGTGGCGTATTTGCATATCGAAGTCATCAATGTGGAAAGTATTGCCGACGAAAAGATAACGCGAAAGATACATTTTACACAAACTGTCTATTTCCCTTTCCACGTCCAGTAATTTCCAAAGGAAAAGGGAACAGTTTTATGTTAGCACTTAGACATACCATCACTCAAAAATCACCCAAAAATACTTATAATTTAAAAAGAACAGAAGCATCGAAGAACACTAATGATTACAATACGGAGATTTTGAAGATGTGAAATGCAAATATGAACATACAATATGATGCACATAACTCAATTGCTGTTTCTCACTATGTCACGTCTTATATTACCAACTCTGAGAAGACAGAATTAAAAGAAATGTGGGAAGAAATTTCACAGGAGAAGACACTTAGGAAAAAAATGTACAGCTTTAGTTTGAAGATACTTTCACATCGAGAAATTGGATCCTATCAATGTTCGGATCGATAGACATCTGCAAGTTTATATTCAAAGTCAACAGGAGCCATCTGGATAAGTCTAGGTTTTCATGCGGCACGAAATCGAGTTTTAATATAAATGTTATAAAACAAATTTGTGATAATATAGACTTTCTTTGCTAGTCAAGAGAACTGTACAGAAAATAACAGTTGGATATGTCTAGGTGTTGATAAACAAATGGAAGATAATACTGTTGTGAAGTTTGAAAAAGAAATAACAAAGTTTAAAGTAGTTTCTGGTGAAAATCCCAACTATGTTTATATTTATTGCCGACGTACTCATTGTAGAATTCAAACTAGGAATGTAGATGTACTACCACTAACCCTGTTCAACACAAGTCGATCCCACATGTGTAACTGTGTTCTGAGTCCTGAATGGCAGTCATCCCAAGTCCGTGGCAGCGACCACAGCACCACACTCCCTTCGATCACTGAGGCATTTTTCGATATGCAAGGCCAGCAACACACGTAGTCCCACTAACCCTCTTTAACACAAGCCGATCCCACATGTGTAACTGTGTCCTGAAGGGCAGTGACCCCAAGTCTGTGGCAGCAACCACAGCAGCATACTTTCTTTGATCAGTTAGACATATTTCCATATGCAACGGCGGCGACACGTGGTGCCAATAACTTTGTTCAACACAAGCCGATCTCACATGTGTAACTGTGTCCTGAGTCCTGAATGGAGGTGACCCCAACTCCGTACTATCACACTCCCTGACCAGTGAGGGGTATTTCCATATGCAACTACAGACTCAAGTAGGCAAGTAAGTATCACAGTCCTACACCCTACATTTTATCCTTTTAGCATCCTTGCTTCAAGAACTTTTTTTTATATCAGGTATAGCTTTACTACAATGACCAAATTGATCTTCAAATGAAAACTAAAATGGAGTAGCAGTCTACACTGCAGGCAGTACAGCTTGCAATTCCATTTTTAAATGCTTATTTCTAACAACAAGATTGTTCTCAGAAAATACAACACTTCGTCAGTGTATTCTATCCTTATTTCATCTTTTCATCATACGCCTACACTGCACTCACTAGGGCTCCGAATGGAAATTATTTCATCATTCATTAACTAAAGAGTCCACTAGGCAAGTAACTATTACAGGCCTCAAATCTACATAATATCCTTTTTGTATCCTTTCTTCTTGAACATTTTTTATATCAGTTGCACCTTTAGTACAATCACCAAATTCATTTTCAAGTACAAACGAACACTCAGCAGTATACACTGCGGGCAGCAGACCTCACAATTTGAATTTTGGAAACGTGGTGCCAACTAACACTGTCCAACACAAGCCGATCCCACATGTGTAACTGTATCCTGAGTCCTGAATGGCAGTGACCCTAAGTCCATGGCAGCCACCACAGCAGCAAACTCTCTTTGATCAGTTAGACATATTTCCATATGCAGTGACCCAAAACTTCATGGCAGCAACCACACCACCACACTCCCTTCGATTAGTGAGGAGTATTTTCATATTGAAGGCTGGTGACAAGTGGTGCCACTGAACCTGCACTACTCAGGCCGGTGAGGCCACCAACGTATGCACGTGGCTGTGGGCCCTTGCTCACCACTACCTCTGGCCTACGCTACCATCAGCAGGCCTCACAATTTAGATAGAGTCGTGATTCCACATGACGCAGTCCTATAGCCAAGACAGATTGCTCCCAGTGCGGCCCGTCCACACCAAGCATCATCACAGGCTCATACACTCTCAATACTTCTGGTGCCACTACCCCTCTTTTTCAGAAGCCGATCCCACATGTGTAATTGTGTCCTGAGTCCTGAATGGCAGTGACCCCAAGTCCGAGGCAGAAACCACACAACATACTCCCTTCGATTTGTGAGACATATTTCAATATGCAAGGCCGGCGACACGTGGTCCCACTAATCCTCTTTAACACAAACCAATCCCACATGTGTAACTGTGTCCTGAATCCTGAATGGCAGTCACCCCAACTTCGTGGCAGCGACCACAGCACCAGACTCCCTTCAGTCTTATTTGTTGTTCTTTTCTTTAAAAAACATTTTTTTATATGTAAATCTATACATGTCTAAGACTCTTCTTTGTCCAACCGCACAGGGAAACTTCCGGGCCCAAGAAAGTTGTCGGGGGTATGATGGTAATGTGGGAAGAGGGTGCATTACCGGCAGATGTGGGGAGAGGCAGTGCCAAAGGGGTATCTATCACAGAAAGAACTCCGATATGTTTTCACAAATACCTCGGACAAATGCCAGCTGACGGACAGAATCACAAAATGATTTTTCAATACTTATGTAGTGTGAGTTATGAACAGTTTGCATCCAGGCTCGCAGAGGGACAGCTTTGGCCCATCCACTCCACTCACAGACGCAGTACTACGAGCCGTCCGTGCCATTGTAGCTATCCCTGTTCCATCGTACGCCACGCAACGCCACTCAGATTAAGTTCTGACGATGGCCCCACATACCTACCTATCACAGGCGTACTCCCTGTTCCTGTGCAGGTCAGTGGTCTAGTTCTCCACATCTCCCGCCCACTCCCTGAGGGCAGCTTTAGCCACACACCACACTCGTCCGGCACATGCGTCACAGGCCATGTGACCACGCAAATATAATAGATCGACAACGTCACATCCTTTATTGCCGGTGCTGACTACATGCCGGACACTCCACGTGTCTCAACCATAAAGAGTCTTTCAAAACTTGCGCAGAAGGTTACTCGCACCCTAATCTGTATAACCCCAGGGGCCTACCACCCCCTTGGTGTAGACTTCAGATGCATAAGGTTAGTGCCACCCAAAGGTCATATGGCCATCAGGGGCCTGTGGAAATGTGGATTTTCCTGATCAGTTATGTCCCCTATCTTGGACCCCAACGGTTCTATATGCATGTTACAAGTACATGTATGTTCCCTCCAGTTCCAGTTTCTAAGACGTAAACATATGTGTGTCTACCGTCAACATGTTCTCTGTCAGATCCGCCATCAATGGGCTGGATATTCGATTCCTAAGTATGAAAGGCCACCGACTTTATATGACTAAGTTACTCCATTTTTACAGTTCAGGCGAGTAGGCCCGATTCTGCCCTCAAAGCCTTTCCCTGCTCTCTGTCTCTGACAGCTTCAGCTTGAGCTCGCATCTGTATCCATGAACTTTGTCCTACTCCCTGTGCAGCTAACGGTGCCTGCCTCGGCCAGTTTTCGCCTGTCTGCCAAGAAGTTGTATTTCACCTTCGAATTATCTATTTTGCTCTTCAGCCGATGCATTCCTGTCCAGTGATTTAGGTAAACATTTCCTTTAGCTCACAAGCAAAGGACTCAGCCTTTCCGTCCTCCTGCAAGTGATTCATAGCCCTGTTGCCATGGAAAGTTTTCTGCCCCTCGCATCTCATATAGACACTTAGACGCTTGTACACGTACACAGTCAGTATAGAATAGATTCTGTCCGAGAGTCTCTTCCCTTGTGGATAACACAGTTCTTTAAACATAGGATGTTAGATATGATTTGGGATTAGGTTGACTTGACCCCAGACTTCTCGTCTCCACATGTAGAGTTAAATGTCAAGTCCCCTTCACCCCCTAGTTGCACGTCAATTACACGTCATGCTGCCGCGCGCGCATCTATGCCAAGTATTATCTTATAGATCCACCTATGTCTGATAATTCTAACCAATCATGTTTCTTTTATTCCTTATTACGCCTAGTTTCGATTATGTCACTGTCACGTCATTTTTCTTATCAAATGTTACGCCTTCTACATTCGTTTCATTGTAATGCACTTATTATAAAAATACATGTCTGTTAATGAATTATTGTACTTCACTTCCTGAACCTTCGTGGTGACGGAACCTGAGGGCCGCGACTCGAGTCGGCCATTTTGAATGGAATAAAGCCCATTAGAAAACCTCTTATACCACGGATTCTGCCTCTTGTTATTTTGAGCTATTTACTTTAATTTAAGATTCCGCATGAAATTCAGTCAGGTAATATTTATTTTATTTACCACATAATGGCGCCCGAACAGGGACACTTTCTCATCTCACGCGCCGGCGGTGCGTTGCAGGCCCGGTCTCCTGCCACAGCTGGACGGACCATAAAACGCGTACCAGCAGGATTTCCTGTAAGCTCCCTCCGGTCAAGCGGGGGCGACTGAGGCTGCGATCAACCCAGACGAGGCGGTGAGAAGTGCGAAGTATCCCGACCAGAGCCTAGCTGAGAGAGCAAGATCCGAGGTATACAGAGGCCCACCAGGTTTTCCGAAATTCCGACGTGCAGAGGGTCCGATGTCCGCAGTTATCGAGTCCTGTCCATTCTCTGAGGCCTTCCGTTTCAAGGAGCTACTCGGTGAGTACCATCGCCGGGGAGGCGTGTTGACGCGCACATAGGTTGTGCCGGTCAAGACGGATTTGGGTACACAAATCCGGTCTGCACTGTTTAGCAGTGTATATGTACTGTTTAGCAGTATATCAAGTATTCCGAAGTATTCAGTTATTGTCAAGAATTCAGCGTGGTGATTAGTTAAGCAGACTGTCATCATTGTCGATCATTGTTATAATGTTTAATGTTTAATGTTTAAAGTATTCAGAAAATGTCTTGCATATTGTGGTATGAATGACTGTTCATTGTTCACTGTTCATTATTGTGTTTCTCGTATTAAGTAAGTTCAAGAGTAAGTATCAGGTCAGTTGTCAATATGCCGCTCTTCTCGAAGTTAAGACAGATTACTACCAGAAAAGGGGTGCTTGAAGAAGCAGTTCCTATTCCTCCTAGAGACACTCCAGGACATTTCATGTACCATAAACATGGCTTAGATGCCATATTGTTTCTTGATCTATGGGTAGATTATACCAAAGGATTACCGGAAAGTCAAAGGTGGCCCATAGCGGGAACCTGGGATGCAGAGTGCATCATGAAAGTGGAGGAAGAGTTATGGAAAAGAAAGGTCAGACAGTCACAGAAAGACGCTGTTGAGTTATGGCGTAAAGAATCTCATAGACGAACAGAAAAAGCACGTAGACAAGAAGAGAGGAGTAAAGAAAGTTCAAATAAAGTTCAAGAAAATCTATTAATTGAGGAAGGTATCCGAGTGAAATCAGAACAAGTGAATAGACAAAGAAATGCTCTTATGAATGGTATGTATCCCCTTCTAGCCGAAGGACTACCTAAGGCTGTTACGGAGGTGCCAAAAGACTTGCCACCCCCATTATTTCCAATTAAGGTACATCCAAAGGGGCATCCCAGAACCGCAGAAGATGTTTTTCTTTCCTCATATCTAGACGATGCAGCTCCCGAGTATGCTAACGCCACACCACATAGACCGTCTGGCGGAGGGGTTCAACGTCAGGATCAGGTATCTGTCCCCGTGCAACAGCAAGTCCCGATACTAGCTTCGGCAAGCACATCTGTTTCCGCATCTGTCTCCGCAGTCGACTCTACAGAGGTATCAACACCCATAGTTGCTGTGTCACGTTCAACGAATCCATTCACACCCGACGCCCCAGATGGGGCCACGGGAGGTGCTAGCAGTACTTTCACACCACCTAGAATAAATAAACTTGTTTTTCAAGAGTCAACACATTCACGTACACCTAAATTCGTAAATGAACGTACGCTTAAGGAACTCCTTGTAAATTGTAGATATGACCCCGTGGTCGGTAAAGAGGACGAAATGGTCCTGGCATCATTACGTATCAGACGAGCCGCAGAGTATTTAGCAAGGTTACCAGGAATGACTACGCATCTGGATAACATATATCATTTTGTTCAAACAGGACGAGATCCAGGATGTATTAACAGAGCTATGGAATTCCAGAAAGTAGAGATACAGGGGGAACTGTTACGTTTCCTCATAAACTGTGTGATCAGAAATCAAGACCGTCCGGGGGTAGACCCGAATGCAATGCTTATTCTTACAAGATGGAGTCAGAATATATCAGAAGGGAGACACGATAAGCAAAATTGTATAATAGCCATGTGCCGAAAAATACGTAAAGAAATAGAGCGTATTCATGAAGAGAGATTGGGAACAGACGAGTTTGAGCAAGATGAAGTGTCCGAATCAGGGAATTCCGCGAGACAGTCAGAGACCATAGCCTATGTAGGCAGAGGAAGATCTTGTGAAAATACTAGATGTTTTTCTGATCCAATACACTCTGTATGTCCAAATAATAGCAGAACGTATCCGACGCCTGTAATAAATCTGAAGTCTCCTGAACATTCGTTTCAAGCCGCAGATAAAATACTACGAGAACGAAGAGGTTACCACCTCCTCGATTCCATGGATGAGCAAGAATTAGCCAGATCAGCCGTGCACTGGGTTGTTAGTCCTGAAAAATACGGTGATGAGACCGTAGCACACACGTTTCTCAACCTCAGTACAGATGAACAACGTTTAGCTGGAATCTATATGATTCAGCAACTCCTCATATTATATAAGAGCCAACATGCTGACCCTGGTCCTTTACCTGATATATTAACGGAACTACTCACGAACAGATGGAGAGGTTCTAGTAACAAGCTAATTAAAGAGATATTAGTGTCACGTAAGCAGTATGTCCTTTTTGTAAGTCCGGATTCTCTCTCCTTGCCCCCCAGAGAAAGAGCACCGTACTACATGGATAGACAAAATCCTTTACGGGAAGTGCACCCAATAAAAGGCGAAGACAATGAGTTTCACCGTGTATTTGTTTACACACCCATATCAAAAATGGAATTATTAGAAATGAAGAAAGTAGTACCTAGTCATGACAAAGACCCAGCGGGTTTCCACCGAGAAATTAAAGACATGTTACTGATGGGAGAGTACACCTTTCCTGATATTATGACGATATTAAAGGTGCTTTTGCCTGCTGGCATATATGAAAAACTGAAAGAAAAAGAGTGGGAAGTGGGAGACCAAAAGATAGACTGGACAGCATTAGCAGAGGAAGAAAGGGGCCGAGCTGCAGGTTCAGGGCTCGGGGATAAAGTTAAACTATTACCAGGTTTACTAGTACAGGTACTGCCACGTTTATTAACTACAAAAAAGGAAGATTGGGGTGCAATCACAGCCTGTAAACAAAAGCAAGATGAAGACACAAGCGATTATTATGCTCGATTTGAAAAATGTTTTGGTATAAATAGTGGTATAAAAGCAAGTAGTGACTCATATCCACATTTATTTGTGACAAAATTAGTGGAAAATGCATTGCCCCCAGTGAAGAATAGAATATTGAAATTCGAGAGTACCTGGCAAAGTAACACTCCGTCGCAAATGCTACAAATGTTACAGTATCATCACAATAGAATTAGGGATGAACAAGAACACGAGCATACACGCATGAAGGATACAAAAATGAAAATGCTAGTTTCTCAGACAGTACCAGCAGATGGTCACAAAAAGGGTGTGACACATTCTGGTGATTCTGCAGTTCCTGTAAAAGGAACCTGCAATTACTGTAAACAACTAGGCCATTATGTACATGATTGTCAAGTCCTAAAACGTAATATAGCTACAGGTATTGCAAAAGAGAGACCACGATTAGTTAGACAAGATCAGAATGAACAAGGAGCTATGCAGCATGGACAGTCCGTGCCAGTTCAGCAACAGTCTATGCCAGCCTCACAGCAACCCATACAGTTTGTGCCAGCTGCACCACCGTTGCCTGCTACTGCCACACAAACCACAACACAACAAATGTATCAGACTGCACAGTATGAATACCCTGAGTATCAGCGTTACGCATGAACCAGCCTAGAGAGGGAAGTTGACTTACCGCTTATCGAGATTCCGGTAGATCAAGAAGGACCTTATGTACATAGTGAATTATTAGGTCAAGATAGAAAATTCTTACTCGATACAGGGGCAAGTCGAACAACCATAAAACGTAGTGAAGTTCCAGGGGCACCCCTCTCAGGCTCTCAAAATGTTTCCCTTGGTTTTTCAGGAAAACCTATTGTTAATGAAGTATCACAGCCTCTACCACTTACGATAGGACCGTTGACACGAACTACAGACTTATTGCTTACTAAATCATGCCCAGAAAATCTGTTAGGAATTAAGACTCTGAAAGCACTAGGAGCCATAATATGTTGTTCTCCGGAAGGAGTAAGGTTGTTTTTGCGTGATTTTAAAGGTCACTATGTGTCTAGAGACATGGATCCCCGACTACAGACTTTACCAGTACATCTATGGGCACAAGGCCCTACGGATGTTGGCTGCATGAACATTACACCCTATCGAGTTACATTGAAAGCAGGAGTGGTACTACCACGAATGCGACAATACAAGTTACCGCATGATGCTGTAGTGGCTTTGTTGAAAATCATTGATGAGCTAATTGCCCAGGGAGTAGTTGTAGAAACAGACTCCAATGTATGTAATTCACCGATAATTCCGATTCTTAAACGAACTGATCCTACTGCCCCACCAGTGTACCGATTGGTTATTGATTTGCGTGAACTAAACAAGTGTATTGTACCACAATTCCCTGTGGTCCCTGATATATCATCATTGTTGACAGCAATTGATTCCGAAGCAACATTCTTTACTGTAATTGATCTCAAGAATGCCTTTTTCAGCGTCCCAATAGATCCGGAAAGCCAATACTTGTTCGGATTCAGTTTAAATGGGCGCAGCTTTAAATTCTCACGCGCTCCCCAAGGATTTACAGAAAGCCCCAGTATCTACAGCCAAGCACTGAAACGAGAACTTGACAGTATACACATGCCAGTCAATACTGCACTGCTTCAATATGTCGATGATCTGCTGATCACCGCGAGAAGCGAGCCAGAATGTGAAAAAGCTTCTCTGACAGTTTTACATTTCCTAGCCGACAAGGGGCACAAGGTGTCCCCTTCTAAGCTGCAATTCTGTGTTCAGCGAGTTATTTATCTTGGTCACTCGCTGTCCAAGGAGGGAAGGCAGCTTACACCCGATCGCATCCAGTTAATTGCTAATATGTCAATACCCCAGACACAAAAGGAGGTGCGGGCTTTCATAGGCCTCACTTCATATTGTAGGCAGTGGATCCCTCAGTACGCATTTCTAGCAAAACCACTCATTCAGTTAACCACACAGGAGGCAGCCACATCGACTGTTCTCCCTTGGACTCAGGAACATACACAAGCTTTTGAAAGCCTAAAGGAAGCTTTATGTCAAGCACCTGTTTTAGCAACACCATGTTATAGCAAACCTTTTACACTCTTTGTTACAGAACGCGAAGGTACTGCCTTGTCAGTACTCACTCAGGATCAAGCAGGATCACGCAAGCCATGTGCTTATTTTTCCAGTACATTAGATCCCGTAGCTCAGGCTTTGCCTGCGTGCCTGAAATCAGTGGCAGCGACAGCTTTAGCAATCAGACAAAGCGATGCCATAGTATTAGGACACCCATTGACAGTTCAAGTACCACATGCAGTAGAGGTTCTTGTGAACCGAACACAAACACAACACTTGACCATAGCAAGACTTACCGGTTATGAACTAACATTGTTTCAACCACACATAGAGATCCGACGGTGTAATACATTGAATCCTGCTACATTATTACCTGTAATTGGAACAGACCCACTAGCTCATGATTGTGTTGAAATCATTGAAATAAAGACGAAACCTAGACAAGACTTGACAGACGTTCCATTGTTAGATCCAGACCTGACGTTGTATGTAGACGGATCATGCATGAGAGCAAGTACAGGAGATTTAGTGGCCGCGTATGCAGTCACAACAGACACTGAAGTTATTGAGACACATTGTATAGATACTCTGTCAGCCCAAGCAGCAGAACTTATTGCTCTAACGCAAGCCTGTATTCAAGCCACAAATAAAAAAGTTAATGTATACACTGACTCACGTTATGCATTCGGAGTTGTACACGACTTCGGTGTGCTGTGGCGAGAGAGAGGTTATCTAACGTCCCATGGTGCCCACATTCAGCACGGACCCCTCATTCATGCTTTGTTAGACGCAATACATCTACCCACTGCTATATCGATTATGAAATGTAAAGCACACACGAAGGTTACTGATACCATTTCTCAAGGCAATGATTTAGCTGACAGAACAGCTAAACAGACTGCTCAGAATCGCACATTAGACATGACAAAGCCAATAGTTCAGACACCAACACAATGTATGACGATTAAGGATCCCACACTTGACGTAATTGACATACAGACACATGCCACAGCAGAAGAAATAAAGAAGTGGACTGAACTAGGAGGGATCCAGACAGATCAAGGATGGATGACGAAGGAGAAATCTGTATGGTTTCTCCCTGATTCCATGGTTCAAGCCATTATAGCTACAGTTCACAGTCCAGCACATTTAGGAGAGAAGGCTATGCTAGACAGCATTCAGCACATTTGGTTCAACAAACATTTACGAGCAGCAGCTAAACAAAAAGTTCGTACCTGTATGATATGTTGTCAGTTTAATCCAGGAAAGAGTGTTCCCGTAGAGCAGGGTGGATTTCAGCCTCCTGACCATCCTTTTGAAGTCCTCCAGATGGATTATATTCAGATGGAACGTTGTCGAGGATTCAAATATGTCCTCGTAGTTGTCTGCGCTCTCTCCCGTTGGACAGAGGCGTATCCCGTATCAGATTACACTGCCCCGACTACTGCCAAGCAGCTAGTTCGAGAATTCTTCCCACGGTACGGTTTACCACGTGTTGTATACTCAGATAACGGTCAGCCTTTCTCATCCGAATTAATGAAACATGTCTCACTCTTGTTGGGATATCAGTGGAAATTCCACTGTGTCCGACACCCCGAGGCAGCAGGTCTCGTAGAAAGACATAACCAGACACTGAAAATCAGACTGTCCAAAATATGTAGAGAGAAAGGTGTCGACTGGATAGTAGCATTACCAGTTGCACTCTTTTACATGAGAATGGTAGCACACTCTAGAACAGGGCTATCCCCGTATGAGGTGATCTTTGGTAGACCACCGAATATGTGGGGGACGCCTATACCACGTAAAATAACTGATGTTGACTGTAATATGCTGACAGATTACTTGGCTTCCTTGATGTCTGCACTACAATCTTCTCGTTCACAGGTAGCTGCAGCCTTTCCCGACAACACTGAGGCGAAACCCCATGACGTTGTTCCGGGTAATCTTGTCTTTGTGAGAAACTTCGACAGGAAAAGTCAATTGGAGCCCAGGTGGAAAGCACCCAAGTTGGTCCTGTTGACCACAAGAACAGCCGTGAAGATCGAGGGACGAAAAGGGTGGATCCATTCGAGTCACGTCAAAAAATTTCATGGACTTCCTCCTGACACAGACAGTACTGCCCGTGTGTCTTCCCCCATTGACTCAAAGCTACCTTTGGCTGAGGCCAGTAGCACCGAACTCTATAAACAGAAACTCAGGTCCAGATCTAAACTGTCGGACGATTTGATTGTTTAAGTCCTCTCCAAGGTGAAGCGGTTGAATCTGTCCCGACATGTACCCCTTAGGTCTGAATCACGTAGAGTCCAGAATCATAATGAAACGACATGCTTATTGTAAATTACTGCGTAACCACTGTATTGTGACATTATTAATTTTGTTTTTATTGAGTATTTTAGTAATTATTACGAGTATGATTTTGCACATATATCATCCTATTTCTAAACGTGTTTTCAATATAACTGATGAACATTCTTTTAGTGACCTACCGCCACATGAATTATCTTATAGACTTGCGCTGCGCAATAACACATTCATTAGTATGTTACATCATTCCCATCAGACTAGTAATACGACCAATTGTTGGGTGTGTGGCCGACTTCCTCCCTATCAGAATAACAAAGGAGTTCTGCCTTTCTTTCCACATCCGTTCACATACAATGGCTCCTGTGGAGCATGGTTTAGTTTATTAAATTCCATAGACCCAGACACAGCAGTTTATCAACAACATTGGATATGGGGAAATCTGAACCTAGTTTTATTCAAAGTCTGTCACCCTAATAAGGAGGGTCACCTCAGTAGAACAGGAACTGATTTAGAAAATGAAGTGTATAAATTAGGTAATTTTACGCCTAATCTTATGATTCTGAATGTCAAATCCGAAGTTGAACTAATTCTGCCCACTATGTCAGTATTTCCAGTTAAGGGTGAATTATGTGTAAGAAAAGTTGGTTCCATACATATGGGCCATAGCCAATGCGTTACTACAGTAGAATATAGTGATCAAGGTAAATCTTCATTTAGAGCTTCTCGCCATTCTTACTTCATATGTGGTCAGACGGCATATATGCGTCTGCCTCTAGATTGGGATGGTACCTGTTACATAGCATTCCTTTTGCCACCTGTTTTCCTAGCTCCCCCTGATTATTATCGAGATGTTCATTTAGTACACAATAGAGAGCGGAGAGATCTCCCAGTTGTCGATTATACTGAGACAGCATGGGACAAGTATGTAGATTTCAATAAAGGTATCTTTCCCTATATAGGTACAATATCAAATAGTAAGCTGATACGCAGACTCACCAAGACTCTTGAAGCTGTAGTAAACGAGACTATAGCCGCCCTAGGCAATCTGACAGAGGAACAATCAGTGATGAGAATTGTTGTTCTCCAGAATCGTCTTGTCCTTGACGTCATCCTGGCCGATAGGGGCGGAGCTTGTAGGGTCATCGGATCCAGCTGCTGCATATTCATACCAGAAAATTCGCCATCTGTATATAAAGCTATAACACGCCTTCATAAGATTGTAAGCCAGATACACGAGAATCCAGGCACTTGGACGTGGTCCGGGTGGTTTTGGAGTGTGATATCAGCCTGGGGATGGAGAGTTCTATCCTTCCTAGGTATTGGCCTTCTTATGCTCTTCAGTTGTTGTTTATGCCTACAATGTGGACCAGCGATTTGTGGTCTGTGTGCCACATCATGCATTCCATATCACAGTTCTCGTTCAAAATACCGGAAGAAGAAGGAAGAAGAAATGATGCTCCATGAGCAAATCAATGGAATGATGAAGATTGATGTCTCGTGAAGGGCAAGAAGGGGACAAGGAGGGAATGTGGAAATGTGGATTTTCCTGATCAGTTATGTCCCCTATCTTGGACCCCAACGGTTCTATATGCATGTTACAAGTACATGTATGTTCCCTCCAGTTCCAGTTTCTAAGACGTAAACATATGTGTGTCTACCGTCAACATGTTCTCTGTCAGATCCGCCATCAATGGGCTGGATATTCGATTCCTAAGTATGAAAGGCCACCGACTTTATATGACTAAGTTACTCCATTTTTACAGTTCAGGCGAGTAGGCCCGATTCTGCCCTCAAAGCCTTTCCCTGCTCTCTGTCTCTGACAGCTTCAGCTTGAGCTCGCATCTGTATCCATGAACTTTGTCCTACTCCCTGTGCAGCTAACGGTGCCTGCCTCGGCCAGTTTTCGCCTGTCTGCCAAGAAGTTGTATTTCACCTTCGAATTATCTATTTTGCTCTTCAGCCGATGCATTCCTGTCCAGTGATTTAGGTAAACATTTCCTTTAGCTCACAAGCAAAGGACTCAGCCTTTCCGTCCTCCTGCAAGTGATTCATAGCCCTGTTGCCATGGAAAGTTTTCTGCCCCTCGCATCTCATATAGACACTTAGACGCTTGTACACGTACACAGTCAGTATAGAATAGATTCTGTCCGAGAGTCTCTTCCCTTGTGGATAACACAGTTCTTTAAACATAGGATGTTAGATATGATTTGGGATTAGGTTGACTTGACCCCAGACTTCTCGTCTCCACATGTAGAGTTAAATGTCAAGTCCCCTTCACCCCCTAGTTGCACGTCAATTACACGTCATGCTGCCGCGCGCGCATCTATGCCAAGTATTATCTTATAGATCCACCTATGTCTGATAATTCTAACCAATCATGTTTCTTTTATTCCTTATTACGCCTAGTTTCGATTATGTCACTGTCACGTCATTTTTCTTATCAAATGTTACGCCTTCTACATTCGTTTCATTGTAATGCACTTATTATAAAAATACATGTCTGTTAATGAATTATTGTACTTCACTTCCTGAACCTTCGTGGTGACGGAACCTGAGGGCCGCGACTCGAGTCGGCCATTTTGAATGGAATAAAGCCCATTAGAAAACCTCTTATACCACGGATTCTGCCTCTTGTTATTTTGAGCTATTTACTTTAATTTAAGATTCCGCATGAAATTCAGTCAGGTAATATTTATTTTATTTACCACAGGCCTACCACCCAACTTAACTTCCACAGGCTTAGCAGCCCCAAAAGCTGATGTGGTCTCTGCCAATGATGACTCAGGACTCAGGGACATGTGTGAGATCTGCTGGGCCGTGGAGAAGATGATGTGGTCTCTGCCATTCATGACTCAGGACTCAGCCACATCTGTGCGATCCGCCAAGCACCTGATGTGGTGTCCACCATTCATTACTCAGGACTCAAAGACATATCTGGGATGAGTTTTGACGGGCACGTGGCGTGCCCACTACTGCACACTCGGTGGCACCAGGTATTTATTTGCTCATGGATGTGCAAGGGTGGCAGTGTCTCTCTCTCTCTCTCTCTCTCTTCCTTATTTTCCTTCTATCTCTCTAACTCTCTCTTCCTTCTCCCTTTCTCACTCCCTTTCTTTCCTTCCCTCTCTTTTTCTCTCTGGCTTTTTTTTCCTTCTCTTTTTCTCTATGTCTCTCTCCTTTGATATGCGCATTGCACACGTCCTTATTTTGTGCTTTATTTTCCAGGCTCTGTTGTCTACATCCATGGTCCCCACAGCAGTGTTCCACCTTGTTATTTTGTATTTTTTTGATAAATGTTGTTTATTACTTTATCGTTGATATATGTTAATAAAAACAAAGTTTGAAGAAAAAAAATTAATAACGTTTCTGGTTGTTTTCTTAACTGCTGTGTAACTCATTCTTGTTCTTATTACTGTTATTTGATGAAGTCCACCATGGTCTTAAATTGTGGAGGACTTATCATGGGAATACTGGTGATGTCTGAAGTTTCCACCAACTTCTGAATAGTGTGTTAGATTCATCTCAACTTTACTTCCATTAAAGTGCTGATAATGAAATGCAGACTAGCCGTTCCCGTGCAAAAAGACACGAGGTGCACCTTTGCGATTTATTCTTAATACTAAAATCCTGTATTGAATTGCACTGTTGTAGTGACTGCACTCACAGTATACACACAAAATCATTTACGAAACCTCATTGTATTTATATTGATTGGGAATCGGGCGTCAGGTGCTGGATCTTGACGAGATACACTGCCCAATTCGTATATTGTCCTGCACACGCAAAAAATCACATCACAACTTTCACACCAACTGCAATGCTAAACACATTCCGGCAATAAGCCACGTTAGCACCAGGGATTCTACACCTGCTTTCTGATGGTGTTAAGCAGGACGACTACCTGCACCATGAAAGAGAACACAGTCAAGAGCCACACCAGAACACACACAGGTGCCATAGAATAAATTAGCATGATACAGGGATACCCATGAGGGCCACAAGACTCTTCGGAACAACTCCGGGACCGCCAACGCCCCCCAAACCCACATCTGAGAAAGTGTGTCTCTCTGGTCATTGTGTTAGCATGATAGGTACCAGCCCTGCAACATCACAGTGTGCTATCACCTCAGCGTTGGCAGTGAGCCTGGACATGTAGCTATGCACGCATCCTCCTGCATGCACAACCGGCGTGTGCTGGTCCGGAGTACAGAGGTCAGCGCAGGGGTGTGCCTATCTGACAACAGGAACGGTGTTTCTCAGACATCTCCGTGTACAGGAAGTGCGGTAAGTGTGTCTCTGTGTTCTGGTGTGGCCTGCCACAAGGGCCGCAGCAGTCAGTGTTGTAAAGTGGCATGCACAACCTCCAAACGGCACTGTGATGGTGTAGTTAGAATGCAGCAGCACATGCGCAAATAGGCATTACGATGGTGTGCCGTTCGAGTGTGCATCTCATCCACCACAACACCAACAACCCGCCTTTGTACACATCCTCTGAAGAACCAGAACCTTTTGGGCCTGGCGGCACAGGGTACGCCTTAATCTCCTGGATTCACCTGCTGAGCTACACAGAGACACGGGACACTCTGTCGGCGTTAGAAGATCAGATTTATTAGCTGCAGCTAGTACAGTTATCCCAGAAGTACACAAGGTAGGTTCTCAGGAGACTGCCACTTCACTCTGTTGCGCACAATCTTTTATACCATATAGAAACATATACATTAACCAAATATACACCCAGAGCATACAAGAAAGAGCCAATAAGGAAAGTTTGAAAACAGGACAAAACCAAAAGGAGAGATTGGAAAACAAAGTGTCAGATGACTCGAAGAAACCTCTCCTCCAACTATGTTTGTCACCCCTCCCTCAAACTAATTTATTAATGGATTCGTAACTAGCTTGCAGGTGGCTAGATACGTCTGTGTGTGTTGGAGGATAGTTGTGAAACGAGAGAATGCTAGCAGAGGACAGTGAAGGTCAGACGATAGGATAAAGTCAGAAAAGAATAGTGTGAATCAACAGATAGTTGAGACGGGGATTAGAAAACCAGACGGGGATTAGTGTACTCGGCCAGTCCTAACACCAGCTTTGCAAATAGAGGCAGAAAGGCTTTTTTTAACATGAAGCTGCAGAAAGAGCAGAATAGACTTTGTTCGCCGTGCTGCCTGATCGATGGCAACACAAAATGGCGGCGGAGCACAAAATGGCGGGTCGATTCGATCGCGATCAGAAATCGAAGTTCCTCAGACCCTCCTTTTGCCATAACTCAGACAAGATAGACTCATGTTAATCTGAGTCAATGTTGATAGCCATGAGGTCATCGAGCTGTTGCTGTAACATCATTCTTATATTTTCTGTTACTTGTGGTTTGGGTTTAGGGATGCACATAGTAGCACAAAGGTCACAGATGGCGGGACCACAGTGCATACAAAGGCAACAAGAGAAAATAATGGTCAAAATTATTCCAAGGAATGTCAACGCTTTCCAACCCCATTTGGACAGTAGTCCCCAAAACCACTCCGTAAAAGACCAATCTCCTTCGTCCTGGTGAATCGACTCAGAGATTATGTGCAACTTGGAGATAGCTTGGTATACTGTCGGAGCCTCATTAGGTATGAAAATACAGCAACTTGACCCGATCAATTTGCACACCCCACCACGATCTGCAAGAACAAAATCTAAGGCAACTCGATTCTGTAAGGTCATAAGACGGTCCGCCTGTAGTTCTGCTGTGATATTACTTAAGGCTCCTACAGTGATGTCTATTGTAGTTTCTACGACACAAACCAGTTGCCTTATATTTCTGCTGTTAGCCATTGGACCCCAGAAGGGAAGAAATCATTTGAGGAAATCTGCCGTATCTGTTTCGATGATGATTTGCGGAAGCGGTGTAAGTAGGGGGAAGAAGGAAAGCTATATAGCAAGTACCGGAGAAACCCGTTGGTAACCATGTGTAAGCCCTAATATAACAGATGAAATATGTGCCTTGAGACAGCACTAGAGGAGGCGAGTTCTGAGAGGAATAAACGTACGTGTGGGAACAGTTATTTCTTTGTATGGTGTCAGAAGACTGACCATTGATCTGTTAGCAGAAATTGCCCTGATGTGGTATAGTCCAAATCGGTGAAGATTTTCCTTTCTTAACTTTATCACTAAGGCTAGATATATGTTGGGTAACGTTCCAGTTAGTGTACGCCTTTCTTTCGTCTATGGAGATCTTACTATTTTCCATGATTTTAGCCATAGCTACCATTCCCTTAATCAATGAACTATGACTAAAATCCGGATCACTAACACGTGACCTAACGGATCGTCTGAATTTGCTTTGATAGGCATTGGAGAAGATGACAAAATAAGCCCAAGCAGAACCCTCATAAGAAAACGGGAGAACTAAATATGGCATTCCTTTCTCTGTGGTATGTGGCATAAGTCCACATACCCAACAGTCATTCGTATTGACCACTAACTGGTGCTGATGTAACAGCTGGACAAAGGAATTGTTATAATATTCAGTTCTTCTAATGAGTTCATGTTGAGGAAGGGTATGAAAGAGATGTGAAGAGACAGTAGAAGAAGATGAAGAGGAAGAAAGAGAGACAACTTTTTGCTGCAGAGCATAAATAATCCAACCTATAAACGCCAAAACAATACACAATAATATAATAATACATAAGGTTATATTGAAACGACTGTGCATTAATTTACAGGATTCTTTCTTTATTTCATCCTTTCTCTCTCTTTTGCTTTGTGTAGTTTCCATCTTTCTAATGGATGCTCACGGCAATCTTCCTCAATCACTCAATTATGATTATCTGCCGTCCTATGGCACTGCAAGTCCTGCAGGCCTATTGCCACTACTCAGGTCACAATTAAGACTCCTACCATGACCCTGCAACCGGGACAGAATACTACACAAGAGAGAATTTTAAGAGTTCTTTGTTCTAGGTCTTAGATTGTAGTGTTCTTTTCCAGGTGTGGTCTGATCTTGGAACAATGTTCGTGGATTGGTCGTATCTAAGCGACGATGTGATGGTATTGCTTCCTGCAGAATGTCGTCGTCCTCTTTCTCAGACAATGTCCCATTCAGGTGTGCATCACTAAAGGGCACGAATCGTGGAACCTTCTCACTCTCAGAGTCACCAACACCTCTACGAACCCACTGATCAAAAGGTAGAGGCAAAGGCACTTTCTTACAATGCACACCGTGAATCCAATTATTCTTTCCTTCAACTTTGACTGCTGTTCTCGTGGTTAGCAAAACCATTTGGGGCTCTCTCCACCTGTTTTCCAAATTTCTCGTCCTTTGGAAATTCTTGGTACAGACCCAGTCACCTGGTCGGATGGAATGACCTGGGTCTGTGGAGGCCTCCGGCAGAGAACTCTGAACCTGTTGATGGAGAACACGCAATTTAGTTGTACGGTCATGCAGGTAGTCAATCAACATTGGATATGGCAAGTCTGAGTATTTCTTAGGGCGAGGGACTTCCCATACATTAGCTGGGCGTCCAAAAACCACTTCGTAAGGGCTAAGTCCCAAATGAGAGTGTACTGCAGTTATGGTGGACAGCAGAGCCAATGGTAAAGCATCGGGCCAATTGAATCCTGTACTAGCCTGAACCTTTGCTAGTTTAAATTTTAAGGTTCCGTCGTAGCATTCTACTAAACTCGCAGACTGTGGATGATTTGCCGCATGGAACTTTTGCTTGATACCAAGACCCGCACAAACTTTTTGCATGACTTGGCCAACAAATTCGCTCCCATTGTCACTCCAGACAATGCGCGGCAAACCAAACCTGGGGAAAAATTCTTTTAGTAGAACTTTAGCTTTTGATAAGGCTGTGTTGTCTTTTAAATGGTATGCTTCTATCCATCTCGAAAAGGCGCATACTACCACCAGAACGTATTTGAGGTTATTGCATCACTCCATATGAATATAATCGATTTGCAATACCTCAAATGGATATGTCAGAGGAGCAAAGTGACCCGCTGGAGTTGGGGTTCCCTTTCCCGGATTGTACATTAAACAAATAATACGTTTCACTACATTGTCTGCGCATTTTGGGATTTGTTCATTTTGCCACACTGGAGCCAGAAGTTTGCATAGACCTTTTGCACTTAAGTGGTCTGGACCATGTGCCATGGTAACCACTGGGAGTACATAGGCATCTGGTAACAGCCAACGTTGGTGTTCAGACAATTCCACCCAACAGCCCATCTCATCCAACATTCCTGTACTTTCTTTCCACTTGCTCAACTCTTTCTCTGAAGCCTTTTTCTGAATTGCTCTTACACTTTCCACTGTACCCTCATACATTCCTCTCTCTCTAACCCATTTTGCAGGACCCGCCACATACATTCGACTTGTTGCATCTCTCGCTGTCTTTTTCGCTATTTCGTCTGCAAATGCATTTCCTCGGCCAACATCATCTGTAATCTTTTTGTGTGCACTACACTTCACAATCGCTATTTGGGTGGGTAAGACAAGTGATTCAAGGAGATCAGTCACTAACTGGCCATGTTGTATTTTGGTGCCATGTGAAGTGAGGAATTCCCTTTCCTTCCAAAGACGCCCAAAATTAAATGCTACACCAAAGGCATATTGGCAGTCGGTGTACATGTTTACTCTTTTTCCTTTTGACAGTATACATGCTCTCGTTAAAGCTATCAATTCTGCTGCTTGAGCCAAATTGTGTCTGATGCGTGCTGTTTCCACACCTGTATGCAAAGTAGTTACAGCATAGGCTGAAACTGTATCTCCATTTGGCATTTTAAAACAAGAACCGTCTAACCATAGAGTTCCATCTGGATTCTCTAGCGGTGTGTCTTTCAAATCAATTCTTCCTTTTGTCTCTTCCTCTGTACGGAGGAAACAATCATGTTGCTCCTCAACACTTTTCTCATCTGGAAGGGGCAACAGAGTAGCCGGATTTAGGGTATTACATTGTTTGATGTGTACGTGACTAGCCAAAAGCGTCAGCTCGTATCCAGTTAGACGAGCCCTCGTAAGGTGCTGCGTTTTCGTTCTGTTTAACAAAGTATCCACTGCATGTGGTACCATGACAATGAGAGTGTTATCTAACACTATTCCAGCAGACTGTCGAATAGAAATTGCTGCTGCTGCTGTCGCTTTGAGACAACTGGACAATGCTTTAGCTACAGGATCTAGTGTAGCCGAAAAATAGGCACATGGCCGCTGTTTGTCCCCAAATTGCTGTGTTAAAACTGACAACGCACAACCTTCTCTCTCGTGAACATAGAGCGTAAAAGGCTTACTGTAATCGGGAGTACCTAATACAGGAGCAGAACACAGTGCAGTACATAAGTCGGTAAAACTCTTTTGGCACTCATCAGTCCAAGGAAGGGGTTGAGGCGTATCTTTTAGAGTAAGTGTCAACAAAGGCTTGGCCATCAGAGAGAAGTTAGGGATCCACTGCCTACAATAAGAAGTAATACCCAGAAAGGCACGTACTCCCTTTGTGTGGATGGCACAGACATTTGCATAATCGCCTGAATTCATTCTGGGGTTAATCGTCGTCCCTCCTTTGACAGGAGATGACCCAAGTCGGTAACCTCTCGACAGACATATTGTAATTTGGAAGGTGAAACCTTATGATTCAGATTAAACAAATGACGTAACAATGCAACAGTGACATTTTTGAAAATATCTTCTGAATCAGCAGCGACCAACAGGTCATCCATGTACTGGATAAGAGCTGCACCAGACGGCAAATTAAAAGTATCAAGATGACATTTTAAAGCTTGGCTGTAAATGGAGGGACTTTCACAATAGCCCTGAGGTGCGCGCTTAAACCGGAAGCTTCGGCCTCCAAGAGAGAAGCCAAAAATGTCTCTACTCTCTTCTGCAATGGGAATACTAAAGAAGGCATTCTTTAGATCAATAACAGAGAACAAAGTCGCTGGGGAAGGTATCATTGTCAACAAAGCAGTGATATCTGGAACAACAGGAAATTGTAGTACAACAATTTTGTTTACCTCCTGCAGATCAATCACAAAACGATATACAGGTGGCTGAGAACGATCAGTGCATTTAAGAACAGGAAGAATAGGACTATTGCATGTGTTACCTCTTGTTTCTTCAACCACACCCTTCTGAATCAAATCATGAATGATTTCCAAAAGCGCTTTCTCACCTTCAGTGGAAATTCTATACTGCGGGATGCGCGGCAATTCAACATTGGGCTTGAGGGCGACAACATAAGGTGGAATTTCAAGACAACCCACATCGTTCGGACCCGTGGCCCAAAGCGTTGCCGGAAGGGAAAGCAATTCAGGTGGAAACTGATCTGTGGACAAATACATTGGAGAGATCAGTTTCTGTCATAAAGTAAGATGTACACCAGAAGGAGAACAATATATCGTAGCATGGATTCTTTTCAATAGGTCCAAACCCAACAGATTCTCACCGCAACCATTCGTCAAAAGAAGTGGAGCTTCCAAATCATAAGGGCCAATTGAAATGGGCAAAGGGCAAGAAACTGGATTGCGAACAGGGGCGCCAGAAAATCCTACAGAAACATTCGTTAAGCCAGACAAAGGTGCCTCAGGGAGTTTAGAATGAATGATTGAACTTCTCATCGCCCCAGTATCTAGAAGAAATGGTTCTAAAACACCCATTGTAGTGACATTAACATAAGGTCCATTCTGATCTACTGGAACCGACACAACTCCCTTACTTTGTCCATGGCTGTCCTAGTTGGCATGAAGACTTTCATTTCCGTTTTCAATGTAATGGTCTTCATTGTAATACTGTGTAGACCTAACATTTTGCTGATCAAAGCAGTTCATGGAATTGGGAGAAGGAAGGGCACGCTGTTCTTGAGTCAACACACCTCGACCTCTACCTCTGTTTGCTGACTGGAGGCCAGCACGACCTCGTGGAGCAGATAATGCTCCATTGCGCTGCAATAAAACCGGACAACTACTCTTAAAATGACCTTCCTCTCTACAATAGGCACATTGATTAGGTCCTAACAAAGGTCGCGGAATGTATGGTTCAGGTTTTTGATACAACCTCTGAAACTGCAGAGGCTGCTGTAACTGAGGCTGAGCATAACGAGGAGGATAAGCTTGTTGCAAGAGAACCTTCGTTTTTAGTTCTTTCGTCTTTTTCTCTTGCTTTTCTTTTTCTTCTTTATCTCTATTTTCATAATATTGTGCAGTAGCCAATATCTGAGCAGAAGAAGAAACAGCCCATGAACTTTCAGAATCTTTCAATTTGTGTGACAGCTCGGGAAGCAAATTAAATACAAATTTGTCCACAAATAATCGCTGTCCACCCTCTGTAGCCATATCTTGACCACTGTGATCAATAAATGTCTCCTCGAAACGAGTGAAGAAATCAGAGACACTTTCATCTTTCTTTTGTTTGCATGCTGCTAGTTTATCCCAGCTAACTCTTAATGCAGGCATCATCATTTTCATTAATGTAATAATCCTACCAGGGAGTTCCGAAATCAAAGCGTCAGGCTTTGCACCAACCACTTGGTCTCTATCCGTGGCAGTTATAACATCCCAAGTAGCACCTAATTCCTGCGCGTGATCCTCTTTACGAATCTTAGCCCATATTGTCTGTGGGACTACATTTCCCATTAACATATCGATATCAGCTAGGTTCATGATGCAAGCATCAACTGTCTGTGATAATTCTTTATAATAACCTGCAGGGTTCTTACGAGGATCCGGTAGAGTCTGCTTAAGAGCCAAAACTTCAGATCTCTTCCAAGGGACATGTACCCATATACGTTGAAAATGAGCAGGAATAGGTGGATTTCCACCTGCTGCTGGAACCTCTTCCATCCATACGGGAGGAACCTCTCTCATGAGATAATTTTTCAGTGTTAGTTTAACCGACGGATCAGAATCAAGGAAAGCTTGAGAGGACAATAAGGATCTATAAGAAATAAGTGTCCTTACAGCTTTTTCAACCTTAGAACCCACAACAAGTCCTTTATCAAAATCAGCCTGAACATCTAATAGATCTTGTGGGATCGGACTCGAATTTACATCTTCCCATTCCTTAATGAGAGTATCACACATTGCATTAAAAACATATTTTTGTGTAGGCGCATTCCATTGCGAGAAAGTAGACATGATATCAAGCACACTGTATTGAAGACCCTGTTTGATCCATTTACGTGTAAGGGAGTCCAACCTTTCTCGTTCTTCAAAATCTGGGAACTGACTACGAGACTGTCTTCGAGCAAAAGCCAGAGACATATTTAAAGCTTCAAAGAAAGGAGATAAAATACCAGTGACAGTGTCTGTGAGACGCTTACGCACAGACGGAGAATTGGACATAAGAACTGGAGACAAAGTATTAGGAGAACTGACAGGAGGAGAACCGATAATTGCAGGAGGAGCAGAAGGCAAAGGAGATCTAAGATCAGGAGATGAGGGCAAAGAAGTTGAAGTTAATGGTAAAACCGGCAGAGGCGGTAATACTGGAGGAGGCAAATGCGGAAGAGCCGGAACAGGCGGAGGTACTGCTGGCGGCTCAACAGGCTGTAACAATTGGGGTGCATTGGCATTTTGTGCATAAGGCGGAGGCAACCTCAATAAGTGGGACATTAGGGGATCTTCTTCTATATCTTTCTTATTATCAGAAGGGGAAGCAGGCAACACCGGATAGCATTTATCTATCGCCATGTGATGCTGTCTGTCTGAAATTTCAGTCGCATTATCAATTTCATCATCTTTGAATTGTTGGGCAGCCTGTATAATTGTCATGCCCTGTGCTTTTCTATCTCGTTTTGCTTGCTTAATTTCTCTCTGTTTGGCTTCCTTACGCCAAAGGCGGAAAGAGTCAAACATTGCCGGCCGGGCTTTTCTTTTGAACAAGACTGTTTCTAAATTGTCTAACACGTCAGGATCAAAACTACCATTTTATGGGCATTTTAAAACACCATCTTCCTTCGTGTATCGAGTCCATGTCTTGTTAAAGGCAATGGGACCAATACCATGTTTCGAATAGAGCTCATATGTGGGAGTTCCAACCGAAGGAATCGGACAAGAGTCCTCAAGTCGGGAATCCCTATTACATCCAAAGTACAACATTTTCCAAACTTAGTCAGACCAGGTATCTCGTGATTTCACCAGACTGTTCACAAACTTCAAGGGGGTAAAACTCAGTTTACGCAGCACAAATGCACTTACCCTCGGCTTCGGCTATTGCAATAGTCGAATCTAAGGACCACAAATACTAAGAAAACAAAGAACAGAAATTGTGGGCGCGACCCACGAAGATACTTAACTAAGGACGTCTTCTTACACCAACAGAGGCCCGTCTATCATCTCGCCTTACCATACATCACCAAAGAAAGGGCCAAGGCAGGGCAGCAGTCAGGGCAGCGGTCATCAGTAGCCGTCAGGAAGGAGTAACCGCGCTGCAAAAAACCTTCGGACCACTTTCGACATACAGGGGTCGCTTAACGTGGCTCGCGAACCCTCCGGAATTTTCTTGCGGGGTTCCTCACGACCTTCGGGCAGAACCGGTACCAGTGAAGCCGCCCCACGTTGGGCGCCAGTTGAAGAACCAGAACCTTTTGGGCCTGGTGGCGCAGGGTACGCCTCAATCTCCTGGATTCACCTGCTGAGCTACACAGAGACACGGGACACTCTGTCGGCGTGAGAAGATCAGATTTATTAGCTGCAGCTAGTACAGTTATCCCAGAAGTACACAAGGTAGCTTCTCAGGAGACTGCCACTTCACTCTGTGGCGCTCAATCTTTTATACCATATAGAAACATATACATTAACCAAATATACACCCAGAGCATAAAAGGAAGAGCCAATAAGGAAAGTTGGAAAACAGGACAGAACCAATAGGAGAGATTGGAAAACAAAGTGTCAGATGACTCGAAGAAACCTCTCCTCCAACTATGTTTGTCACCCCTCCCTCAAACTAATTTATTAATGGATTCGTAACTAGCTTGCAGGTTGCGAGATACGTCTGTGTGTGTTGGAGGATAGTTGTGAAACAAGAGAATGCTAGCAGAGGACAGTGAAGGCCAGACGATAAGATAAAGTCAGAAAAGAATAGTGTGAATCAACAGATAGTTGAGACGGGGATTAGAAAACCAGACGGGGATTAGTGTACTCGGCCAGTCCTAACAACAGCTTTGCAAATAGAGGCAGAAAGGCTGTTTTTAACACGAAGCTGCAGAAAGAGCAGAATAGACTTTGTTCACCGTGCTGCCTGAGTGATGGCAAAACAAAATGGCGGCGGAGCACAAAATGGCGGGTCGATTCGATCGCGATCGGAAATCAAAGTTCCTCACCTCTATGAATGCAACGTGGTTTTCACTTCTATGCTCGTTCACTGGTGTGATGTTGGCAAGTTGTGTGGCTTGTGCTCCTTGTTGGTGTGTTTCATTTTGGCCATTGTTTGTCTATTGTGCTATACTTAATTGTGCATGTCTGTCATTCTTCCCATCTCCCCCTTCCCCCACTCCCTGCTTTTTCCTCTTCCTGGTGCTGTTCTGTCTATAATGTTGTTGCCCCACACATAAATACATGTAAAGAACAAATTAGAATAGTTCCTTGATTCTTTTAGGTTTCAAATCTTCTCTCTTTTGGTTTCTTTTTAATTTTCCATATAAACAGTTTTTTTAAATATTCAACAACACATAGAAGTCAGAAGTGCAATGTATTCTATCAACACACTTTCTAGAACATTCTTCAACACGTGCAGGTTAAAAGTTTATCAATCTATTTAAACGTAACCATATTTTTTTGCAACATTTTCTCAAACATTTAACGGCACGTGCAGGCAAGTTCACAATTGTTTTAAGTTTGAACAGTGCCTTCCAAATGCAAGTAGCAGGTGTGGTTGAGTTGACAACATTTATTCTATGATATGTACTCCATGATGAAACTGCTTTTTCTTAACCAATCACAAAGATGCTTTTCCACAAAAAGAATGTGCACCCTACTTTTGAAAAAGAATACTTTTCGTCTCCCAATCACGTATCGTTTTGTATGGCAATAAAAAGTAGTTCCCTATCTTTAAACATATCTCTTATTCTACCAAGGAACTGCATGAGCTACTGACATCTTTCCATACCTTCCAGCCATACCTTCAAAATGCTAGTGTGGATGGTCGGACATAGCTATATTTTCTGGTGCAAGAGGTAGGCAGAACAGAGACGTAGTGACTTAGACCTAGGTTTACAAAATGTGGAAATTAAATGGTTTGCACAGAGAGGATTGAAGTGGCACCAATTGTTGCCTTTGGTTCAAACCTGTTTGCATCGCCAACACCCTGACCTCATGATTGTGCACTGTGGTGGAAACGACCTAGGCACATTGACTGGGGTAGGTTTGGAAATGCTTATGAAGGACACCTTTGGACAATTGATGTTACTTTTCCCTCAAACTGTCTTTGTATATTCCAATATATGCCAAAGGCAGAAGTGGAAATAGTAAAACCTATTTTGTCCTCAGATTGAAAAATCTAGGAAGAAACTCAACAAAGCTGTGTCTGCATACCTCAGAGACAACAAAATGGGGTCCATCTACAACGGCTGATATCTACAGAAGTGATGGAGTACACTTCACAGATCACGGAAATCAAGTTTTCCTGAGTAACTTGAAGCTGTGCATCCGCACTTATATGTAGCTCAAACTAATCAACACAAGGGCTCTTTTTAGAGCCACCTTATAACTGACAACTTAGGCCCGCTATTTTAGGGCAAGGTAATGGCAACTCCCGGACCCTTGCCAACATTTATTCTCCACACAGCTGTGATGCAGGGCCAGACCATCTGACTTTGCAGAACAGAGCTCTCGCTTTTATCATCACCTCTACTCCCCCATAGGGGTGAGTAGTTTGCGCTTTACAAATACCGTATTGATTTACCTTCGCACTACCTGTACAACACCACCTAAGCACCATATACAAGTTGGACAAGTGTGGCACAGCACCCAGAGCACATGACTTCACAGCATAGCAAAAACAGCTTTGCGGTTTCATACCCTAGTCCAGCAGCAGCTCAATTTAGCAGCAAGACACTCTAGGCAATACATCACTTAATTTCCGTACCCAGCCCTTTCAGACCAGTAGGGGTCAGTAGATCACCGGCTTTACCCCGAGTCTGTCAGCAGCTCAGCTTACGCCCCGAGCACCATCAAATCCGTAGGAGTGAGTAGTTTGCACTTTACAAATACTGAATTGATTTGATACGCGCGAATGTACCTTCACACTCCCTGTATAACACCCCCTAAGCACCATACATAAGTTACAATGTTCGAAACAAAAGTTCCTCCGAGTAGGTATAACTACATACTGACACTACTTGGACAGATGTGGCACAGCGGCCAGAGCACATGACTTCACAGCATATGACACACTGTTTGGACTCACGCTTTCATCCCCGAGTCCCGCAGCAGCTCAGCCTCGCATCATGAGACTGGATACAATACCTCACATATTTTCCATACCCCAGGACTTTCAGACCAGTAGGGGTCAGTTGTTCGTCCTAGTAGGTATAAACACATGCTGACACTACTTCCACAGGTGTAGTGCAGTGGCCACGGCACATGACTTCACAGCATAAGACACACAATTTGGGCTCATGCTTAAATCCCCGACTCCCGCACCAGCTCACCTTAGCAGCATCAGGCTCTAGGCAATACCTCACTTAATTTCCATAGTCCAGCACTTTCACACCACTAGGGGTGAATACTTTGCTTCACACATCGTCTATAGCACCCCCTAAACACCCCACAGAGGTTACAGAGCTCCTACCCTCCTCTTTCCCACTTTTTTTGCCCTTTTGGCCCCTTACTCGCTTCAACGGAATCACAAATTGGCGGCCAACACTTCCTAGTTGCAACCGCTCCCAGCGCTCACAACCAATAAGCAGAAAGCTCGTGCTCGTAACGCCTCAGCCAATCAGATGGCAGAATCCCCAAATATCAATATCTGTTAATTGCGATATTTCTCCAAAACTACTGAAAGGATTTACACCAAATAAACAAAAGCATGTTTTCCAGACCAAGACCCTTCTCCCTGCCAAATTTGGGGTAATTCCGTTCACCCGTTCGACCTATAGCCTTGTCTAAAGTTTTCTATGGAAATTAACATGGAGAAAACACGTTTTGGGACTCCCTTTTTTCTAGGCCCCCCCTTGACGAATCATCCCCAAAATTTCACCATAGGAGCTGATATGAACAAAGAATTCATGAAGACTGATCAAACGACGCCAAGGTTATAATCAAAACAAAAAATGCTCTTCCTATGGAAACTTAGTCCTAACTATATCTATATTCACTGAAAAAACCATAGGTTTCACACACGTTATAGTTAGGAATTAGCATTTAAAAAACCTTGCAAATTCACTCAAAAAACCATAGGTTTTACACAAGTTATAGTTAGCTGTACATTTCACTCGTAAAAAACCAATGAAATTCCACGTTATAGTTAGATCAGGTAACTATAACTTGCGCGCCCACAATAAACTGCTGATGACGTCACATATTACATCACTCATGACATGGTCAGTGACATCACTCATGACATCAATGATGACATCTGAAATGACACATTGTGGATTGCGGTCGCGCAAGTTATAGTTACCTGATCAAACTATAACGTGGAATTTCATTGGTTACCGTACGCGCACTCCGCGATTTTTTTTAAAAATTATTACATTTATTTTTTGTACTTTTTGGTCCTTCGTGGACCCCCTGACAAACGCTAGGGGGTCTGCAACTCTCTTCGTTGCCCCCTTTTCAAGTTATCCACCTTTGTTTTTCAGAGCGAGAGACAGAAAATGGCGGCCGACACTTTCTGATTTCGACCGATTCGAATGTTTACAGTCATGTAACCACCAATCAGAATTGAGCTCGCGCACGGCACCGTACGCGTACGGTAAGCTTACCGTAAGCGCACGGAGCGCGCTTACAGATATATATATTGATTTAAATGCTATTTTCTCAGGACCTACTGAACAGATTTACACCAGACCTGCAAAAGGCACATCCCTGACCTGAGGACTACCTCTCTGCCCAATTTCAAGTAATTCTGTTCAGCCGTTCGGGCTGTAGCTCGGACTAAAGGTCCTATGGGAAAATGCATGGGGAAAACGCGTTTTGGGACCCCCCTTTTTTCTCAGCCCCCGCTTGACGAATCCCCCCGACAATTTCAGGGTAGGAGCGGAGCCTAGCACCCCACCTATTTTGAAAAATTCGCGAGGATTCGTCAACCGGCGCCAAAGTTATTCCAAATAGAATGTTGCGGATTTCCTATGGAAACACGGTCCTAACTATAACTATCTACTGGCGACCGCCAGTAGATAATATATATATATGGTCATGTGATCAAGGCTCGGAGGAGCCGAAACGTTATGGCGGCAAAAAGGCACAGATTAAAATAATTCAGCACTCATCTTTGGTCCGTGTCCGTTTATGCTGTGACGGTGTGGAGTTACAATTGCAGCAGTTATACGGAATAACGCATATATATATATATATATATATATATAACAGCAAACCTCTCACACGGAGAAGGGAGTGAGCCGCACACATTAGGTGATGTGAAATCCATTTATTTCTTTAAAAGCGCTGGCGCTGGCATGTTTGTTCCTGATGCATTTCGGTCAGCATTGACCTTTTTCAAAGGAAGCCAGAAGCATCTAAAGGTCAAAAGGTAAACTGTCACTTATTTTAAGTGTTTGCCCCCTGGTGGGCTCCACGTTAGGCTTCAGTGGGGCATGCTGGTATATGGAGTTTCACTTTTGTCCCGCAGTTGTTTCCCTTAATGGGTGATGCTTAAAAGTTTTTTCCGCTGATTAGCGCTGTCACCTAATCCCCATGCATACTACCTTTCAAGTTGCTGGGGACCCAAGCCAGGATCCAGTTCCTGGCGGCTGCCGCTGTCCTTGTTGCTTCCGCAAAACTTCATGGAGGGTCCGATTTCGGGCAGTAATGGCGCTCTTTTCCTTGGTGGTGCGTCGCTCTCGGCAGGACCACGCCGAAAAACACAACAGCAAACCTCTCACACGGAGAAGGGAGTGAGCCGCACACATTAGGTGATGTGAAATCCATTTATTTCTTTAAAAGCGCTGGCGCTGGCATGTTTGTTCCTGATGCATTTCGGTCAGCATTGACCTTTTTCAAAGGAAGCCAGAAGCATCTAAAGGTCAAAAGGTAAACTGTCACTTATTTTAAGTGTTTGCCCCCTGGTGGGCTCCACGTTAGGCTTCAGTGGGGCATGCTGGTATATGGAGTTTCACTTTTGTCCCGCAGTTGTTTCCCTTAATGGGTGATGCTTAAAAGTTTTTTCCGCTGATTAGCGCTGTCACCTAATCCCCATGCATACTACCTTTCAAGTTGCTGGGGACCAAAGCCAGGATCCAGTTCCTGGCGGCTGCCACTGCCCTTGTTGCTTCCGCAAAACTTCATGGAGGGTCCGATTTCGGGCAGTAATGGCGCTCTTTTCCTTGGTGGTGCGTCGCTCTCGGCAGGACCACGCCAAAAAACACAACAGCAAACCTCTCACACGGAGAAGGGAGTGAGCCGCACACATTAGGTGATGTGAAATCCATTTATTTCTTTAAAAGCGCTGGCGCTGGCATGTTTGTTCCTGATGCATTTCGGTCAGCATTGACCTTTTTCAAAGGAAGCCAGAAGCATCTAAAGGTCAAAAGGTAAACTGTCACTTATTTTAAGTGTTTGCCCCCTGGTGGGCTCCACGTTAGGTTTCAGTGGGGCATGCTGGTATATGGAGTTTCACTTTTGTCCCGCAGTTGTTTCCCTTAATGGGTGATGCTTAAAAGTTTTTTCCGCTGATTAGCGCTGTCACCTAATCCCCATGCATACTACCTTTCAAGTTGCTGGGGACCAAAGCCAGGATCCAGTTCCTGGCGGCTGCCACTGCCCTTGTTGCTTCCGCAAAACTTCATGGAGGGTCCGATTTCGGGCAGTAATGGCACTCTTTTCCTTGTGGTGCGTCGCTCTCGGCAGGACCACGCCGAAAAACACAACAGCAAACCTCTCACACGGAGAAGGGAGTGAGCCGCACACATTAGGTGATGTGAAATCCATTTATTTCTTTAAAAGCGCTGGCGCTGGCATGTTTGTTCCTGATGCATTTCGGTCAGCATTGACCTTTTTCAAAGGAAGCCAGAAGCATCTAAAGGTCAAAAGGTAAACTGTCACTTATTTTAAGTGTTTGCCCCCTGGTGGGCTCCACGTTAGGCTTCAGTGGGGCATGCTGGTATATGGAGTTTCACTTTTGCCCCGCAGTTGTTTCCCTTAATGGGTGATGCTTAAAAGTTTTTTCCGCTGATTAGCGCTGTCACCTAATCCCCATGCATACTACCTTTCAAGTTGCTGGGGACCAAAGCCAGGATCCAGTTCCTGGCTGCTGCCACTGCCCTTGTTGCTTCCGCAAAACTTCATGGAGGGTCCGATTTCGGGCAGTAATGGCGCTCTTTTCCTTGGTGGTGCGTCGCTCTCGGCAGGACCACGCCGAAAAACACAACAGCAAACCTCTCACACGGAGAAGGGAGTGAGCCGCACACATTAGGTGATGTGAAATCCATTTATTTCTTTAAAAGCGCTGGCGCTGGCATGTTTGTTCCTGATGCATTTCGGTCAGTATTGACCTTTTTCAAAGGAAGCCAGAAGCATCTAAAGGTCAAAAGGTAAACTGTCACTTATTTTAAGTGTTTGCCCCCTGGTGGGCTCCACGTTAGGCTTCAGTGGGGCATGCTGGTATATGGAGTTTCACTTTTGTCCCGCAGTTGTTTCCCTTAATGGGTGATGCTTAAAAGTTTTTTCCGCTGATTAGCGCTGTCACCTAATCCCCATGCATACTACCTTTCAAGTTGCTGGGGACCAAAGCCAGGATCCAGTTCCTGGCGGCTGCCACTGCCCTTGTTGCTTCCGCAAAACTTCATGGAGGGTCCGATTTCGGGCAGTAATGGCGCTCTTTTCCTTGGTGGTGCGTCGCTCTCGGCAGGACCACGCCGAAAAACACAACAGCAAACCTCTCACACGGAGAAGGGAGTGAGCCGCACACATTAGGTGATGTGAAATCCATTTATTTCTTTAAAAGCGCTGGCGCTGGCATGTTTGTTCCTGATGCATTTCGGTCAGCATTGACCTTTTTCAAAGGAAGCCAGAAGCATCTAAAGGTCAAAAGGTAAACTGTCACTTATTTTAAGTGTTTGCCCCCTGGTGGGCTCCACGTTAGGCTTCAGTGGGGCATGCTGGTATATGGAGTTTCAGTTTTGTCCCGCAGTTGTTTCCCTTAATGGGTGATGCTTAAAAGTTTTTTCCGCTGATTAGCGCTGTCACCTAATCCCCATGCATACTACCTTTCAAGTTGCTGGGGACCAAAGCCAGGATCCAGTTCCTGGCGGCTGCCGCTGCCCTTGTTGCTTCCGCAAAACTTCATGGAGGGTCCGATTTCGGGCAGTAATGGCGCTCTTTTCCTTGGTGGTGCGTCGCTCTCGGCAGGACCACGCCGAAAAACACAACAGCAAACCTCTCACACGGAGAAGGGAGTGAGCCGCACACATTAGGTGATGTGAAATCCATTTATTTCTTTAAAAGCGCTGGTGCTGGCATGTTTGTTCCTGATGCATTTCGGTCAGCATTGACCTTTTTCAAAGGAAGCCAGAAGCATCTAAAGGTCAAAAGGTAAACTGTCACTTATTTTAAGTGTTTGCCCCCTGGTGGGCTCCACGTTAGGCTTCAGTGGGGCATGCTGGTATATGGAGTTTCACTTTTGTCCCGCAGTTGTTTCCCTTAATGGGTGATGCTTAAAAGTTTTTTCCGCTGATTAGCGCTGTCACCTAATCCCCATGCATACTACCTTTCAAGTTGCTGGGGACCAAAGCCAGGATCCAGTTCCTGGCGGCTGCCACTGCCCTTGT
The DNA here is from genome assembly GCF_964204655.1 of Triturus cristatus. NCBI lineage: Eukaryota > Metazoa > Chordata > Amphibia > Caudata > Salamandridae > Triturus > Triturus cristatus. Next base: position 910,978,344 of record NC_140582.1, on the reverse strand, counting down.
TGCTTCCGCAAAACTTCATGGAGGGTCCGATTTCGGGCAGTAATGGCGCTCTTTTCCTTGGTGGTGCGTCGCTCTCGGCAGGACCACGCCGAAAAACACAACAGCAAACCTCTCACACGGAGAAGGGAGTGAGCCGCACACATTAGGTGATGTGAAATCCATTTATTTCTTTAAAAGCGCTGGCGCTGGCATGTTTGTTCCTGATGCATTTCGGTCAGCATTGACCTTTTTCAAAGGAAGCCAGAAGCATCTAAAGGTCAAAAGGTAAACTGTCACTTATTTTAAGTGTTTGCCCCCTGGTGGGCTCCACGTTAGGCTTCAGTGGGGCATGCTGGTATATGGAGTTTCACTTTTGTCCCGCAGTTGTTTCCCTTAATGGGTGATGCTTAAAAGTTTTTTCCGCTGATTAGCGCTGTCACCTAATCCCCATGCATACTACCTTTCAAGTTGCTGGGGACCAAAGCCAGGATCCAGTTCCTGGCGGCTGCCACTGCCCTTGTTGCTTCCGCAAAACTTCATGGAGGGTCCGATTTCGGGCAGTAATGGCGCTCTTTTCCTTGGTGGTGCGTCGCTCTCGGCAGGACCACGCCGAAAAACACAACAGCAAACCTCTCACATGGAGAAGGGAGTGAGCCGCACACATTAGGTGATGTGAAATCCATTTATTTCTTTAAAAGCGCTGGCGCTGGCATGTTTGTTCCTGATGCATTTCGGTCAGCATTGACCTTTTTCAAAGGAAGCCAGAAGCATCTAAAGGTCAAAAGGTAAACTGTCACTTATTTTAAGTGTTTGCCCCCTGGTGGGCTCCACGTTAGGCTTCAGTGGGGCATGCTGGTATATGGAGTTTCACTTTTGCCCCGCAGTTGTTTCCCTTAATGGGTGATGCTTAAAAGTTTTTTCCGCTGATTAGCGCTGTCACCTAATCCCCATGCATACTACCTTTCAAGTTGCTGGGGACCAAAGCCAGGATCCAGTTCCTGGCGGCTGCCACTGCCCTTGTTGCTTCCGCAAAACTTCATGGAGGGTCCGATTTCGGGCAGTAATGGCGCTCTTTTCCTTGGTGGTGCGTCGCTCTCGGCAGGACCACGCCGAAAAACACAACAGCAAACCTCTCACACGGAGAAGGGAGTGAGCCGCACACATTAGGTGATGTGAAATCCATTTATTTCTTTAAAAGCGCTGGCGCTGGCATGTTTGTTCCTGATGCATTTCGGTCAGCATTGACCTTTTTCAAAGGAAGCCAGAAGCATCTAAAGGTCAAAAGGTAAACTGTCACTTATTTTAAGTGTTTGCCCCCTGGTGGGCTCCACGTTAGGCTTCAGTGGGGCATGCTGGTATATGGAGTTTCACTTTTGTCCCGCAGTTGTTTCCCTTAATGGGTGATGCTTAAAAGTTTTTTCCGCTGATTAGCGCTGTCACCTAATCCCCATGCATACTAACTTTCAAGTTGCTGGGGACCAAAGCCAGGATCCAGTTCCTGGCGGCTGCCACTGCCCTTGTTGCTTCCGCAAAACTTCATGGAGGGTCCGATTTCGGGCAGTAATGGCGCTCTTTTCCTTGGTGGTGGGTCGCTCTCGGCAGGACCACGCCGAAAAACACAACAGCAAACCTCTCACACGGAGAAGGGAGTGAGCCGCACACATTAGGTGATGTGAAATCCATTTATTTCTTTAAAAGCGCTGGCGCTGGCGCTGGCATGTTTGTTCCTGATGCATTTCGGTCAGCATTGACCTTTTTCAAAGGAAGCCAGAAGCATCTAAAGGTCAAAAGGTAAACTGTCACTTATTTTAAGTGTTTGCCCCCTGGTGGGCTCCACGTTAGGCTTCAGTGGGGCATGCTGGTATATGGAGTTTCACTTTTGTCCCGCAGTTGTTTCCCTTAATGGGTGATGCTTAAAAGTTTTTTCCGCTGATTAGCGCTGTCACCTAATCCCCATGCATACTACCTTTCAAGTTGCTGGGGACCAAAGCCAGGATCCAGTTCCTGGCGGCTGCCACTGCCCTTGTTGCTTCCGCAAAACTTCATGGAGGGTCCGATTTCGGGCAGTAATGGTGCTCTTTTCCTTGGTGGTGCGTCGCTCTCGGCAGGACCACGCCGAAAAACACAACAGCAAACCTCTCACACGGAGAAGGGAGTGCCGCACACATTAGGTGATGTGAAATCCATTTATTTCTTTAAAAGCGCTGGCGCTGGCATGTTTGTTCCTGATGCATTTCGGTCAGCATTGACCTTTTTCAAAGGAAGCCAGAAGCATCTAAAGGTCAAAAGGTAAACTGTCACTTATTTTAAGTGTTTGCCCCCTGGTGGGCTCCACGTTAGGGGTGGGCGGAATTTGCGGAATTAACCTTCGCAAATTATCGCGAGAATGTTTAAAATTATCGCAAACAAGCAGAAATATCGCGAAGATGCGGAAGTTTTTTTCCGGCATGTTCGCGCGATTTTCTGCATGGTTGCGGGTCGCCAACTTACCCATGTGGCTGCTTGCGGGCGCGGCCATCTTGTTTTGAGTTGTTCTCGCGGTGCATGATCGCGAGAAGAAAGACGTGATCGCGCGACGCATGACGTCACTGCGGGCGCGAACTGTCGCGAGACAGCGCAAATGGCTAAAAACAATACAACATCTCATGGAGAACGCGACCGGATCAAGAAAACTTGTCGGCGAACGCAGGGATTCAGGTAAGGCGATCGCGCGCGCGCGAGAATGTATCATTTTACAGCGCGAGCAAGAAACAAATTATCGCCAAGCTGCGGAAACCGGAATTTTTGACATTTTCGCGCTCTCCGCGGAACGCAAAAATGTCAAATTATCGCAATTTCCGCGAACGGAACGAAATTTTTGCCCAGGCCTACTCCACGTTAGGCTTCAGTGGGGCATGCTGGTATATGGAGTTTCACTTTTGTCCCGCAGTTGTTTCCCTTAATGGGTGATGCTTAAAAGTTTTTTCCGCTGATTAGCGCTGTCACCTAATCCCCATGCATACTACCTTTCAAGTTGCTGGGGACCAAAGCCAGGATCCAGTTCCTCGCGGCTGCCTCTGCCCTTGTTGCTTCCGCAAAACTTCATGGAGGGTCCGATTTCGGGCAGTAATGGCGCTCTTTTCCTTGGTGGTGCGTCGCTCTCGGCAGGACCACGCCGAAAAACACAACAGCAAACCTCTCACACGGAGAAGGGAGTGAGCCGCACACATTAGGTGATGTGAAATCCATTTATTTCTTTAAAAGCGCTGGCGCTGGCATGTTTGTTCCTGATGCATTTCGGTCAGCATTGACCTTTTTCAAAGGAAGCCAGAAGCATCTAAAGGTCAAAAGGTAAACTGTCACTTATTTTAAGTGTTTGCCCCCTGGTGGGCTCCACGTTAGGCTTCAGTGGGGCATGCTGGTATATGGAGTTTCACTTTTGTCCCGCAGTTGTTTCCCTTAATGGGTGATGCTTAAAAGTTTTTTCCACTGATTAACGCTGTCACCTAATCCCCATGCATACTACCTTTCAAGTTGCTGGGGACCAAAGCCAGGATCCAGTTCCTGGCGGCTGCCACTGCCCTTGTTGCTTCCGCAAAACTTCATGGAGGGTCCGATTTCGGGCAGTAATGGCGCTCTTTTCCTTGGTGGTGCGTCGCTCTCGGCAGGACCACGCCGAAAAACACAACAGCAAACCTCTCACACGGAGAAGGGAGTGAGCCGCACACATTAGGTGATGTGAAATCCATTTATTTCTTTAAAAGCGCTGGCGCTGGCATGTTTGTTCCTGATGCATTTCGGTCAGCATTGACCTTTTTCAAAGGAAGCCAGAAGCATCTAAAGGTCAAAAGGTAAACTGTCACTTATTTTAAGTGTTTGCCCCCTGGTGGGCTCCACGTTAGGCTTCAGTGGGGCATGCTGGTATATGGAGTTTCACTTTTGTCCCGCAGTTGTTTCCCTTAATGGGTGATGCTTAAAAGTTTTTTCCGCTGATTAGCGCTGTCACCTAATCCCCATGCATACTACCTTTCAAGTTGCTGGGGACCAAAGCCAGGATCCAGTTCCTGGCGGCTGCCACTGCCCTTGTTGCTTCCGCAAAACTTCATGGAGGGTCCGATTTCGGGCAGTAATGGCGCTCTTTTCCTTGGTGGTGCGTCGCTCTCGGCAGGACCACGCCGAAAAACACAACAGCAAACCTCTCACACGGAGAAGGGAGTGAGCCGCACACATTAGGTGATGTGAAATCCATTTATTTCTTTAAAAGCGCTGGCGCTGGCATGTTTGTTCCTGATGCATTTCGGTCAGCATTGACCTTTTTCAAAGGAAGCCAGAAGCATCTAAAGGTCAAAAGGTAAACTGTCACTTATTTTAAGTGTTTGCCCCCTGGTGGGCTCCACGTTAGGCTTCAGTGGGGCATGCTGGTATATGGAGTTTCACTTTTGTCCCGCAGTTGTTTCCCTTAATGGGTGATGCTTAAAAGTTTTTTCCGCTGATTAACGCTGTCACCTAATCCCCATGCATACTACCTTTCAAGTTGCTGGGGACCAAAGCCAGGATCCAGTAACTGGCGGCTGCCACTGCCCTTGTTGCTTCCGCAAAACTTCATGGTGGGTCCGATTTCGGGCAGTAATGGCGCTCTTTTCCTTGGTGGTGCGTCGCTCTCGGCAGGACCACGCCGAAAAACACAACAGCAAACCTCTCACACGGAGAAGGGAGTGAGCCGCACACATTAGGTGATGTGAAATCCATTTATTTCTTTAAAAGCGCTGGCGCTGGCATGTTTGTTCCTGATGCATTTCGGTCAGCATTGACCTTTTTCAAAGGAAGCCAGAAGCATCTAAAGGTCAAAAGGTAAACTGTCACTTATTTTAAGTGTTTGCCCCCTGGTGGGCTCCACGTTAGGCTTCAGTGGGGCATGCTGGTATATGGAGTTTCACTTTTGTCCCGCAGTTGTTTCCCTTAATGGGTGATGCTTAAAAGTTTTTTCCGCTGATTAGCGCTGTCACCTAATCCCCATGCATACTACCTTTCAAGTTGCTGGGGACCAAAGCCAGGATCCAGTTCCTGGCGGCTGCCTCTGCCCTTGTTGCTTCCGCAAAACTTCATGGAGGGTCCGATTTCGGGCAGTAATGGCGCTCTTTTCCTTGGTGGTGCGTCGCTCTCGGCAGGACCACGCCGAAAAACACAACAGCAAACCTCTCACACGGAGAAGGGAGTGAGCCGCACACATTAGGTGATGTGAAATCCATTTATTTCTTTAAAAGCGCTGGCGCTGGCATGTTTGTTCCTGATTCATTTCGGTCAGCATTGACCTTTTTCAAAGGAAGCCAGAAGCATCTAAAGGTCAAAAGGTAAACTGTCACTTATTTTAAGTGTTTGCCCCCTGGTGGGCTCCACGTTAGGCTTCAGTGGGGCATGCTGGTATATGGAGTTTCACTTTTGTCCCGCAGTTGTTTCCCTTAATGGGTGATGCTTAAAAGTTTTTTCCACTGATTAACGCTGTCACCTAATCCCCATGCATACTACCTTTCAAGTTGCTGGGGACCAAAGCCAGGATCCAGTTCCTGGCGGCTGCCACTGCCCTTGTTGCTTCCGCAAAACTTCATGGAGGGTCCGATTTCGGGCAGTAATGGCGCTCTTTTCCTTGGTGGTGCGTCGCTCTCGGCAGGACCACGCCGAAAAACACAACAGCAAACCTCTCACACGGAGAAGGGAGTGAGCCGCACACATTAGGTGATGTGAAATCCATTTATTTCTTTAAAAGCGCTGGCGCTGGCATGTTTGTTCCTGATGCATTTCGGTCAGCATTGACCTTTTTCAAAGGAAGCCAGAAGCATCTAAAGGTCAAAAGGTAAACTGTCACTTATTTTAAGTGTTTGCCCCCTGGTGGGCTCCACGTTAGGCTTCAGTGGGGCATGCTGGTATATGGAGTTTCACTTTTGTCCCGCAGTTGTTTCCCTTAATGGGTGATGCTTAAAAGTTTTTTCCACTGATTAACGCTGTCACCTAATCCCCATGCATACTACCTTTCAAGTTGCTGGGGACCAAAGCCAGGATCCAGTTCCTGGCGGCTGCCACTGCCCTTGTTGCTTCCGCAAAACTTCATGGAGGGTCCGATTTCGGGCAGTAATGGCGCTCTTTTCCTTGGTGGTGCGTCGCTCTCGGCAGGACCACGCCGAAAAACACAACAGCAAACCTCTCACACGGAGAAGGGAGTGAGCCGCACACATTAGGTGATGTGAAATCCATTTATTTCTTTAAAAGCGCTGGCGCTGGCATGTTTGTTCCTGATGCATTTCGGTCAGCATTGACCTTTTTCAAAGGAAGCCAGAAGCATCTAAAGGTCAAAAGGTAAACTGTCACTTATTTTAAGTGTTTGCCCCCTGGTGGGCTCCACGTTAGGCTTCAGTGGGGCATGCTGGTATATGGAGTTTCACTTTTGTCCCGCAGTTGTTTCCCTTAATGGGTGATGCTTAAAAGTTTTTTCCGCTGATTAGCGCTGTCACCTAATCCCCATGCATACTACCTTTCAAGTTGCTGGGGACCAAAGCCAGGATCCAGTTCCTGGCGGCTGCCACTGCCCTTGTTGCTTCCGCAAAACTTCATGGAGGGTCCGATTTCGGGCAGTAATGGCGCTCTTTTCCTTGGTGGTGCGTCGCTCTCGGCAGGACCACGCCGAAAAACACAACAGCAAACCTCTCACACGGAGAAGGGAGTGAGCCGCACACATTAGGTGATGTGAAATCCATTTATTTCTTTAAAAGCGCTGGCGCTGGCATGTTTGTTCCTGATGCATTTCGGTCAGCATTGACCTTTTTCAAAGGAAGCCAGAAGCATCTAAAGGTCAAAAGGTAAACTGTCACTTATTTTAAGTGTTTGCCCCCTGGTGGGCTCCACGTTAGGCTTCAGTGGGGCATGCTGGTATATGGAGTTTCACTTTTGTCCCGCAGTTGTTTCCCTTAATGGGTGATGCTTAAAAGTTTTTTCCGCTGATTAACGCTGTCACCTAATCCCCATGCATACTACCTTTCAAGTTGCTGGGGACCAAAGCCAGGATCCAGTAACTGGCGTCTGCCACTGCCCTTGTTGCTTCCGCAAAACTTCATGGTGGGTCCGATTTCGGGCAGTAATGGCGCTCTTTTCCTTGGTGGTGCGTCGCTCTCGGCAGGACCACGCCGAAAAACACAACAGCAAACCTCTCACACGGAGAAGGGAGTGAGCCGCACACATTAGGTGATGTGAAATCCATTTATTTCTTTAAAAGCGCTGGCGCTGGCATGTTTGTTCCTGATGCATTTCGGTCAGCATTGACCTTTTTCAAAGGAAGCCAGAAGCATCTAAAGGTCAAAAGGTAAACTGTCACTTATTTTAAGTGTTTGCCCCCTGGTGGGCTCCACGTTAGGCTTCAGTGGGGCATGCTGGTATATGGAGTTTCACTTTTGTCCCGCAGTTGTTTCCCTTAATGGGTGATGCTTAAAAGTTTTTTCCGCTGATTAGCGCTGTCACCTAATCCCCATGCATACTACCTTTCAAGTTGCTGGGGACCAAAGCCAGGATCCAGTTCCTGGCGGCTGCCTCTGCCCTTGTTGCTTCCGCAAAACTTCATGGAGGGTCCGATTTCGGGCAGTAATGGCGCTCTTTTCCTTGGTGGTGCGTCGCTCTCGGCAGGACCACGCCGAAAAACACAACAGCAAACCTCTCACACGGAGAAGGGAGTGAGCCGCACACATTAGGTGATGTGAAATCCATTTATTTCTTTAAAAGCGCTGGCGCTGGCATGTTTGTTCCTGATGCATTTCGGTCAGCATTGACCTTTTTCAAAGGAAGCCAGAAGCATCTAAAGGTCAAAAGGTAAACTGTCACTTATTTTAAGTGTTTGCCCCCTGGTGGGCTCCACGTTAGGCTTCAGTGGGGCATGCTGGTATATGGAGTTTCACTTTTGTCCCGCAGTTGTTTCCCTTAATGGGTGATGCTTAAAAGTTTTTTCCACTGATTAACGCTGTCACCTAATCCCCATGCATACTACCTTTCAAGTTGCTGGGGACCAAAGCCAGGATCCAGTTCCTGGCGGCTGCCACTGCCCTTGTTGCTTCCGCAAAACTTCATGGAGGGTCCGATTTCGGGCAGTAATGGCGCTCTTTTCCTTGGTGGTGCGTCGCTCTCGGCAGGACCACGCCGAAAAACACAACAGCAAACCTCTCACACGGAGAAGGGAGTGAGCCGCACACATTAGGTGATGTGAAATCCATTTATTTCTTTAAAAGCGCTGGCGCTGGCATGTTTGTTCCTGATGCATTTCGGTCAGCATTGACCTTTTTCAAAGGAAGCCAGAAGCATCTAAAGGTCAAAAGGTAAACTGTCACTTATTTTAAGTGTTTGCCCCCTGTATATATATATATAAATATATATATATATATATATATATATATATATATATATATATATATATATATATATATATATACATATATATTACCTACTGGCGGTCGCCAGTAGGTAGTTATAGTTAGGACCCTGTTTCCATAGGAAAACCGCAACATTCTATTTTGAATAACTTTGGCGCCGGTCGACGAATCCTCGCGAAATTTTCAAAACTAATGGGGCGCTACGCTCCGCTCCTACCCTGAAAGTCTCGGGGGAGATTCGTCAAGCGGGGGCTGAGACAAAAGGGGGGTCCCAAAACGCGCTTTTCCCATGCATTTTTCCATAGGACCTTTAGACACAGCTACAGCCTGAACGGCTGAACAGAGTTCCTTGAAATTTGGCAGAGAGGTAGTCTACAGGTCAAGGAAGTGCCTTTTGTAGGTTTGGTGTAAATCTGTTCAGTAGATTCTGAGAAAATAGCCTTTAAATCAATATATATATCTGAGCCAGCTTATGGTGCGCTTACGGTGCGCTTACCGTACGCGTACGGTGACGTGCGCGAGCGCGATTCTGATTGGCTGTTAGATCTTAGTAAACATGCGAATCGATCGAAACCAGGAAGTGGCGGCTGCCATTTTCTCTCTCGCACTCTGCGAGGGGGTTAAAAAACAAAGAGCAAAAACATGTAAAGGGGCTGTTTAGACAGCTCCTAAGCACCTAGCCATGTTGAGGGAGTCCCCAAAGTTCCCCTAAAGCCAAAAACGGAATTTTCATTTTTTCGATAACGCTTACCGTACGCGTACGTTAAAAATTCTAAAAAAAAAAAAAATATCCACACTCTCCCCACCCCATGTGCAAATGGTGACCGAAGGGCACCATTTGCGCATGGCTTATTTAGCATATTGACAAATTAAAATATTACCTTTCAGAACGAAGCGCATCATATGTCCTCTATGTGCGCACGGTGCGCGAAGCGCATCGTGCGTACATGGCCCATCTAGCGTAACGTGGGCACGCTGTGCACGTAGCGCACCGCATGACCACCGTGCGTGCACGGCACTAACTGCGTAAAGTGGGCACGCGGTGCGCAAAGCGCACCGCGTGCTCACTGTGCGCGCACGGTGCGCGAAGCGCACCGTGCGCGCACGGAACGAACTGCGTTAAGTGGGCGCGCACGCCACGAATGGCGTAAAGTAACTTAGCATTTAAAAAAACGTACAAATTCACTGAAAAAACCATAGGTTTCACACACGTTATAGTTAGGAATTAGCATTTAAAAAACCTTGCAGATTCACTGAAAAAACCATAGGTTTCACACATGTTATAGTTAGCGAAAATTTTAATGATAAAAAACCAATGAAATTCCCCCGTTATAGTTAGTGCAGGCAACTATAACTCACGCGACCGCAATCCTCTGCTGATGCTTATACTGTATTTAGACACTTATTTGCCCATGTCTTCTTCCATAAATTTTTAGCTATACATATATTACAAATATTTTTTTTTCATAAAGACACATATGTCATCAGCAGAGGATTGCGGTCGCGTGAGTTATAGTTGCCTGCACTAACTATAACGGGGGAATTTCATTGGTTTTTTATCAGTAAAATTTCCGCTAACTATAACATGTGTGAAACCTATGGTTTTTTCAGTGAATTTGCAAGGTTTTTTAAATGCTAATTTCTAACTATAACGTGTGTGAAACCTATGGTTTTTTCAGTGAATATATATATATATATATATATTTTCGAAGGTCACTGTGAAGAGCCGCTCACCCTCCTGACGACGCCGGTGCCGGCAGCGGGCACAGTCCCGCTATGTATATTTTCAAAGAAGTCGTTATCCCAAGCTTCAGAATAACTCCCAGCGGCACACCAGAGGACGAGTTCAATAAAGATTTATTGCCTCAAAAACAAAACAGTACGACGCGTTTCAGCGAAGCCTTTGTCAAGCAGTTTGACCTGTGCCCAATTCCCCGTAGAAATAGGGGTTGCCGTTTATGAACAGAGAAACAATACTTCCCAAAGAAAAACGTTATAGGAAAACAGACTGAAATATACATTGCCCAAACTTTTTCAATTAAAGGAAGATATGCATCCTGTAATAAATCAATGCTGTATGCTAATGCGCCAATATTTTTTTCGCCAAAACGGAGTTACTCTTGGAAAACACAATGCATTATGGAATTTATACCAGGGAGCTGACAGCTACTCAATACTATTCAACTGGCGGTCGTAAAGCTAATATGCAGAATAAATGCTTGCAACCATCTCACATGTATCTTCAATATATATCAATATGACCATGAGTAAATACATGGTGAATAATTCGAAATCATATAACGGTAATGTACCTATTATACCGTCTGAGTCATGAAAAGCGACATCACAATCAAGGGTCATGTACCCTGCGCATGACCTACAGCAATATGATGCATGCAAAAGTTTATCACACAAATTGGATCTACAGCCAATGAGGGAAGCATTCTAACATTTCATATATACGGCAGGATATGTGCACACAAAACATAAATTAGTGGACCACAACACCAAGGGTAATGTACCCTAATCACAATAACCTTATTACTAGTAACATATTATTTTAAGGTGTGTCCACTTGTGTTGCATTCCCCTGCCTTTCAAATGGACTTAAATGTTTCTCTGTAAAGGGCAAAGGTGTACATTTGTTCGTGATGAGAGTATTTACAGTGATGCTACAATATGTGAATCGTTGAGTGAAAAGTGTGTGATAAATATTAAAATGGACAACATAGAAGGGTGAAGAGAGAAGTGATCGCGGTTAAAGCCGAATAGCCAAAGATACCGGCATTCAGGCTTACTGCACTCTTCATAGTGCAAAGAGCATGGGATCTTGGTCGCTACTATTGGACCTATCAGAGACTGCCCTTCAAGCGGTCACTATCCAAACTACCCTACATAAAAGTGCAATCAAGTGAAATGGAACAGCAAAGCTGCTGGCACATACAGAGGAGGAGCGAGAGAAAATGGGAGCATAAGATGTTATCATTTATGACCTATGTGGGTTGCCAGTTCTTCTCCATAATTCATGCCATATGGAATTTTCGTATTTAGATCTATGATGTACTTAGATTCCATGATAGGTAGGAGTTTCTCCCGGTCTCCACCTCTAGGGTGAGACAGGGTCCTATCAATGCCGAAGAATTGGAGGAGATTTGAATTACCTTGATGATTTTCATGAAAATGTCTCGCGACGGGGTAATTCAAATCAGCATTAGTTACTGCCCTCATGTGTTGTAGCACACGCAATTTAAGTTGAAGTTTTGTGCTTCCTACGTATTGTAAACCGCAGGGACACTCTAGGATATAGACACAGAACTCACTAGTGCAAGTTATGAATTTGTTAATTACTCTTTTCTTCTTTTTTCTACCTTGTCTAGTGAAGTAACTGTCTCTATTGGTACTATTCCTGCAAGCCTTGCAGGAATTGCATTTTTTGAAGCCCCTAGCCGTTCCCAGGCAAGTAGGGGTGGTGGGTATTTGTTGGTAGCTATGGACCAAGCAATCTCGAAGTGATTGGGATTTCCTATAAGTTATGGCTGGAGCTTTCCCCACATGTTGCCCAATAATGGGATCCATCTCTAGGAGTCCCCAGTGCTTTTTCTTCGCAAACCTTAACTGATTGGATCTCCCATTGAAAGTAGTAATGAATCTTGGTGGCCCACTGCTGTTTGTCGCTTTATTTTTGGTAGAGAAAAGTGCCTCATTACGGGTGATTGCTTTGACTTTTTTGCTTGCGGCTTCTATGATCTTATCCTTGTAACCTTTCTGCCTAAATCTGTCCATCATGATAGTATGTTCTTTTTCGAAATTGCTGTCAGTACTACAATTCCTTCGAGCCCGAAGGAATTCCCCGTAAGGAATACTGTTTTTAAGTGGGGCTGGATGATTGCTGTTGGCATGCAATAATGTATTGCCAGCCGTTTTCTTGCGAAAGAGGTTCTTAGTCATTTTCCCTCCATCGATAGTGATTGCAACGTCAAGAAATTCGCAATATGACTGACTGATGGACTCAGTGAACTTGAGGTTAAGGTCATTGTTGCCTAATTCCGGTATGAACTCCAATGCCAGGTCCACCGGACCATCCCAAATCAGGAACAGGTCGTCAATGTACCTGATCCAGATAGGGATGTGTTCGGTGTACCTGTCATTGGCCTCAACCCAGACTATCTGCTCCTCCCACCAGCCTAGGAAGAGATTAGCTAAACTAGGGGCAAAACATGTACCCATAGCAGTCCCTGCCTTCTGGCGGTAAAGTGTCTTATCGAAGAGAAAGATGTTTTCATTAAGGCAGTAAAGCATCATTGTTTTTAGCATTTCTGTGTGGTCCCATAGAGAGACGTGTCTCTCCCTTAGGAGATACATGCACGCTTCTACTCCCTTGGATTGTTCAATACAGGTGTAGAGTGAGCACACATCAAGTGCTATCATATGATAGCTCTCCTCCCACGTTATGTCGTGGATGCGAAGTAAAAAATCAGTGCTGTCACGACAGTAAGATCTTAATCTGGTAACATATGGTGACAGAAAATAATCCAGGAAAATTGAGGTGCTTTCTAGCAAACCTCCATTGGAGGATACTATATGTCTACCTGGTGGTCTAGTGGGATGTTTGTGTATTTTGGGGAGTAAATAAAAACAGGGAATTCGTGGGTTGTCCGTTTTCAGAAAAAGATATTCAGCCCTGTCTAGCATCCCCATTTCCCACCAGGATTTTAACAGGTCATGATATCTTAGAATCGACGTTCTATATGTGTCCCAGCTAATCTCTTCATAGCATAGAGTGTCTGATAGTTGTCTACACGCTTCTTGATTGTATTGTTCCACATTCATGATGACAACATTTCCACCCTTGTCAGAGGGTTTGATGATAATACTTTTATCGTCCATTAGCGTCTTTAGTGCATCCCTTTGAGGGCCAGATGGATTATCAAATTGTGATCTTGGTTGTTGTTCTCTCATTTTCTTAATTTCCTGTATTATCACATTGCTGAAGGCCTCAATATTGTCATAGGGCACATTTGGGTTGAAAGTCGATTTAGGTCTCATTCCTGTGTGATAAGAAGCACCTGGTTGGAGGCCTAGTGTTATCAATGCGCTACTTATTTCCCTAGGAGAACGGTCATTTATGTCTTCTTCCATCTGATGCAGTTCCAATAGAAGATTGGCGTCTTCTAAATTTAAATTGGATGTTTGCTCAGTGAGATTGCAGCCATGTCTTGGCATATTCATTTTTGTAGCAGTCTTGTATAACTTCAATAACTTGAGCTTTCGAGTATACAAAAACAGATCAATACGTGTTGAAACAAAGTCCATATCCTTTTTGGGGCAGAATGATAAACCTAATTGTAACAAGGTTTTCTCTTGTTTCGTAATTTCTCTGGAGGAGAGGTTAATGACTGACAGATTAATAGCAGTAGAGGATAAGGCCGCTGTGCTGGTTGAGGCGGTTCTGCCTCCCCTTCTATTTCTTACTCGTCGTTTTTTCTGAATGTTCCTCTTCCTCTTCCTCTTCTTGTTCCTCTGCCTCTTCCCCTCTTTCCCTGTGGTTTCTCTTCCTGATCCTTCTTCTGTTTCAATAAGTGGAACTCGTGGAGGAAGGTGAGGGGTCTCGTGCCTTGAGGGATATTTCGGGCTTCTGTGTCTGAACTGAGTTCAGAGCTGGAATCAGTTGATATGACTGTTTGTTCTCTTTGTTTTTGTATCATATGTAGGTTTCTTTGAGCCCAATCAAATTTCTTGGCATACGTTAGAATACGCCCTTCGGCATAGTCTCTCTTGTCTCGTAAGAATTTGCGTTGCATTTTTGCTTTTATCGCATCCTCGTAATTTTTTTGTTTGGTTTCTAGATGTTTCTCAAAGTCAATGACTGTTTTGTCGTTTTTAAATTTACTCAATTCCTGTCTTAATTCTGCAAGTTCCTTTCTGGTGTTATCCAAATCAATCTGGGCATATTTAACCAGCATTTCTAGCATGCCCCTGCATGTTTTGGCCATAAAGGATGACCACTCCTTCAATAGGTCAGGGTTCGGATTCTCATACGTGGGGATGATTGAAATTTGAAGTCCCCGTGGTACCCTGTTAACCTCGATGTAATTGGTTAGCGACGTGATTTCCCACCATTTGTTGATCTCTCTTTTCGTTAATTTCTCAAGAAGAAATAATTTTTGCTTCACAGATGGTTCCGTCGTGCTGCTTCTGTTGCTCAAGGGCAGTTCTGTTTGCTCCGTTCCCAGACTCTCATCGAAGAGTGAAAGAGCCTCCACTTTTCTCGTAGTCTCCCAATCACTCATAACAGTATAAAAGATAAGTGTAGCTAATAGCGTGTCCTGGGGCGCCCTCGCCGAGATCCTAGCGTGGGCGCTGCGTCTGCTCCTGATCACTCAGCAATATACGTGTGATTACGAAAGGCAGCTGCAGCACTATAGGAGCATGACTGTTGGCCCCATCAAGGAAAACCCCCACCCTCCGGTGCGATCTCCCGATAAGGCCCCCAATCCGCCCCCAGTGCCCGCTTACCCTACTTGTCGCACAATGCAGAATCGGAGCGGCGGGAGCAGCTTCAGAATTAGTTTTCGAAGGTCACTGTGAAGAGCCGCTCACCCTCCTGACGACGCCGGTGCCGGCAGCGGGCACAGTCCCGCTATGTATATTTTCAAAGAAGTCGTTATCCCAAGCTTCAGAATAACTCCCAGCGGCACACCAGAGGACGAGTTCAATAAAGATTTATTGCCTCAAAAACAAAACAGTACGACGCGTTTCGGCAAAGCCTTTGTCAAGCAGTTTGACCTGTGCCCAATTCCCCGTTTAATTGAAAAAGTTCGGGCAATGTATATTTCAGTCTGTTTTCCTATAACGTTTTTCTTTGGGAAGTATTGTTTCTCTGTTCATAAACGGCAACCCCTATTTCTACGAGGAATTGGGCACAGGTCAAACTGCTTGACAAAGGCTTCGCCGAAACGCGTCGTACTGTTTTGTTTTTGAGACAATAAATCTTTATTGAACTCGTCCTCTGGTGTGCCGCTGGGAGTTATTCTGAAGCTTGGGATAACGACTTCTTTGAAAATATATATATATATATTACCTACTGGCGGTCGCCAGTAGGTAGTTATAGTTAGGACCACGTTTCCATAGGAAATCCGCAACATTCTATTTTGAATAACTTTGGCGCCGGTCGACGAATCCTCGCGAATTTTTCAAAATAGGTGGGGCGCTACGCTCCGCTCCTACCCTGAAAGTCTCGGGGGGATTCGTCAAGCGGGGGCTGAGATAAAAGGGGGGTCCCAAAACGCGTTTTTCCCATGCATTTTTCCATAGGACCTTTAGACAGGGCTACAGCCCGAACGGCTGAACAGAATTACTAGAAATTTGGCAGAGAGGTAGTCCTCAGGTCAAGGAAGTGCCTTTTGTAGGTTTGGTGTAAATCTGTTCAGTAGATTCTGAGAAAATAGCCTTTAAATCAATATATATATCTGAGCCAGCTTACGGTGCGCTTACGGTACGCTTACCGTACGCGTACGGTGGCGTGCGCGAGCGCGATTCTGATTGGCTCTTAGATCTTAGTAAACATGCGAATCGGCCGAAACCAGGAAGCGGCGGCCGCCATTTTCTCTCTCGCACTGAGAGAGATGTTTAAAATATAAAGCACAAAAACATGTAAAGGGGCTGTTTAGACAGCTCCCACACACATAGCCATGTTGAGGGAGTCCCCCAAGATCCCCCACGGCCAAAAACAGATTTTTTATTTTTTCGCTAATTTCGCCGATTACGCTTACCGTACGCGTACGGTACAAAATTATAAAAAAAATAAAATTATCCACACTCTCCCCACCCCGTGTGCAATTTTTTGGCCGAAGGCCACTAATTGTGCATGGCTTATTACGTTTGAGATAAACTATAATATTTAAATAAAAAATAATAAAAAAAAAAATTATCCAAACTCTCTCCACCCCGTGTGCAAATGGTGCCCGAAGGGCACCATTTGTGCATGGCTTATAAAAATTACGAAAAATTAAAATATTACCTTTCAAAACAAAGTGCATCATATGTCCTCCATGTGCGCACGGTGCGCGAAGCGCATCGTGCGTACATGGCCCATCTAGCGTAATGTGGGCACGCGGTGCGCATAGCGCACCGCGTGCCCACCGTGCGTGCACGGCACTAACTGCGTAAAGTGGGCGCGCACGCCACGAATGGCGTAAAGTAACTTAGCATTTAAAAAACCGTACAAATTCACTGAAAAAACCATAGGTTTCACACACGTTATAGTTAGGAATTAGCATTTAAAAAACCTTGCAAATTCACTGAAAAAACCATAGGTTTCACACATGTTATAGTTAGCGGAAATTTTACTGATAAAAAACCAATGAAATTCCCCCATTATAGTTAGTGCAGGCAACTATAACTCACGCGACCGCAATCTTCTGCTGATGACATATGTGTCTTTATGAAAAAAAAAATATTTGTAATATATGTATAGCTAAAAATGTATGGAAGAAGACATGGGCAAATAAGTGTCTAAATACAATATTAGCATCAGCAGAAGATTGCGGTCGCGTGAGTTATAGTTGCCTGCACTAACTATAATGGGGGAATTTCATTGGTTTTTTATCAGTAAAATTTCCGTTAACTATAACATGTGTGAAACCTATGGTTTTTTCAGTGAATATATATATATATATATATTCTACTGGCGGTCGCCAGTAGATAGTTATAGTTAGGACCGTGTTTCCATAGGAAATCCACAACATTCTATTTGGAATAACTTTGGCGCCGGGGGATTCGTCAAGCGGGGGCTGAGAAAAAAGGGGGGTCCCAAAACGCGTTTTCCCCATGCAACTTTCCATAGGGACCTTTAGTCCAAGGTACAGCCCGAACGGCTGAACAGAATTACTTGAAATTTGGCAAAGAGGTAGTCCTCAGGTCAGGCATGTGCCTTTTGCATATATGGTGTCAATCTGTTCAGTAGTTCCTGAGAAAATCAAAAGTAAAATCACATACATATCTGGGCGGAGCCTAACCACACATCTCATCGTGAGATCTGATTGGCTGTCAGTACTTCATCCAAGAAGTGTTGGCAGCCATCTTGGGACCAATATACATGATAGCACCTCATTAAAAAGCATTGCAGTTAATAGAAGGTTTTAAGACTTTAGTTACATTATAAATCATTTGTTGATGGTACCATACTCATTTTAGGAATTGTGGTGTGTTCTAAGGTGATTTTACCATGTGAAAAAGCCTTCTGCTGTGATATCACGAACCATGTTTGAGAGAAAACTATTTTCTCATACTTTTCCCACAGAGGTTTGGAAGGTGATCTATAAGCTAAACTGAGAGCATATTTTCTGTAAATTCACATTATCTTTCTCAGTCATGTAAGAATGAAGTCTGACATTCTCAGTAAAACATATACATCCAACAAGGGCAGAGACTGTCAGTTGATTCCTTTGTGTTCTACAGCAGCTTCCCAGAGTGCTCTAAAGAACAACTAGAGCGCTAACAGTCTTACTTATGACAAAAGTATGGCACACCTGAAGCCATCTTGATTGGAATAAAGTGGTAACACTTAAAACATTTCATTTACAAAGGAACAAAATGAGGGGGTTCATTTTGCCATATAAATTATTATTAGTGCTGCAGAAAGAAAAACTAGGGCACATTTTGACTTCTGAAATCCTCTTTTATTTCATAAAAACATTCTGACATGCAGACTGAAACATGCACTTTGAATACCAGCAGCAGACTTGCCTGGTGAGCAGTAGCTTTACTACAGTGATCTAATGAGCAACTAGAGTGCTAACATTCAGAATTTATGGAAAATGTGTGACACATCTGAATGCCTTCTTGATGGAATCAAAGTAAAAAACTGAAAGTATTTCCTATTGAGGAGACTGCAGTAAATGAGGAAATTAGGAAACTTCATAACAAATAAATCTCCCAAGATGGCCACCAGAGACAAAAGAGACCAAATGTAGCCCAAATATCACCCAGATTTAGCCACAGTATAGCCCAATGACAGAATGTCCCAGAGTGTTCTTAAGAACAACTAGAGCGCTAACAGTCTTACTTATGACAAAAGTATGGCACACCTGAAGCCATCTTGATTGGAATAAAGTGGTAACACTTAAAACATTTAATTTACAAAGGAACAAAATGAGGGGATTCATGTTGCCATATAAATTATGATTAGTGCTGCAGAAAGAAAAACTAGGGCACATTTTGACTTCTGAAATCCTCTTTTATTTCATAAAAACATTCTGACATGCAGACTGAAACATGCACTTTTAATACCAGCAGCAGACTTTTGTGGTGAGCAGTAGCTTTACTACAGTGATCTAATGAGCAACTAGAGTGCTAACATTCAGAACGTATGGCAAATGTGTGACATATCTGAATACCTTCTTGATGGAATCAAAGTAAAAAACTGAAAGCATTTCCTACTGAGGAGACTGCAGTAAATGAGGAAATTAGGAAACTTCATAACAAATAAATCTCCTAAAATGGCCACCAGAGACAAAAGAGCCCAAATGTAGCACAAATATCACCCAGATGTAGCCCAAATGTAGCCCAATGACAGAAGTGTGCAAAACACTTATTTTGTGTGTATTTGCAGTTTTATATAGTGCAGACTTGTCAGGTATTGGAGTGCTTTACATGAACATTGGTTACATCACACAAGATCAAATCCATTTTGGTTGTAGACATGGGGAGATTAAGTGATTTGACCAGAATCACAGAATGTTGAGCTGAAGCAGAAACTCCAACCTGGTTCCCCAGTTGCAAAGTCTGCAGCTCTGGAAGTAACACCAGACCCTCTTCCCTTGGATGCAACATTTAATCAAGTGGTCAAATGGATAAAAAAACTAAGATTACAAATAATTTAAAAGTTCTTTGTCGCTATTTGAAAACTCAGAAAATATGTCCTCATTTTAGTTTTTTAGAGCACTAACCATAATTTTGATGCAAATAAGACCCTCTCATATATGTAATTTCTAAAGGAAATGCTCTAGGCATTACAGTTTTGATTACATCAAGATGGCGTCAGGCATTCCACACTTTTGAAATAAATATAGAATGTTAGCAATCTAGTTGTTCATTGGGATACTGTTGAGAGGCAGAGGCCAGGGGCACGGACTCTGAAAATTGAAGGCAGGTAGGAGAGTGCAGAGGCAACAATTTGACCACACTAGGCAGGCAGGAAGGGCAGTGGCAGCACAACAGACTATGGAGGGCAGTGGAAAGGGGCGCAGGGGCAACAAACCAACAATACAGGACTGGCAAGAGAGGCTGTGGCAATATACAGAAGGAAGAGGCCGTGGTCATACAACCATACATGCCAACAGATCCGTTTCAGCCAGGAAACGTCCAATGTTTTTAAGCTCAAATGGGCTTTACTTGATCTGTTTCCTGTCTACAATCTTCTCTTTTTCAATGTAACTCAAAGGAGAAAATCAATACCCCAGTTTTATTTCAAAATCTCCCTCTTACCAAGTTCAAAATGTTCGCAAGTATGGTACATTGGATCATGGTAGGCAGGAGGAATTGGGGTAGGGACATGGACTCGGATAACAGAGGACAGGAGGGACATTGAGAGGTGCACCAAACTGACCCTACAGGGCAGGCATCAGGGTTTGCAGCAGCACAATACACCACACAGGGCATGCGGGACGGGAGTGCAGCACAACAATCCATAGAAAGCAATAGGGAGGGGACAGGACCATGCACAAGGACAACAGACAACAGAGGGGAAAGAGGCAAAGGTAGATAGCTTACCATAATGGACAGACAGGAGAGAAAGCGGCAGCATAACAGACCATAAAGGGCAGGAGGGACGGATCAGGGGCATTACAATGGAACCGACAAGCCAGGAGGGAGGGAATAGGGGTCTGCACATGGAAACAGAGGGCTGGGGGCAAGGGGGCAGGGCAGGAGCAGCAAGATGACCATGGAGGTCAGGCAGGATGGGCACTAGAAACAAGACACACCATGGAGAGCAACAGTGAGACTAAGATGGCATACACACAGACCATGGAGGGAAGGTGGGAGGGGGTCAGGAGCAGTTAGCTGACCACACAGGGAAGGTGGGAGGGGCCATGGCAGCACAGAAGACCATGCATGGAAAGCGGGAGGGTTAGTGGCAGCACAATGGCTATGATGGGCAAGAAGGAGGGCGCAGGGGCATCCACAAAGGACCATGGAGGATAGAAGGGAGGGTCAGGACCTGGGCACAGACAAGAGAGTTCAGAGGAAGGGGCCTCACAACAGACAGCGTGGGGAATGAAGGAGGAGCAGTTGCAGCACAACAGACCAGGGAGGGCAGAAGGGTGTGGCAGTAAAATGGACCATGGAGGACAGGAGGAAGGGGATAGGGGCATGGCATGTGGACAGGCAGGGTGGAGGTGGCAGGGACAGGTTAAAGTCATCTGACAATGCTGGGCAGGTGGTAGGGGAGTGGCAGCTCAACAGAACACTCAGAGTAGATAGGAGTGGCAGGTCCATGGAACATGGTGGTCAAAAAGGATGGAGCAGGGGCATGCACAAAGACATCGGAGGGCAGGGGGAAGGAGAATAGGGGCAGCAAGCAAAGCACAGAGGCTAAGCAGGAGGTCAATGATGGGCCATAGAATTGGGCAATGGAGGGCAGGATGAGTGGACTGGTACATCATGCTAAATGCAGGGCAGTGGCAGCACATCAGAACATGCATGGCAGGAGGGAGGAGGCGAGTCCATGGATTCAGACAACAGAGGATAGGGAGGAGGTGGATGGGGCAGCAAGCTAACTGTTCATAGACGGTGGGTATTAGGAAATGTATTGTTTTTAAAATGTGTGTCTGTGCGAACTACTTAAAATATGAACAAGTATGCAGCATAATCTCACTTTTATTCAGGAAGAAGAGGATGTTTGGGACTGTGACTCCGGGCTCACTTGGCAGAAACATCCCCTGACCCTCCACCCCCCATCGCAAAATGTAATGCCCGTGAAAAGGGTAGGTGGACGCAGTGTTATATAGAACATAGTCCTGAGAGCACGATTGAAAATAAAAACTAGATATAGTATATGGTATAAACTATGCACCAAAAAGTGTGATATAAGATGAACCGGGGCGTGAAATATAATATGCAATACATTGTGCGCAATGACAGATTCATTGGAGAGCGCGAGATAGCACAGGCACTAGTGCTTGCTATGTGATATGCGCCTTGGAGTGTAATATGCACAGGGCAGTGTTGTGTAACCTAAGTAGTCTCTAAAGTTGTAATATAAAATATGTGCTGGGTAGTGTAACATTGCATATGCACTGTGACAAAGATATGGATCCCAGATTGTAATATGTATGGCATAGCGCTGTGCTTTATAACATAGGCATCGAGGAAGGCACGTAAGATGGGGCAATATAACCCGTCCGAAGGCAAGTGTGGCATGACATATTCACGAGGTGGTGTTACAGTGCACATGGGCTAGAGAGTGTCATAACATACACACTAGCTGGTGGAATACAACACAGAGGTGTGTGGCACTCGGCGGGCACTGGTGGGTGTAACAAAGCATTGGGCTCAGCCAGGAGCACGCTGTGACTCTCAAGTGAGGTTTGTCTCCTTTCCAGAGAGTAAAATAAAAAGTATTACACATCCGGCGGTGGATGTGTGTTTTATTAACCGTGAGGGGGTTTCTTGCATAGTTTGGTCGAATTTTTGTCGAATCCCCTTTGAATGGCTTGGTGTGCATGTGTATTAAATGTGCCCGTCAATAGCTACCCATGTTTGTATAAATAAACGACAAGGGTGTCTACTTGGAGAGTACCCACCAGCGGGGGCGCCGGGATTAGGCACGGTAGGGTGTCAGACATGTCAGAGCTTCACTAGCAGTGTGAATACATTCTACGTGGATTCATTGTATGCATAGTCGCCTATTTAATGAATATCACGCAAATCGTCATGGTGATAGGTACATACGGTTTGTCCAGCATGTCCTAGGTGTTTCTATAAATATATCTTTTTTAAAAAAAATAAAAAACAAAGGCCGGCCCCGGGGGATGGGGTCCCCGGGGCCATAAGTGGCCTGAGGAGGGGGGCAACACAGCCCCCCTCCTAAAGAATAAAAAAATTAATAAAAGGCCATGACCTGGGGGTTGGGGTCCCCGGGGCCGATTAAGGCCTTGGGAGGGCCAAATAAAAAAATTTCAACAAAAAAAATTAGGGTGCAGGCCCTGGGGGATGGGGTCCCCAGGGCTAATAAATTAGAAAAAGAAAGGGGGCCACACAGCCCTCCTTCTTAAAAATAAATAAATAAAAGACCGGCATCGTGCCGGAGGCCATGCCCCCTCCTTGCAGCACTCTGCAAACGCGCCCCCTGGCCACTTGTAAGTTGAGGAATTTATTCCCCTTCAATACTGAGGGTCCCTGAGGGCCAACTAGCCCAACAAGTATCTCCAGTATGCGCCAGGGAGCTGCGTTGCAGACAGGTGTTCTGAGGCCACGCCCCATTTTACACCTCCATGCAACGCAGCTCTGGGGCGCTTACTGGAGGTACCTAGTGGGCTAGGGACCCTTAGGATTCAAGGGGACTTAATCTCTCAACTCAGAACGCCCACAGGCCCTGTGGCGCGTTTTGTAAGTTGGGGAAATAATTCCCTTTCAATCCTGAGGGACCCTGGGGTCCAACTATCCCACCAGGTGCTTCCAGTAAGCACCACTGCTCTGCGTTGCAGAGAGGTGGTGCAGGCCGTGCCACATTTTACACCTCTCTGCAATGCAGCTTTGTGGCACTTACTGGAGGTACCTAGTGGTCTAGTTGGACTCTAGGGACCCTCAAGATTCAAGGGGACTTAATCTCCCAACTTAAAACGGCTCTAGGGTGTGTTTACACAATGGGAAAGGGAGGGGACGGGGCATGAGGTGACATGTTCAAACATGCCCTGTGGTGCGTTTTAAGAGGTAGTTTTAATCCCCTGCCCTATTATATACTAGGGGCTTACAGAGGAGGTCACTATGTATTGGGGGACCCCAACACATAGTGTGCCCTAGTGTATGTAGGTGTTTTCACTGTATTCTGAGTGTCTTTTAACATAGCACTGGCTCTAGGACTGGTTAGTCAGACTCAGTTACCACCAGTATCCGTCTGAAAAAGTTGAGGGTACAGGATGATTTAGCAACAAGGCTTGTTTCTGCTCTTCTGTTTGTTCTTTCTGCACGTTATACTTCTTCCTGCACTTTTCTTCGTCTTTGAGGCCTTCTGTTACTTCTTTCTGCATTTCTTTTTTTTCTTTCTGTGCGATTTTCCTTCTTTCTTCACATGTCCTATCTCTGTAGGCATTGCTAGAAATTAGCATTTAAAAAACCTTTGAAATTCACTGAAAAAAACATAGGTTTCAGGCACGTTATAGCTAGGAATTAGCATTTAAAAAACCTTAGAAATTCACTGAAAAAACCATAGGTTTCAGGGGCGTTATAGTTAGCTGGACTTTTCACTCGTATAAAACCATAGAAATTCCCCCGTTATAGTTAGTTCAGCTAATGCACTGCTGATGACGTCACATATTACATCACTCATGACATGGTCAGTGACATCACTCATGACATCACTGATGACATCACTGATGACATCATCCTTGTGATAGAGTGGCAGACCTCCTCTCCCCTTAATATAACCTTTGATACACACATTAAAAAATAGAAATTAAAATTTTCAAAACAATGGACATACCAATACCAGTTACAACAACCTATTCAGTAATTCTAAGATCCACATACACATCCATTCATTCACCAACAGTCCTATACAGTCACTCATACATGTACTCACTCATCATATGTACTCATACACCTATACATCCTGTTACACAACACCACTCATCCATAAAGTTACTCACACACATAGTCACTCATGCTAATAAAGAATCAAACATCCGTTTACCTGCATATACAGTTATACACACACCACCACACTTACTTCTACAGAAACTTACACATACTTAGAATTTTTAACAATCACTTATAGAAACACATACTTATTCATACAGGAACTCTTTCAATCTCTCACTCTCACATATACTCACTTGATATACACCAATAGTCACATATACTAGTTTAAAACATATGTAGTTACTCATAGAGACACTATTGAGACAGTCATTCACTCACTAACACACCCATGCACACACTCATCCACCCATACAGTCCTGCACACATGCTGTCTTCAACACATACAGTCACTCATTCATGCACCTATGCACTACGTAATACCCCCCACCGAACCATACAGACATCAGACATTTATACTGATACTCACAAAACCAACTAATAACCTATATAGACACTCATGTAGCTACTCACCAACCCATGCAGCCACTTATACACAAATTGAGAGACTGATACAGATATTTACATATTTAAACATTACTCACTAAGCCATGTATTCACTAAGATACACTTAATCAGTTATATACAATACAATACAATACAATCAATTTTTCAAAAACAAATCATCCATTTAGACACTTATATACCCATTTATTCTTCCATCGACCTTGAGATATACATATATAAAACATATGAAATTTTCAGAAAAACACACATTCACTGGATGATGTCATCAGTGATGTCATCAGTGATGTCATTTGAGATGTCATCAGTGATGTCATGAGTGATGTCACTGACCATGTCATGAGTGATGTAATATGTGACGTCATCAGCAGTGCATTGCGGGCGCGCGAGTTATAGTTAGCTGAACTAACTATAACGGGGGAATTTCTATGGTTTTGTACGAGTGAAAAGTCCAGCTAACTATAACGCCCCTGAAACCTATGGTTTTTTCAGTGAATATATATATATATATATATATATATATATATATATATATATTACCTACTGGCGGTCGCCAGTAGGTAGTTATAGTTAGGACCGTGTTTCCATAGGAAATCTCAAAATTCTATTTTGAATAACTTTGGCGCCGGTTGACGAATCCTCGCAAAATTTTCAAAACTAATGGGGCGTTCCGCTCAGCTCCTACCCTGAAAGTCTCGGGGTGATTCGTCAAGCGGGGGCTGAGAAAAAGGGGGGGTCCCAAAACACGTTTCCCCCATGGATTTTTCCATAGGGACTTTAGTCGCAGCTACAGCCCGAACGGCTGAACAGAATTATGTGAAATTTGGCAGAGAGGTAGCCATAACGTCCATGAAGTGCCTTTTGCAGGTTTGGTGTAAATCTGTTCAGTATTTCCAGAGAAAATAGCATTTAAATCAATATATATATCTATACGCGCGCAGCGTGTGCGCACTGAGCAAGCCCTGTGCGCGCACCCTGCCGTGCGCGAGCGCACATCTGATTGGTTGTTAGATGTCAGTAAACATTCGAATCGGTGGAAATCAGGAAGCGGCGGCCGCCATTTTGTCTCTCGCAGTCTGAGGCAGTAAAGAAAAAAGGGGGAGAACGTTTAAAGGGGACAGAGTGGGGAGATATTGACCCACTGGGCATTGGCAGGGGGTCACAGTAGGACCTTGTAGGGCAAAAAAAAAGAATTATATTTTTTTTAAAAATATCGCTGAGTGCGCGCACCCAGCGCGCACCCGAAAAAAACTTTTAACAAAAAAAAGAAAAAAAAATCACAGTAAAGTGTTTAGATATTAGGTGGCTCTAAAAAGAGCCCTTGTGTTCATTGAGTGCTTTTTTTGGTAGTACCTACAAGTAAGTACCGATGCAGAGTCTTAAGTTCAAGAGGAACTCTGTTGCCTTCATCAGTGAAGTGTACACCATCTCCTCTATAAATGTCTTGCATGTTGTAATGCAAGTTGTTGTGGTATATAGAACCCATACCATAGTCTCTGAGGAAAGCAGAAATAGATTTGTTGACGTGCTTCCTTGCTTTGTCAATCTGCGGACAATGTTGGTTGGACCAGTTCCACTTTTGCCTTTGGCATATATTAGAATATACAAAGGCAGCTTGTGGAACAAGTGACATCAATTGCACAAAGGTGTCCTTAACAAGCATTTCCAGACCTACCCCAGTTAAAGTGCCTAGGTCATTTCCACCACAGTGCACAATAATAAGGTTAGGCTGTGGGAGATGTAGAAAGGTTTTCACCAAAGGCATTAATTGGTGCCACTTTAACCCTCTCTGACCAATCCATTTAATGTCTACATTTGGCAAAGCAAGGTCTCTCATCATACCTCTTTTTACTGCATACTTTTCACTCCAGAAGATATAGCTGTGACCTACAATCCACACTGTGAACATCTTCCAAGGAGATCTGGATGCAGTCAGGATGTGTCTTTCAGCAGAATGGCAAAATGAAAAGAAAGACAGTTAAAAAAAGGAGGCATACATATTTTTTTTTAACAAAAAGAACTGATTGGCTGATTCAAACTATTTAAAAGTTAAAACTAGGCTGTCTGTATACATTTTTAGAAGCATGTTTTGTATTGGTTATGAAAAATGTGTTGCCACTGAACATTACTTTGGATTTGCTGAGAGGTTTGACAGGTCAAGCACTCTTGCTCTTTGGATTTGAAACATTGTGTGATGAACTTTTGACCTCTCTGCACACACCAGTGTTCCATGACCTGTTGCTATGGCAGCAGGCAGAAGTCATGTTGGGGGAAGGGTTCAGTTGGAAAAGGGTTGAAAATGACAACCAATAAAAAAGTGTGATTCCATTTGAAAAAATGTGGGAAGGAATGTGATTTGGAGTTAACATGTATATGTGTGAAAAAAGAGAGGGAAACTGTGCCATTAACTGGTTCTGCTGAGAGGAGAGAGGTGTTCAGCTCAGAGATTCTGGTCTGATAAACTGCTGTGTGACTGCCACATTTCTTTCACAACTAACTAATTTTAAAGGTGAGTTATGAGTTTGAGAGGGGGTGTTTGTGGTTAATTTCGATATAAAAAAAATAATTGTGATTATTTGTTTAAAGTTGTGATTTATATTTTGTGTTTTGGGAGATATTTAACTGTCTGGAATATGTAAAATATTATGGAGTATGTTTTCACCAAAAGTTAAGGTGTACTGGTAACAATGAGGAATAATATTTTGTGCCTACTATCAAACCATGAGTTTGTGTGCAGAGAGGAATTGTTGACAGAGATTTAATTTGTGTTGCTGTTGAAAAGTAAGACTTGCACCTGAAAGAAAAGGAAAGCTTCTTTTTAACTGTGATGGTTAGGATTTAGCAAAAATCACTTTGAAAGAAATGAGAGGTAAATGCCAACACATTTGAAATTAGCATGGTAGATTTTCGTTCTACATTAAAAGTTTTGAATTACATTTTATGTTGTGGAAGATATGTATCTGTTTTTAACATGTTAGATATTTTGGAGTATGTCTTCCCCAGAATCAAAGGTGTGCTGAAACTATGCACTGTTACATACATCCCAGCAGTCTTCATGCATTTCTCTTGCATCAGACAAAAAACAGTCTCTGTGTGCTGTTTCAGATAGCACTGTGTAACGCAAACACATTCAACGTCACCAAGGCACATTTCCTTTGCTCTAGTGTAGTCACTCACCCAGATTGCACATGCTCATGGTATGAAGTAGCTGTTAGGACATGTGCTCTTTTCTGCCTCTGTGATCTACAAGGAAAATGTGTCAGGCTGTAACAGTAATTAACACTTGCTCTACCACAGTAGTAAATGTGCTTTGGAATTGCCAATCAAATTCTGTTTTCTGCTTAGAAGCACACCATGAGGCTGTGTGCGCACAGGAATTGTGGCCAGAGATGTAATTTGTGTTGCAGTTGTTCTGTAAAACATGCACTTGCAGGAAAGGGACAGCTTGTTTTCTTCAAATGTGGTGGTTAGCAGTCAGCAGAAATCAATAAATCACAAATGAGAGGCAAAAGCTAAAACATTTGAAACCAACAGGGTAGATTTTCCTTTGAAAATAGCAAAGGCACAGGTAGTTGCCATATGTTCAAAACTGAAAATAACCCTTAGCACACATGCACTGTTACATACATCCCAGCAGTCTTCATGCAGTTTTGGAAGTCTCTTTGCTCATCTGTCTTGCACCAGACAATACACAGTCTCCAGAAACACACTCTTGGCACAC
Source organism: Triturus cristatus (assembly GCF_964204655.1). Classification (NCBI taxonomy): domain Eukaryota; kingdom Metazoa; phylum Chordata; class Amphibia; order Caudata; family Salamandridae; genus Triturus; species Triturus cristatus. Next base: position 910,949,937 of record NC_140582.1, on the reverse strand, counting down.
ACGCAGCAGCTTCTCCAACACTCCCATGAGTAGTACTCAGCTCTGTGTGCTGTTTCAGATAGCACTGTGTAACGCAAACACATTCAACGTCACCAAGGCACATTTCCTTTGCTCTAGTGTAGTCACTCAACCAGATTGCACATGCTCATGGTATGAAGTAGCTGTTAGGACATGTGCTCTTTTCTGCCTCTGTGATCTACAAGGAAAATGTGTCAGGCTGTAACAGTAATTATCACTTGCTCTACCACAGTAGTAAATGTGCTTTGAAATTGCCAATCAAATTCTGTTTTCTGGTTAGAAGCACACCATGAGGCAGTGTGTGCACAGGAATTGTGGCCAGAGATGTAATTTGTGTTGCAGTCGTTCTGTAAAACATGCACTTGCAGGAAAGGGACAGCTTGTTTTCTTCAAATGTGGTGGTTAGCAGTCAGCAGAAATCACTAAATTGCAAATGAGAGGCAAAAGCTAAAACATTTGAAACCAACAGGGTAGATTTTCCTTTCAAAATAGCAAAGGCACAGGTAGTTGCCATATGTTCAAAACTGAAAATAACCCTTAGCACACATGCACTGTTACATACATCCCAGCAGTCTTCATGCAGGTTTGGAAGTCTCTTTGCTCATCTGTCTTGCACCAGACAATACACAGTCTCCAGAAACACACTCTTGGCACACATGCAGCAGCTTCTCCAACACTCCCATGTGTAGTACTCAGCTCTGTGTTCTGTTTCAGATAGCACTGTGTAACGCAAACACATTCAACGTCACCAAGGCTCATTTCCTTTGCTCTAGTGTAGTCACTCACCCAGATTGCACATGCTCATGATATGAAGTAGCTGTTAGAACATGTGCTCTTTTCTGCCTCTGTGATCTACAAGGAAAATGTGTCAGGCTGTAACAGTAATTATCACTTGCTCTACCACAGTAGTAAATGTGCTTTGAAATTGCCAATCAAATTCTGTTTTCTGGTTAGAAGCACACCATGAGGCTGTGTGCGCACAGGAATTGTGGCCAGAGATGTAATTTGTGTTGCAGTTGTTCTGTAAAACATGCACTTGCAGGAAAGGGACAGCTTGTTTTCTTCACATGTGGTGGTTAGCAGTCAGCAGAAATCACTAAATCGCAAATGAGAGGCAAAAGCTAAAACATTTGAAACCAACAGGGTAGATTTTCTTTTCAAAATAGCAAAGGCACAGGTAGTTGCCATATGTTCAAAACTGAAAATAACCCTTAGCACACATGCACTGTTACATACATCCCAGCAGTCTTCATGCGGTTTTGGAAGTCTCTTTGCTCATCTGTCTTGCAGCAGACAATACACAGTCTCCAGAAACACACTCTTGGCACACACGCAGCAGCTTCTCCAACACTCCCATGCGTAGTACTCAGCTCTGTGTGCTGTTTCAGATAGCACTGTGTAACGCAAACACATAAAAACATCATCAGGGCCTCATTTTCTTTGTTCTAGTCTAATCACTCACCCTGTAACACATGGTCATGGTCTCAAGGAGCTATTAGGACATGTGCTGTTTTCTGCCTCTCTAAATGATAAGGAAAATGTGTCAGGCTGTAACAGTAATTTGGTACTATCCAGGAACACTGTTTTGTGCCTAAAAACACAGCATGAGTCTGTGTGCATACAGGAATTGTGGGCAGAGATTTAATTTGTGAAGTTGTTGTTCTGAAAGAATTGCAGTCCCAGGAAAGGGGCAGCCTGTGTTATGTGCCTAAAATGACGGCATGAGTCTGTGTGCGCACAGGAATTGTGGGCAGAGATTTAATTTATGAAGTTGTTGTTCAGTAAGAATTGCAGTCCCAGGAAAGGGGCAGCCTGTGTTATGTGCCTAAAATGACGGCATGAGTCTGTGTGCGCACAGGAATTGTAGGCAGATATTTAATTTGTGAAGTTGTTGTTCAGTAAGAATTGCAGTCCCAGGAAAGGGGCAGCCTGTTTTCTTTACTCAAATTATCCCTTAGCACACATGCACTGTTACATACAGAAAGCATTTTTTGTAATTTTAAAGGATTATAATTGAAGATATCACTTAAAAAGGATTTTGAAATTACTATTTGGCCTAAAGGGAAAGTAATAAAAACAATTGTGGACTCCTTTGACAGAAATTATTTTGGCATGTGTACTTTTGCAACAAGGTTTAAAGACGGTTTATCTAGAAAAATTGTATTCATCTAGAAAAGTATTTCTAATATATATGTAATATTTCTAACAAGGTATATTTTAGTGAGGATAGTTTGGGGGCTTTTTTTAAACAATCTTTCAGATTGTTTTTTTTTTTGCCCGCTGTTAAATGATGAATACAATTGTTTTCAGTATTTTAAGTGAAAATTAAAAAATTCTGAAAACAGCAAAAAAGGGCAAAAAATAGCTTTGTTTAATATGTAAAAACATGTAATGCTTTTTAAAATGTATGATTGAATATTAATACTTTTTTTCTTTTTTTGCAGAAGTAGAAAGAAAAATTAAAAAAAGGAATTATGTTCCCTTGCAAATTACAAAAAAATTTTTTTTTCAAAATAAGTTATTTTTTAAAAAAAATAATTGAAAAATGTTTGTATTTCTCAATCCTCCCTTTTCATGCTTCCATTTCTTCACCTCTCTTTGTACATTAAATTTAAAAAAAAAACATCCTAGGGTGCGTGCAGGGTGCGCGCACCCCAAAAAAAAAATTAATAAATAAATACCCCAAAAATTTTTGGGGGTTTAGTTTTTAAGTGGCTCTTAAAAGAGCCTTTGAGTTAATGTAGGGAAACAGGAAGAGAAAAACGAAAAAAAAGAAAAAACATCTATGGCCTACTGCACTCATGCGCATCAAATTTTCTCTGAATGAGATCAAGACTGGTCTCACCCACAGAAATAAGTCGACCGCAATCAGTGCAGCGTGTGGACAACCTCGCCAAACAAGGTGGTCCAACAAGAGGTGTAGAAAAGGTGAAGGCACCATCGCAGTAGAAGTGCTAGCCTGAGCTGCCGAAGATGTGCTCGGCTGAGCTGCTGCAGATGTCGTCGGCTGAGCAGGTGGAGGGTTTGCTCCAGAAGCTCGACGAAAAGTCACTGGATGCATTTTGTCAACATGCCTCAACATAGTGTGAATGCTAAAAGAATACTTCTTGTTAGGATTCCCACGTGACAAGACTTTTTGACAAAGTACACAAATAACTTTAGGTGCATTTACCTTTTTTTGTCCCTCTGGAAAAGTGAAAAACTGCCATATAAAGCTGTCTTTCTGCTTCCTGTTCCTCTGTCTCTCAAGAGTGTCCTGGTCACTGTCTGAAGATGGTTGCTGTTCAGCCATTGTCTCTCAACAACAGAATAGCTCCTTCTCCAAGGCAATCAGAACTAATAATGAGGGGAGTAGGTGTGGTTTGGGAAAAATCTGGAACTGAAAGTACTTCAAACCAATCAAAAGTGATGATTCTTGATCACATGACTTGCCATGAGGGGATTGGGTGTGGTGTTGAAACAATCAGAAACTAAAAGTAATGATAACCAATTAGAAGTGTTGTTTTATTAAGCATATAACCCGAGGTGCGCGCACTGCGCAAGCTCCGAGCGTGCACCTTGTGAAAACGCATGCGCGAACGCGTAGGAGCACATGCGCATACGTCATATGCGCGTACATAATGCGCATACGTTGCACACGCGTATACGCGAACATAAACGCGCGTAATTTAAGCGTATGTGGAAGTGGAGCGCATACGACGCACGCACGCATGCGTACGTACGCATACATACGTACGCATACGTACTGGGTGCGCGCTCCCAGCGCGCACTAAAACGTATGTATGCGTACGTAAATAATTTACGACGGTATTCATAAAAAACTTACGAAAACGTACTAGGTGCGCGCTCTGAGCGCGCACCCCAAGAATTTATATAAAAAAAAAAAAAGTGGAAAAAAATAAATGGAAAAATTAAATAAACTGTTCAACTTTAACCTAATTGAAAGTAAAAAAAAAGAGCCAAAACAAATAAAAGGATACAGATAATATATAAATGAATACATAGGAATTTTAAAAAAAATAAAAAAATATATATATATATATAATTTAATAATTTAAAAATTAGCATTAAAAAAAACATACAAATTCACTGAAAAAACCATAGGTTTCACACACGTTATAGTTAGGAATTAGCATTTAAAAAACCTTGCAAATTCACTTAAAAAACCATAGGTTTCACACACGTTATAGTTAGCTGGACATTTCTCTCGTAAAAAAACAATGAAATTCCCCCGTTATAGTTAGTACAGCTAACTATAACTTGCGCGACCGCAATCCACTGCTGATGACGTCACATATTACATCACTCATGACATGGTCAGTGACATCACTCATGACCATGAGTAGAATTTATCATTTCCCAGTTGTCTGCATGCTTCTTTTAGGTACATTTCTTTTTCTTGCAAAACTACATTGCCCCCCTTGTCAGCTGGGCGAATGACAAGGTTAGGGTCATTACCCAATGCAGTAATAATTGATCTCTGTTTCATGGTAAGAACGTGGGAAAATTTGTCTATATGGCAGCAGCAGGGTCTTATCTCATGGGAAGAATTTTTATTCCTCAAAAAAGATTATCCCAAACTCCCCATCATTTACTTTCTTCCCAAAATCCACAAGACCCACTTGTACCCCCTGGAAGACCAATTGTCTCATCAATTGGTAGTGTATTTGAAAACATCTCTAAGTATGTTGATCACTTTTTACAAGACTATGTGTTTAAATTACCCACACATGTCAAAGACACTAAAGACTTCCTACGCAAAAATGATAGTAGTGGATGGCATGAAAATTACATGTTTCTAACCCTAGACGTATGCTCCTTGTATACTATCATTGAACACAGTCAGGGAATTAGAGCATGCGTACATTACCTCAATGAGAGAGACATTATGTATCTTGACCACACTAAGATGCTTACAGAAATGATGAACATGTGTCTTCGCAATAATATATTTTTGTTTAACGGCGACCTTTATAAACAAATCACAGGTACATCAATGGGGACATGTTTCGCGCCTAGTTTCGCGAATTTGTTTCTAGGTTTGTGGGAAGAAGAAGTACGTAATGATGTTAAATATGCCACTCATCTTAACAAAGTTGACACTTGGTTAAGATACATAGATGACCTGTTCCTTATTTGGAAAGGCAGTGAACAGGAAGCGACAGAATTTGTAAACCTCCTGAATGATAACTCCTATAACATTGTTTTAACTCACAACTTGCAAAAAGAAGAAATAGAATTCCTTGACATCAAGATCTCAGTTAAAGGCAATGCCTTAGAAACTAAACTATACCGGAAAGAAACAGCCGGTAATAGTCTTCTTCATGCCCGCAGCAGCCACCCTGACACCCTTAAATGGAGTATACCGTATGGGGAGCTGCTGAGGGCAAGACGGAATTGTAGTGACAATGAGGGATATCACAAGGAAGAACAAATAATGCTAAAAAGATTCAGGGAACGAGGTTACCCGGATTGGGTGCTGAACAGGGCTGTTTCTAAAATCAAAAAGATAACCAGAGAGGAAACATTAGAAATTAAGACACATGAAAATATGATGGAAAATAATGAGACAAGGGTGATCCTAACTTACAACAAAGAATCACGTAAGGTTAAAAAAATCCTAACTGACAATTGGAATATTCTCCAGAATGACTCCAACATAGGCCCTAAAATCAGCATTAGACCCAAAATAACATACCGCAAAAGCAAAAGTTTGCGAGATATATTAGTACATGGTGACATTACTGTTAACAAGGACCCGTATCACTATAATTTGAAAGGCTTTCATCCTTGCGGACATTGCAAGGCATGCAGAAACAGCAAGATGGTTAAAGAATTGAGCATACCTGGCAGAGTTGGTACGAAAAGCATAACACAATTCCTTACTTGTAGCACGACATATGTTATATATGTTCTTGAATGTCCCTGTGCTAAAAGATATGTAGGGAGTACCACTCACATGGCTAAGAAGAGAGTTCTCGAACACCTGAGAGCAGTGAATAACAAGGATCCACACTACCCCATTGCACGACACTTTGCTGAATTCCACCTTTCCAACAGCAATTTACTCAGTTATTTTGTTGTGGAACAAGTGAGAGTGGGGAGGAGGGGAGGTAACAGAGAACTGTCCTTGAGGAAACGTGAATCTATGTGGATTATGGACCTTGAAACGAAATTCCCGAAAGGTCATAATCAAGATGAGGAATTGGCAACACACTTGATTGAGGACTAGCCCTTTTTTGCTGTAGTTTCTCATTGTATTATGCATGTGTAATTTTTACAGTCTGTGTAGATGTTTATGATAACATGATAATGGCAATATTTTAACCATAATTTTTCTTTTTTGTTTATCGTTTCAGGAGGAAAGGAAGGGGCCCTTTATATCCTCACGAGCACCTCACGGGCTCCTACCCTTTTCTTCGGTTCCATTGGAATGAAATCTGCAAATAAGTAGATATGAAAACACTCTTTTTCTATTTTTCTATTTTGATTTTATTGCCTCTCTATCTCACTAGTATTGTTCCACATATTCTTTCTTTTTCTAGTTCTCACGTTTTATTGAATTCTATTGAAGGGATCACGTCTGCACCCAAGTACACTAATGAGTACATTTGGACTTACATGCCGGTTCAGTTAATCTTTGTGCTCCTCATTCTCTTCCTCCCTGCATTGGCACATCCACTTTGGTGCGAATATTCAATTTATTTAAGCATATTTTTTAGTGCATGGCGGATAAGGAAGTGACCATAAGCCTTTTGTTAAACTGTGAATGAAACTGTGAATGAGATAGTCCTTTTTTCATCAATCAGTCACTAAGACGAGATGTATTGACATGGCTTTGATGAATTACTGTCGTACTGTATATAGAGCTATGATGCTTATATCAAGCTACTAATCAATTTCTTTAACAATATATTTCTGCCATAATGTGAAAGAGATAGTCCCTTTCATCAATCAGTCACTATGACAAAATGTATTGACATGATTATGATGCATAACTATCGTACTCTTATAGAGCCAATCTGTTTTGATTTGTGACTATGCATACCACTTGGTTTTAATTTCACACTATTACAAGATGGCCGCTAAAAACAGTTTCGCATTTGCAGCAGGCAGTATTTTTGACCATAATCTCTGTCTTTAACCAGTCACTATGACGAGACGTATTGACATGGTTTTCACGCATAACTATCGCATTGCACATTGGGCCATTCTGATTTGTTTATGTATAATGTATACCATTCGGTTTGTATATTGTTACACCATTTTAAGATGGCCGCCATTATCACCTTTTGTTTTGCACTGCAAACCGGCAGTCCGTTGACTATGTTTATTTCACCCTGTACTTATGGATGCGTGTGATGAGATGCCACACTGTGTGACCAAGGGAGCGCGTCTCCCGAAACGCGTTACAGTGCGAATTAAAAGTTACCTGTACAGCGACTGAGAGTGCGTTTTGCTTATTAGCAGACAATTTGGATATAATTTGCCGGCGGTGGCTCTACCGGCGTAGCGCACCACCCAACAACGGGCGAAATCCCAGGAGGAGCTTGCAGCGTCTTTTTGAATATATATATATATATATATATTTGACTCGTCAAACGGCCCCAAGGGAGAGCGCGCTATCGCATAGCGGGTGCTAGTGTCGAGGACGGGCCAATCCTCGATTCAATTTTCCACCAATTTCCTCCAAGGAGGAATCACTGCACACCAAGGAAGTTGTAAGTTTAAGGGTTTTATTCTTTCAAGTGCAAGTTATCACCAACTCCACCACCAACGCGTTTCAACCACAATCGGTCTTGCTCACGGTATGTGAGTCTTTTTTCAATGTTCTTTATTTATAGTGTCACCCATATTAGCCATTAGGAGGAATTATGGGAGTTGTAGTTCGTATTCACATATATCATTTCACATGTTTGCGATTTATGGATGTCAAAGCAATGTCATGTTTCGGGGTATTATAGAATACATCTGCATACTCTGAATATTTACATTATGTCTAAGTGAATAATGTGATCATACATTGTCGTATGTTATCTTAGAGTTCATACTGTTGATAGCAATATGAATGCTCAGTGCATTTTTGGTCGCAGAATCTGGGCTAAGTGCCCATTTCTATTCGCAGAATCCGGGCTTAGTGCCCATATAGTCATGTTCAGTTCAGAAACTGGCAGATGTAGATGTTTCGAGTTCATACCCCTTCATCGTTGTTCTAATGTTTGTGTTGTACAGTAGGCTCATAGATGGCTGTGTAATTCTTCATCGCCGTTAAGGCCAAAAGGGGCCTTCGTCTTGAAGCGTATGATCATCTTGCTTTCCATTCTCCTTAGTTTCAGTGTTCTGTTGCCTCCACGTTCGTTTTTCGGGACTGTTGTTAATCCGAAATATTTTATCTTCTGTTTCATGTCTTCTTTGTGAATTTTGAGATGTTTCACAATGGCATAGTTTGTGTCATCATTCTGAACTGCCCTCAGGTGTTCCAAGATTCTTTTCTTTAGGGGGCAGATGGTACTGCCTATGTACCATAGTCCGCATCCACAGACAATGACATACACTACGTATGTGGATTCACAGGTGATCCTTTCCGAGATGTTAAATTTATTGCCCATGAAATCCACAGTTTCCTTCATGTTCATGCCGTGTTTACATGCTTTACACGTGTTGCACCGTATAAAGCCTGTTTGTTTGTTTGCCAGCCAGTTTTTGGATTTGCTGGTGGTTGTCAAGTGGCTCTTGACCAGTTTGTCTTTTAAGGAGGGAGCTTTCCGATACGAAATGTTCGGATAGTTGCCAATTTTATGACCAATGTCTGGATCTTTCCTCAGAATATCCCAATGTTTTTTCAAGATGTTGATTATCTGGTAGTTTTCTTTGCTATATGTAAGGACCACTCGAATTACGGCATCTTCTTCTTTTGGTTGTTGCGTCTGTTTCAGAGTCTGTGCCCGGGGAATCGCCCTTGCTCTTGCTTGACCAAGTTTTATGTCTTTTTCATTGTACCCTCTTTGCTGGAATCTCCTTGCTGTTTCGTCGAAGGTACATTCCATTTCTGAGTCATCTGAGCAATTACGTCTCATACGTAAGAATTCTCCGTACGGAATGCTCTTCTTTAGTTGTGGAGGATGAAAACTTTCACCATGTAGAATGCTGTTGGTTGCTGTTGGTTTTCTGTACAGTCTCGTCTTGATTTCTTCATCTTCTATGTATACCGTTACATCTAGAAATTGAATTTCTTGATCGCTGATGTTGTGCGTGAATTGTAAGCCGATTTCATTAGCATTCAAAATTTTCATATATTCTTCAAATTCACTCAAGCTGCCACTCCAAATGAGGAAAAGATCGTCGATGTAACGTAGCCATAATTCTGTTTTGGAGGTGTATCTTTCATTCCAACAGCAACCAACAGCATTCTACATGGTGAAAGTTTTCATCCTCCACAACTAAAGAAGAGCATTCCGTACGGAGAATTCTTACGTATGAGACGTAATTGCTCAGATGACTCAGAAATGGAATGTACCTTCGACGAAACAGAAAGGAGATTCCAGCAAAGAGGGTACAATGAAAAAGACATAAAACTTGGTCAAGCAAGAGCAAGGGCGATTCCCCGGGCACAGACTCTGAAACAGACGCAACAACCAAAAGAAGAAGATGCCGTAATTCGAGTGGTCCTTACATATAGCAAAGAAAACTACCAGATAATCAACATCTTGAAAAAACATTGGGATATTCTGAGGAAAGATCCAGACATTGGTCATAAAATTGGCAACTATCCGAACATTTCGTATCGGAAAGCTCCCTCCTTAAAAGACAAACTGGTCAAGAGCCACTTGACAACCATCAGCAAATCCAAAAACTGGCTGGCAAACAAACAAACAGGCTTTATACGGTGCAACACGTGTAAAGCATGTAAACACGGCATGAACATGAAGGAAACTGTGGATTTCATGGGCAATAAATTTAACATCTCGGAAAGGATCACCTGTGAATCCACATACGTAGTGTATGTCATTGTCTGTGGATGCGGACTATGGTACATAGGCAGTACCATCTGCCCCCTAAAGAAAAGAATCTTGGAACACCTGAGGGCAGTTCAGAATGATGACACAAACTATGCCATTGTGAAACATCTCAAAATTCACAAAGAAGACATGAAACAGAAGATAAAATATTTCGGATTAACAACAGTCCCGAAAAACGAACGTGGAGGCAACAGAACACTGAAACTAAGGAGAATGGAAAGCAAGATGATCATACGCTTCAAGACGAAGGCCCCTTTTGGCCTTAACGGCGATGAAGAATTACACAGCCATCTATGAGCCTACTGTACAACACAAACATTAGAACAACGATGAAGGGGTATGAACTCGAAACATCTACATCTGCCAGTTTCTGAACTGAACATGACTATATGGGCACTAAGCCCGGATTCTGCGAATAGAAATGGGCACTTAGCCCAGATTCTGCGACCAAAAATGCACTGAGCATTCATATTGCTATCAACAGTATGAACTCTAAGATAACATACGACAATGTATGATCACATTATTCACTTAGACATAATGTAAATATTCAGAGTATGCAGATGTATTCTATAATACCCCGAAACATGACATTGCTTTGACATCGATAAATCGCAAACATGTGAAATGATATATGTGAATACGAACTACAACTCCCATAATTCCTCCTAATGGCTAATATGGGTGACACTATAAATAAAGAACATTGAAAAAAGACTCACATACCGTGAGCAAGACCGATTGTGGTTGAAACGCGTTGGTGGTGGAGTTGGTGATAACTTGCACTTAAAAGAATAAAACCCTTAAACTTACAACTTCCTTGGTGTGCAGTGATTCCTCCTTGGAGGAAATTGGTGGAAAAAAAAAAAATATATATATATTTATATACACACACACATATATATACATATATACATACATACATACATGTATACAGATATACAGATATATATATATGAATGTAAATTCGTCTTTTGTACTGCTGCCTTGATTCGACGAAAGAACGGACCCAAAACTTCGGTGCCAATCACTGAATCTTTATTTCATTAATTTCATACTCTGTACCAGTCCGCCATGACGCGTTTCAGCCCCCACTCGGGCCTTGATCACATGACCATATATATATATATATATATATTATCTACTGGCGGTCTTCAGTAGATAGTTATAGTTAGGACCGGGTTTCCATAGGAAATCCGCAACATTCTATTTGGAATAACTTTGGCGCTGGTTGACGAATCCTCGCGAAATTTTCAAAATAGGTGGGGCGCTCCGCTCCGCTCCTACCCTGAAAGTCTCGGGGGGATTCGTCAAGCGGGGGCTGAGAAAAAAGGGGGGGTCCCAAAACACGTTTTCCCCATGCAATTTTTCATAGGGACCTTTAGTCCAAGGTACAGCCCGAACGGCTGAACAAAACTACTTGAAATTTGGCAGAGAGGTAGTTCTCAGCTCAGGGAAGTGCCTTTTGCAGGTCTGGTGTCAATCTGTTCAGTAGTTCCTGAGAAAATCAAAAGTAAAATCATATATATATATGGGCGGAGCCTAACCACACATCTCATCCTGAGATCTGATTGGCTGTCAGCACTTCATCCAAGAAGTGTTGGCAGCCATCTTGGGACCAATATACATGATAGCACCTCATTAAAAAGCATTGCAGTTAATAGAAGGTTTTAAGACTTTAGTTACATTAGAAATCATTTGTTGATGGTACCATACTCATTTTAGGAATTGTGGTATGTTCTAAGGTGATTTCACCATGTGAAAAAGCCTTCTGCTGGGATATCATGATTGAGAAAAAAATATTTTCTCATGCTTTTCCCACAGAGGTTTGGAAGGTGATCTATAAGCTAAACTGAGAGCTTATTTTCTGTAAATTCACATTATCTTTCTCAGTCATGTGAGAATGAAGTCTGACATTCTCAGTAAAACATGTACATCCAACAAGGGCAGAGACTGTCAGTTGATTCCTTTGTGTTCTCCTGCAGCTTCCCAGAGTGTTCCAAAGAACAACTAGAGCGCTAACAGTCCTACTTATGATAAACGTATGGCACACCTGAAGCCATCTTGCTTGGATTAAAGTGGTAACTCTTAAAACATTTAATTTAAAAAGGAACAAAATGAGGGGGTTCATTTTTCCATAACAAGTATGATTAGTGCTGCAGAAAGAAAAACTAGGGCACATTTTGACTTCTGAAATCCTCTTTTATTTCATTAAAAAATTCTGACATGCAGACTGAAACATGCACTTTCAATACCAGCAGCAGTTTTCCCTGGTGAGCAGTAGCTTTACTACAGTGATCTAATGAGCAAAAAGAGTGCTAACATTCTGAATTTATGGCAAATGTGTGACACATCTGAATGCCTTCTTGATGGAATCAAAGTAAAAAGCTGAAAGTATTTCCTACTGAGGAGACTGCAGTAAATGAGGAAATTAGGAAACTTCATAACAAATAAATCTCCCAAGATGGCCACCAGAGACAAAAGAGCCCAAATGTAGCCCAAGTATAGCCCAATTTCAGAATGTCCCAGAGTGTTCTTAAAAACAACTAGAGCGCTTACTGTCTTCATTATGACAAAAGTATGACACACCTGAAGCCATCTTGATTGGAATAAACTGGTAACACTTAAAACATTTAATTTAATAAGGAACACAATGAGGGGGTTCATTTTGCCATAGAAATTATGATTAATGCTGAAGAAAGAAAATGAGGGCACATTTTGAGTGACTTCTCAAATCCACTTTTATTTCATTAAAAAATTCTGACATGCAGACTGAAACATGCACTTTTAATACCAGGAGCAGACTTCCATGGTGAACAGTAGTTTTACTACAGTGATCTAATGAGCAACTAGAGTGCTAACTTTCAGAATTTATGGCAAATGTGTGACATATCTGAATACCTTCATGATGGAATCAAAGTAAAAAACTGAAAGCATTTCCTACTGAGGAGACTGCAGTACATGAGGAAATTAGGAAACTTCATAACAAATAAATCTCCCAAGATGGCCACCGGAGACAAAAGAGCCCAAATGTAGCCCAAAATCACCCAGATGTAGCCCAAATATAGCCCAATGACAGAAGTGTGCAAAACACTTATTATTTTGTGTTTTTGCAGTATTATATAGTGCAGACTTGTCAGGTATTGGAGTGCTTTACATGAGCATTGGTTACATCACACAAGAACAAATTCATTTTGGTTGTAGACATGGGGAGACTAAGTGATTTGACCAGAATCACAGAATGTCGAGCTGAAGCAGAAACTCCAACCTGGTTCCCCAGTTGCAAAGTCTGCAGTTCTGGAAGTAACACCACATCCTCTCCCCTAAGTGCAACATTTAATCAAGTGGTCAACTGGATAAAAAAACATAAAGATAACAAATAATTTAAAAGTGCTTTGTCGCTATTTTGAAAACTCAGAAAATATGTCCTTATTTTAGTCTTTTAGAGCACTAACCATAATTTTGATGCCAATAAGACCCTCTCATATATGTAATTTCTAAAGGAAATGCTCTAGGTATTACAGTTTTGATTACATCAAGATGACATCAGGCGTTCCACACTTTTGTAATAAATATAGAATGTTAGCAATCTAGTTCATTAGGATACTGTTGAGAGGCAGAGGCCAGGGGCACGGACTCTGAAAATTGAAGGCAGATAGGAGGGTGCAAAGGCAACAATTTACCCACACTGAGCAGGCAGGAAGGGCCGTGGCAGCACAACAGACTATGGAGGGCAGTGGAAAGGGGGGCAGGGGCAACAAACCAACAATACAGGACTTGCAAGAGAGGATGTGGCAATGTAATAGACCATTGTGGGCAGAAGGAAGAGGCAATGGTAGTACAACCATACATGCCAACAGACCCGATTCAGCCAGGAAACGTCCAATGTTTTTAAGCTCAAATGGGCTTTATTTGATCTGTCTCCTGTCTACAATCTCCTCTTTTTCAATGTAACTCAAAGGGGAAACTCAATACCCCAGTTTTTTTTCAAAATCTCCCTCTTACCAAGTTCAAAATGTTCACAAGTATGGTACATTGGATCATGGAAGGAAATGGGGTAGGGACATGGACTTGGATAACAGAGGACAGGAGAGACATGGAGAGGTGCACCAAACTGACCCTGCAGGGCAGGCATCAGGGTTTGCAGCAGCACAATACACCACACAGGGCATGCGGGACGGGAGTGCAGCACAACAATCCATAGAAAGCAAGAGGGAGGGGGCAGGACCATGCACATGGACAACAGAGAACAGAGGGGCAAGAGGCAATGGTAGCTAGCTGACCATAATGGACAGACAGGAGAGAAAGCTGCAGCATAACAGACCATAAAGGGCAGGAGGGACGGATCAGGGGCATTACAATGGAACAGACAAGCCAGGAGGGAGAGAGTAGGGGTCTGCACATGTAAACAGAGGGCTGGGGGCAAGGGGGCATAGCAGGAGCAGCAAGATAGCCATGGAGGTCAGGTAGGATGGGCACTAGAAGCAAGACACACAGTGAGACTGTGATGGCATACACACAGACCATGGAGGGAAGGTGGGAGGGGGTCAGGGGCAGCTAACTGACCACACAGGGAAGGTGGGAGGGGCCATGGCAGCACAGAAGACCATGCATGGCAAGTGGGAGGGTTAGTGGCAGCACAATGGCTATGATGGGCAAGATGGAGGGTGCAGGGGCATGCACAAAGGACGATGGAGGATAGAAGGGAGGGTCAGGAGCTGTGCACAGACAAGAAAGTTCAGGGGAAGGGGCCTCACAACAGACCGCACGGGGCAGGCAGGAGGAGCAGTTTCAGCACAACAGACCAGGGAGGGCAGAAGGGTTTGGCAGTACAATGGACCATGTAGGACAGGAGGAAGAGGATAGGGGCATGGCATGTGGACAGGCAGGGTGGAGGTGGCAGGGACAGGTTACAGTCATCTGACAATGCTAGGCAGGTGGGAGGGGAGTGGCAGCTCAACAGAACACTCAGAGTAGATAGGAGTGGCAGGTCCATGGAACATGGTGGGCAAAAAGGATGGAGCAGGGGCATGCACAAAGACTTCGGAGGGCAGGGGGAAGGAGAATAGGGGCAGCAAGCTAAGCACAGAGTTTAAGCAGGAGGTCAATGATGGGGCATAGAATTGGGCAATGGAGGGCAGGAGGAGGGGACTGGTACATCATACTAAATTGAGGGCAGTGGCAGCACATCAGACCATGCATGGCAGGAGGGAGGAGGCTAGTCCATGGATTCACACAACAGAGGATAGGGAGGAGGGGGATGGGGCAGCAAGCTAACTGTTCAGAGAAGGCGGGTATTAGTTACTTTATTGTTTTTAAAACATGTGTCTGTGCGAACAACTTAAAATATGAACAAGTATGCAGCATAATCTCACTTTTATTCAGGAAGAAGAGGACATTTGTGACTGTGACTCCGGGCTCACTTGGCAGAAACACGCCCTGACCCTCCACCCCCTATCGCAAAATGTAATGCCCGTGAAAAGGGTAGGTGAACACAGTGTTATATAGAACATAGTCCTGAGAGCACCATTGAAAAGGAAAACTAGATATAGTGTATGGTATAAACTATGCACCAAAAAGTGTGATATAAGATGAACCGGGCGTGAAATATAATATGCAATACATTGTGCGCAATGACAGATTCATTGGAGAGCGCGAGATAACACAGGCACTAGCGCGTGCTATGCGATGTGCGCCTTGGAGTGTAATATGCACAGGGCAGTGTTGTGTAACCTAACTAGTCTCTAAAGTTGTAATATAAAATATGTGCTGGGGAGTGTAACGTTGCATATGCACTGTGACAAAGATATGGATCCCAGATTGTAATATGTAAGGCATAGCACTGTGCGTTATAACATAGGCATCGAGGAAGGCACGTTAGATGGGGCAATATAACCCGTGCGAAGACAAGTGTGGCATGACATATTCACGGGGTGGTGTTACAGTGCACATGGGCTAGAGAGTGTCATAGCATATGCACTAGCTGGTGGAATACAACACAGAGGTGTGTGGCACTCGGCAGGCAATGGTGGGTGTAACACAGCATTGGGCTCTGCCAGGAGCGCGCTGTGACTCTCAAGTGATGTTCGTCCCCTTTCCATAGAGTAAAAAAAAAAGTATTACACATCCGGCAGTGGATGTGTGTTTTATTAACCGTGAGGGGGGTTTCTTACATAGTTTTGGTCGAATTTTTGTCGAATCCCCTTTGAATGGCTTGGTGTGCATGTGTATTAAATGTGCCCGTCAATAGCTACCCATGTTTATATAAATAAACGACAAGGGTGTCTACCGGGATTAGGCACGGTAGGGCATCAGACATGTCAGAGCTTCACTAGTGGTGTAAATACATTCCACGTGGATTCATTGTATGCATAGTCGCCTTTTAATGAATATCACTCAAATCGTCATGGTGATAGGTACGTACGGTTTGTCCAGCATGTCCTAGGTGTGTCTATAAATATATATTTTTTAAAAATAATACAAAACAGTGGCCGGCCCTGGGGATTGGGGTAAAAAAATATAATTAGGAGACAGGCCCTGGGGGATGGGGTCATCAGGGCCATTAAATTAGAATAAGAAGGGGAACCACACAGCCCCCCTTCTTAAAAAATTAAAATAAATAAAAGACTGGCATCGTGCCGGAGGCCACGCCCCCTCCTTGCAGTTCTCTGCAAACGCGCCCCCTGGCGAGTTGTAAGTTGGGGAATTAATTCCTCTTCAATACTGAGGGTCCCCGAGGGCCAACTAGCCCAACAGGCATCTCCAGTATGCGCCAGGGAGCTGCGCTGCAGACAGGTGTTTTGTGGCCAAGCCCCTTTTTACACCTCTCTGCAACGCAGCTCTGTGGCGCTTACTGGAGGTACCTAGTGGTCTAGTTTGACCCTAGGGACCCTTAGGATTCAAGGGGACTTTATCTCTCAACTTAGAACAGCCACAGGGCGCGTTTACACTGTGGTGAAGGGAGGGGACGGGGCCTGAGGTGACGTGTGCAAACACGCACTATGGCACATTTTAAATTGGGCATATAATTTCCCTTCAATACTGAGGGCCCCTGGGGGCTAACTAGCCCACCAAGTGCTTCCAGTAAGCGCCACTAAGCTGCATTGCAGAGAGGTGGTCCAGGCTGTGCCACTTTTTACACCTCTCTGCAACGCAGCTCTGTGGCACTTACTGGAGGTACCTAGTGGGCTAGTTGGACCCTAGGGACCCTCAGGATTCAAATGAACTTAATCTCCCAACTAAAAACGGACACAGGGCGTGTTTACACAGTGGTGAAGGGAGGGGACGGGGCCTGAGTTAACGTGTGCAAAAACGCCCTGTGGCCTGTTTTAAGAGGTAGTTTTAATCCCCCTGCCCTATTATATACTAGAGGCTTTCAGAGGAGGTCATGCTAATCACAGGGGGACCCCAACACATAATGTTCCCTAGTGTATGTAGGTGGTTTCACTGTATTCTAAGTGTCTTTTGACATAGCACTGGCTCTAGGACTGGTTAGTCAGACTCAGTTACCACCAGTATCCGTCTGAAAAAGTTGAGGGTACAGGATGATTTTGCAACAAGGATTCTTTCTGCTCTTCTTTTTGTTCTTTTTGCACGTTATCCTTCTTCCTGCACTTTTCTTCGTCTTTGAGGACTTCTGTTGCTTCTTTCTGCACTTCTTTTTTTTCTTTCTGTGCATTTTTTCTTCTTTCTTCACATGTCCTATCTCTGTAGGCATAGTTAGAAATTAGCATTTAAAAAACCTTTGAAATTCACAGAAAAAACCATAGGTTTCAGGCACGTTATAGTTAGGAATTAGCATTTAAAAAACTTCAGAAATTCACTGAAAAAACCATAGGTTTCAGGGGTGTTATAGTTAGCTGGACTTTTCACTTGTACAAAACCATTGAAATTCCCCCGTTATAGTTAGTTCAGCTAACTATAACTCGCGCGCCCGCAATGCACTGCTGATGACGTCACATATTACATCACTCATGACATGGTCAGTGACATCACTCATGACATCACTGATGACATCTCAAATGACATCACTGATGACATCACTGATGACATCATCCTTGTGATAGAGTGGCAGACCTCCTCTCACCCTAATATAACCTTTGATACACACATTCAAAAATAGAGACTAAAATTTTCAAAACAATGGACATACCAATACCAGTTACAGCAACCTCTTCAGTAATTCTAAGATCCACATACACATCCACTCATTCACCAACAGTCCTATACAGTCACTCATACATGTACTCACTCATACACCTATACATCCTGTTACACAATGCCACTCATCCATAGAGTTACTCACACACATAGTCACTCATGCTAATAAAGAATCAAACATACATTTACTTGCATATACAGTTATACACACACACCACACTTACTTCTACGGAAACTTACACATACTTAGTCTTTTAAACAATCACTTATAGAAACACATACTTATTTATACAGGAACTCTTTCAATCTCTCACTCTCACAAATACTCACTTATATACACCAATAGTCACATATACTAGTTTAAAACATATGTAGTTACTCATAAATACACTATTGAGACAGTCATTCACTCACTAACACACCCATACACACACTCATCCACCCATACAGTCCTGCACACATGCTGTCTTCAACACATACAAACAGTGAGTCACTCATTCATGCACCTATGCACTACGTAATACCCCCCACCAAACCATGCAGACACTCAGACTGATACTCAAAAAACCAACTAATAACCTATATAGACACCCATGTAGCTACTCACCAACCCATGCAGCCACTTATACACAAAGTGAGAGACTGATACAGATATTTACATATTTAAGCATTACTCACTAAGCCATGTATTCACTATGATACACTTAATCAGTCAGTTACACAATCAATTTTTCAAAAACAAATCATCCATTTAGACACTTATATAACCATTTATTCTTCCATCGACCTTGAGATATACATACATAAAACATATTTAATTTTCAGAAAAACAGACATTCACTGGATGATGTAATCAGTGATGTCATCAGTGATGTCATTTGAGATGTCATCAGTGATGTCATGAGTGATGTCACTGACCGTGTCATGAGTGATGTAATATGTGACGTCATCAGCAGTGCATTGCGGGCGCGCGAGTTATAGTTAGCTGAACTAACTATAACGGGGGAATTTCAATGGTTTTGTACAAGTGAAAAGTCCAGCTAACTATAACACCCCTGAAACCTATGGTTTTTTCAGTGAATTTATGAGGTTTTTTAAATGCTAATTCCTAACTATAACGTGCCTGAAACCTATGGTTTTTTCTGTGACTATATATAGCGGAGTTATATACATTTACTTTTTACTTTTTGCACTTAGAAATCATGCGCCAATCAGGGGTAATATTGGTAGGA
This sequence comes from Triturus cristatus, assembly GCF_964204655.1. NCBI lineage: Eukaryota > Metazoa > Chordata > Amphibia > Caudata > Salamandridae > Triturus > Triturus cristatus. The sequence goes on along the minus strand of NC_140582.1, from coordinate 910,930,508 downwards.
CAACTAATACTCGCATATGCACTAAACATATGTCCTATCTGACACCAATATTATCCACTTTGTCAAAGGATGTATGTTTGGTTTCATACTATGTACCCCCACAAGCATCATTCACTTTTTGCACTTTTTTTCACATTGGTTTTTAGGCCTAAAATTCATAGTTTAAGCTCAAGGCATCAAATTAACATGCATGAATTACTGACAGACTAGCATCTTGTTCTAATGAAACCCTAGCCTATGTATTTAAACCAGAAATCTATTTTACCCAATTTTAATGGTTTTTAAGGTTTTTTATAAACTTTCCTGACAAATTACATGTAATTTTACCCGCTGTATTTTACACGTAGTTTTAACCTGGAACGAGTATGGAACCACCAACTACTAGCTAGCAGTCTGTCATCTATGTCATTTGTTGTTTGTAGGAAATGCCAATCAGCTTGCTTGTTATTCACACCATATAAACCAATGAAACGTAACTTTACCGTGTCATGTGATCAAGGCCCATGCTCGGGCTGAAACGCGTCATGGCGATTTTGCAATAAACTCAATTTTTGCACGAATCTGTGGTCCGTATCCGTCTGTCAGAAGCGACATTATCGGAGTTCTTGGATACTTTATGAGCCGGCGGAGTCTCTTTCCGGCCAACATACGGACCCCCTCTCGTTTTTGGACCGAAATACTAGGAGAGACCGGATTTCCACGGCGTGGGAGTTCAGTAGCGGTGACCCGAAGGAGTCGTATTTCGGACCCCCCTGGAAGCGCCAAGAAGAAACACGAGCCTGTGGTAACCTTGTGCGGGACTGTCTCGGAGGAAACGTTCATCCCAAGGATACATCCAGGTATGTGTAAACGGGCGGATTAGGGGTGAGAGGTGTGCAGACCGACCTATTGAAACAGACACTCCAAGTTTCTTATTTCGGTCATATATCACTGCAAACACATCACCATGTCGGCCGACACGGTAAAAGAAAGGGAAGCAGCAGCACTAGCCATATTTAATGATTGCAAGGCGGGGACGAGTAAAGAAACCAATACTACCAGCAACTCCCCGGAAAAGAATGTTACTATGAAAGAAAAATTTAAAATCCTAGAAAAAAAGAGCCGTTCCGAACAAAGTAAATGGTGGGAGGCACGCTCATTACGGATGTATTTGGATGTGGACAGAGTCCCTCGAGGGCTACGAATTTTACTGGCTCCTAGTTATGAGGCACCTAACCCGCTCATGATGAGGGAGTGGGCGGAATGTAATTTAGATTCTTCTAAACGTCTCATGCAGATATTGATCAAATATGCGGATATAGATCGCGCAGCTCTACTGGAGGAAATATCCAAATTAAATGATGAAACTGAGACAATGGAACCGAAAGAGGAAAAAACTAAATTACGCCAAGAAATGTTACCAAGGCTCAAAAAAGAAGAGGACAAAATAATAGAACGAAAAGCCTTTAAATTCGGACGAGATAAAACAGACTATGAAGTGGGCCAAATTTTCACCTTTTCTAAAAAATATGAAGCACTAAGAGCAAGCAAAGGACAGAAGGTACGATTAGTTACATCTAGAGTGCACGAAGCAGGCGAAATGACCTCCGGGACATCGTCGGATTTAAGCTCAATCCCGGACAGTGACTCAGATAGAGGCTCAACATCTAACATCAGCGGGCAAAAACACACACTTGACGAAGAACTCAGTTTTTTATGTGTGGACAGGCGACAAACTCTTCGCCCACGGCAAGAGAAAAACAACTCGGACCTACAAAAAACCACAAACGCAAACAATGACGAAAGGCAAGCAAGACAAGGAACAAATCAGAAAAGACGCGGCACTTGGAGAAGAGGCAAATAGAAGAAACTAGTAATGAAGGACACATCAACAAAACAATTGTGAACCTTTCTGAAATAACATTAAGTGAAAACGAGAAGAAAATTCTTAATCTTGGCCTTACATACTGTCCACCCAATAACTTCAACTACACCAAGACGAGACTTGATATATTTAAGAGCACTCGAAAATTAAAACTTAAGAAATATTTCAGATTAAACAACATCAATAAAAAACCCGTTCTACCAAGCGGTGAATGCCAAACAACTCCTATGCCAAGTCAATCTGAGACATCCTTCCTCAACGAGATGCAAGAATTGTGGGACCCATCGCATAGCACAAGCTCGGAGGAAAATCAAATAGTGACCTCTACTTCCAGTCAACAGCATGAGGGCAATGAATCAAATGTGAACACCCATAATCCTGGAACAAAAACAAGCTTCAAACCGAAGTCTAGGTTTATCCCAGTGATGTTACGGGATTCAATTGATCTATTTCATGACCAAGTAACTAAGGAATTAAAAGCCCTCAACAGCAAAATCTACAGCAGCACAAGGAAGTACAATAAAAAAGATGAGGACTACAGGAACTTGATTATCAAACTTCAAGAAAATAAAAATGTGATTGTCCGTGCCTCAGACAAAGGTGGCAATATTGTACTAATGTCCAAGGAAAACTACTGCAAGGAAGCTTACAGTCAGCTAAACGACAGAACATGTTATGCTAAATTCAGCAGTGTGGAATTAAAGAACATGTATGCAACATATAATAAAAGCCTGTCAATGTGGAAAACAAATGGCACACTCACGGGAGATGAATATAAATTTTTGAAAACTAACCATCCCATTGTACCGACTATCTACTTCATTCCCAAATTACACAAAGACCCTACAAATCCACCTGGGAGACCTATAATATCAGCCAAGAACTGCCATCTTGAACACACTTCCCAATATATAGATTTCTTCCTGCAGGACCTAGTCAAAGCTTTACCGTCATATGTGAGCGACACCAGTGATTTTCTAAGAAAAATACTCAACCTTGAATGGAAAAATGGCTTTCACTTCATAGCACTCGATGTCGTCTCTCTATACACGAGTATTCAACACAACGATGGACTACGAGCCATAGACTTTTTCTTAGACAAATCTCTTGACACAAGCAAAGAACACAAGTCTATGCTAATTAAGATGATTACGTTCTGTTTGGAAAATAATGTGTTTATGTTTAACAATATGCTATATAGACAAACAAGAGGCGTGGCGATGGGGGCCAGCTTCTCCCCCAGCTACGCGTGTCTACACATGGGTTGGTGGGAGGAGCTGGTCCTCAGAACTCAGCATCATGACATAGTCAGTTCTCATGTAAAACTTTGGCTGCGTTTTATTGATGATTTGTTCGTAGTATGGGATGGTAGCAAGGAAGAAGCACAAAAATTTGTACAAGATATCAATGTCAATGACTTAAATCTAAGCTTCACAGCGGACATCAGTGACTCTACAGTAACATTCTTAGACACCCAGGTGTACATTAAGGGGAACCAAATAGTCACAAAGTTGTTCCGCAAGAAAACAGCAGGTAATTCCACACTGCATGCGAGTAGCTCACATGTTAAGCATCTAATAACCAGTATCCCTTATGGGGAAATGCTTCGTCTTAGACGTATACATAGCCTTGAAAGTGATCTCATATTAGCCCAGAATGAGAGTAGAAAAAGATTTCAAGAAAGGGGTTATTCAAAAAAGGTTATACAAAATGCGATCACTAAATCTATGCTCAAAAACAGGGAAACACTTCTCTTTGAAAGGCAAAGCACACATGAAATTGTATTAGATGATAATACCAGGGGTGACTTTAGAATCATACTACAACACAGCCAACAACGGGTAAAGATTGAATCAATCATAAACCGCAATTGGTCCATGGTTCTTAGTGACCCCGTCATAGGATCTGAACTTCCGAAAAGACCCCCAATAACTTACAGTAGAAGCCGCTCCATGAGAGATGACTTAGTTAAAACAAGCCCAGAAGTCATAGAATCTACGAGCTGGCTCCAAACTCACAAGGGTTTTTTTAAATGCAAAACGTGTAAAGCTTGCATACAGGGTGAAAACAAATCATGTTATATCAACCCCTTCAGTGAGAAAAAACACAAAATACCTAAGCTCCAAGCATGCAAAACAGATTTTGCCATATATGTACTATCATGCCCATGCAACCTACAATACGTGGGTAGCACAAAATTACAAGTACACAAACGCATACTACAGCACCTAAGGGCAATTACCAATCAAGATGAGACATATCCTGTAGCCCGACATTTCAAATCTGAACACGGCTCCCGAAGCAGTGAATTAAGGTATTTTGTGATAGACTCAATCCCAGCCAGCAGAAGAGGGGGCGACAGAGAGCATAGATTACGTCAACTCGAAACCAAGTATATCCTGGAACTGAATACCAAACACCCAACAGGCCTCAATGCTACAGAAGATCTTTATACATGCCTATGACTTCTCTATACAAGATAAGAACCCACAGATTACTGGGGTCATTAGTTGACCATCTATGCAATATGACATAGAGAGAATGTTGTAATTTATAAGATCCTATTAATTAATCACAACTTAATTTTAAGAAATAGAACTTTTACAAGGATTTTATAAGTATTTATTGGACTAGCACTGTACTAGGTTTTAGGGGTTTTGGGGGTTTTATATTCATTCACTCTTTTAAATATATATTTATTTATGGACTTATTTACTCATCATAAGAACATATTGTACAAACATAATATTATCTATTACAGATTATATTATGACATTTACTTATTTGTACTTTATGAAACATGATATTCATTTATAGATTCACATATGTATTTATTTATTTATTTATTTATTTATTTAACCATCGAGTGCCCTACCCTCAAGATGACTAAATTAAAGTTTACACATCTATCATCAAAACCTTAAATGTTGTTCCACTTTAATGGGAACATTACTATTTACAGTTATGCATCAATCCATAAATATCAATATTTGATTAAGGGAGACATTCACTTGTACATACATAATATTACAACTTTGATCTTGTGTAGAGCACAATTACAATCATTTGTTGTGTTTTTGAGACCTTTTGAGACCTTTTGTAACTCAATCTGAATAACTAATAAGCATCACTGGATTGTTTGTGCAGATATCATCTGTATCTTGCACATTTACGCATTAGGGACTTATCCAATCTATTATACCACCCCAATGTCTACCTGCAACCTAATACCCCAATATGAGCTGACCACATCATATTTTATTATTAACCACAACACTTATGTAATCAAAATTTGGTTTATATTAGACGGACCGGAATCGCATGTATAAACAGTATCACTGGGGCTCCAGTGACTACAGTGGGGAAAATAATTCTTCTCACGGATAACTATATGCATGCAATCACCTATTATTGCTCTTTTCAGGTTGTTATTTTGCAAGGATTCCTACCTATTTGCATTTATGCAAACTAGCGGAGTTATATACATTTACTTTTTACTTTTTGCACTTAGAAATCATGCGCCAATCAGGGGTAATATTGGTAGGACAACTAATACTCGCATATGCACTAAACATATGTCCTATCTGACACCAATATTTTCCACTTTGTCAAAGGATGTATGTTTGGTTTCATACTATGTACCCCCACAAGCATCATGCACTTTTTGCACTTTTTTTCACATTGGTTTTTAGGCCTAAAATTCATAGTTTAAGCTCAAGGCATCAAATTAACATGCATGAATTACTGACAGACTAGCATCTTGTTCTAATGAAACCCTAGCCTATGTATTTAAACCAGAAATCTATTTTACCCAATTTTAATGGTTTTTAAGGTTTTTTATAAACTTTCCTGACAAATTACATGTAATTTTACCCGCTGTATTTTACACGTAGTTTTAACCTGGAACGAGTATGGAACCACCAACTACTAGCTAGCAGTCTGTCATCTATGTCATTTGTTGTTTGTAGGAAATGCCAATCAGCTTGCTTGTTATTCACACCATATAAACCAATGAAACGTAACTTTACCGTGTCATGTGATCAAGGCCCATGCTCGGGCTGAAACGCGTCATGGCGGCATGGTGATTTTGCAGTAAACTCAATTTTTGCACGAATCTGTGGTCCGTATCCGTCTGTCAGAAGCGACATTATCGGAGTTCTTGTATATATATATATATATATATATATATATATATATATATATATATATATATATATATATATATATATATCTCCACTAAAAGGTTAGAGAGACGTTAGAGACATTATAGATATATTCAGACTTTACACAGGCAAAACCACAGAAATTCAGCAGATATAGTTATTTCAATACCTATATCTCGTACCCTAAAGTAACTATAACTTGTGCTTCTACCATGCACAGTTTTCTCATCAGTAGTTTCACTGCAAATGTTGCACTATTATTATAAATGATGTCATAGAAGATGTCACGAGTGATGTAATATGTGGGGTAATAGCAGTGCTTGGCGTGGGCGCTGTGTACGGCTAAAGTCAGAGTCCAAGAATGATGACTTCCCTTTTAAGTTTTTTGCTACCCTGTAAATACTTCTGTTGCAAAGCCATTGGGTGGCATGTTTTAGGAACAAGAACAAGATCCTTCTTTGAAATCTGAATCCAAGCTGCCAACTATTCTCTTTTATGTGAAAATAATAAATGAATCCCACTAATACGCTCATGTCCAATTGCCTATAGAGCAGCTGTCAAAAATATATACCAAAATTAGAACTGCCCAGCAAGTGAGTGGACAAAAAGTGGCTACACTGTCCATCAAAATATATATATATATATATATATATCCAGCACAACATCCTCCGTTTACTGGGGGCCACCGACTCTGCAGGGTGGGCTCAAAGGTTGCAGGAGCGGAGAAGCCTGCATATTCAATGCTTCAAAAGTAAAGCCCCACTCCGACTTCTGTGCAAACACAAAACTTTATTCGTCTGAAGCAGCATATATATAACTCAAGTCCTGACCGGTTTCGGCGTCACCACGCCTTGCTCACAGGTGAGTTCAATAATTACCATGTGGTCACGAGGCCATAGGATCAACTACAGCCCCCAGCATGCATCATCGTTGCTTTGTAATCACGAGGCATTGCTTAATATTCATGTTTTGCCCAAATAGCGTTTTATGAACAATGTCCCAACAACGTACCAAATTGTAATGTGCACGCATTCCTTCTCACAGCAAGTGCACTTTTATGCTGCCTCTGTCCATGATAAGGGTTAGCACTGCGGAGCTTCCAAGAGGAGAAAACTCCCCTATTCCCTTTCTCTCTGATGCGCTACCAATACTTCTGGCAATCCTTCGTTTGGTGCGCGAGAGCGTGTCATGCCCCCTCCGTAAAATCCAGCACAACATCCTCCATTTACTGGGGGCCACCGACTCTGCAGGGTGGGCTCAAAGGTTGCAGGAGCAGAGAAGCCTGCATATTCAATGCTTCAAAAGTAAAGTCCCACTCCGACTTCTGTGCAAACACAAAACTTTATTGGTCTGAAGCAGCATATATATAACTCAAGTCCTGACCGGTTTCGGCGTCACCACGCCTCGCTCACAGGTGAGTTCAATAATTACCATGTGGTCACGAGGCCATAGGATCAACTACAGCCCCCAGCATGCATCATCGTTGCTTTCAGACTTTACACAGGCAAAACCACAGAAATTCAGCAGATATAGTTATTTCAATACCTGTATCTCGTACCCTAAAGTAACTATAACTTGTGCTTCTACCATGCACAGTTTTCTCATCAGTAGTTTCACTGCAAATGTTGCACTAATATTATAAATGATGTCATAGAAGACGTCACGAGTGATGTAATATGTGGGGTAATAGCAGTGCTTGGCGTGGGCGCTGTGTACGGCTAAAGTCAGAGTCCAAGAATGATGACTTCCCTTTTAAGTTTTTTGCTACCCTGTAAATACTTCTGTTGCAAAGCCATTGGGTGGCATGTTTTAGGAACAAGAACAAGAACAAGATCCTTCTTTGAAATCTGAATCCAAGCTGCCAACTATTCTCTTTTATGTGAAAATAATAAATGAATCCCACTAATATGCTCATGTCCAATTGCCTATAGAGCAGCTGTCAAAAATATATACCAAAATTAGAACTGCCCAGCAAGTGAGTGGACAAAAAGTGGCTACACTGTCCATCAAAATATATATATATATATATATATATATATATATATATATATATATATATATATATATATATAAAATTCACTTAAAAAACCATAGGTTTCACACATGTTATAGTTAGCTGGACATTTCACTCGTGAAAAACCATTGAAATTCCCCCGTTATAGTTAGTGCAGGCAACTATAACTCACGTGACCGCAATCCTCTGCTGATGATGTCAGATATTACATCAATGTATTTAGACACTTATTTACCCATGTCTTCTTCCATTAATCTTTAGCTATACATATATTACAAATATTGGGGAGGTCTATAGTTTCCTCCATGGGTTCACAACTTGAAATGACTTCAAAGTAAATTGTTTTTTACTTAAGATCGTTTCTAACAGCCTTACCAGCATACTTAACAGATACTATGCATTTTTTAAAATATAATTGATGGACTGGTTTGGGAACATGATTACCTGTTATTCACATTAGATGTGGCAAGTCTCTACACATCTATCAGGCATGACCTGGGGATCCAGGCCATTCGTCATTTCCTACGTGCTGGACCAATATCATTACTACTCCATATTGAAATGTTAATCGAGATGGTATGGTATTCTTTGACAAACTATTTCTTTTACTTTGATCAGAAGGTATACAAGCAGTTACAGGGAACGGCAATGGGAACCTGCTTTGCCCCCAGATATGTGAATTGATTCATGGGCTGGTGGGAGGAGCAGGTGTCCAGTTGCTGTTCCATGTATGGGGAGCAAATTGTGTTATGGACAAGATTCATTGATGACATTTTTTTAATTTGAAAGGGAGATGAATTGAGTGCAACAGCTTTTATATTGCCTTTGAATAACATCAACTTGAAACTAGAACTTACATCACACATTAGCAAAAATAGGATTATTTTCCTAGATGTAGATGTTTTAGTGCAGGGCAAACATTTGGCAACAAAACTTCATAAAAAGGAGACTGCGGGCAACAGTCTCCTATATGCCTCGAGTGATCACCCCTACAGTCTTATTCAGGGTATCCCTTATGGGCAATTAATCAGAGCTAAAAGGAACAGCAGCACTGACAAAGACTTTTTGGTAGAAAAACTGCAAATATGTAAGTGATTTGAGCAAAGAGGGTACACCAAGAAGGTGAATAAATCAGCAGTAGAAAAAGTGGACAAATTACAGAGATCCAATGTATTACATCCAAAGCAAGGGGAGAATGTTGAGAATCAAATCAGGTTTATAACAACATATTCGAACCAGGCATATAACATCAGAAAGTTATTGAGCCGTAATTGGCATATTTTAAAAACCGACGCAGTCCTCTAGAAATATATACATGAATCTCCTCAAATAACATTTAGAAAAGGGGTGATCCCTCAGGGACGAATTAAGTCATAACTTGGTGACATCCCAAATGACAGGAAATGTACCCCAGTATCCAGTGGGATTTACATGTTGTATGCATTGTAAGGCTTGTGTTAATAGCATAAACTGTACTAGAGTGAAGGTACACAACAGCAATAGGGATTTTACTATCAAGGGGAGCTTTGATTCCAACACTGAATTTTGTGTTTACTGTTTGATCTGCCCTTGTAAAAAGTACTACATAGGCAGTATGACACACAAAGCAAGAAAAATAATTTTAGAACATAAACATAAACGAGCTGTAAGAAACAATAATGAACAATATCCTGTTGCTTGTCATTTTAAAATTCTTCATGGCCAGAATGATAAGTTATTGACCTATGTCATTCTTGATACTGTAAGAAAACAGGAGAGAGGGGGTGATAGAGAACGCCTACTGAGAATTCTAGATTCTAAATATATTATTGACTTTGAAACATTAGTGCCCGTGGGCCTCAATTCCATTGAAGAGTTAGCTATCTTTCTGGGTTAATTGAACCATGAGCTGGTTACAAATATAGGATACCAAACTAATGAGAAAAATATTTGAGAATATCGTGTTTGGCAAGAGATCTTCTTTCCGTAGGGTGATTACAATAAATTGTATTTTAAATTGTAAATATAATTTCATTTAGTATTTTTTCTTTTTATTTTCTGTGTTTGTAAACAGGAACAAGTGCTATATGGAGGCAACCTTACAACTGGGCAGCAAGGCTCACAATTAAGTTACGATGGATGTGAAATGTTATTACTTGTACAGATTGAATTAATCTTGAAGAGTGTACCTATGCTCAATGGGGCAGGATTGAGAACAATGAAGATTAACAGAACTGTTTTCTTGCATGCTCATTTGGGCAAGACACATGTATATGAACATTTCAATGATAGGGACATTACTGGTTCCTACATGTGGATATATATTGATGCTATTGAAATTGTCTTAATAAGTTGTTTCGATACATGGTGAATGTTTGCAGCAGAACATCATAGCAAAAAATGTGTTCTAGAATGACAGTTTGTTCAGAATTGTTGCGGTGGTACACGGATGAAATCCTATATTCAAGGAATGTGAATTCAATTGTAGCGAAGGACAGCAAAAAATATTTGTATTTGTATTTTATTTGTATATATCGAGTTCCGTGATTAGGGGTTTGATATTACAAAACTCTGCTCATGAATTTAGAAAATAATGGTTCAGCAACGTGGCTGTCTGTCTTCACAATTTAATCGTTAGTGTACATAAAACCGAATCCAATAGTATTGAATGTCGACAAGTATATATTTGCACCTGTGTTGTATTTGATCTGCAGTCAATTCAAGAGATTAATTTTTGAAGATGTATGACATCAGTAATCTTTATAAGTAACAGTAACATTTGCACTTTAATCAAAAGGGAAGTGAGCCTTGTGAATATGCGTAGACAACATTATAATATGCCACCCAAGATTGTGAGCCAGTAATGCACTTGTCCACTTTTTATGTTTATACATGAATGTATGTAAAACAGAAGTGAAATAATGCTTGCCATACCTTGACAAAGCCGAAAGGTGAAACGCTTTGGTAGAGGGCTGTCTTTACTGCAATAAATGAAATTCAGCATCCTGGAGTGTCTTGAACTTTATCTTAAATGAGAGAAAAGTTGTTGTCGTATTGAGGATTCCCAGAATCCGTTCAGATCTGCCGCGTGGCTAAGCCCCGTACTACCGAACTCTTATGAGTGATATATAGATAGATATATATATATCACTGAGCAAAATGTCCATTTGACAGTGGGAGCTCCTTAGCCAGCTGGTGCCCGTGTCGAGACCAGAACAGGGTCTCGTACGAAATCTTGCTCAAAGATGAAGTACACGGCACACCTCTTGATGATTTTAGAGTGGTTTATTCAGTTCGTGACTGTCTCCTACGCGTTTCGAACCGTAGTTCCTGATCACGGTAGAGTGTTATTCTAGTCCTTTTTCAATTTCCTCTTAAATACACTTTGACTCTTTCTAGTGCATTCTGGGTTGAGTAGTTTTTACACACATATTTTTTTATATATATACATTTTTCACAAAACTTTATTGTTTATCGCGCTAGTTATTCTCTTATCTGAGTGGCGAGTTTGAGCACCAGAAAGCAGGGTAATTTGGATCTGGTTTTTACTTTTATCGAGTGACCTCCATGTTGTGATAGGTACAGTCCACTTATAGTAGCGGACGTGCCAATATTGGTGACTTGTCCAATCTATTTTATATGGTTATACATGGGGTGAGCTTACGAACTGAGTGTTCAAGGGTTGATGGGCTGAGTGCCCCTTACTTTGCTTTCGATTACTCATGTCACCGGTCAGATAGAGAATGTGCGAGCATCATTGTTGTTGATGCGACTGCTGTGTAGGTATTGTTAACTTTGTCAACACAGTCAGGATGTGTGCACACAATTTTACTGCAAGCATGTTATTAAGAGTTCATCAACAGAGCAAATTTGATTTCAGGAAGCTGAGTGCTGTTGGGCTTTTTGTTCTTTTTTGTTTCTTGTCTCTCCTTCTTTTTCCAATCAGTTTCAAAGGTGAACATACATCTCCTCATCCCCATTAAGGCCCAGCGGTTGTTTTGTTCTGAACCTCATGATCATACTGGACTCTAGGCGGCATAGTTTTTGTACTCGGTTCCCTCCACGTTCATTTGTTGGAACAAATGAACGTGGAGGGAACCGAGAATACAGAGGGAACCGAGTACAAAAACTACGCCGCCTAGAGTCCAGTATGATCATGAGGTTCAGAACAAAACAACCGCTGGGCCTTAATGGGGATGAGGAGATGTATGTTCACCTTTGAAACTGATTGGAAAAAGAAGGAGAGACAAGAAACAAAAAAGAACAAAAAGCCCAACAGCACTCAGCTTCCTGAAATCAAATTTGCTCTGTTGATGAACTCTTAATAACATGCTTGCAGTAAAATTGTGTGCACACATCCTGACTGTGTTGACAAAGTTAACAATACCTACACAGCAGTCGCATCAACAACAATGATGCTCGCACATTCTCTATCTGACCGGTGACATGAGTAATCGAAAGCAAAGTAAGGGGCACTCAGCCCATCAACCCTTGAACACTCAGTTCGTAAGCTCACCCCATGTATAACCATATAAAATAGATTGGACAAGTCACCAATATTGGCACGTCCGCTACTATAAGTGGACTGTACCTATCACAACATGGAGGTCACTCGATAAAAGTAAAAACCACATCCAAATTACCCTGCTTTCTGGTGCTCAAACTCGCCACTCAGATAAGAGAATAACTAGCGCGATAAACAATAAAGTTTTGTGAAAAATGTATATATATAAAAAAATATGTGTGTAAAAACTACTCAACCCAGAATGCACTAGAAAGAGTCAAAGTGTATTTAAGAGGAAATTGAAAAAGGACTAGAATAACACTCTACCGTGATCAGGAACTACGGTTCGAAACGCGTAGGAGACAGTCACGAACTGAATAAACCACTCTAAAATCATCAAGAGGTGTGCCGTGTACTTCATCTTTGAGCAAGATATATATATATATATATATATATATATATATATATATTCACTGAAAAAACCATAGGTTTCACACATGTTATAGTTAGCGGAAATTTTACTGATAAAAAACCAGTGAAATTCCCCCGTTATAGTTAGTGCAGGCAACTATGACTCACGCGACCGCAATCCTCTGCTGATGCTAATACTGTATTTAGACACTTATTTGCCCATGTCTTCTTCCATACATTTTTAGCTATACATATATTACAAATATTTTTTTTTCATAAAGACACATATGTCATCAGCAGAAGATTGCGGTCGCGTGAGTTATAGTTGCCTGCACTAACTATAACGGGGGAATTTCACTGGTTTTTTGTCAGTAAAATTTCCGCTAACTATAACATGTGTGAAACCTATGGTTTTTTCAGTGAATTTGCAAGGTTTTTTAAATGCTAATTCCTAACTATAACGTGTGTGAAACCTATGGTTTTTTCAGTGAATTTGTACGGTTTTTTAAATGCTAAGTTACTTTACGCCATTCGTGGCGTGCGCGCCCACTTAACGCAGTTCGTTCCGTGCGCGCACGGTGCACTTCGCGCACCGTGCGCGCACAGTAAGCACGCGGTGCGCTTCGCGCACCGCGTGCCCATGTTACGCTAGATGGGCCATGTACGCACGATGCGCTTCGCGCACCATGCGCACATGGAGGACATATGATGCACTTCGTTTTGAAAGGTAATATTTTAATTTTTCGTAATTTTTATAAGCCATGCACAAATGGTGCCCTTCGGGCACCATTTGCACACGGGGTGGAGAGAGTGTGGATAATTTTTTCTTTTATTATTTTTGTTTAAAATATTATAGTTTATCACACCGTTTATAAGCCATGCTATTTTCTCAGAATCTACTGAACAGATTTACACCAAACCTACAAAAGGCACTTCCTTGACCTGAGGACTACCTCTCTGCCAAATTTCTAGTAATTCTGTTCAGCCGTTCGGGCTGTAGCCCTGTCTAAAGGTCCTATGGAAAAATGCATGGGAAAAACGCGTTTTGGGACCCCCCTTTTATCTCAGCCCCCGCTTGACGAATCCCCCCGAGACTTTCAGGGTAGGAGCGGAGCGTAGCGCCCCACCTATTTTGAAAAATTCGCGAGGATTCGTCGACCGGCGCCAAAGTTATTCAAAATAGAATGTTGAGGATTTCCTATGGAAACGTGGTCCTAACTATAACTACCTACTGGCGACCGCAATAGGTAATATATATATATATATATATATATATATATGTCACCAGGAATCGCCTCACCAATTACGCAGCTTCAATGCGCAGAGACGAACACGGACCCAAAGTAAGTGCTGCAAATCTTTATTCGGACAAAAACTTTACACAGTTTCGGCCTACGGGAGGCCTTGATCACATGACGCTGCTGTCAGAAGCCTGACCTTTTAAAGTGCAAGTGCATACATAATTGATGACATCATAGCAATGGACATAGAAAACAGCTTGGAAATAGCGCTGTAGGATGAAAATGACCGTGCAAAATACATAAACAACTATATATTTGTTGTTTAAGATAGTCCTCCTTATACATGTAACATACGTGATCATTCCTAGATAGGACCATAATCAGGAGTCAAATTTCATACATAAAAAATTATTGTTCCCATAATGTTGAAGTTATATGAGGCAAAATGCTAGAACCCCAAAAGGCCTAGTATGGTTTTTAGATGTAAAAAGTTAAAAACTTAAACTAAACATCAACATAGACATAAGCGCCAAATAAACGTCACTCCACATATATAATTCGAATGAAAGGAGAAACTGGCTACAGATGTCTAATGCAATAAACTAATGCAAATTAGGGTTATTCTAAATACCTGGTTGAATCCAGTGCCACAAACCGGCATGATGCCCCAAGGTTAACCCGATTGATCATATTGTTATTGTTATTGTTAGGTGTATTTGTAAAGCGCGACATTCATCCTACAAGGATATCACGGCGCTGCAAAAAAATAACAGTAAAACCAAGGCATTAACCTGGGAACAAATTGATTATTCTGAAGTAGGGAATAGTGCGGTTTTTAGTTTTTTCTTGAAGGTGGAGTAGGAGTCCGTGAGTCTGAGGTTGATCGGTAGTTCATTCCAACATTTCGCAGCAATGTGTGAAAAAGCACTTCCGCCCATTCTGGAAAGCTTAATCCGAGTAGTGGCTGCTTTGGCTGAGGTTTGCGAACGTAGGTTTCGCGCTGGGGCATAGAACTTAATTCTATTTCGTAGAATGTAAGGGCCTGTATTGTGAATTGTTTTATAGGCAGTATAATTGTTTTATAATTGTTATAATTGTTTTATAATTGTTTTATAATTGTTTTATAGGCAATCATAAAGGTTACCCACACATTATATCGTCCACTGTACCTCATGTCATGAGTCAAAAGAACACACATTAAAAATTAGTGAAAAAATTATATATAATAGGTGAGAGAGGAAGCAAAAACAAGTAACAATAAATAATAAAGTATAAAAAAAGAGACAGTTCAACCTGTATAGATATCGGTTACATCATAATTCATGTTTCAAGATTCAGGAGAAACCTGTGCCACACAGCATATTTGTTCAACAACAGGAAAACTCATAAAGTAACAGGAACTGACCATGCAACAAGAGTGCAGACTTAGAGCCAAGTGAAGAAGTCCTCGCTAGAGTTCAATCCATTAGGGACCTTGGAGTCTAGCTCCAAGATATACCTAGTCTCTAGCTTTCTAAGGGAGGCTTCCCTATCACCACCCCGTCTAAGTGGAGGCACTGCATCTATGACGAAGTAGCACAGATGTTCCAGGCTGCTGTTATGCTTGTCACTAAAGTGCCTTGCCACCGGGTAAGACGCGCCATGATTGGTGATAGCCCTCATGTGCTGGAGTATACGTTTGTGTGCCTGCAACTTGGTGCTCCCAACATATTGCAGGCCACAAGTACACTCCAGCACATAAACTGCAAAGTCTGTCCTGCACGTAAGTTTCCTGTTGATCTTGCAGGGGGTACTGAAGAAGGGAGAGATGTAAGATGTTGTGCTCTTGCCAAGAACACAGGCCTTACAAGAGGAACATTTAATGAATCCCTTGCTGGCCTGTAACCAATTACTGGTATTGCTGCTCAGTTCAGGACTACTTTTAACCAGCATATCGCTCATCGAGCGGGCCTTGCGAAAAGTTATGGCAGGGGAATTGGGTATACCATTGCCAATTACCGGGTCCTGACGAATCAGTGACCAGTTCTTTTTAAAAATTCTACGCAAGTTAGAATGCTGGCGACTAAAGGTTAGAATGTTATGTTATGTTATGTTACGGTTATTTATTGTGCGCACAGATACTCCAGCCAAGGAGCGTCCTGGCGCAAAGACAAGGTAGCACGTAACATACCACAGGCTAAAAACAGACACTAAAAGAGAGCTAAAACAGGAAGGTTTTTATAGCCTTCCGAAAGGTCAAAAGGTCCTCCAACATGCGAATCTCGACAGGCAGGGAGTTCCATGCTGACGCAGCCATAACCCTGAACGAGCGGCCTCCCATGCGGCTAAGCCTGAATCTGGGAACCACCGCAAGGGCCAGACCCTGAGAGCGAAGGCTGCGGGTAGGAACATAGAACGATAGACAACTCGACAAAATCTCCGGGCCTGTACCTCGCAAGATTTTAAAAGCAAGACACAATACCTTAAATAGGATGCGCTTCCTAACCGGAAGCCAGTGTAGAGAGCGGAGGACACCTGTCACCGAGCAGAATCTGGGCAGGCCCACGATCGCCCTTGCCGCAGCATTCTGAACCCGTTGTAAACGGGCTAGTTCAGACTGATTGGCCCCTGCCAGGAGAGAACTGGCGTAATCCAGGCGAGAGATGATAGTAGCCTGGATCACCAGTTGCCTGGTCGGGGCGTCAAAGAACTTAAGAACAGGTCTCAAGCCCCTCAGAAGACCGAAACAACAGGCCGCGGTTTTTTTAGTGTGGCCGACAAAGGAGAGGCCCGCATCCAGCCATACCCCCAGATTTTTCACTTCCGATACCGGGATCGGAGTAGGTCCCAACTCTGAGGGCCACCAGTGGTCGCCCCACAGCTCCACTCCCTTCCCGACGACCATCACCTCTGTTTTAGTGGCGTTAAGCTGAAGGCAGTTGCCTGTCAGCCAACTAGCCACCGCCTTCAGTCCGGACTGAAACCTGGGGGCCTCAATCTCCGCATCCCCACTGAGAGTAACCGCCAGCTGAGTGTCGTCAGCATATGAGACTAAAGTAAGGCCCCACTGCCTAGCGACATCTGCCAGCGGTCTCACGTAAAGATTGAACAACGTGGGACTCAGCGAGGACCCTTGCGGAACCCCCATGGCCAGTGGTTGGTAGTTGGACTTGAAGGGAGGGATGGCAACACAGAAGGAACGGTCATCTAAAAAGGAGCGGAACCATTGCAACACCCGACCGCCAATACCAGTCTCCTCGAGCCGACGCAGGAGGATGCTGTGATCTACCGTATCAAAGGCGGCGCTAAGATCTAGCAAAATAAGCGCCGCTGTTTGGCCAGCATCCAACATTGCCCGGAGATGTTCCACCATCACAAGTAACGCAGTTTCCGTACTGTGCCCAGCACGGAATCCGTTTTGTGAGGGGTCGAGGGCATTGGTCCGAGTCAAATGTTCGGACAGGGCCAGGTTAACATGGGCCTCCGTGATCTTGGCTGGCCAGGGCAACAACGAGATGGGGCGATAGCTCTCGGGCTTAGAAGGGTCAAGGGTGGGCTTTTTAATAATCGGGGACACCACAGCTTGTTTCCACTTGGATGGAACAATTCCCGTTTCCAAGGACAGGTTGACCAAGGAGCATACGGCTGTACGCCCCATAAAGGCTTGATCTCGGAAGAGAGTAGGCCTTACTGGATCAGATGGGGACCCAGATTTGACTTGCAACGCAAGTTTATCAAAACCATCCGAGGTAAGGGGGGGAAAGACAAGTAGGGTAGTCTGGTGATGGACCCCAATTATACTTTCCTCAGTGGACCCTATGCTAGGGTCAGAATCAGTCTTGGTACATCATTTTGTGCAGATAGAAGGCTAGGAGTGGCTGCTGAAGAGGAATCAGCTACAGAGGGACTCAAAATCTGATCTCTAGCCAGAGATCTGGTGCGAGAAATAGCCTTGTCAATAATGGCCGGGGCATAACCCCTTGCCAAGAATCTAAGCTTGCTCTGCTCCTGAGCTTCCCAACAATGTAAGTCAGTACTGCAAATGCGTCTTATACGCAACATCTCCCCATAGGGAATACTACGTATAAGATGACTGGGATGATGACTAAAAGCATGCAGTACAGTGTTCCCTGCAGTTGCTTTGCGAAATAATTTGGTTTGAAGTTTGCCCTCCAAAACAAAAACCTCAACATCTAAAAAGTTAACATGTTCCTGGCTTAACTCAGCTGTAAAATGCAAATTCAACTGATTAATATTGATGGCCTGAATAAAGTCAGAGGCTGCTGATTTCGACCCCTTCCAGATGACAAAGAGATCATCAATATAGCGATGCCAGGCAATGATGTTGTTTGCCATGACATCGCTGTAATCATTGCGGAGGACTTGCTCCTCCCACATGCCCATGTGTAAACACGCGTAGCTTGGGGAGAAGCAAGCCCCCATAGCCACGCCTCTTAACTGTTGGAACACTGTATTCTATATATATATATCACTCATAAGAGTTCGGTATATATATATATATATTCACTGAAAAAAACATAGGTTTCAGAGACGTTATAGTTAGAAATTGGCATTTAAAAAACCTTAGAAATTCACAGAAAAAAACATAGGTTTCGGGGGAGTTATAGTTAGCTGCCCATTTCACTCATACAAAACCATAGAAATTTCTCCGTTATAGTTAGTTCTGCTATCTATAACTCACACGCCCGCAGTGCACTGCTGATGATGTCACATATTGCATCATTCATGACATGGTCAGTGACATCACTGATGACATCACTGATGACATCTCAAATGACATCACTGATGACATCATCCACTTGACAATCTGATACACCTCATCATACACTAGTATAACCTTTCATCACTCACTGTAAAATACAGAGTACCATATTTGAAACCATTGACACACCAATACCAGTTACTAAATACCCACTCACTGATTCCTAAGTCTACACACACAACTACCCATTCAACAACAGAATCATCTATACATGCAGTCATTAATTAATAGAACACTATCAAATGCACTTATACACATAAATAGACATTGACACAACAGCAGTCATCTTAGTCGGTTATGCGGTCATCCTACTCACTCATGAAAAAAATTTATCGCACTTAAATTTATTCACTTACACAATTATCCAACAACACCTCATTTATTCAAACACATAGTAACTCATCGTTAATATGTTAAAAAAGCACGATTACAAATATGCACTCATTCATATAGTTGCTCTCACAATCACTGACTCTTACACATACTTATTTGTATACACCAACTCTCACATACAATGCCTTTTATTTTTTTACTTTGTTGAAGATGTACAACTAAAACATATATTCGCTCACCAACACACAAATAAATACACTCAGTCACCCAAACAACTGTTTCCACATGCACTCTTAAACCCATACACCTAGTCAATCAACCATTCACACATCTATGCATAGAGTTACACACACCCCATCCAACCACACACAAACTCAGTGTCCCATACAAATACTCACCAAACTAATCAATAACTAATATACACACTCATATAGTTAGTGACCAACTGATGCAGCATGTTATAAAACAACAGAGACAGTGCTGCACACATTCACATAGTTTAGTTACTAATCCATGTATTAAGTGAGACACTTTTAATTACTCACTTAAAAAGACAGTCAGACAGCTACTAAATCCTCCATCTAGACAGTAATATATCCACTCAATCTTCAATACAGATTGGTATATATATAATACATATTTAAATTTCAAACTAAACCACATTCAGTGGATGGTGTCATCAGTGATGTCATCAGTGATGTCATCAGTGATGTCATCAGTGATGTCACTGACCATGTCATGAATGATGCAATATGTGACATCATCAGCAGTGCATTGCGGGCGCGTGAGTTATAGTTAGCAGAACTAACTATAACGGAGGAATTTCTATGGTTTTGTATGAGTGAAATGGGCAGCTAACTATAACACCCCTGAAACCTATGTTTTTTTTCTGTGAATATATATATATTCACTGAAAAAACCATAGGTTTCAGGGGCGTTATAGTTAGATGGACATTTCCCTTGTACAAAACCCTAGAAATTCCCCTGTTATAGTTAGTTCAGCTAACTATAACTCGCGCCCCCGCAATGCACTGCTGATGACGTCACATATTACATCACTCATGACATGGTCAGTGACATCACTGATGACATCACTGATGACATCTCAAATGACACATATCGAGATTTATGATTTCTGATAAATCTAGACATGTGTCTTGTTCTATGAGTATTAAGTGCAATCATGTACAACAACACTTATAGAACACCCTTTCAACACAAAGTGGTCTAAATGATGAGGTTGTATTTACATGGAGTATAAAAAGTGCACAGAGTGCCCTTTCCTCTCTTTGTAAATATAAAAGAGTATTTTTGCACAATAACTATGTTACAAAAAGTGACATATTTCCGTTTTTAAATTTCCTTGCGACTGATAAAAGTAAGCACAGAGTTTTGTCTGCAAAGATGTTCAAAGAAGAATGATTGAAATGATTGCGGTCCTTCAACAGCTAAAAACGTGAAATATTATGAAGCCCTCAAATTTTTTTTTTTGCAGGTCACGTGATATCTGATTATGGTCAGATTTCAAAACTACATAAACAGAGTGTTTGTAGCTTCTTGCACGCCTCTTCATTCTGCATATTGAGACCTAGTTAAACTTACCTTCACAGTAATAGGAATAAAAAATGGTATTCATTTTTTGCTGTTTTTCATTCAAATATAAATTGTTAAAAATTGCTTATTTTAAAATTTGGATCTGTGAAAGAAGAAAAAAAAATGATAACATATAATAATACATTTTTTACAACACAACATAATTTCCATGAAGTAATTTGTTTGCCTTTTTTGCTGTTCTCAGAATATATTGAATTTCACTAGAAATAGTGATTTCAATGGTACTCATCACTTAACAGCGGGCAAAAATAAAACAATCAGAAAGATTGTTAAAAAAAAAACAACATACTATTCTCAGTAAAATACCAGAAAATACAAATCATACATATATGAAATGCTTACAGATTACAAAATTGTATAACTTTAACTTATAAAAACTGTAAATGTTGCCGCATTAAAATAATCACCGAATAAATGACTACCAAAAAGTCCATAATTCAAAAATGTACCTTTCCTTGAGGCCAAATGGTATTTTTGCACTTCTTCTTTATGTAAATTGTCCAATGGTTGCCCTATTAAATTATAATAATAAATTCCTCAGAGAGTGAATTATCTTCCTAAAACTTTGGCTTTAAAAGTATTAGGTAGGAATTTTGTAATTCCCTAGGAAAATGTTGTTTGAAAACCAACTGGGCATCATTACAAAGTGTCCAGCCTTTGTCACATTTTAGATAGGCAGTTTAATGTCCAGATGTGGTGGAAGGACCATCATGGAAAATAATTGCAATTGCTACAAAAGTCCTTCCTGATATTGATACTTGTGTTGCTACAAACTGCTTTATTAAAGTATCCAATTTTCTTCCATCAGCTGTACAACGTTGCATCATTAAAATTATGTATTTTCTATATTTTGTTAAGAATAATGTGGATAACATTTCTGATTTACATTGGCTACACTCCATGTTTCGAATTGCACCTTTCACTAATTTATTGAAAGACACTGATATACACTCTGGTAATGTTACATACAGAAATCTCTCAGTGTCTACAAAGGTGCTACATGTATACATGCAGTTTTCACAACGATGTTCCCATTTGTAAGAAAGGCCAAAAATATTTTCTATTTCTACACCTTCATTTTCAAAAATTGTAAGCAAATACATTAAAAATTCCTGAGCATCTTGTTGGATATTTTGTGTAAATTGTGTAGAACCAGAACACACATCCAAAAGATTAAGAACATCTGAAACAGATTATATTTTACTTCTATCTGTTTCATAAACAGAATGCAACAGAGAACAAAATCTTTTTTCCCGATTCTGCATCATTTGTGCTTGCAAACCTTCCAGATATAAAACAACATTGACCACTACATTAGCATAGCAGTTGACACCAGAACTTTTTTCAAACCGATAACCAACAATCTCTTCAACAGTGTCCAATTTCTTTATACCTGCAATCGCAACATTATCTTGTTCTTTTCCCTTCTTGACATCTTCAGTACAGATATTCTCTAACCTTCTTTTTCGACCAACCACACGCTTTTCAAATACAGGATATTGACCTAAATTTGGAGCATACACCCTTCTTAACCTATTATACACTTTTACACAGTTTGCATCTGCAGTAACCATTGTCTCATCAAAATCAATCAAAAACAAACCAGATAATGTTCTGACTCGCGACAAAGCAACATATGCCATACCCTCTTTAAATACAGTAGATCCAATATTCACCAATGCACTGTCTACACTTAATCCTTGAGCTTATGAATAGTCACTGCATATGCCAGAGAAAATGGAAATTGTTTCCTACGGACATATAAATCTTTAACAAGCAAAAAACAAACTGAACAATGACCAATTTCTTTAACTTCATCAATCTGATCAAATTTAATTTTTAAAAATTCAATTCCTTCTTTTTTCTGATAATTCACAAAATCCACCACTTTACCCATTGCACCATTAACTAAACCTTTCTCTACATCCAAATTACACCTTAAAATTACTCGATAGTTTACACACACATACAGTGTCTTTTCCAAACCAGCAGTTTTAGATATTTTTTTTTCTAAACAATCTAGTTTTGATCTCAACTTACCCATCAAAATAATAGTGATTCCTTCATGTAGTATTTTATCGATGGCTTCCATTTTAACAATTTCTTCATTTTCCAATTTTAATAATTCTTTGTTGAATATTGAACACTCACGCAGTGTCGGCATTAAGCAAATCACTGGCTTATTTTTAGCAATTTCCACGTACACTTTTGCAGCAACTGCATTTTCATTTGGAAAGACATTGCAAAGTAATCGACTCTCCAAAGCTTCTTTCCCTTTTTTTGAAAGAATTCCAATTCTTATATCTTGAAGAATACTTCCATATTCAGCATCATTTGCCTGTCGCATATTTGTTGTCAGTTCTTTGTATTCAAAATTACTCCAAATGTTCACATTTCCAACACTGCAAAGAGGCTTTCTGGTATCTTCATGGGCAAGTGTTTTAAATACTGGTTGTCCTTTTACCGGTGTCAGTTGCAGTAGATCTCCAAAAACTATGACGTGTTTTCCTCCAAATAACACGTCATACTCCGTTTTAAGAATTTGCTGCATTCTTAAATGCACAAAGGCAAGCATCAAGTTTGAAACCATGCTCACCTCATCAATAATGAGAAGTTTCATTTTCTTCAGCACTCTTGAAACTTCACAACAAGCTTCTCCAGATAGCTTGTGGTATTCCAATTTGTTCTCATGCTCTACTGGCAGCATTAGTAAACGATGTAAAGTAATTCCTTTAATGTTATGTGCTGCCTACCCAGTTGGAGCGGTGACAACACAAGACAAATGCGACTCAGTTGTTTTTTGCAGATAACTTGTAATTACTTTAATTAAGAAACTCTTTCCTGTTCCAGCTTGACCACTCACATACATTCGGATAGGTTGAAATGATGTACATGAGCACACTCTCTTTTCATGAAGTAATCTATGGTCAATCTGCTCTTTCACTTGCTGATATATTTGTTTCTGTTCAACATTTAGTTGCTCTTCCAAGTTTCCTAACTGTATTGCATCTTGTTGTGCTTGATACGTTGCTGTTTCCACCTCATTCATTGCAATCGCTGCTTCATTTTCAACAATTGGTTGTCCTAGTGGATCTTGACTCAGTGCAGCAGAACTTTGACTGTCTTGTGAACTGTCTCTAGCAATCTCAGCTGCAATTGTAGCTTCTTGAACAATTTCATCATTCAACATTTTCACATAATTTGCGAAAGCACTGCATTGTATGCTATCATTAAAGCATTAAAGGAATCTTCATAGCTGGGAAAATCTTCAAGTATTTCCAGTTCAGAACGCCATGGTTTGAACATTTGCAAAAGGGCTAAATAGTAAAATTCCCTTTTGTCAGCCGTGTCGCAACTCAGCTTTCTGTGATTAATTAAATTTCCTTTCCTTTGTTTCACCAGACCTTCAGAACCAATCACTCCATATTTTCCATTGTTGATGTTCTCTGTAATATTCCGTTTAAAAGTGTAGTTTTGCAGCACTTCATAGAGACACATGTTCTCAAGATTATGACTTCTCTTTGGATAGTATGTGTCCAACATATTGGTTTTCAAAATATCTGCACTTTCAGGGTCATTTTCTGCTAAATATTCAAATTCTTGAACAGATTTCAGTACCCGATTTCGCATTCCTGCAAGACCTAGACTCACCCAAATGATTCTTCTACTTTTGGAATATAGACTTGCAGATGATAACCGATCTGAACATTCATATGCTCCAATTTCATGATGTGATAACATCTTCAAACTGAAACTGTAAAATTTCTTACTTAGAGTCTTCTCATGAGAAATCTCTTCCCACATTTCTTTCAATTCAGTCTTTCCTGATTTAGTAATGTAAGAATTTGTCCGCAACATACTGAATATCCATGTTAGAGTTCCACATGGATAAAATAACTGGATTGTAGTCATTTATGTATTTTGATTCTTCGCTTCTTCTTAAGTTGTAGGTGTTTTTTGGAGACTTTCTTGTGATGGTATGTCGTACAGCTGACATAAAACTGTTCACTCTTCCTTTGGCTAATACAGGACGTGGAAATCCAAAACGACATTTGGTATAGAACTTATCCTTTGACTTGTACTTTCGTCGACAGTATTTTCCACACCTATGGCTTTGAAATCGTAAGACTTGTTGTTTTAAGATTTTCTCTTCTCTGCTATTTGGAACAGCACATGTAGCATAATCTTCAATGAAAGACAAAACAGTTTCATCTGAATCTGTTCCAAATTTGGGGGCGTCCTTGACCCATAACAACATATGTATGTGAGGAGCACCTCTTGCTTGATACTCCTTTCTCCAAAAGAAATCCACAACTTCTCCAAGAGGAGGATTCTTTTTATTGCAGATGAAAGGCATCATAGCTTCAAATCTATGATTGAAGTATCTGTATACATTGACAGGATCCAAAGAGCACAATTCTCCAGGTGTCTTGTATTCAATATCTTTTATATTGGAATTTGCCTCTCGAAGAAATTCAAGTAAATTATCCCAAGCATACTCAGCACAGCTTAGTGTAACAAACCATGTAGGAGTTCCCAAGTTCCGTAGCATGCATTTCAGTTCTGCATGTCGACGGTACCAATATTCATTAGTCCCACGCTGACATGCCATCAGATTAATCAACTGAGATTCTAAATGATCATCTCTCTGATGCACTTTATCCATGAAATCCTTTGCAGTTACATTTTGAAGATGCACTCCAGTTTTTAAAATGTGATTTACTGCATATGAAAGTCCAGACAAGTCACTTTCAAGCAGAAGATGAAACATATAAGGGATACATTGTCGAAATCTTGGATCTTCTGCATATAATCTTGTTGTCCAATATTCAGATGCAGGAATCTGCACAGGACGTTCATTATATTGTCCACCTTTTCCTGCGGGAAACAACGAGCTTCCAAACTCTCTTCCCATACACTCATGGGACTTCCTGTTGCTTTTTTCATTTGAAATAACTCAATTGTATTCCCCATCACCTCTTTGGAATGAAGTGGATGTACACTGTAATATTCATAGATCTCTTCACATCTGGACATGTCCACTTTTTCAATTTGTCCACTTAATATTTTACTATCTTCTGCTAAATCTATTTCTTCTTCTCCAACAAACACATTTCTATAGTACTCATTATTTTTTATCAAATACAATGATGCCTTTTGCACTTTTCTAACATCAACTAACTCTTGCCAGATTTTCTTATTCTTAGTAGGAACACCATTAACTAGAATGACTAGTGGCTCATTTTCTGCATGATCTACACCAATAGTTTCAACATTTTTCCTTAAATCTAATGGTAAATACACAACTCTTCCTTTCAATCCTCTTTGCAACTCTGATGGAGGTAATTTACTTGTTTTGGGCTCCATACAAACAAAAGCCTGAAACGGGTGAACACATTGTATCAGAATAGACTCATACGTATTTAAATTAATCAGCTCTGGAGGAATAGCAACCAACTCTAGATTATTATGAACAGCTCTAGCAGGCATTTTATTATCATCTAATTTATTATAACAATATTTGTAAATAAGCTGCTCATATCCCAAATCAAAACAATCCTCTACCAACAAATAAGTTGCAAATTCCATCCACTTATCATTATCTTCTATTTCACTTTTTAAATACAGATGGACACCCCTAGTCTGATTTTTATAGTGATTTCGCCGACAACAAATACAAGAAACATTTGGTCTTTCAGCTGAAATTACCTTAAACTTTATGATTTCATCCTCAAATTTTTCTGTAATTACAGCTTCTACATTGTCTTCAACATTTTGTTCTACTAATGTGTCAGTTTCTTCACTCTCTTGCTGAGGCCCAAAGTAACAAAACTCAATATCCTCACAGACCTGCTTCACATCTGAAACTGACCCACGTAAAAGAGCACTGTTCAAATCACTTAACTTTAGTGCTGGACTTTTTGCATAATACAACCTTCTCACTAACTTCCGCATTTGAGTATGATGTACTGCCAGCATTCTGAAATGGAGAAAAACACTTTCACAAACTTTCCTAGAAAGACAAGCCAGAGAATGACCTTGCAAACCAGTATGTTTTCTCACTCTGCAAGGGTCTAGTCCTTGCAACAGCTTAATCTTTTGTTTTACACTTTTTTTAGTATAGACTCGTAAAAAACTACATAATTTTTCAATAGATTCCTGTCGTACACTACAAACACTACTGCAATCCCAAATGTACACAGGGTTTTTAGCACGTCTCCCTAAAACTTAATCAGCTATCACTTCTTCTGCATTTCTTTCAACCATTTTCTCTTTCTCCATTGGACAACTATCACTAACCTCATAACCTCTACCACTGGTGTCACCTGCATACAATAATTTTTCCCTTAGTGAATAACTCTCTTCATTAAAAAAAGGCTCTGAACATTCTCCCAAAAAAACATCCAACATTTTTTTTTATTAATAACTCTTTTCCTCCTACTTTTGGCCTTCATTACAAATATGGGTTTAATCTAGTGATCGAATTCTGTTTAACAGTAAAATAAACAGTTTCCTTTTTACTTCAAAAGCCTTTTTCCACAATGCTTTCAATATGCTTCTTCTTTTTATAAAATAAAGCTCTCTTTTTATATTTCTTCACATCTTTCAGCAAATTATGCACTACTCTCTTGTAAAATATTTTTTTGCGTAATTCCTTATACTGATTTTGTCTTCATTTACCATACTTTATCTCCTTTGACTGCACATTTGCTTTTCTACTTTTCCTCTTATTTTGATTTTTTTTCTTACTTAAAAAAATTTCTGAAGTTGCAGCATTCTCTACATTCTGTTTGCTCCCACAAACATTTTTAATAAATTGCCTCGTGATCTTACCAGAATTTTTTTTCCTTTTAGCCACATTATCTTGTTCATTCAATACTTGTGGTTGATTTTTCTTCAAATAATCCTCCTATCTCTGTTCTTTTCTTTTTCTTTTGTTTTTCTGGCATAATTTCTCGATTTTAACGTTGAAAAACAGTATCTGCAAAAAAGAATCACAAATAAATGTATGTTAATAACTTCCAAATTTACAGTATTTCATTACTGTACAAACACATTTTATATAAAAACAGACTAAGAAACTATAGCCCTGAACCACAAGTGTGACGATGATTAAAACACTACATACATAGTGCATACTACTTTGAAGCAGGTCATGCCCTAAAGCCTACCTCACTAAAAGACTAAATGCTAAGTGACTGAATGATTACACTACTAAAAGGAGACACACTGGGTGAGTACCATTGTGTTTGCTAGAAGTATATGTATACTAACTGGGGAATTGAAGGTGCGAAAGACAACAGTGTAGCTGATTAGAGAACTGAATGTATACTGGATAGGCATTTAAAGCAGTCCATGTGCTAAGGCCCGGCTCGCTGCATGACTACTTGGGTACTGACTAAATGATTAGACTACAGCAAGGAGACTGCTTGGATGAATTTATAAGTGGTAGGCTTTTCACATAGGGAATGGATTAGTACTTGGTACTGAATGGGCCACTAGAAGAGTGCAAAGGGAGTGACAGGATGTTTGCTGGACTATATGGATACTAAAAGTGTAAAAGACAAGTCTGTAGATGGTTAGAAAACTGCATGCATAGTGCATAGGGGTTTGAAGCAGTCCATGTGCTAAGGCCTGGCTCAGTGCATGAATACTTAGACAGTGACTGAATCATTAGAGTACTGTAAAGAGAGTGTCTTAGTGAATTTATAAGGGTTTGCGTTTTGGCACAGTGAATGGATTACTACATGGTGCTGAATGGGTCACTAGAAGACTGCAAAGGGACTGACTAGAAGTGTATGGATACTGACTAGGGAATTGAAGGTATGAAAACAACTGTGTAGGTGCTTACAGAACTACATGCATACTGCATAGACATTTGAAGCAGTCTATTTGGTAATGAATGGTTCACAACATAAGTACTTAGAAACTGACTAAATCATCAGACTACTTCTAGGACAGTGCCTGGGTAAAAATTTTTAAATTTTCAGCTCTGGTGCAGTGAAGACAATACTACATGGTACTGCACTTTAGTGTCAAATCATGACTCATTTTATCAATGCATAAGCAAACACTGACTTCTAATGCTACTAAAACTTGACAACATGACAGGTTTTATGACAGTTATCTGTCAGCAAATACACGATGTTACCAAACGCTTCTCTCACAGTGGTTCCCACATGCACACAGACTCACAGTGTGATTCTAGACAAGCAGCACTATCCCTAGGAGTTTACCAAAACTCATTCACTACAGTGGAAGAGGTAAGGGGACTGCACACAATCTACATATTTCACGACTACACTTTAGTGTCAATGCCTGACTCATTTAATCAACACATAAGCAAAGACTGGCTTCTAATGCTACTAAAAGTTGACAACATGACAGGTTTTAAAACAGTTATCTGTCAGCAAATACATGATGTTACCAAACGCTTCTCTCACAGTGGTTCCCAAATGCACACAGACTCACAGTGTGATTCTAGACAAGCACCACTTTTCCCTAGGAGTTTACCAAAACTCATTCACTACACTGGAAGTGGTAAGGGAACTGCACACAATCTACATATTTCACGACTACACTTTACTGTCAATACCTGACTCATTTAATAAAAGCATAACTCATAGCTATCTTCTAATGCTACTAAAACTTGAGAACATGATATGTTTTAAAACAGTTATCTGTCAGCAAATACACGATGGTACCAAACGCTTCTATCACAGTGGTTCCCAAATGTACACAGACTCACAGTGTGATTCTAGACAAGCATCACTATCCCTAGCAGTTTACCAAAACTCATTCACTACAGTGGAAGAGATAAGGGAACTGCACACAATCTACATATTTCACGACTGCACTTTAGTGTCAATGCCTGACTCATTTAATCAACACATAAGCAAAGACTGGCTTCTAATGCTACTAAAACTTGAAAACATGACGTGTTTTAAAACAGTTTTCTGTCAGCAAATACACAATGTTACCAAACGCTTCTCTCACAGTGGTTCCCAAATGTACACAGACTCACAGTGTGATTCTAGACAAGCACCACTATCCCTAGGAGTTTACCAAAACTCATTCACTACACTGGAAGTGGTAAGGGAACTGCACACAATCTACATATGTCACGACTACACTTTACTGTCAATACCTAACTCATTTAATGGAAGCATAAGCCATAACTGTCTTCTAATGCTACTAAAACTTGAGAACATGACATGTTTTAAAACAGTTATCTGTCAGCAAATACACAATGTTACCAAACACTTCTCTCACAGTGGTTCCCAAATGTACACAGACTCACAGTGTGATTCTAGACAAGCACCACTATCCCTAGGAGTTTACCAAAACTCATTCACTACAGTGGAATTGGTAAACGAACTGCACACAATCTGCATATTTCACGACTGCACTTTAGTGTCAATGCCTGACTAATTTAATCAACACATAATCAAAGACTGGCTTCTAATGCTACTAAAACTTGACAACATGACATGTTTTAAAACAGTTATCTGTCAGCAAATACACAATGTTACCAAACGCTTCTCTCACAGTGGTTCCCAAATGCACACAGACTCACAGTGTGATTCTAGACAAGCACCACTATCCCTAGGAGTTTGCCAAAACTCATTCACTACACTGGAAGTGATAAGGGAACTGCACTCAATCTACATATTTCACGACTACACTTTACTGTCAATACCTAACTCATTTAATGAAAGCATAAGCAATGACTGGCTTCTAATGCTACTAAAACTTCACAACATGACATGTTTTAAAACAGTTATCTATCAGCAAATACACAATGTTACCAAACGCTTCTCTCACTGTGGTTCCCAAATGTACACAGACTCACAGTGTGATTCTAGACAAGCACCACTATCCCTAGGAGTTTACCAAAACTCATTCACTGCAGTGCAAGTGGTAAGGGAACTGCACACAATCTACATATTTCACGACTACACTTTACTGTCAATACCTAACTCATTTAATGAAAGCATAAGCCATAACTGTCTTCTAATGCTATTAAAACTTCACACCATAACATGTTTTAAAACAGTTATCTATCAGCAAATACACGATGTTACCAAACGCTTCTCTCACAGTGGTTTCGAAATGCACACATACTCAATGTGTGATTCTAGACAAACAACACTATCCCTTGCACCATACCAAAACACATTTCTTCATCTAGAAGAAGTACTACATTTTAGTATAGAAACATAACATAACTCATTTCACAAATTCATAAACAATGACTGGTTTCTAATTCTACCAAAATATCAAAACAGCACAGTTATCTGTCTGCAAACACATGAAAAACACAAATGCTTATCACAGAATGGTTTCTACATGCACACACACTGTCAATAAGATTGTACAGAAAAAAAGTACTCCTTACACTTTAGCAGGAGAAATACATTAGTCTGATTAAAATCAAGATAGTCTACATACATCCCCTCACAATTAAATAACTCACCTTTCAAGATGTTTTGTAGATTAAGAAGTATATCAGTCACACACCAGATATTAGTCACACACCAGATTTTCTTATACAGAATCTCTGCACTGTGCAACTGTCAGCAGAACCATAGAATGGCAAGGTTTCCCTCTCATTTTCCACACATATACATGTAAACATCAAATCACATTCCTTCCCACATAAATTCAAAAGCAAACACACATTTCTATTGGTTAAACATTTCAACCCTTTCCAAATGACATAAACTTCAACCCTTCCCCCAATCTGCCTTCTGCCCGTTACCATAGAAACAGGTCATGGAACACTGTACTGAGCACACAGGTCACAAGTTCAGCACACACAATGTTGCTAATCAAAACAGCAAGTGTGCTTGACTTCTCAACATATCAGCTTATCATATATAATGTTCCTTACAATCAGTTTTTGTTAACCAATAAGAATCATGCGTTTAAAAAACAGAAATATGCACCCTACCTTTCAGTGTAGAAGGTTGTCAAACAACCAATGATTTCTTGACTTTTTTCTAAATTGCATCTTAGCCACCATTTTAGAAACATCTTACTTTCCAAACTGCCATTTCATTTTCAGAGACCATCTGAGTGCATCCAGACCTCCTTACAAGATGCTTACAGTGTGGATTGTGGGACACAGCTTCATTTTCTGGAGCCAAAGGTATGCAGAAAACAAAGGCATTCACAAAGACCTAGGTTTGCCAAATGTAGACATTAAATGGATTAGACAGAGAGGGTTAAAGTGGCACCAATTGATGCCATTGGTGAAATCCTTCATGCAAATCCTACACCCTGACCTCATAATAGTGCACTGTGGTGGCAATGACCTAGGCACTTTGACTGGGGTAGGTCTGGAAATGCTTATGAAGGACACCTTTGCACAACTGATTTCACTTTTCCCTAAAACTGCATTTGTGTACTCTAACATATGCCAAAGGCAGAAATGGAACTGGTCCGATCATTTTTGTCCACAGATTGAGAAAGCTAGGAAACATGTGAATAAATCTGTTTCTGCTTTTCTCCGAGACTACAGAATGGGGTCCATTTACAATAACAATCTGCGCTTTCATATGCAAGAGATGTATAGGAGAGATGGAGTACACTTTACTGATGAAGGAAACAGAGTCTTCCTCAACAACTTTAGACTCTGTATTAGGGGTGGGCGGAATTTGCGTAATCGCGTTACGCAAATCTCCGCGAAACGGTAAAAAATCTCTGCGAACATGCAGAAATTCCGCGAACACGCGGAATTGCTTGATCGTGATACTTTTTTCCTGTTCGCGATCGCTGTTTGTGTGCTCGGGTTGAAATATCTCGCGAACACGCATATTGAGAACGCGAACAAGCCAAAAATTTCGCGAAGTCGCGGAATGCAGATTTTTGGGCAATTTCGCGTTCTCCGCGGAACGCGAAATTACCCAAATTCCGCAAATTCCGCGAGCGGAACGGATTTTACCGCCCAGGCCTACTCTGTATAGGTACTTACTTATAAGTACCAAAAACTCTCAATGAACACTACGGCTCTTTTTAGAGCCACTCAAGAACAAAACACTTAAGCTTAATCTTTATCTCCCCACAATTTCATTTTTTTCCCCTTGGACTGCGAACCCACCGCAAGAGGATCCGTATATCCAACGCGATAGGATGTGCGCACCATGCGCGCATTTCGCCGTATTTTTTTCTTTTAAAAAGTGGGGCCCCAGGGGGTCCTTCTGGGACCCCTAAAGCACCTCTAGAGGGTCAGAGTATTTCCACTCTGCCCCCTTTATATGTTTTACACACTTATTCCCCTTGCATCTTCAGCCTCGCTTCTACCGAGGCAGAAAATGGCCGCCAACAGTTCCTGGTTTCGAATGTTGAGAGACACTCAACAGCCAATTAGCATTCAGCGCGCGATCGGGAAGGTGCGTGCTCGGTTCGGGGAGGGTGCACTTACGGTGCGGGTACGGTCCGCGGATCCTCCCCGGCCATAGATATCACTAACTTTTTTTCCCTAATTTTCTCAGGAACTACTGAACAGATTCACACCATATATGCAAAAGGCACGAGTCCAAACTGAGGACTACCTCTTTGCCAAATTTGGTGTCATTCCGTTCAGCGGTTCGGGCTGTAGCTGCTACAACAGATCCTAAGGGAAATTGCATGGGGAAAACGCGTTTTGGGACCCCCCTTTTTTCTCAGCCCCTGCTTGACGGATCACCACAAAACTTTCAGGGTAGGAGCGGAGCGGAACTGGCCAAAGTTTGGAAAAGATATTCCCAATAGAATGTAGAATGTATGGAAAATAGGTCCTAACTATAACTATCTACTGGCGACCGCCAGTAGATAATATATATATATATATATATATTCACTGAAAAAACCATAGGTTTCAGGCACGTTATAGTTAGGAATTAGCATTTAAAAAACCTTAGAAATTCACTGAAAAAACCATAGGTTTCAGGGGCGTTATAGTTAGCTGGACTTTTCACTCGTACAAAACCATTGAAATTCCCCCATTATAGTTAGTTCAGCTAACTATAACTCGCGCGCCCGCAATGCACTGCTGATGACGTCACATATTACATCACTCATGACATGGTCAGTGACATCACTCATGACATCACTGATGACATCTCAAATGACATCACTGATGACATCATCTTTGTGATAGAGGGGCAGACCTCCTCTCCCCCTAATATAACCTTTGATACACACATTCAAAAATAGAAACTAAAATTTTCAAAACAATGGACATACCAATATCAGTTACAACAACCTATTTAGTAATTCTAAGATCCACATACACATCCACTCATTCACCAACAGTCCTATACAGTCACTCATACATGTACTCACTCATCATATGTGCTCATACACCTATACATCCTGTTACACAATGCCACTCATCCATAGAGTTACTCACACACATAGTCACTCATGCTAATAAAGAATCAAACATCCATTTACTTGCATATACAGTTATACACACACCACCACACTTACTTCTACAGAAACTTACACATACTTAGTCTTTTAAACAATCACTTATATAAACACATACTTATTCATACAGGAACTCTTTCAATCTCTCACTCTCACATATACTCACTTATATACACCAATAGTCACATATACTAGTTTAAAACATATGTAGTTACTCATAAAGACACTATTGAGACAGTCATTCACTCACTAACACACCCATGCACACACTCATCCACCAATACAGTCCTGCACACATGCTGTCTTCAACACATACAAACAGTGAGTCACTCATTCATGCACTTATGCACTACGTAATACCCCCACCGAACCATACAGACACTCAGACACTCATTCGGATACTCAAAAAACCAACTAATAACCTATATAGGTACTCATGTAGCTACTCACCAACCCATGCAGCCACTTATACACAAAGTGAGAGACTGATACAGATATTTACATATTTAAACATTACTCACTAAGCCATGTATTCACTAGGATACACTTAATCAGTCAGTTATACAATCTATTTTTCAAAAATAAATCATCCATTTAGATACTTATATACCCATTTATTCTTCCATCGACCTTGAGATATACATATATAAAACATATGTAATTTTCAGAAAAACACACATTCACTGGATGATGTCATCAGTGATGTCATCAATGATGTCATTTGAGATGTCATCAGTGATGTCATCAGTGATGTCATGAGTGATGTCACTGACCATGTCATGAGTGATGTAATATGTGACGTCATCAGCAGTGCATTGCGGGCGCGCGAGTTATAGTTAGCTGAACTAACTATAACGGGGGAATATCAATGGTTTTGTACAAGTGAAAAGTCCAGCTAACTATAACGCCCCTGAAACCCATGGTTTTTTCAGTGAATTTCTAAGGTTTGTTAAATGCTAATTCCTAACTATAACGTGCCTGAAACCTATGGTTTTTTCAGTGAATTTCAAAGGTTTTTTAAATGCTAATTTCTAACTATGGCTACAGAGATAGGACATGTGAAGAAAGAAGAAGAAACGCACAGAAAGAAAAAAAAGTAATGCAGAAAGAAGCTACAGAAGTCCTCAAAGACGAAGAAAAGTGCAGGAAGAAGGATAACGTGCAGAAAGAACAAACAGAAGAACAGAAAGAAGCCTTGTTGCAAAATCATCCTGTACCCTCAACTTTTTCAGACGGATACTGGTGTTTACTGAGTCTGACTAACCAGTCCTAGAGCCAGTGCTATGTTAAAAGACACTCAGAATACAGTGAAAACACCTACATACACTAGGTAACACTGTGCGTTGGGGTCCCCCTGTGATCAGCATGACCTCCTCTGTAAGCCCCTAGTATATAATAGGGCAGGTAATTAAAACTACCTCTTAAAACGCGCGACAGGGCGTGTTAGCACACGTCATCTCAGGCCCCGTCCCCTCACTTCCCCACTGTGTAAACACGCCCTGTGGCCGTTTTAAGTTGGGAGATTAAGTCCCCTTGAATCCTGAGGGTCCCTAGGGTCCAACTAGACCACTAGGTACCTCTAGTAAGCGCCACGGAGCTGCGTTGCAGAGAGATGTAAAAAGGGGCACGGCCTAAACCACCTCTCTGTAACGCAGCGCAGTGGCGCTTACTGGAAGCACCTGGTGGGCTAGTTGGCCCCCAGGGGCACTCAGGATTGAAGGGGAATTATTTCCCCAACTTAAAACGCGCCACAGGGCGTGTTTGCACACGTTAACTCAGGCCCCGCCCCCTCCCTTCACCACTGTGTAAACACGCCCTGTGGCCGTTTTTAGTTGGGAGATTAAGTTTATTTGAATCCTGAGCGTCCCTAGGGTCCAACTAGCCCACTAGGTACCTCCAGTAAGCGCCACAGAGCTGCATTGCAGAGAGGTGTAAAAAGGGGCACGGCCTGCACCACCTCTCTGCAACGCAGGGCAGTGGCGCTTACTGGAAGCCCCTGGTGGGCTAGTTGGCCCCCAGGGTCCCTCAGGATTGAAAGGGGATTATTTCCCCAACTTAAAACGTGCCACAGGGCGTGTTTGCACATGTCACCTCAGGCCCCGTCCCCTCCCTTCACCACTGTGTAAACGCGCCCTGTGGCCGTTCTAAGTTGACAGATTAAGATCCCTTGAATCCTAAGGGTCCCTAGGGTCAAACTAGCCCACTAAGTACCTCCAGTAAGCGCCACAGAGCTGCGTTGCATAGAGGTGTAAAAAGGGGCGTGGCCTCAGAACACCTGTCTGCCACGCAGCTCCCTGGCGCATACTGGAGATACCTGTTGTGCTAGTTGGCCCTCAGGGACCCTCAGTATTGAAGGGGAATTAATTCCCCAACTTACAACTGGCCAGGGGGTGCATTTGCAGAGTGCTGCTAGGAGGGGGCGTGGCCTCCGGCGCGATGCCGGTCTTTTATTTATTTTTTTAAAAAGGAGGGCTGTGTGGCCCCCCTTCTTTTTCTAATTTACTGGCCCTGGGGACCCCATCCCCCAGGGCCTGCACCCTAAGTTTTTTTGTTTAAAAAAAAAATGTGGCCCTCCCAAGGCCTTAATCGGCCCCGGGGACCCCAACCCCCGGGTCAAGGCCTTTTTTTTTTTTTTTTATTCTTTAGGAGGGGGCTGCGTTGCCCCCCTCCTCAGGCCACTTATGGCCCCGGGGATCCCCATCCCCCAGGGCCGGCCTTTGTTTTTTATTATTTTAAAAAAATATATATTTATAGAAACACTTAGGACATGCTGGACAAACCGTATGTACCTATCACCATGACTATTTGAGTGATAATCATTAAAAGGCAACTATGCATAGAATGAATCCACATGGAATGTATTTACACCGCTAGTGAAGCTCTGACGTATCTGACGCCCTACCATGCCTAATCCCGGTGCCCCCGCCGGTGGGTACTCTCCAAGTAGACACCCTTGTCGTTTATTTATACAAACATGGGTAGCTATTGACGGGCACATTTAATATACACGCACACCAAGCCATTCAAAGGGGATTCCACAAAAATTCGACCAAACTATGCAAGAAACCCCCCTCACGGTTAATAAAACACACATCCACCGCCGGATGTGTAATACTTTTTATTTTACTCTCTGGAAAGGAGACGAACCTCACTTGAGAGTCACAGTGTGCTCCTGGCTGAGCCCAATGCTGTGTTACACCCACCAGTGCCCGCCGAGTGCCTCACACCTCTGTGTTGTATTCCACCAGCTAGTGCGTATGCTATGACACTCTCTAGCCCATGTGCACTGTAACACCACCCTGTGAATATGTCGTGCCACACTTGCCTTCGCACGGGTTATATTGCCCCATCTAACGTGCCTTCCTCGATGCCTATGTTATAACGCACAGCGCTATACCATACATATTGCAATCTGGGATCCATATCTTTGTCACAGTGCATATGTAACTTTGCACTCCCCAGCACATATTTTATATTACAACTTTAGAGACTAGTTAGGTTACACAACACTGCCCTGTGCATATTACACTCCAAGGCGCATATCGCATAGCACGAGCTAGTGCCTGTGCTATCTCGCTCTCTCCAATGAATCTGTCATTGCGCACAATGTATTGCATATTATATTTCATGCCCCGGTTCATCTTATATCACACTTTTTGGTGCATAGTTTATATCATATACTATATCTAGTTTTCATTTTCAATCGTGCTCTCAGGACTATGTTCTACATAACACTGCTTCCACCTACCCTTTTCACGTACATTACATTTTGCGATGGGGGTGGAGGGTCAGGGGGTGTTTCTGCCAAGTGAGCCCGGAGTCACAGTCACAAACGTCCTCTTCTTCCTGAATAAAAGTGAGATTATGCTGCATACTTGTTCATATTTTAAGTAGTTCGCACAGACACACATTTTAAAAACAATAAAGTTCCTAATACCCACCTTCTCTGAACAGTTAGCTTGCTGCCCCATCCACCTCCTCCCTATCCTCTGCTGTCTGAATCCATGGACTAGCCTCCTCCCTCCTGCCATGCATGGTCTGATGTGCTGCCACTGCCCTCCATTTAGCATGATGTACCAGTCCACTCCTCCTGCCCTCCATTGCCCAATTCTATGGCCCATCATTGACCTCCTGCTTAGTCTCTGTGCTTAGCTTGCTGCCTCTATTCTCCTTCCCCCTGCCATCAGATGTCTTTGTGCATGCTCCTGCTCCATCCCATGGACCTGCCACTCCTATCTACTCTGCGTGTTCTGTTGAGCTGCCACTTCCCTCCCACCTGCCTAGCATTGTCAGATGACTGTAACCTGTCCCTGCCACCTCCACCCTGCCTGTCCACATGCTATGCCCCTATCCCCTTCCTCCTGTCCTCCATGGTCCATTTTACTGCCACACCCTTCTGCACTCCCTGGTCTGTTGTGCTGCAACTGCTCCTCCTGCCTGCCCCGTGCGGTCTGTTGTGAGGCCCCTTCCCCTGAACGCTCTTGGCTGTGCCCAGGTCCTGACCCTCCCTTCTATCCTCCATGGTCCTTTGTGCATGCCCCTGCACCCTTCTTCTTGCCCATCATAGCCATTGTGCTGCCACTAACCCTCCTGCTTGCCATGCATGGTCTTCTGTGCTGCCATGGCCCCTCCCACCTTCCCTGTGTGGTCAGCTAGCTGCCCCTGCCCCCTCCCACCTTCCCTCCATGGTCTGTGTGTATGACATCATAGTCTCATTGTTGCTCTCCATGGTGTGTCTTGTTTCTAGTGCCCATACTGCCTGACCTTCATGGTCAACTTGCTGCTCCTGCCCTGCCCCTTGCCCCAGCCCTCTTTTTCCATGTGCAGACCCCTATTCCCTCCCTCCTGGCTTGCCTGTTCCATTGTAATGCCCCTGATCCGTCCCTCCTGCCCTTTATGGTCTGTTATGCTGCAGCTTTCTCTCCTGTCTGTCCATTATGGTCAGCTAGCTACCATTGCCTCTTTCCCCTCTGTTCTCTGTTGTCCATGTGCATGGTCCCTGCACTCCCTGATGCCTGCCCTGTAGGGTCAGTTTGGTGCACCTCTCCATGTCCCTCCTGTCCTCTGTTATCCGAGTCCATGTCCCTACCCCAATTCCTCCTGCCTACCATGACCCAATGTACCATACTTGCAAACATTTTGAACTTGGTAAGAGGGAGATTTAGAAAAAAAACTGGGGTATTGATTTTCCCCTTTGAGTTACATTAAAAAAGAGGAGATTGTAGACAGGAGACAGATCAAGTAAAGCCCATTTGACCTTAAAAACATTGGACGTTTCCTGGCTGAAACGGGTCTGTTGGCATGTATGGCTGTACTACCACTGCCTCTTCCTTCTGCCCACAATGGTCTATTATATTGCCACAGCCTCTCTTGCCAGTCCTGCATTGTTGGTTTGTTGCCCCTGCCCCCCTTTCCACTGCCCTCCATAGTCTGTTGTGCTGCCACTGCCCTTCCTGCCTGCCCAGTGTGGTCAAATTGTTGCCTCTGCACTCTCCTACCTGCCTTCAATTTTCAGAGTCCGTGGCCCTGGCCTCGGCCTCTCAACAGTATCCCAATGAACAACTAGATTGCTAACATTCTATATTTATTACAAAAGTGTGGAACGCCTGACGTCATCTTGATGTAATCAAAACTGTAATACCTAGAGTATTTCCTTTAGAAATTACATATATGAGAGGGTCTTATTTGCATCAAAATTATGGTTAGTGCTCTAAAAAACTAAAATGAGGACATATTTTCTGAGTTTTCAAATAGCGACAAAGAACTTTTAAATTATTTGTAATCTTTATGTTTTTTTATCAAGTTGACAACTTGATTAAATGTTGCACCTAGGGGAGAGGATGTGGTGTTACTTCCAGAGCTGCAGACTTTGCAACTGGGGAACCAGGTTGGAGTTTCTGCTTCAGCTCAACATTCTGTGATTCTGGTCAAATCACTTAACCTCCCCATGTCTACAACCAGAATGAATTTGATCTTGTGTGATGTAACCAATGCTCATGTAAAGCACTCCAATGCCTGACAAGTCTGCACTATATAAAACTGCAAATACACAAGAAATAAGTGTTTTGCACACTTCTGTCATTGGGCTACATGTGGGCTACATCTGGGTGATATTTGTGCTGCATTTGGGCTCTTTTGTCTCTGGTGGCCATCTTGGGAGATTTATTTGTTATGAAGTTTCCTAATTTCCTCATTTACTGCAGTCTCCTCAGTAGGAAATGCTTTCAGTTTTTTACTTTGATTCCATCAAGAAGGTATTCAGATATGTCACACATTTGCCATAAACTCTGAATGTTAGCACTCCAGTTGCTCATTAGATCACTGTAGTAAAGCTACTGCTCACCAGGGAAGTCTGCTGCTGGTATTCAAAGTGCATGTTTCAATCTGCATGTCAGAATTTTTTTATGAATTAGAAGAGGATTTGAGAAGTCAAAATGTGCCCTGATTTTTCTTTCTGCACCACTAATCATAATTGCTGTGGCAAAATGAACCCCCTCAGTTTGTTCCTTTGTAAATTAAATGTTTTAACTGTTACCACTTTATTCCAATCAAGATGGCTTCAGGTGTGCCATACTTTTGTCATAAGTAAGACTGTTAGCGCTCTAGTTGTTCGTTAGAAAACTCTGGGACATTCTGTCATTGGGCTATACTTGGGCTACATCTCGGTGATATTTGGGCTCTTTTGTCTCTGGTGGCCATTTTGGGAGACTTATTTGTTATGGTGTTTCCTAATTTCCTCATTTACTACAGTCTCCTCAGTAGGAAAAACTTTCAGTTTTTTACTTTGATTCCATCAAGAAGGCATTCAGATGTGTCACACATTTGCCATAAATTCAGAATGTTAGCACTCTAGTTGCTTATTAGATCACTGTAGTAAAGCTACTGCTCACCAGGGAAGTCTGCTGCTGGTATTGAAAGTGCATGTTTCATTCTGCATGTCAGAATGTTTTAATGAAATAGAAGAGGATTTGAGAAGTCACTCAAAATGTGCCCTAACTTTTCTTACTGCAGCACTAATCATACTTTCTATGGCAAAATGAACCCCCTCATTTTGTTCCTTTTTAAATTAAATGTTTGAAGAGTTACCACTTTATTCCAACCAAGATGGCTTCAGGTGTGCCATACTTTTGTCATAAGTAGGACTGTTAGCGCTCTAGTTGTTCTTTAGAACACTCTGGGAAGCTGCAGTAGAACACAAAGGAATCAACTGACAGTCTCTGCCCTTGTTGGATGTACATGTTTTACTGAGAATGTCAGACTTCATTCTCCCATGACTGAGAAAGATAATGTGAATTTACAGAAAATATGCTCTCAGTTTAGCTTATTGATCACCTTCCAAACCTCTGTGGGAAAAGCATGAGAAAATAGTTTTCTCTCAAACATGATTCATGATATCACAGCAGAAGGCTTTTTCACATGGTAAAATCACCTTAGAACACACCACAATTCCTAAAATGAGAATGGTACCATCAACAAATGATTTATAATGTAACTAAAGTCTTAAAATCTTCTATTAACTGCAAGGCTTTTTAATGAGGTGCTATCATGTATATTGGTCCCAAGATGGCTGCCAACACTTCTTGGATGAAGTGCTGACAGCCAATCAGATCTCACAATGAGATGTGTGGTTAGGCTCCGCCCAGATATATATATGATTTTACTTTTGATTTTCTCAGGAACTACTGAACAGATTGACACCAGATATGCAAAAGGCACATCCCTGACCTGAGGACTACCTCTTTGCCAAATTTAAAGTAATTCTGTTCAGCCGTTTGGGCTGTACCTTGGACTAAAGGTCCCTATGGAAAATTGCATGGGAAAAACGCGTTTTGGGACCCCCCTTTTTTCTCAGCCCCCGCTTGACGAATCCCCCCGTGACTTTCAGGGTACAAGCGGAGCGGAGCGTGCCACCTATTTTTGAAATTTTCGCGAGGATTCGTCAATCGGCGCCAAAGTTATTCCAAATAGAATGTTGCGGATTTCCTATGGAAACACGGTCCTAACTATAACTATCTACTGGCGACCGCCAGTAGATAATATATATATATATATATATATATTCAGTGAA
Source organism: Triturus cristatus (assembly GCF_964204655.1). Taxonomy (NCBI): domain Eukaryota; kingdom Metazoa; phylum Chordata; class Amphibia; order Caudata; family Salamandridae; genus Triturus; species Triturus cristatus. The sequence continues at coordinate 910,888,139 of NC_140582.1, read as the reverse complement.
AAAACCATAGGTTTCACACACGTTATAGTTAGCTGGACATTTCACTCGTAAAAAACCAATGAAATTTCCCCGTTATAGTTAGTTAAGCTAACTATAACTCGCGCGCCCGCAATGCACTGCTGATGACGTCGCATATTACATCACTCATGACATGGTCAGTGACATCACTCATGACATCACTGATGACATCTCAAATGACATCACTGATGACATCACTGCTGACATCATCCAGTGAATGTGTGTTTTTCTGAAAATTACATATGTTTTATATATGTATATCTCAAGGTCGATGGAAGAATAAATGAGTATATAAGTGTCTAAATGGATGATTTGTTTTTGAAAAATTGAATGTATTACTGACTGATTAAGTGTATCTTTTTGAATACATGGCTAAGTGAGTAACGTTTAAATGTGTAAATACCTGTATCAGTCTCTCACTTTGTGTATAAGTGGCTGCATTGGTTGGTGACTAGCTACATGAGTGTCTATATAGGTTATTAGTTGGTTTTTTGAGTATCAGTGTCTATATGGTTCGGTGGGGGGTATTACGTAATGCATAGGTGCATGAATGAGTGACTCACTGTTTGTATGTGTTGAAGACAGCATATGTGCAGGACTGTATGGGTGGAAGAGTGTGTGTATGGGTGTGTTAGTGAGTGAATGGCTGTCTCAATAGTGTCTTTATGAGTAACTACATATGTTTTAAACTAGTATATGTGACTATTGGTGTATATAAGTGAGTATATGTGAGAGTGAGAGATTGAAAGAGTTCCTGTATGAATAAGTATGTGTTTCTATAAGTGATTGTTTAAAAGACTAAGTATGTGTAAGTTTCTGTAGAAGTAAGTGTGGTGGTGTGTGTATAACTGTATATGCAAGTAAATGTATGTTTCTTTCTTTATTTTCATGAGTGACTATGTGTGTCAGTAACTCTGTGGATGAGTGGCATTGTGTAACAGGATGTATTGGTGTATGAGTACATATGATGTGTGAGTACACGAATGAGTGACTGTACAGGACTGTTGGTGAATGAGTGGATGTTTATGTGGTTCTTAGAATTATTGAAGAGGTTGTTGTAATTGGTATTGGTATGTCCATTTTTTTGAAAATTTCAGTCTCTATTTTTGAATGTGTGTATCAAAGGTTATATTAGGGTGAGAGGAGATCTGCCACTCCATCACATGGATGATGTCATCAGTGATGTCATCAGTGATGTCATTTGAGATGTCATCAGTGATGTCATGAGTGATGTCACTGACCATGTCATGAGTGATGTAATATGTGACGTCATCAGCAGTGCATTGCGGGCGCGCGAGTTATAGTTAGCTTAACTAACTATAACGGGGAAATTTCATTGGTTTTTTACGTGTGAAATGTCCAGCTAACTATAACGTGTGTGAAACCTATGGTTTTTTCACTGAATTTGCAAGGTTTTTTAAATGCTAATTCCTAACTATAACATGTGTGAAACCTATGGTTTTTTCAGTGAATTTGCAAGGTTTTTTAAATGCTAATCCCTAACTATAACATGTGTGAAACCTATGGTTTTTTCCGTGAATTTGCAAGGTTTTTTAAATGCTAATTTCTAACTATAACGTGTGTGAAACCCATGGTTTTTTCAGTGAATTTGTATGGTTTTTTAAATGCTAATTCTTACCTATAACATATGTGATTCCCATATTTTTTTTTATTGATTTTGTATGATTTTTTTATTATAAATTCTTATCTTAAATGTGTTTTTTTTTTAAAAAAAACAAGTTTTTTAAAAACTTTTTATTCTCTTAAAACACTATGTTTTTTTTAAAAACATATGCAATATATCAAGTTTTCTCTTTTTTTTTTTACCAAACAGGTAAGATATATTAGTATAACATAGAAAATATATATATTTTTTTTTTTTTAGTGCGCGTACGGTAAGCGTACGGTAAGCGTACGGTTTACGCAATGTCCGTAATTTATCTACTCTGTTTGCGTATAGTTACGCAATTTGCGTAGCCGTGCGTACTGTGCGTGGGGCGCGTAGGCGTGTACGCTACACGCGCACGTTACGCGGAAGTGTTGTGGAGTGACTGTTTTACGCATGCGCGCGAGCGCGTGTCTTTTTTACGCGCATGTGCACTTTTACCGTAAGCGCACCGTAAGCGCACCGTAAGCGTAACGTAAGCGTAACGTACGCGCACGGTGGGTCATGTGATCATGAAACACAACTTTTGATTGGTTGAAACTACTTTCAGTTCTAGAACTCTCCTACACCACACCCATTCCCCTCATTTCTGCTTGTGATCCCTTAGGAGAAGGAGCTGACTTGTCTTTGTGATACGATAGCAGACCAGCACTCTTCTGCTGAGAGTGAGGCTAGCAGCACCACCATCAGGCAGAGAAAGAAGAAACAGAAGAGCTCTTTCATATGGGAGTATTTCAGTTTTCCAGAGGGTGAGAAAAAAGTCAATGCTGCCTTGGTGACTTGCAAGCTGTGCCAGCGTGTACTTTCGCGAGGTAATCCCAACAAGAAGTATTCCTTTGGGAATCACACTATGTTGAGACACCTTGAGGATGTGCATCCTAGGACACATGCACGACATACTAGGGGCAACCCTTCAGTAAGTCGAGCAAGCACATCCACAGCAGCTCAGCCGAGTCCTTCTTCGGAAGCTCAGCTGAGCCCTTCATCTGTGGGGGCACAATCATCTTTTTCTGAACCTCTGGAAATGAACCCTCGGTTTGGTAGGGTTACTATGCGGTGTTCATTTTGCCATGATCTAATTGTTCATAGGGAGACCAGTGTTTCCCTCATTAACAACAAAATAGATCAGCACAAATGTCCAACCAGCTAATGTTTCCATACTTCCTTTCCTCTGTCCCTGCATGAACACAACGGCTCTTTTAAGAGCCAACCTTACCTCTCAACTTTTTTTTATTTTTTCTTTAAAACTTTTTTTTTTTTTTTTTACCGTACGCGTACGGTAAGCGTATTTTTTTTTATTTTTTTTTAAAACACTAAAAATCAATTACCACATCTCAAGATCCTTGAGGAATTAATAACTAGATACTAAAAATCTTTTTGAGATAAAGTGGAAGAAAGAGACCTTCTAATTTCTCAGTTACCTGTCCCACCCAACAATTTAATTTTTAATTAAAATGTAATTGAAATTACTTGAAAAAATGGTTGGTTTTTTTTTGAAAATTTTCTTTCACAATCTGAAAAAAAAGAAAAAAGTATTAATATTTAATAAATCAATATATTACACAGTACACGTATTTACATATTTTTCCCCAAAAAATGTTTGCCTTTTTTTTGCTGTTTTCAGAATATATTGCATTTCACTATAAATTGTGAAAGCAATTGCATTCATCATTTAACAGCGGGCAAAAAAAAAATAACAATCTCAAAGATTGTATAAAAAAAGCCCAGAATCTCTTTTAACTTAAACATAACATTATAGAAATGCATAATATTCTAAAAAAATATTAACTAATATCAATACTTATTTCTTTAAAATACCGTCTGACATTTTTGTTTCAGAAGTATAATCACAAAAATATATCTCAAATAACTCCACAATACATCTGGTTCCATTTCCTTTAGGCCAAATAGTAATTTTAAAATTCTTTTTTGATTAAATTTCCAATGGTAATCCAATAAAATTCTAAAGTTTAAATTGTACAGATCTCACCGATTCTCTGTAACATTTCGGTTTCCGAAAGATTAAATAATAATTAAATAAGTCCACAATACAATTGTTTACCTTTCCTCATGGCCAAATAGTAATTTTAAAAATCTTTTTTGAATAAATTTCCAATGGCAATCCAATAACATTCCAAAATTTAAATTGTGCAGATGTTACCGATTTTGTCTAAATTTTTGGTTTTCCAAAGTTTCATTAAAAATTTAAAAAGTCCACATTACAATTGGTTACCTTTCCATTAGGCCAAATGATAATTTGAAAAATCATTTTTTAATAAAATTCCAATGGTAATCCAATAAAATGGTAAAATTGTTTTGTATACATCTTGCCAAGTCTCTCTAAAATTTAGGTTTCAGGAAGATTAGATAGGAATTTGCTAAATCAAAAGGCAAACGTTGCTTGAAAATCAATTGGGAATCATTACACAGTGTCCAGCCTTTTTCACATTTAAGATAAACTGTGTAATGTCCAGAAGTAACAGTAGGTCCTTCATGGAAAATTATTGCAACTGTTACAAAAGTTTTTCCTGAAATTGATAATTGCTGTCCTGTAAACTTCTTTATTAAAGTATCCAATTTTGAACCATCAGCTTTACATCGTTGCATCATTAAAATTACATATTGTCCGTATTCCTTTAAAATTAACGTTGAAAACATTTCAGATTGACACTCACTGCATTCCATGTTATGATTAGCATCTTTAACTAATTTAGCAAAAGTGACTGTTTTACTTTCTGGCAATGTTAAATAAATAAACCTTTCAGAATCAACATTAGAGCCAAATGTATTGTAACAGTTTTCACAACTATGTTCCCATTTCTAAGAGAGACCAAACAAATTTTCAATGGGAACCCCTTCTTCTTCCAGTACCTGAAGAAAAAACATCAAGAATTCCTGTGCGTCTTGCTGTACATTTTGAGAAAACTGTGTTCGTCCTGAACATACATCTAAAAGTTTTCTAATTTCAGTAGCACTTTCTATTTGAGTTTTATCATTACTCAGCTTTTGAAAAAGGAGACTCAAGTCATAACAGAATCTTTTTCTCTGATTTACTATTATCTGCTCTTGCACACTTTCCAGATAAAATGCAACATTCAGCACTACATTAGCGTAGCAGTTGACACCAGAGCTATTTTCAAAATGACATCCTACAACCTCTTCTTCATTTTCCTTTTTCTTTTTGCTTGCAATTACATCACTCATCTTTTTTTTCCTCCTCTCTACATCTTCATTACAGATATTCTCATTTCTCCTTTTACGAGAAACTACACGTTTCTCCAACACAGGATACTGACCTAAATGAGGAGCATAGGTTCTTCTTAATCTATTATACTCCTTTACACAATTTGTATCAGCACTAACTTTTGAGTCATCAAAGTCTATCATGAATAAACCAGATAATGTTTTCACTCGTGACAAAGCTACATAAGCCATACCTTCTTTGAACACAGTTGAACCAATGTTCACAAAAGCACAATCTACAGTCAATCCTTGAGACTTGTGAATAGTTACAGCATATGCTAGCGAAAATGGAAACTGCTTCCTACGTACATATAAGTCTTTCACAAGCATGAAACGAACTGAACAACGACAAATGTCTTTAACTTCTTCTATCTGATCAAATTTTATTTTTAAACATTCAATTCCATCTTTTTTCTGATAATTAATAAAACCCACAACTCTTCCCATAGCTCCATTAACTAAACCTTTTTCAACATCCAAATTTCTCCTTAAAAATACTCTACAGTTCATGCAAACATATAGATTTTTTTCTAATCCAGCTGTTTTGGAAATGTTCTTCTCTAGTGAATCCAATTTATTTTTCAGTGTGCCTGTTAATGTGATAGTAATTCTTCCATCCTCAATTTTGTCCACTGCTTCCAATTTCCTGATATCTTCCTTTTCCAATTTTAAAAGCTCCTCATTGAATATTGAGCATTCACGTAGAGTTGGCATTAAGCAGATGACACTTTTCTTTTCTGCAATGTTCTTGTATATCTTCTCTGCAACTATTTCTTCCTTTGGAAATAAATTATGTAGCAGCCGACTCTGTAATGCTTTTTTGCCAACTTCTGTGAGTAGTCCAATTCTGATATCTTTCAGAATACTTCCATATTCTTCATCGTTTGCTTGCCTCATATTAGTAGTAAGTTCCTTGTACTCAAAGAAGGACCAAATATTTGCATTACCGATGCTTCCCAATGACTTCTTTGTGTCTTCATGTGTCACAGTATTAAACACTGGTTGTCCTTTAACTGGAGTAAGTTGTAGAAGATCCCCAAAAACTATGACATGTTTTCCACCAAATAACACGTCATAGTCTGTCCTTAGAATTTGCTGCATTCTTAAATGCACAAAGGCAAGCATTAAGTTTGATACCATGCTCACCTCATCAATAATGAGAACTTGCATCTTCTTCAATACTCTTGAAACTTCCAAGCATGCTTCTCCAGTTAGCTTGTTGTATTGTATTTTGTTCTCATGCTCCACTGGTAACATTAGCAAACGATGTAAGGTGATTCCTTTTATGTTATAGGCTGCTAACCCAGTTGGAGCAGTAACCACACAAGACAAAGTAGAATCCGTTTTTTGCTGTAGGTAGCTTCTGATGACTTTTATTAGGAAACTTTTTCCAGTTCCAGCTTGTCCACTTACATACATCCTGATTGGATGAAATGATGTGCATGAGCACTCTTTTTTTTCATGTAGAAATCCGTGATCAATTTTGCTTCTGATCTCTTCATAAATTTGTTGCTGCTCTTCATTCAGTTGTCTTTCCAAATTTTGTAAGTCTATAAATTCTTCTTGAGCTTGATTCATAGCCGTTTCCACTTCATTCATGGCTATTGATGCTTCATTTTCAACGATTGGTTGTCCTAGGGGATCTTGACTGAGTGTTCCTGAACTTTGGCTGTCTTGAGAACTGTCTCTAGCTACTTCAGCTGCAATTGTAGTTTCCTGTTCAATTTCTTCATATAACATTTGCAGATAAGTTGAGAATGTACTGCATTGTATGCTGTCTTTGCAAGCATTAAAAGAATCTTCATAGCTTTGAAATTCTCCCAGTAGTTCATCCTCTGTACGCCATGGTTTAAACAGCTGTAAAAGAGCCAAGTAGTAAAATTCCTTTTTGTCAGTAGTGTCGCAACTCAGCTTCCTGTGATTTATCAAACTTCCTTTTGTTTGCTTCACCAAACATCCTTCCTCACCAATGACTTTATATTTTCCATTGTTGATGTCTTCTGCGGCTTTCCGTGAATAAATGTAGTTCTGCAGCACTTCATAGAGACACATGTTCTCCAGATGATGACTTCTTTTTGGATAATATGTGTCCAACATGTTTGATTTCAAAATATCTGTACTTTCTGGGTCATTCTCGGCCAAATATTCAATTTCTCCAACAGATTTCAGTACCCGATTTCTCATTGCTGCAAGGCCTAAACTTGCCCAAATTATTCTTCTTGATTTCGAGTAGAGACTTGCAGAAGATAACCTGAACATTCGTAGGATCCAATTTCTCGATGCGATGCGATAACATCTTTAAACTGAAACTGTACAGCTTCTTACTGACAGTCTTCTCGTGAGAAATCTCTTCCCACATTTCTTTCAATTCAGTTTTTTCAGATTTAGTAATGTAAGACGTTACATATCGAGCAACAGCAATGGAATTGTCAGCTACATACTGTATATCCATGTTAGCATTCCGCATGGATAAAATGACTGGGTTGTAGTCATTTATATTTTTTGATTCTTCTTTTCTTTTTTGGTTGTAGGTATTCTTAGGTGATTTTCTTGTGATAGTATGTCTCACAGATGACATAAAACTGTTTACTCTTCCATTTGAAAGAACAGGTCTAGGAAATCCAAATCGACATTTAGTGTAGTATTTTTCTTTGCTCTTGTATTTCCGTCGACAGTATTTTCCACACCGATGACTTTGGAAACGTAAAACTTGCTCCTTTAACTTTTTCTCTTCTGTGCTTTTTGGTATAGCACATGTTGCATATTCTTCAATGTAAGATAACACTGCTTCATCAGTATCTGTTCCAAACTTTGGGGCATCCTTGATTCACAACAGCATATGAATATGAGGAGCACCTCTTGCCTGGTACTCTTTTCTCCAAAAGAAATCCACTACTTCTCCTAGAGGTGGATTTTTTTTATTGCAGATGAAGGACATCATAGCCTCAAATCTATGATTGAAATATCTGCAAACATTAACCGGATCCAATGAGCACAGTTCTCCTGCTGTCTTGTATTCGATGTTTTTAATGTTTGAATTTGCCTCTCGTAGAAAATCCAGTAAATCATCCCAAGCGTACTCAGCACAGCTTAGGGTAAGGAACCATGTTGGTGTTCCTAAATTCCGTAACATGCATTTTAATTCACCATGGCGTCGGTACCAATATTCATTTGTCCCACGCTGACAAGCCATCAGATTGATCAGTTGTGTTTCCAAATGATCATCTCGGTGCTGCACTTTCTCCATAAAATCCTTAGCAGACACATTTTGTAAATGTACTCCACTTTTTAAAATGTGATTTACTGCATAAGATAGTGCAGACAAGTCGCTTTCAAATAAAAGATGGAACAAATAAGGAATACTTTGTCGAAATCTGGGATCTTCTGCATATAGTCTTGTAGTCCGATACTGAGAAGCTGGAATCTGTTCTGGACGTTCATCGTATCGTCCTCCTTTTCCTTTAGGAAACAGCTGGGGAAAACATCGAGCTTCCAAGCTCTCCTCCCATACACTCACGGGAGTTCCTTTTGCTTTCTTCATCTGAAACAGATCAATATTGTCTCCCATAACTTCTTTTGAATGAAGAGGATGTATGCTAAAATGTTCATAAATTTTTTCTTCCTTTGACTTGTCCACTTTTTCAATTTGTCCAGTTGATGTTTCTGTGTCTTCTTGTAAATCTTCTTCTTCTTCTTCTATATAAATTGATTCATACCATTTGTTATTCCTTTTCAAATACAAATTTGCTCTTTGTACTTTCCGTACATCTACCAGCTCCTGTCAAATCTTCTTATTCTTTGTAGGTACACCATTAACCAGAATAACTAATGGTTCAGTTTCCAAAGTATCCGCATCAATAGTTTCCATATTTTTTTTTCAAATCCAAGGGCAAATACACCACTCTACCTTTTAAACCTCTCAGTAAATCTGAAGGAGGTAATTTACCAGTTTTGGGCTCCATACGTACTATGGTCTGGAACGGATGAACACATTGTATAAGTATAGACTCATATGTATTTAATTCAGAAAGTTCAGCAGGAATAGCATCCAATTCTAAATTATTATGTACAGCTCTGGTCGGCATTCTATTTTCCTCTAACTTGTTGTAACAGTATTTACAAATACGCTGATCTTCACCCAATTCAAAACAATTTTCTAGAAATATATATGTGGCAAAATCTTTCCACTTATAATTATCTTCATTTTCACTCTTTCTGTAGAGATCAACATTCCTAGTTTGTTTTCTATAATGAGTTCTGCGGCAACAAATACAAGTAATATTTGGTCTTTCATTAGAGATTTTTTCAAATTTTGTTATGTGATCATTAAATGTCTTACTTACAGAGGGTTCTACATTCTCTTCCACTTCTTCCTCATTTACTGTGTCCTTTTCTGCACTGTTTTGTTCAGGACCAAAGTAACAAAACTGAATTTCATCAACAACCTTCTCTACATCTGATACCGATCCACGGAACAGAGCCCTATTCAATTCATCTAACTTTATTGCTGGACTTTTAGCAAAATACAACCGTCTCACAAACTTTCTCATTTCAGTATGATGAACAGCCAGCATCCTAAAATGATGGAAAACACTATTACACACTTTTATAGCTAGACAAGCCAGAGAATGACCCTGCAAACCAGTATTCTCTCTCACTCTGCATGGATCTAGATTTTGAAGCACCTTAATCTTCTGTTTTACACTTTTTTTACTATATTCTCTTAGAAACTCACGAAATTTATCAATAGATTCCTGACGCACAGTGCAAATACTACTACAATTCCAAGTGTACACTGGGGCTTTTGGACGTCTCCCCATAGCCTCATCCGCCATCACTTGTACCTCATCTCTTGGAACCATTCTCTCCTTCTCCATTATGCAACCATTTTTCACTTCATAAGCACGACCTCTGGTGTCAACTGCATGCAGCAAACTATTACTTTGAAAATAACTCTCTTCATTAAAAAAAGGTTCACTACTTGAACTATGCATCCATTTTCCTAAAAACACTTTACAAAAGTTTGTTCTGTTCACTACTCTTTTCCTTTTGCTTTGTGATTTCAGTACATTAACCATTTTATCTAATGTACGCATCCTATTCAAAATTAAAATGAATAGTTTCGTTTTTAATTCTAATGCCTTTGCTGCAATGGCTTCAATTTCTTTTTTTCTCTTGTAATATTTTGCCTTTTGCTTATATTTCTTGACATCCTTTATCAAATTGGACATAACTCTTCTCTGAAACATTTTTCTACGTATCTCTTTAAACGCTGTTTTTCTGTTTAAGTAAATCTTTATTGTTGCAGAAGGTATATTTGCATTAACTAAATTCTCAATTTTTTCCTGTTTTTTTCTATTGAAAACATTCTTTCCAGTACAGACATTTTGTACATTTTCCTTTTTTTGAAGATGTTCTTTAAAACATCTTTTGTCTGCTTACCAGAAGATTTGTTCTTTTTCCCAACATGAGCATCTCCAACTAACTTAGGTCCTCCAGTTGTCGTCAAATATAGGTTTTTTTGTGGTCGTTCTTTAGTCTGGATTTTGTAGGCATCTTAAATTTTGTTTACTGCTCTTCAGCAATACCTGAAAAAAACTAAAAAAAAATTCCTTTATTTTATTTAAATATATTACTACATTTTTTATGATCTTTTCAAATCTTAAAATACTATGTACCCCTTTCCTACAAGTGAAAATCACAATAACACCATCACAAATTAAATATCTAAAAACAATTCCTGTGTGCACACAGAGTCATGGTTTGAAATTAGGCAGAAAACAAAATTTCTTTGCCAATTGCAAAGCATACTTTCTACTACTTTTTTGGCAAGTGATAAGTACTTTTACAGTCTGACACATTTTGAATCCACTTTTCAGATTCTGAAAACAGCACATGTCCAAACAGCTTTTTCAGACCAGCAACATGTGTAACCTGGGTGACTGACTACACTCCAGCAAGGGCAACCAGCCTTAGTGATGCTGAATGTATTTGCATTACTGATTAAAACCTCAAACCCCACTCGGTTGTGAATGTTGTGCTTGATTCCACAGGATAAGCAGCTGGGTGTGTGCAAAGAGTCTGCTTCTGCATAAAAAAATAGCTCCCCCTTTCCATCTATTGCAAATGTAAAATCACCAGAGCAATACCAAACACCTTTCTGAGACCAGCAACATGTGTAACCTGGGTGACTGACTACACTCCAGCAAGGGCAACCAGCCTTACTGATGCTGAATGTATTTGCATTACTGACTGAAACCTCAAACCCCACGCGGTTGTCATTACTATGCATGATTCCACAGGATAAGCAGCTGGCTGTGTGCTAAGAGTCTGCTTCTGCACAAAAAAATGGCTCCCCCTTTACATCTAATGCAAATGTAAATTCACCAAAGCAATACGCAATAAATCTCTGCCTGTAATTCCTATTTGCACACAGAGTCATGTTTTCATATTAGTCACAAAACGAAATTTCTTTGCCAATTTGAAAGCACACTTACTACTCTTTTTTTTGGCAAGTGATAAACACTTTTACAGACTGACACATTATGAATCCACTTTTCAGATTCTGATAAAAGCACATGTCCAAACTGCTTTTTAAGACCAGCACCATGTGTAACCTGGGTGACTGACTACACTCCAGCAAGGGCAACCAGCCTTAGTGATGCTGAATGTATTTGCATTACTGACTGAAACCTCAAACCCCACTCGGTTGTGAATACTATCCATGATTCCACAGGATAACCAGCTGGCTGTGTGCTAAGAGTCTGCTTCTGCACAAAAAAATGGCTCCCCCTTTCCATCTAATACAAATGTAAAATCACCAGAGCAATACGCAATAAATCTCTGCCTGTTATTCCTATTTACACACAGAGTCATGTTTTCACATTAGTCACAAAACGAAATTTCTTTGCCAATTTGAAAGCACACTTACTACTCTTTTTTTTGGCAAGTGATAAACACTTTTACAGACTGACACATTATGAATCCACTTTTCAGATTCTGATAAAAGCACATGTCCAAACTGCTTTTTCAGACCAGCACCATGTGTAACCTGGGTGACTGACTACACTCCAGCAAGGGCAACCAGCCTTAGTGATGCTGAATGTATTTGCATTACTGACTGAAACATCAAACCCCACTCGGTTGTGAATACTATCCATGATTCCACAGGATAACCAGCTGCCTGTGTACTAAGAGTCTGCTTCTGCACAAAAAAATACCTCCCCCTTTCCATCTAATACAAATGTAAAATCACAAGAGCAATACGCAATAAATCTCTGCCTGTAATTCCTATTTGCACACAGAGTCATGTTTTCACAATAGTCACAAAACGAAATTTCTTTGCCAATTTGAAAGCACACTTACTACTCTTTTTTTTGGCAAGAGATAAGTGCTTTTACAGACTGACACATTATGAATCCACTTTTCAGATTCTGATAAAAGCACATGTCCAAACTGCTTTTTAAGACCAGCACCATGTGTAACCTGGGTGACTGACTACACTCCAGCAAGGGCAACCAGCCTTAGTGATGCTGAATGTATTTGCATTACTGACTGAATCCTCAAACCCCACTCGGTTGTGAATACTATGCATGATTCCACAGGATAAGCAGCTGGCTGTGTGCTAAGAGTCTGCTTCTGCATACAAAAAAATGGCTCCCCCTTTACATCTAATGCAAATGTAAAATCACCAGAGCAATACGCAATAAATCTCTGCCTTTAATTCCTATTTGCACACAGAGTCATGTTTTCATATTAGTCACAAAACGAAATTTCTTTGCCAATTTGAAAGTACACTTACTACTCTTTTTTTGGCAAGTGATAAACACTTTTACAGACTGACACATTTTGAATCCACTTTTCAGATTCTGAAAACAGCACATGTCCAAACTGCTTTTTAAGACCAGCACCATGTGTAACCTGGGTGACTGACTACACTCCAGCAAGGGCAACCAGCCTTAGTGATGCTGAATGTATTTGCATTACTGACTGAAACCTCAAACCCCACTCGGTTGTGAATACTATCCATGATTCCACAGGATAAGCAGCTGGCTGTGTGCTAAGAGTCTGCTTCTGCATACAAAAAAATGGCTCCCCCTTTACATCTAATGCAAATGTAAAATCACCAGAGCAATACGCAATAAATCTCTGCCTGTAATTCCTATTTGCACACAGAGTCATGTTTTCATATTAGTCACAAAACGAAATTTCTTTGCCAGTTTGAAAGCACACTTACTACTCTTTTTTTTGGCAAGTGATAAACACTTTTACAGACTGACACATTTTTAATCCACTTTTCAGATTCTGATAACAGCACATGTCCAAACTGCTTTTTGAAACCAGCACCATGTGTAACCTGGGTGACTGACTACACTCCAGCAAGGGCAACCAGCCTTAGTGATGCTGAATGTATTTGCATTACTAACTGAAACCTCAAACCCCACTCGGTTGTGAATACTATCCAGGATTCCACAGGATAACCAGCTGCCTGTGTACTAAGAGTCTGCTTCTGCATAAAAAAAAACCTCCCCCTTTCCATCTAATGCAAATGTAAAATCACCAGAGCAATACCAAACAGCTTTCTGAGACCAGCAACATGTGTAACCTGGGTGACTCACTACACTCCAGCAAGGGCAACCAGCCTCATGGATGCTGAATGTATTTGCATTACTGAGTGCAACCTCAAACCCTTAAAGTATTCCTTATTTTTACCAGTACACCTTAAATTTTCGTGAAAACATAGTCCATATTATTTTACATGTTCCTCACATTTAAATTTCTCCCAAAACAGAAAATAATAAACACAACTTCAACAAAAGGAATTCCAATTCTATTATTCATTTCTTAATTTACCATATACATCCCCTCTCAAACTCTAAACTCACCTTTAAAATTAGTTAATTGTAAAAGAAATGTGGCACTCAAACAGCAGATTATCAGAGCCAGGATCTCTGTTCTGTTCACCTCTCTCCTCTCAGCAGAACCAGATAATGGCAAACTTTCCCTCTCTTTTTCCACACATATACATGTTAATTTCAAATCTCAGTGCTTCCCCCTTTTTTTCAAATGTAATCACACATTTCTATTGGTTGAAAACCAACCCTTTTCCAAAAGTACCCTTCCCCCAACTTGACTTCTGCCTAGTACCCTTCCCCCAACTTGACTTCTGCCTGCTACCATAGCAACAGCTCATGGAACACTGCTGTGTGGAGTTAGGTCAGAAGTTCAGCAGACAATGTTTCATTTTCAAAGTGCAAGAGTGCTTGACTTTTCAAACCTAACAGCAAATCCATAGTACTGTTCTTTGGTAACACATTTTTCTGTACCAATACAAAACATGCTTCTATAAATTTACACATACAGCCTAGTTTTTATTCTAGAATGGTATGAAACAGCCAATCAGTTCTTTTTTTATAAAAAAAATATGTATGCCTCCATTTCCAAACTGTCTTTCATTTCTTTTTACCATTCTACTGAATTACACCTCCTGAGTGCATCCAGTTCTCCTTTGAAGATGTTCACAGTGTGGATTGTAGGGCACAGCTATGTCTTCTGGAGTGAAAAGTATGCAGAGAAAACAGATATGGTGAGAGACCTTGCTTTGCCAAATGTAGACATTAAATGGATTGGTCAGAGAGGGTTAAAGTGGCACCAATTGATGCCATTGGTGAAATCCTTCATGCAAATCCAACACCCTGACCTCATAATAGTGCACTGTGGTGGCAATGACCTAGGCACTTTGACTGGGGTAGGTCTGGAAATGCTTATGAAGGAGACCTTTGCACAACTGTTTTCACTTTTCCCTAAAACTGCCTTTGTGTTTTCTAACATATGCCAAAGGCAAAAATGGAACTGGTCCAATCATTTTTGTCCACAGATTGACAAAGCAAGAAAGCACGTCAACAAATCTGTTTCTGCTTTCCTCCGTGACTATGGTATGGGTTCCATTTACCACAACAACTTGCGTTACGACATGCAAGACATTTATAGAGGAGATGGTGTACACTTCACTGATGAAGGGAACAGAGTCTTCCTCTTGAACCTTAGACTCTGCATCGGTACTTACTTGTAGGTACCAATAAAAAATCACTTCATAAACACAACGGCTCTTTTTAGAGCCCCCTAATATCTAAACACTTAAATCTGCATTTCATTTCATTTTTTTTTTTTTTTTTACCGTACGCGTACGGTGAGCTTACCGTACGCGTACCCCGTGATTTTTTTTAAAATCAATAAATGTTTTCTTTGTACTTTTCTGTCCTTCTTTGACCCCCTTACAAATGTTAGGGGGTCTGTAACTCTCTTCCTTGCCCCCTTTTCAAGTTATCACCCTTTTTTTTCTGAGTGAAATACACAAAATGGTGGCCGCCGCTTCCTGGTTTCGACCGATTCGAATGTTTACTAAGATCTAAGAGCCAATCAGAATCGCGCTCGCGCACGTCACCGTACGCGTACGGTAAGCGCACGGTAAGCGCACCGTAAGCTGGCTCAGATATATATATTGATTTAAAGGCTATTTTCTCAGAATCTACTGAACAGATTTACACCAAACCTACAAAAGGCACTTCCTTGACCTGAGGACTACCTCTCTGCCAAATTTCACGTAATTCTGTTCAGCCGTTCGGGCTGTAGCTGTGTCTAAAGGTCCTATGGAAAAATGCATTGGAAAAACGCATTTTGGGACCCCCCTTTTATCTCAGCCCCCGCTTGACGAATCCCCCCGAGACTTTCAGGGTAGGAGCGGAGCGTAGCGCCCCACCTATTTTGAAAATTTCGCGAGGATTCGTCGACCGGCGCCAAAGTTATTCCAAATAGAATGTTGCGGATTTCCTATGGAAACAGGGTCCTAACTATAACTACCTACTGGCGACCGCCAGTAGGTAATATATATATTCACTGAAAAAACCATAGGTTTCAGGGGCGTTATAGTTAGCTGGACTTTTCACTCGTACAAAACCATTGAAATTCCCCCGTTATAGTTAGTTCAGCTAACTATAACTTGCGCGCCCGCAATGCACTGCTGATGACGTCACATATTACATCACTCATGGCATGGTCAGTGACATAACTCATGACATCACTGATGACATCTCAAATGACATCACTGATGACATCACAGATGACATCTTCCAGTGAATGTGTGTTTTTCTGAAAATTACATATGTTTTATGTATGTATATCTCAAGGTCGATGGAAGAATAAATGGGTATATAAGTGTCTAAATGGATGATTTGGTTTTGAAAAATTGATTGTATAACTGACTGATTAAGTGTATCTTAGTGAATACATGGCTTAGTGAGTAATGTTTAAATATGTAAATATCTGTATCAGTCTCTCATTTTGTGTATAAGTGGCTGCATGGGTTGGTGAGTAGCTACATGAGTGTCTATAGAGGTTATTAGTTGGTTTTTTGAGTATCAGTATGAGTGTCTGAGTGTCTGTATGGTTCGGTGGGGGGTATTACGTAGTGTTTAGGCGCATGAATGAGTGACTCACTGTTTGTATGTGTTGAAGACAGCATGTGTGCAGGACTGTATGGGTGAATGAGTGTGTGCATGGGTGTGTTAGTGAGTGAATGACTGTCTCAATAATGTCTTTATGAGTAACTACATATGTTTTAAACTAGTATATGTGACTATTGGTGTATATCAAGTGAGTATATGTGAGAGTGAGAGATTGAAAGAGTTCCTGTATGAATAAGTATGTGTTTCTATAAGTGATTGTTTAAAAGACTAAGTATGTGTAAGTTTCTGTAAAAGTAAGTGTGGTGGTGTGTGTATAACTGTATATGCAAGTAAATGGATGTTTGATTCTTTATTAGCATGAGTGACTATGTGTGTGAGTAACTCTATGGATGAGTGGCGTTGTGTAACAGGATGTATAGGTGTATGAGTACATATGATGAGTGAGTACATGTATGAGTGACTGTATAGGACTGTTGGTGAATGAGTGGATGTGTATGTGGATCTTAGAATTACTGAATAGGTTGTTGTAACTGGTATTGGTATGTCTATTGTTTTGAAATTTTAGTTTCTATTTTTGAATGTGTGTATCAAAGGTTATATTTTTTTTATTGTTCAGTTTTGTAAAGCGCGACTAATACCCAAGGGTGTCCTGGCGCTATAGGAAAGAAATCCATCCTTAGTCTGATCACCGGCGTAACAAAATTAAGATGTAAAAAGGCTGGTCTTAAGTGCCTTCCTGAATTCCAGATGGTTAGATATGTGTCTAAGGCATGGCGGCAGTAGGTTCCAGGCCTTGGTTGCTTTTGCCAGGAAACTACGCCCTCCCCAGTTAACTTTTTTTACCCTAGGGACTGAGACCAATTTGGCCTCAGAAGACCGCAAGTTTCTTCCAGGTGAGTACCATTGAAAGAGCCTTATTAAATAAAGCGGTCCATTTTTATGTAAAGCTCTGTGCGTCATTCACAGAGCTTTAAACAGTACTCGTTTGTTTATTGGCAGCCAATGCAGTTTTTTTATCTCAGCCGAGATAGAGGCATATTTAGGAGTACCAGATATCAATCTTGCCGCAGAATTTGCAGTAGCTGCAGTTTTTTCTGGAGTCCCGCCTGGATGGTAAGGTAAAGACTGTTGCAGTAGTCTAGTTTAGATAGGGCCAGGGCAGAAATGACCATCCTTTGCGACTCTTTGGGGAGAAGGGGCAGTATCTTTTTGCATGATCTCAGGATAAATGATGTAGAGGAGATTACTGCGTTGACTTGGTCCTTAAACAGGAGTTTATTGTCAATGATAATACCCAAGTTCTTGACTTTTCTACAAGGTATGGGGAGAGGGCCTAGTGAATCTGGGAGTCCAAAAGCTTGGATCATTTCCAAACAAGACCACCTCCGTTTTGTTAGAGTTCAGCTTGAGGCAGTTATGGGTCATCCATCTGCCTACTGCCATCATACACTCTTTAAAATCTTCTGCTACGTTAGATATTCCTCCAGGTAGAATGGAAACCACAATCTGAGTATCGTCTGCGTAGGAGGTAAGGTTGAATCCAAAGGATTGCAAGATGTTTTACATACACATTAAAGAGCGTGGGACTGATGGAAGATCCCTGTGGGACCCCACATGGTAAAGAGAAAGCCTTGGCAGTAAAGTCTCCCAACGTGACCGCCTGTATTCTGTCTGCTAGGAAGGACTTAATCAATCTCCAGGCTTTCCCTTTGACACCAATGTCATGTAACCGGTCCATCAATAAACCATGATGGACCGTGTCAAAGGCTGCAGACAGATCCAGCATGATCATTGCAGATTTTGCTCCCTGATCTAAAATAGTTCTAATTTCCTCAGTTGATTTAATTAGCGTGGATTCAGTGCTATGTCCCGCTCTAAAACCATACTGTGTGGGATCTAATAGCTGGGCATCTTCCAAGAATCTGCTGAGTTGTGTATTCATACGTTTTTCAATTATTTTAGCAGGGAGAGGGAGCCTAGATATTGGTCTGAAGTTGTTTGGGTCCATGGGGTCCAGCTGGGTTTTTTTCAATAGCAGAAGGATGGATGCTGATTTCCAAATCATAGGGAAATATCCCTTAGCAAATATAGTATTAATGATTGACGTAAGGATTTCAGCAACTGGATCTGGAGCTAGCTTAAGTACGGATAATGGGCAAGGATCCATAGGGGAACCAGATTTAGTTGTCTCCAAGAGTTTAAGAACCTCGAAGGTGGAAATAGGTGTAAAATTATGTAGCGCCACATTGTTGTTAGCAGAACAGTGTGAATCTACTGACCCTGATGTAGTTGTATCATTATCCGAGTGGGTAAAAGTAGAGAAGATATTATCAACTTTCTCAAAGAAAAAGTTGGCAATTTTGTCACAGAGTTCTTGGCTGGCTTCTATCGGGGGGATGATGGGGTCAGCGAGGGTTTTAACTGTTATAAATAGTTCTTTAGTTGAATTTCCTGATTCTTTGATATTTGAGGCGTAAAAATCTTGTTTAGTTTTGAGAAGATGTTGTTTGTATTGGAGCAAACAGGTCTTATACCGATTTTTGTCCTGTATATCATAATTACTTCGCCATATTCTTTCTATTTGTTTACAGCTGCGTTTAAGTTCTCTTAGTTCTTGCGTGTACCATGGGGACGATGGTCGAACTCTAAAATTGTGGCATATTTTCCTAGGGGCCAATTCCGTACATGCTGAGTCCAGCCACCTGGAATAGTTAAGTGCTGCAGCGTCCAAATCTTCAGGAATGTTGGGAAAGGATTTTGCCAGACGATTAGTTAAGTCGTCTGCGTTCACTTTTTTCCAGGAGCGATACTCCGTATGGTTAGCCGTAGTTTTCGTTGCACCATGCATAGGGGGTGAAACTATGAATTGTATTGCTTTATGATCAGACCAGGTCACCGATAGTGTTTCACTAAAAGTAACATGTGTATTGTTAGTAAAATTGCCATCCAAGGTGTGACCAGCTTTATGGGTGGGTCCCATAACTCGTTGTGTTAAATCTATCGTCTTTAGTAGATCGATGAGTTTATTAGTGTCTGGGTCCTCTTCAGCTTCTAGATGGAAATTAAAATCTCCTAGGATCGAGTAAGAGCTTGATCTAGTTCGTTTTCCACCCAAATGCTAGCTTGTGCTGAGAACACTGCTTTGGGACCGGGAGGCCTATATAAAAGAGTACCTTTAAACGTGTAGTGATACGAAAGGCGAAAGCAAAAATCCAAGGCCTCACAGTCTGGGTTAGTAGAACTATTGAATGTGGCTTTTATGGAGTCTTGATAAATTATAGCTAGTCCACTGCCCTTTTTGTTGAGTCTGTTCTGGGTGTAGCAGTTATACCCAGGGGGTGTAGCTTTGACAATATCAGGCCCAGAGCCCTCATCCGTCCATGACTCCGTTATGAAAGCTATCTTGATTCCTTCATTTTCGATGAGGTGTGCACACTCCGTACTATGTTTTACTAATGATCTGGCGTTTAATAGGAGACATTTAACATTGTTACTTAGTCCTATCCTAGTTTTGATCTTTCTATTGTTGGTCGGCTTGTGTCCAAGTAACTGTTTCGTTATTCCACAGTGAGTGCATGTAATGCTATCTGAAAAAGGTATTATGTCAGGAAAGATGCATCTACACCGGCAGTTGTTCTCCCCGAAATTTAGACCATGCAGTGACTCACTTGAGTAGATCTGACGTCTCGTTGAATCTGGGGAGTAACGGCCAGGAGTACTGGCGCGGGGCACGGGCCGGGTGCGGACGGGCGCAGACAGGCTTGCCTTAGGCGCGCCTTAGGTGTGCCAGTGGCGCACCCGCTGCGCGCGTCCGCTGCGCACCCGCCGCACGCTCGCGCTGGCATCGGTTTAAGTAGGTGTAGCCCAGAAAGCCTAGAGCGCCGACCAGAGTTCCTGCAAGATGGCGGCTTTGCTCTCGCGTCAGCTAGTTCCAGGGCAGAGGTAGGGGGGAGCAATGTGCAAAATAGCAGTAAGCTGAAGGCAATGTTCAAATTAGCAGTCACTGTTAAAAGTTTTGCTTTAAAAATGTTAAAATCCTATTGAAGCAACCAAATACCTCACGATCGAGTGCGCCTTGCCTTACACCCGGCTCAAGCCTCAGGTGTCTTCCTAGCGCGCTCGCGCTGGCATCGGTTTAAGTAGGTGTAGCCCAGAAAGCCTAGAGCACCGACCAGAGATCCTGCAAGATGGCGGCCTTGCTCTTGCGTCAGCTAGTTCCAGTGCAGAGGTAGGGGGGAGCAATGTGCAAAATAGCAGTAAGCTGAAGGTAATGTGCAAATTAGCAGTCACTGTTAAAAGTTTTGCTTTAAAATGTTTTAAATCCTATTGAAGCAACCAAATACCTCACGATCGAGCGCGCCTTGCCTTACACCCGCTCAAGCCTCAGGTGTCTTCCTAGCGCGCTCGCGCTGGCATCGGTTTAAGTAGGTGTAGCCCAGAAAGCCTAGAGGGCCGACCAGAGATCCTGCAAGATGGCGGCCTTGCTCTCGTGTCAGCTAGTTCCAGTGCAGAGGTAGGGGGGAGAGATGTGCAAAATAGCAGTAAGCTGAAGGTAATGTGCAAATTAGCAGTCACTGTTTAAAGTTTTGCTATAAAAATGTTAAAATCCTATTGAAGCAACCAAATACCGCACGATCGAGCGCGCCTTGCCTTACACCCGGCTCAAGCCTCAGGTGTCTTTGTTGCATTGCGGGCGCACAAGTTATAGTTAGCTGAACTAACTATAACAGGGAAATTTCAATGGTTTTGTACGAGTGAAAAGTCCAGCTAACTATAAAGCCCCTGGAACCTATGGTTTTTTCAGTGAATTTCTAAGGTTTTTTAAATGCTAATTCCTAACTATAACGTGCCTGAAACCTATGGTGTTTTCAGTGAATTTCAAAGGTTTTTTAAATGCTAATTTATAACTATGCCTACACAGATAGGACATGTGAAGAAAGAAGAAAAAATGCACAGAAAGAAAAAATGAAATGCAGAAAGAAGCAACAGAAGTCCTCAAAAACGAAGAAAAGTGCAGGAAGAAGGATAACGTGCAGAAAGAACAAACAGAAGAGCAGAAAGAAGCCTTGTTGCAAAATCATCCTGTACCCTCAACTTTTTCAGACGGATACTGGTGGTAACTGAGTCTGACTAACCAGTCCTAGAGCCAGTGCTATGTTAAAAGACACTCAGAGTACAGTGTAAACACCTACATACACTAGGGAACACTATGCCTTGGGGTCCCCCTGTGATTAGCATGACCTCCTATAAAAGCCCCTAGTATATAATAGGGCAGGGGATTAAAACTACCTCTTAAAACGTGCCACAGGGCGTGTTTGCACACGTCACCTCATGCCCCGACGCCCTGTGACCATTTTAAGTTGGGAGATTAAGTCCCCTTGAATCCTGAGGGTCTCTAGGGTCCAACTAGACCACTAGGTACCTCCAGTAAGCGCCACAGAGCTACGTTGCAGAGAGATGTAAAAAGGGGCACGGCCTAGACCACCTCTCTGCATTGCATTGCAGTGGCGCTTACTGGAAGCACCTGGTGGGCTAGTTGGGCCCCAGGGTCCCTCAGGATTGAAGGGGAATTATTTCCCCAACTTAAAACGCACCACAGGGCTTGTTTGCACATGTTAACTCAGGCCCCGTCCCCTCCCTTCACCACTGTGTAAACATGCCCTGTGGCCGTTTTTAGTTGGGAGATTAAGTTCATTTGAATCCTGAGGGTCCCTAGGGTCCAACTAGCCCACTAGGTACCTCCAGTAAGCGCCACAGAGCTGCGTTGCAGAGAGGTGTAAAAAGTGGCACGGCCTGGACCACCTCTCTGCAACGCAGCTCAGTGGCGCTTACTGGAAGCACCTGGTGGGCTAGTTAGCCCCCAGGGGCCCTCAGGATTGAAGGGGAATTATTGACCCCAACTTAAAACGCGCCATAGGGCGTGTTTGCACACGTCACCTCAGGCCCCGTCTCCTCCCTTCACCACTGTGTAAACACGCCCTGTGGCCGTTTTTTAAGTTGGGAGATTAAGTCCCCTTGAATCCTGAGGGTCTCTTGGGGCAAAGTAGCCCACTAGGTACGTCCAGTAAGCACCATTGTAGAGAGGTGTAAAAAGGGGCACGGCCTGCACCACCTCTCTGCAACGCAGAGCAGTGGCGCTTACTGGAAGCACCTGGTGGGCTAGTTGGCCCCCAGGGTCCCTCAGGATTGAAAGGGAATTATTTCCCCAACTTAAATCGCGCCACAGGGTGTGCTTGCACACATCACCTCAGGCCCCGTCCCCTCCCTTCACCACTGTGTAAGTGCGCCCTGTGGCCATCTAAGTTGAGAGATTAAGTCCCCTTGAATTCTAAGGGTCCCTAGGGTCAAACTAGCCCACTAGGTACCTCCAGTAAGCGCCACAGAGCTACGTTGCATAGAGGTGTAAAAAGGGGCGTGGCCTCAGAACACCTGTCTGCAACGCAGCTCCCTGGTGCATACTGGAGATACCTGTTGGACTAGTTGGCCCTCAGGGACCCTCAGTATTGAAGGGAAATTAATGCCCCACCTTACAACTGGCCAGGGGGCGCGTTTGCAGAGTGCTGCAAGGAGGGGGCGTGGCCTCTGGCGCGATGCTGGTCTTTTATTTATTTTATTTTTTTAAGAAGGAGGGCTGTGTGGCCCCCTTCTTTTTCAAATGTATTGGCCCTTGGGACCCCATCCCCCAGGGCCTGCACCCTAATTATTTTTGATGAAAAAAATTAATTTGGCCCTCACAAGGCCTTAATCGGCCCCGGGGACCCCAACCCCCAGGTCATGGCCTTTTTTAAAAAAAAAATCTTTAAGGAGGGGGGCTGCGTTGCCCCCCTACTCAGGCCACTTATAGCCCCGGGGACCCCATCCCCCGGGCCGGCCTTAGTTTTTTATTATTTAAAAAAATATATATATTTATAGAAACACCTAGGACATGCTAGACAAACCGTATGTACCTATCACATGACGATTTGTGTGATATTTATTAAAAGGCGACTATGCATACAATGAATCCACGTGGAATGTATTTACACCGCTAGCAAAGCTCTGACGCGTCTGACGCCCTACCGTGCCTAATCCCGGTGCCCCCGCCGGTGGGTACTCTCCAAGTAGACACCTTTGTCGTTTATTTATACAAACATGGGTAGCTACTGACAGGCACATTTAATGTGATTTGTCAAGCGGGGGTCGAGAAAAAAGGGGGGTCCCAAACCGTGTTTTCTCCATGTTCATTTTCATGGGAAATTTTGTTGCAGCTACAGCCCGAACTGCTTAACGGAATTACACCAAATTTGGCAGAGAAGTAGCTCTTGGTCCAGAGTGCACTCTTTGCTTTAAATGATGCAAATCCGTTCTTGAGAAATTAAAACATATCAATTTTTAGTGACAAGGAGGACTCGCGAACTCTCCTGATCACGAGCTTCATTCTGATTGGCTGCCAACACTCCAAACCAAGAAGTGTTGGCAGCCATCTTGTGACTCGGTAAAACCAAGTCACAAGAAAAAATTGAATAAAATGATTGAAAAAAGAAAAGGGGCAGGGTAGGAACTCCCTGACCCCTTAGGGCTGCTAAAGGGGACCCACAGGGACCCCGGGGGCCCAAAAGAGCATTTTTGTTTTACATTTTCAGTCAGATTCATGCAAGGTGTGCAAATCCGGCCGAAACCTTTTTTTTTAAAACAAAGTGTGGTTTGCCGTGCTTCGTTTTCTTTAAGCCCCGGGGTGGGTCAGGTCCTGGGGGCAATAGCTAATTATGTAGCAGTGGCCAATGGGGGCCCCCTCAGCTCCAGGCACCACCAAATCCCAGGGGCTTTTTTTCTTAATCGGAGGCCTCCCCATGCTGCCCTGGGGACTACCACCTCTCAGGGGCATTTAATTTTTTTAGGGCGGGTGCCTCACGGGGCTCCCCAAGCCCCGGGGACCACCACCTCCAGGGGCTTTAAAATATTTTGGGTGGGGGACCTCACGGGCGCCCCCCAAGTCCCAGAGATTACCACCTTGCCGGGGCTACATGATTTAAAGGTGGGGGGCCACGCGCCCCCCTGCAGTCCCTGGGACCACCACCTCCCGGGACTACTTTCAAAAACAAAGTGTGGGAGGCACTGGTGATTAAAATGCAGGGGTCCATTGCAGGCCCCAGAGGCAATTGCTAATTATGTAGCGGGGGCCCGCAGGGGCCCCCACAGCACCGGATACCACCACATTCCAGGGGCTTTTTCTTAAAAATGCGTTGGGGGCTCTTTTCCCCATGCTGCTCCAGGGACTGCCACCTCCCCGGGGCTTTTCATTATTTTAGGGCAGGTAGGCTATGCGGGCCCCGCAAGCCCCGGGGACCACAACCTCCCCAGGGCTTTGTAGTTTTTTGGGCGGGGGACCTCATAAGCCCTCCAAGCCCTGGGGATCACCACCTCTCCGGGGCTACATGATTTAAATGTGGGGGGCCATGCGGCCACCCTGCAGCCCCGGGGACCACCACCACCCGGGACTACTTTCAAACACAAAGTGGGGGGGCACTGTTGATTAAAATGCAGGGGTCCATTTCAGGCCCTGGAGACCACCACCTCCCCGGGGTTTTAGTCAGTTGGAAGCTCTAGATGGCCCTGG
The DNA here is from genome assembly GCF_964204655.1 of Triturus cristatus. Lineage (NCBI taxonomy): Eukaryota > Metazoa > Chordata > Amphibia > Caudata > Salamandridae > Triturus > Triturus cristatus. The sequence continues at coordinate 910,863,151 of NC_140582.1, read as the reverse complement.
GGATCACCTGGAGACCGCCACCGGCTCCTGTAATGTCCTGGGGTGCACCCCCCGAGACATTGCTGTTTGCTGTATGATTGAGTGAAAGGATGTATGTAGACCAATGAATCAGTGAGTGGGTATGTACCAACTGTTATTGGCATATCTATGGTTTTGAGAATGTTAGTCTGTATTTTAGAGTGGCTGTATGAAATGTTATATTAGGGTGTGAGGAGGTGCATCAGATATTAGGTGGATTATGTCATCAGTAATGTCATCAGTGATGTCATTTCAGATGTCATGAGTGATGTCACTGATCATGTCATGAGTGATGTAATGTGAGACATCATCAGCAGTGCATTGAGGGGTGCGAGTTATAGTTTGCTGAATTAACTATAACGGCTTAATTTATCTGGTTTTGTATGAGTGAAATGTTTAACTAACTATAACTTTCCTGAAACCTGTGTTTTTTTTCAATGAATATATATAGATATATATGTATATATGTGTATGTGTATATATACACAATACTTTATTGTTTTGAAACTTTAGCAATCATTTCTTGATAGTTTCACCATATGCATTTGCTTAGTATCAGGCCATGTTTTGGATTATACAAGTTTTGCTCGAGACAGATATTAAAAACTCTACTTTTTATAGAAGAATGTTTACATTTTAATGTAAAACGTTTTCTGTTATAAAAGAGTTTTTGGATAAATCTGATTCTTGTCAATACTAACCAGACACATCCTTGCACAATTCTTTTTTACTGAGTCAGGCGATTTCTCTGAAAGCTCAACCTACTCCACCTGTTGTTATCGACTAAGTGTCTGTGTTTGTGAGATCAGACCTTTGCAAACTCACCATGGATCGGTGGTGGAAGTGACAACAAATATTGAGCACTTAACGCTGTTGGGGCACAGGTCTTTCTTCAGGGACCTGCAAGACTTAAAATCATTATGGGTGGTTGGTCACAATTTTTCGATGCTGAGTCACATGCAGCACAGGCTCTTAGTCAATGGCCGGGATCACCCCCCGACTTAATCGAAAATAATGTTGGCTTGATTATTATTTGTCTCTAGGTCCTGCCTACTGCTTGACTTGTGCTATGACTTATGATTGAATATGCACACTTCATCTTGTTTTCTTTTATTGCAGTTCCTTTTTGTCTTCTCTTCTGTTTTGATGTATTTGGGTTTTAGGTGCAGGGTGCTGAGGAGTAGATGTTGGGGGGAATGGGGTAGAGATCTCACACAGCTGTCTCTCCAGCTGACAGCCCAGGAGTAGGATGATTATTTTGCCTAGATATAGGGGAAGGAACCTTTGGGGGTGAGAATTAGTGCAATGTTTTAAATTTGTCAGCTGAACAGGAACTCAGCTTTGAGGTGGTTGTGGAGAGCTTGGGAGATACTTAGGGTAAAATGAGTCAGAATGTTCACAAGGTTTTATCTGAATGGGCATCTAGCCATGATGTATGCCTTTATTTGTGATATGAATATGGAATAGTTAAAATTATCGTTTACAGTTTGCTTCAATGGATTGATTACAAATTATGTGTTGGAATGTTGCTGGCCTTAATCGCCCCCTTATGTGATAATTAGTATGAGAAGAGATACTGCAGTATAAGCTGCAATTACTTTGGTTAACGAAGACCCACTTGGTCTATAAGGATCATCACTACTGGCTATAAGCACTTTTCAGTCTGTTTGTATTCGGGGGTTGCTATACTGTCTGCTAGGCGCGCTGAACTTAAAACTGCTGCTGACCCAAGGGGGAGGTGGGCTATTGCTCAGCTGCTTTTATATGGTCGAAAGTTTGTTCTATGTACAATATGTGGTCCAAATGTAGATGGCCTGGGGATGTTTTCTCAGCTTTGTCTATAAATTCTACATTAGGTGGGGGATTTAATATTAATGGTCGATCTCAACTGTGTAATGGACTATGGGAAAGATACTACCAATTGTTCTGCCTACCACCATGTGGTTAAAACAAGGGCATCCATTCTAGAAATATCCATGTTACATGAGCTGACTGATGTATCAAGGGCCTTTTATCCCTCTAGGCCAAGGTTTACCTTTTATTCCTCCCCTCACAAGCAGCACTCTATGACATGATATTTTCTGGGGTACATTTAGTTCAAAGTCCTGAATTGTAAGTCTGACCTAAGATCAGCTCAGTCCATAATCCAGTATTGCTTATATTCCATGCAGCCACTGGTAGAAGGGAAATCCATAATTTCACGTTCACTCATCTCATTTTCTCCACTCCTGAATATGGAACCTGCCTGTCTGGGTTACTTAGGGAGTTTATAATGTCAAACACTGGAACAGCTTCTCCATGGGTTGTGTGGGATGCTATGAAGGTGTTTGTATGTGGAATTATGCTGCAGTTTATTTTCAAAAAAGATAAGGTGATACAGGTCGGAGTAATATAGCTGTGTCAACGAATAAGGGAACTAGAGCTTCGGCATGCTAAAGCAATTCTAGCAAGAGGTCCAGGGGAGCAACCTGTCTGTTTAGAACTAGTAGCAAGTCAGAATCTTTTAAGATCAGGGATTTTGGGAAAAGGTGGCCACCAGCCATCGTAACAATAAAGGACTTCAGTATAAGCATGGTGAGAATATTGACTGAATACCAGCCCATCTGAACTCTGATAGAAGATCTAGGTGTGTTATCCAAGTATTAAAGGCAATGATGGAGCTGTTTATAGCCAACCTCAACTAATCAATCAGTCTGATCTCTCTGAATATTTACAGGGTTGTAGTCAGAAGATAACCATGTGTCGATTTCACAGGGAGACATTTCTGAGTCTGCTATTAAGACTCCGCCATCTGGAAAGGTGGCTGAGGAAGACGCCATCCCACTTGAGTTTTATCAGATATTCATTGATATCTTACTACAAGAATGTATTAATCTGATGGGGCATATTGGTAGCGGGAGAGAGGCCCCTACCTCATAGAATCTTATGGATAGTGCAGGTCTTTTTAAGAAAAACAAGACACCAGAGGACAAGGGCTCTTATTTTGCTAATATATTATCTACTTGGCTGGCCCCTTTAGTTCAGAATTTGGCCTCGCCTCAAAGAGCATGGTTTCTACCCAGCAGGGATACTGCGTGTCATATTAATATGGCAATTGTAGTGTTTGATATTGCTGAAAGAACTGTTAAAAGGGTCAGCATGATCCTATAAGATGCAGAAAAGGCTTTTGTGTGGGTAACATGGGAATGTTTATGGGCAACAATGAGGGTCCTTGTTACTGGTGCCAGATTTATCAAGTGGGAACAATCTCTCTATATGAATCCTATGGCCAAGAACTGTTCTTCACCATTTAGAATCTTTAGGGGCACCCACCAGGGATGCCTACTGTCCAGCCCTTTTGCTCGCATTATATATTGAGCCTTACTCGAAGTCCCTCTTACTAAATCAAGGGATCCAGCCAGTGGTATCTAATGGCTTTGAGCTCAGAATTACAGCCTATGTCGAGAATGTGGCCAATTTTACATTGGACACACTCACTATTATCGACCAAGTCTCAGACGGTGCTTATAGATATAGAGCCTTTTCTGGCTGTGAATTAAATTTATCTAAAACAAGCATATTGCTTAAATATCAGGCGGTGGATCTGATCCCAGGGATAGCAGCAACAGCTACTTAACTAGAAGTCAGGCTGAGTAGGCAAGTTGATAGTAGTTTTAAACAGAACTAAGAACCTCTCCTGCAGTCAGTTATTGCTAAATTGCGCTTGTGGAATTGATTCCATATTAGCATACTACGCTGTTGTTTGTATCTATTTTGAGCAATCCCCATTTGAGTTCAGTTCTGGACTCTTTTTATGAGTGCCTTGAGGGTGCCATCCGCAGCTTTATATGGGGCTATAGACATGCCAGGTGTGCTATTCTCTTCTTGAAACTCCTGTATAAACAAGGGGGGTTTCAGCTTCGGGACTTTAAGCTTTACTTTTGGACAGCCTTTGTTGGTCGCATACAGAATTTGCTTATGGGGTGGGAGCCGGAACCATCCATTTTGGGCTGCCAACTGGGTTTGGGGTGATGTCAGGTGTTTTTTTCCTAGGCTTTCTGATCCCAAATACTACAAATGCATATAGTTTAAAGTTACTAGGAACATTATTCGTACTTGGAGGGATAAATGTTCTAAATACTCCAAAGCTACTGTGCATACATACACGCCACTTTGAGGGAATCCAACATTTCCTGAGGTTTTTCATCATTCAGTGGACAAGGCTTGGGCAAGGATAGGGGTGAAGGCTGTTGGACAGCTATATGACAGTAATGTGTTCTATTTGTTTGCTTCCCTTCAGGATTGCTATGATCTTCTTCCTCAATTTACAGTTGTTGGATTATTTCCTATATGGATGTAAGAATTTGATAAATCTTGAAGGATAGGACATCTTGTCTTACTTATATAAGGTACCGGGAAACGCACAGATTAGTGCAATATATCAGACGTTTAGTGCATATAGCACTGATGAGAGCCTACTACTGGCTTCTAAATGAAACAGGATGCTACTTCCATACATACACGCCACTTTGGGGGAATCCAACATTTCCTGAGGTTTTTCATCATTCAGTGGGCAAGGCTTGGGCAAGGATAGGGGTGAAGGCTGTTAGACAGCAATATGACAGTAATGTGTTCTATTTGTTTGCTTCCCTTCAGGATTGCTATGATTTTCTTCCTCAATGTACAGTTGTTGGATTATTTCTTATATGGATGTATGATTAGTGCAATATATCAGACCATTAGTACAGATAGCACTGATGAGAGCCTACTACTGGCTTCTAAATGAAACAAGATGCTTACTTTCATGACTTTTCCAGATGAGATGAGAACCAGAGTGCTCTAGAGATTTTCGAGTGCTCTGCCCAATCTGTAAGCTTAAAGTTGCATCAGTTCAAGACCATTTGCATGCTTTATTATACACCTGAAAGGATTTCCAAATGAACTGCAATCTACTGTTCGGATAAGATTTACTGTCCGAAGTGTGGGTTTTCCATAGAATAACAAACTCTAGAGAGTTACCCTATAATAGACAAAAAAGGGACAGGGTATAAACACCAAGAACAAAAATTATTCCCTTTTTGTTCAAAAGCTAATTTGTGTTTTTTATTTTTTTTAATTAATTTTCAGAAAACGTTATGTATTTTTCTTTTTTATATATGATATGCCCCAAAAATCTAGGGCAAAAATAAATATAACCTAATCAAATAGAGATATATATTAATGGATCCTCACTGTCTAACATCAATATTCCCTTGGAAAACTACAAATTCAAATGCATCCATGGGTGAACACAAAGCAATTAATGTCAATAATCATCAATAAGACAAATACAAAATTGTATGTATTTAAAAAAGGCAATGTTTTTATATAATTTATTCTTGTACAACTAATCAGGAAGATATAATAAACATGAACAGTACAGTAAACACGTTAAAAAATTCACACAAAGACTTTCCTTGCCTGCAAAAGCACGATAATCATGTTACGGGTGTGTAATCGTAATTCAAATGATGCACGCAGTCAAGCAATATCATTGCAATAAGAAATGTGCCATTTTGTTATTTCTTCCCATATAATTAAATTGTCATGAAACAGGTGCACCAAACAGACATTTACTGTAAGTAGTGTTAAGTATTGTAATGTTAGAGTAAAATGTAGACTTCATGTAATGTGCCTGAAATAAAGGAAATGTATTTCTGTGCCCCCAAGTTGAAGCATGCACATAATATGATCTGAGCTGGCAGTAACTTTAAGATACATGCACGCTCCTCTAATAACTTCCGGTTGCTCACACCAAGGCGCCATTAAAATCCAAAGGAAAGAAGGCATTTAATACCATCTCGAAATAGGCAGAGGCTTGGAGATGGAGCTTTGTCGATATGAGTGACAGTCTAAAATGTAACTGTGGGGATTTTGAAACAACTTTCTCAGAATGATCAGTGATAGACATTAAATAATTATTTCAGCATAAAGCAATCTCTCGGAATCAGGTGATTAAAGTACTGTTCAAGACTAAGGCTGCGATTGGTTACCAAATTGACTGACTTCAAAAATAACAACGGGAGAGGTAAGTGAACTTCACTGTTGGTGAACTACGATGTTGTGTATGTACTAATTTGCACATCTTTCATATAGAGCACACATTTATCATCCCTACTACCCTCAAGGAACCTAAGTATCCATATGGATTCGTTAAGTGGTCAAGACCGCAAATTCAAATAACCCTAGGAGGAAACTAAAAGGTGAAGGTGAGCAATGCAATAATGTATTCAAAAACAATTCTAGTAAATATATATTGTAATATAGATTTGCATCTCCTAATAGGAATGGCTACGATTGCAATATTGATGGGTATGGTAAATCATTGTGAAAAAGAAGGGATACATCCAGAAGAAGGCATACATTTTGAAAGCTTGTCTGTCAATATCACATATTTGACTTTAGGTTTTTAATTCTCCAATGTTTAAATAGTTTTCTTTCTATTGTACATATCATGTGGGCTGGGTATTACCTCCATTGTACATACAATGTATGCTGGGTATAACCTTTCAAAGTAGGTAGGCTCACATCATTTGAACCTAGAAAACGTTTTAAACTTGTTTCTGTGAAATATATATGATAATTGTTGAAATGTATGTATGGATGCTTCATATATGAATACATTGAGTAGAATAACAAATTGTGCATGGCCACACATGGCAGTAAATGTGTTCAATTATGGTCTTGATCAAGATTATAAAGAGTGAAATAAGGAATATGTGAAGTGAAGAGAGTGACCTGGGAAATGCACCTGAGAAGGTAGCCTACTGTTCTTTGACCATGATTGAATAGGCCTTGGGAAAGGTCCTTGTATCGATTATAAGTGAAATAAATATGTTTTTAGTAGACACAGGTACCAGGTTTTACTGTATCTGACCCCCTTTATTTTAATAATGGTGATTCTGACAGGCGACACGATTGTTGCAAAAATAAATATACCATAAACATATAAATGAATAGATATAGTCATTCTTTCCTATCATGAATAAAATTATGACAATGAGGTGTGATAATTTTTACATATATCATTCCATTGACCCAGCTGTGAGAAATAGATTCATAGCATTTCTCTCTTTACCTTCTAAACTAGTTTTGTTTTCTGTACATACCCTCTAACTGATTTCGATCTATGTTGGAAATCAGACTTACAATGTTTAATATTGTGTTCTGATTTACTACTATATTTTGAATTTGAGCAGAACAGGAATGGTAACAAACAATCAGGAAAAAATTCTCCATATACAAATCAATCATAATCCTTATAATCTACCACCTGAGACCATAAGACATAATACTTACAAGAAATATCGCAATACAATACAGATGAGTTTTATAACAATATTTGCTGCATAATAGAAACTCCCTGTTAAATCAATACACAGAGCTAAATAACATCCATAGTTGCATTATCGTAAAACATGAAACCCCCTTTCATGCTAGTCCTATACATAAAAGTTCTTTTACTACAGTGAAGCAGTGTTTACTCGAGAGGGCTAAACAATCTCTTCGGGATTTTTTTCTAATGGAAGAGATCAATAGCAGCAAAACCTTTCAACAGAGGGTGTATGAGGAAAGCCAGATGGTAGGTAAATTGTTAGCTGGGGCGATGAAATTCAAACAGGAAGCGGCACTCGTGTCTGAGATTATCGATCCTCAAACCGGGAATATAACGGGCGAAAAGGAAGGAATAGATAAGGTTTTTATCGAGCATTATGTGAAACTGTATGCCACAAACTAGGAGATACCCTCGGAACAGATAATTAGATATTTTGAGAGAATAGCTTTGCCGTGCCTTTCAGGAGTTCGATTTGAGCAAATGGGTCAACAGATTACGGAATTGGAGGTTTCGCAAGCAATAAAATCTATTGCAGGAGCCAAGGCGTGTGGAGCCGATGGCTTTCCTGCTGAACTTTATAAAATATTTTTAAATGAATTGACTCCCTTCCTGACAAAGCTGTTCAATGCTATTAAAAACGGTTCCGATATTCCATCTAATTTTAAATGGTCCGTGATTGTCAGCTTTGTCAAGAAGGATAAAAATTCAAAGGACGTGAATTCCTACCGTCCCATTAGCTTGCTCAACGTTGACTATAAAATTCTGATGAAAATATGGGCTCAGCGGATTACACCAGCCGCTCAAGAGCTAGTTCACAGTGATCAATCTGGCTTTGTAGCTGGCCGCTTCATGTCATCAAATACCGGATTCTTAATCCAAGCCCTAGATTATTTTACTTGCAATAAAATTCCGTCATTGTTTATGATGGTCGACGCCGAGAAGGCTTTTGACCTCGAAAACTGGGAGGCATTATTTCTGGGCTCAATAATTTCGGATTTCCGCTTTCTGTCATTCACATGCTAAGGAATATATATCAGGGGGCTGAAGCCAGAATAGTGGTGAATGCCGAACAGATTGGGACAGTATCCATCAGGTGGGGGACCAGGCAGGGTTGCCCCCTGTCCCCCCTATTGTTCACTTTTTTTATTGAGCCATTGGCAATTAGAATTCATGAAAATCCCGAAATTAGACTGCCCATAGATGGGATGGAGAAACTGAAACTCTTCGCGGATGATATTATTCTTTATTTGCTTCCTGATAAATCTAATCTAGAGCGGCTTCTAGCCGAGTTCACTAGCTTTGAATCTATAGGGGGGTACAAAATTAATCAAAATAAAACAGAAATTATCACATTAAATATCAATAATAATTCTTTTTTACCACCCATTCTGCAAAAACCAGCATCTAAGTCAGCCCCCATACGTTATTTGGGTATTTTCATCTCTAAATCAATAGATCAACTGTTTATACTGAATTATACTGCCATGCTGATAAAAATAAAAAACCTGCTGGATAAATTGTCAGTACTTCCTTTGACAGTGATAGGACGTGTGGCACAGATAAAAATGTCCATCCTCCCTCTTCTGGTGTTTCTCTTCAGTAACGTCCCTCTAAAAATTAATGCAAGCTATTTTAAAGAAATAGACTCTTTATTCAGGAACTTTATATGGGCTAAGAAGGCTCCTAGGGTGAAACTTGAAGTGTTGCAATTGGAGGTTGATAAAGGGGGGCTAGCACTTCCAAAAATCCGTACTTATTACGAGGCTGCGATCCTCGATATAGCAGCTCGTTTATTGGATCTCAATAACTCAGAAGGTCATTTCTTTCTAAATCGGATGGTTCAGGAGGCAGGTGAACAACTTCCTACTTTCCTAAAAATTATTAAATTGCCAAAAAACACTAGATATAAGACACTACGTGATCTGTCATCTAAACTTCAATTGTTATTTAAACAGCATACTTTTCAAGGTTGTGTTTATTTAACGCTCCAGGAATGCAAGACCTTAGGTTTATTACTTCATCCCTCACGAATCTCGAAATGGAGGGAGATTGGTATTGAGGAACTGGGTCATTTCTATACGAACAATAAGGTGATCTCGTGGCAGGAGGTCCAAATCAAACTTATAGATCAAACTATACCTAATTTCCTTGACTATTTGCAGGTCATCAATTTTCTGAAAAAGACCAATTTCCCCACCCCTTCTGCGACGATGAATTTGGCTTCCCTGCTCTACAAAACCAAAGTAACAGGCATAGGCAAATGGTACACTTTGCTCCGGAAGGATAGTGAGATCCCTATCCTACATATATTTTTGGGGAAGGTTGAGCGGGAAACGGGGTGTGCATTGTCCGGTCAAGAATGGCAACTTCAAGCCCGGCTTGGCCATAAGGCCCTGAGAGCGGCTAATTTTAAACGGATGGCTTTTTTAAATAGATGGCTAGCATACTATACCCCCAAGACCCTGAGTAAACGATATCCTGATGTGGAAAATAGATGCTTTCGTTGTCAGGCCGAGGAGGAAGGAAATTGGCTTCACATTTTTTACACCTGTCCTAATCTTAATGAATTCTGGGGAAATATCTTTGCAGCTATAAGTCAGGCCCTCCAAAAGCCGGTAGATCCAGAAGTCGAAATTGCTTTATTCGGAATCTCCAGAGTTAAACCAGGACTGACCAAACATGAAGAAGTATATGTAATGATTTGTTCAGTGATAGCACATTCCTTAATTCTTCAAAACTGGAGGTCGCTAGAGATCCCCTCTTTTATGAAATGGGTCAATAAAATGAAGCGTACGAGGAGATTTGAGGAAGCGTATGCTATGAGGGTGGGAGCAACAAGTACATTTCTTAAGATCTGGCAGTTATTTGACAATGGTACTATGTACACTCTTTAAGTAGACTCCTTCCAGCATTCAATATTTTAAAACATTGCTTCACTGTAGTAAAAGAAATATATCTTATTCTTCACGCATCTTTCAATTACTGTGGTTCAGTTGTGCTTTCACCATCTGAGGAGGGTGGTGCAGGATGAAGATAACAAGTGGAGTTTGGAATACGTACAGATCCCAATTCAGTCTCCATAGTCCGTTCGAAGGGTTCTCCTCTATTACCACATTGCTGTATTGTTGATCACTATGTGCTAGAAAACAATAAAGTATCACACTGCCTATGCAAAATGCAGTACAAATACAGGCAAGCCCTCTTCGTGGAAGCTCAATTGATGTATAAAGTGCTGTAGCGAACAGGATGGAGAATGAAATGTTTGCTATGTTGCAAACACCCCAATATGTTGACCACAGTCAAATGAAATACAATGCCATTGAATATTACAATAGATGCCACAGTAGACAGTGTAAATATTCGAGCAGATGTACGAACACACAAATTTGTGAATTGTTAATAGAACATTTTTGCCAGGAAGTGACTCACCGCTTCCAATGTATAGGTCACAGGAGGTTTTAAGAGGAACTGAGTCACATTAAACCACAGAGAAGACCACAGATAGCGAGGAGCCTGCAAGTGTATAAAGTTCCAGGAAGAGAAAAATAAAGATTTAAGGAATAGAGCCTGAGATCCTCTTGGTGGAATGTCTGACCAGTAATAGCTGAGTTTGTAGAAATTCATCTCTGTCTGTTTCTGAAGCTATGAAACGCAACATGTTGCTAAGATTTCAGGAGTGAACAAATGTTATCGGAGTTGCAATCCAGAGGATGGAGGAGATTTACAAAAGGACATATAATATGGACTACAGGAAAAAGAAGATGGTCAACAGTTGGAGGCAGTACATCTAGTGGTAAGACGCCTATCAATATAGCCAATACACACTCCACTGTGGGAGACAATCAACTCCACAAAGGCAGCAACTGGGGTGAGTGACATCCGTAAAGCTGTGGCATCACTAGCATGTCAGTCTTAAAATCCCTAACCCCTACTATACTGATGTGTATTATGTTACCATACCACCTGCCCTTAAGACAAGTAAACTGTGGGAGCTGTAGTGCTGTGAAAATAACATCAATCATTATTGCCATTGTGTGGCTTTGTAAAAATAAAATAAGTAAACATGGCAGGGCATACTTTACCTTGCATCAGGTAGGCATTACATTGGTGGTGCATGGACATTCTCGTGCTTCCACCCATGTATACTGATGCAAACCCATATTTAAAAAGACTTGTCAACATTGGTTTGTGCCAAAATAGTTAGTTTACCTGAGACTGAGGTAACAAGGAGAAATATTGTATCTTTATTTCTCCTGGTTTGTTCGTCTTTTCATGTGTTCTGCATTCTGGAAGATTATTTTTTGTGCAGGAAGGTATCCTTTACTGCACAAAATCTATCCTGACCACAACACTGACAACAATGCAATGTGACACAAGGGTGCCTATGTTGGTGGTAGGCACCCACAAGTGCGGCATATGAGGAGAGAGCAGAAATACTCCATGTCTTTGAAAATATGGAACAGCTCTGCTCTCTCTCTTTCTCGCAACACAGAGCAGCAACGTTACTTACTGTGTTGTGGTGACAAGCTGGATTATTAGTTTGGGTGGACGGTAGTTCAGGGAAAGTAATAAAAGCACTATTGTTCTTAGATCCAGATGCAGTAATTTAAACTTGAACTCAACCTCTGATAACGATGTCACAGAGCATGCAGGCTTAACTTAAGAAAATGTGTCAAGCATTTAAAAGGACCAAAACAGTTAACAAGTCAAAAAAACTGCACAAAAAAATCCCACTCTAATTTTTAAAAATAGATAATAATTTAAAGAACAAAATGACACCATAACAACAGAAATCCTATAAGGGTAATAGGAGATGTGAGTGGTTAAATCTTTAAATAAAAAATAGCATGATAATGTGATGAGCGCCAACCTTGGTCATCTGATTGCACTTGACCAATAACTATGCAAAAGTTAAGGTTGACCATGATGGAGTGCATGTCAGATAGAGGGACCAGGTTTGTCCTGATTGAAAAGTTACCTCCCTATGTTAACAATCTTCAGTGAAGCAGATAGTGGGGCTGGCTGCGAGAGAATGGGCTCAAATCAAAGGGTTTCTGCATCGATATTTAGCCTCAGCAAAACCATTGGTTTTGAGTGAGAAAAGCTACATGCTTTCATACCCAGTAGGTCTCCGGCATTGATCAGTTCTCCTTCGAAGGCGAGGCAGTGAAGCTGTAGTTTGCCACTGAAGATGGCTCGTTATCGACAGATTCCAGCTTCAAGAGGAAAATGTAGCTGGAGATATGGTGAAGTCTGCTTCAGCTGCAATACACACATGTCAGATTGGCTGGGCAGGTTGATCCAATGATTATACAAGTAAAAGGTTTGTAGAACATTTTTAAGTTCCAGGTATTCCAAGGAAACTCGAAAGAGTACACTTTGCCACCCACAGCTCAGGGTGCAAGGACCTCAGGAACAGCACTTGGAGGTCAAGACTCATACCAGGAGAAGACACCTGCAGGGTCCAGGGCAGGCCCAGTTGGAACTGGTCAGATGGGCTCTTTAGGAAAAGTGAGGATCTTGTGTGCCCTGCAGCTTAACAGGAGGTGACACAACAAGCTGGAGCAGTTCCGGTCCTTATGATTTTCCTCACATGTCTACAGCAGGTACAGTCCTTCTTCAGTCTCCCACTGGTCCAGTAGTGTCTGAAGAGGGTGATAACTTGTACCACATTTATGCCTGGCACTAGCCTGTTGGTAGTGGTGATTATTGGCCCCTACCTAACAAATAGGTTCCCTGGGGTAACCCTACCAACTTTTGCAGTAGTTCCTGTGTGTCCTGCTGCAAACAATCCCATCATGCCCATCTCTACCTGAACTCAACCTGGCAAACATACCTCAGTGGTGTAGCCAGAGAAATGAGCATCCCCTCCTCTGTAGTGACTCAAAATCAGCTCTGGGTGCAGCTCCTCTATCCTGGAACGTTTACCTGGATGACTAGATGAACACAGGAGGGGGTAGGCCCAGGTGTTAGCTACATCTGCCTGTGACAGAGCAGGCCTCTTTAGAGTTAATTAGGTTCCTGGGCAGTGCCCATATGGTTTGTCTGTCAGAGGAACAGAACACCTCTCCACACTTAACGCCTTTGTCTAAGGTCGGGGAGCAAGTTCACAAGTCATCAAAGGGGCTATTCAGCTCCTAAGTGACAGTTTGAAACTCATGCCAATGGACTTCTAGTGGCTATATGCAGGTATAAAGGTGACTTTTTAAAGTAATTTTTGAGAGGATGTGGCCTAACGGCTAAAGCAGTAAATCTCAAAGCTGGGGAATCAGGTTTTAGTCTCGGCAGGGTGATTCTGGCCAAATCACAATCTCCACGTGCCTACCCCCCAAAAAAATGAATCTGTAACGCAACTGGTGCTCATGTAAAGTGCTCTGATACCTTTGGGTAAAATGGATTTATAATAACTATTTTAAAGATTTGCAGCTGATTCCTAAGCAGATCTAGCATTATTTATTTTTAATATTATATTGCAATGCTTTTTGATGGGACAGATAACCCTGCTACAGTGAAAATAGCTTTTGGGACCTTGTCACTGCAAGTACATTTTTTACACTAAGCTTTTACATGCCCTACATGCACACTGCCTTATTTGATATTAATGCTAACTTCCTGGAGATTTATTAATACTTCAATGGAGGGTTTTAGGCATGTTAAAAGGCGTTATTTTGATAGGTCAAAAGTGCAGTTTTAAAACTGCACAAACAGGCAGCAGTGGTGGGCCTGCAGCTATATTTTGTACTATCATACTAATGGTGGCAAAAAGTATGCTTGAGTCCATTTACAGGCTCTGGGTACACTTTGTATGATATATTAGGGATGTATAGGTAAGTAAAATATGCCAATTAGTAGCATTGCCAATTTCAACACATTTTAAAGGTGAGAGCACATACACTAGGGCCTGGTTAGCAGAGTCTCAGTGTACATAGCCCAAACAACAGTAGCATCAGTCCAAACAAAGAGGGTGTGGTGGTGATCATTCAAAAAGAGGCATTCTCCCACAGCTGCACAAAATATTAGTAAATATCGCCCTCACTCTTTGAGAAATAATGTACTACTTTAAGCTAAGGAGGCTTGAGAACAAAAAGAGGAGTTGCTTGGAGTACACAGTGCAGCTGAGAAAAACTTACAATTAGATCTATGTCACTAAGCAATCTAACAGGCATCACAAATCCTCAATGCATCTGCAAGTATAGTCTCACAAACCAACTAGTGCTGTGAGAAGACCACATATAAATATAAAAAAGGAACCTCAGTCAGTCATCCATCAGTAGTAACTACATGTATTAATAACAAGTACATGGTCTTGAGTCTAGCTCTTATACAATGTATTTTATTAATTATATCAGTACTTTTCACAAAGAGAACACTCACCAGAGATAACATACTGGGCTTGATAGTTCTCTGTTACTAAATGTGCTCCCCATTTAATGCTAAGTATAAACCCTTATTAAAAGCATTTACAAGAGAATTTCGCAGCTCAACAGTTCATTAAATTATTATTATTTTTCATTTTTTTCTGAAAGTACCTCCATTAAAAGTAAACATATATCCTGAATCTTTTCTGAAATGAGGGTAACAATTCATGGGAAATTCCCATTGATTTTCAAACTCCAGTCTGTTAGTCAATTAAAGCCCCCTTTCCAAGGAAAAATTGTTCTGTCCTTAGGTCAAGAGTGGTTCAACCACATTTTTGGGATATGAATTTGGATGCCTTTTCAGTACTCTACCCCTTATTTTAAAAAAGAGTCCAGGTTTTCTTAATCCGGAGATATGTTCCTTCGTATTATTTGAGACCCCACCCTCACTGAGTGAAACAACAAGCACAGGCTGCTACAGCGGCACACAAATAATAAACGGAGCATTGCTGTGGAATAGTGCATTACCACGTGGAGGCAGGTGTGCCGATCCCTAGTGTAGTGCAGAGCAAACAACTGGTAGCCTTGAAGGTCCTAAAATCACTTCATGGTGCTCTCAGTAATGACAGCATTGCATTTAAATGTCAGCAACCCCAATGCATGCAACTATTAGGGAATATGATAGATCGATCAGTTCAGAGACTCTCTACAGCCATCTATATCCTCTCATTCGACACAGTCAATAAACAGGGTGCGATGGCACTCTGGAGTAGGGATCTAGAGTAGGGCATGGAGCAGGTACCAACCAATACACCTTGAATTAATGCAAACATTACACACAGCATCTAGAGAAAGCGTTACTCATGTAGAGGGAAGTGAGGAGGTATCAAGTCTAAGGAATTCATCAAGGGTCAATACAAGGCGGTGCACTAGTGTTTGAAGTTGGGAGGTACCTGGGCATGGGGCAGGGTCATGGACACAGAAATCACTGGAAGCAAAGAGTGCAGAATAATAAATGTAAACCAAAATCAACATAACTAAAGAGTTTCTTTTGTCTTTAGAGCTATACCTTTTGCACATCAGCATTATGGCAGATGTTAAATTCTTTTTTGCTTTCCTCGGCTTCTACATTTAGCTACAAAACATTTCTTTTAGTTCCAAAGTGAAATAGAATTATTTTCGCCATCGTACAGTAGTAGGCAATTAATGATTTGTAGCTTTGTGAAGCATCTTCATCTGAGAAAGAAATCAATTAACCCCTTCTGTGCCACGCCCTTTCCCCCTCCTGTGCCGGGCGTTTTATTAGTGGGTGGGGTTCATGACGAGATAGTCTCGTCATGGGCACAGCGCGACCGTGCTCCATGACGAGACTATCTCGTCATGGGCACTGAAGAGGTTAAAGAAGTGAGGGCTAATGCTGTGCAATGAAGTCACATAAATTAGGTAATCTGATCATTGTAATTTGCTTTAGTGTCTTATACAAAAGAATTGTCATGAGAATGAATTGAGTAGAGAATGTAGTTTTAAATAAGTACCTTTACAATCGTTATGTTAAAAGCACTTTCTCTTATTCCCTCACTTAAAATTAACAGAACTAGTAGTAGTAGTAGCAGTAATAATAATAATAATAATACTGATAGTAATAATAATAATCATGTGTTTTTTACATAGCAATTCAAACTGCAATTCGGTGAGAAACAGTGTTTACAACACTGTCTCCACAATGCGGTACCATTACAACGTGGTCGTTACAACGACTGCGTTGTTACCACGCATGCCATTCCATCGTAAGTCATTTCTACGACTTGCTGTAGGAGGCGCGCTTGTGTTGGATTTAGAATCCAACACCTTCCCTGCTTTCACACAAACTGGAGTAAAAATAGTAAATAATACTATTCCTAAGTCCAGCGTGCCCCCTACAGCAAGTAGTTGAAATGACTTGCAATGTAATGGTCTACGTGGTAACAACGCAGTCGTTGTAATGACTGCGTTGTAAAGGAATGCGTGAGCAACACATTAGTTGTAAACTATATTCCAATTCAGCCAGTGAAAACATTAAACAACAACATCAGAGAAAAAAAAACCTCATGACTTAATTGGATCTTAAAACTTAAAAATAACACATGATTTCCCTTAGTGGTAACAAAACAAAACAAAGATTTCACTCCTTAAGAGGTTGTCACAATCAAAAAGTAAATTCACAACAAAACAATGTTTGCATCCTAAACTTTCACAATCAAAACAAGGTTTTCCTAAATTTCTTCAACACAGACCGCAAGTCACACCACAATGAACTTCCCCTGCCTAAAATGAAGATAAACCTCTAAGAAAATAAAGGCACAATTGTCTAACAAAAAAATAACTAGTCTACCGTTGTGGATTAGCCTTGTAGTCCCTACTGCAGCCTAGTTAGATTCATAATGGAAGCAGTAGTTTGATGGACTACTCATAAGAGCCCTACTACATTTTTAACTGACGATTATTACACTGAATCTCCTGTGAATACACAAATATTTCCCTGAGGCATCTAGGCATACGACCTCATTAATGGAACTTGAACCTTAATGTTTAATAACTGTCCTATTTGAATCACCCAAACTTTGATTGGTGAGCATGTGATGTTTTGACTGTGCTTTTAAAAAGTACAAGGTCTAACGGCAATGTTGAGACTGAGCTGTTTGAGTCCTCTGTATTTGACCAGTGACTGCATGTATATGAAGGTCAACATCATACTGTCAGAGACTAGTGCTTTTAAGACTCAGTTATTGGATTTCATTTAATTGCTTCCAGTTAAGGCCAGATAATTCAATTTGTCCTCCAGTATTTTAAAAAAAGTCCATAAATACCTTATATGCAAAAATGATATACAATGTTTTGTTGGCATAACCTCAAAATATAGAAACCTGGCACCTAGATTGAGGTATCCATGAGAATATGTGCCTTGGTATGCTTTCCTATCCAGGATATTTGTAACATTGATGTTGCTTTGTGACTTCTTTCTCTTCTGTGACTTCTGTGTAGGAAGGCAACTGCATTTGAAGAAGTGGTTGTGAAGCACACACCGATATGGGGGTTCAGCGTGCAAATCTAGAACAATAAGTAATGGACAAGTTTATCCAATGCAGTTGTTTATGCATAGTGTTGTAATGCAATTTTCTGGTGGCAATACATGAATAAATGTGAATAAAACTCTATGATATAACACCAAAAGATAGCTTTTAAAAAGTATATTTGGAAAGAGAATGCAGATGTTGCCATCACTTAAAATGACATATGTTTTGGAGCAACAGTAATAAATTGTATGCAAATCGTATTTGCTACAATCAGTTTGCAAACTATGAGAGAATGCAGAACACCTGGCATACATTTTATCTGACATCAAGTCATGCAGTAGGCAGATGAATGCATCCACTAGTAGCAGAGAACGCAACTATCCAGGTATAAATCGGACAATGGTGGAGGGCTAGTTTACAATGTCACACTTTGTACAATATGAGGTTGACTGGTGCTTGCATTTCATCTTTATATGGAAGGTGCTATGCAATGTTTTACAGGATCATATACCATGTACAGGAGTGTGTGATTGTTAGCATAGTAACACCATTATTGTTGCGACAGTAGCAGTATTCTTGGCCTAATAGTGGCTTCTGGGTGAAACAGCATAGAGCCCCTTACAATTGAGCCACTACTCTTGACAAATGATGTAGGAGTGTCTCTCATGTGGGATCTTTCAGGAATGAATATTCATAATCAGGTATAACCTTGAGGTAAGGCAATTTTCTATATTACACTGCATACTAACATTATGCTGTATCAAGACATGCCTGCAAAGTAACGAAGTATCTGTAGCAACAATGACCATCATTGATCATTGTGTATCTTATTGGTAGTTAGATGCCAGTTACTTCCTGAAACCCTTTGGGGGTCTGGCACAGTTCTGTGATTGTTTGCAACCCCAGTCAAATTTGGGCTACATGAGTGAAGTGCAGCTTGAAAATTGCAGCGCAGTGAGTTGGATGCCTCAAATTTCACTTCACTGTTGAGGTCCAACTAGACTGTAACTATTCTGACAACTAATTTTGTTCCTTTAAAAAAGAATCAGCCATGGCAGTTCAAGTTGGATTGGTCTTATTCGAGCTCAATAAAAAATTAATTCAACATGCTTGGTCTCTGTCCAGAGTAGAATAGCAGGTGAAAGAATCTCTGACCTCCTGGTAAGAGACCTGCTCTCTCCCCAGCAGCTCCACAGTTGTGCCGCTGACCCCGTTCACCTTGTTGCTGGTAGGTGTGCGTGGCCCTCCTCCACCCACAGGCTCCTGCCTGCATCTCATCCCTGCTGGTCCAGTGGGAGAGCCTTGCTCTTCTGCTGCTCCACTGCTGTCTGTCCTGTGTTTGTGCCAATTTTCCTGTCTATTGTCTGTTTTCTTTAATTATGCCTGTAAATTGTCTTTTCTGCATTCTGTTGTATTTTGCCTGGTTGTTACTGTTTGTACTGTCTCTTCTTACCTGTGCAATTGTTGTGCCCATTTTCACTGCTCTTTCCTGCTGCTGCTGACTCCGCAGCACCTCCCCCCTGCCTGTTCCCTCCCCCTTCCCTATTTAATTGAGTCTGCTGCAACACCAAAGGCAAGCACGTGAGCGCCTGTCTGAGACCCGACCATGCCAGTGCCACGATCACCCACTGCTATGACTCGCTGCCCTCCACTCACTCAACCCCGGAAGGAACAACAACTGGCAGCTTTCCACATTAAACACAACCCATGGCCAGTTCTCCTGACGCCACTGATGCCAAACCTTCACCACCCTCCGTCGCCTCAACGCTGGATGCCAACACCACTGAAGCCCTGAAATGCATCCTCTGCAACATGCACTCCCTGCACGGATATGCTGAAGAGATCTGGGACCTCCTCGATACCTTCTCACCAGACATCACCTTCTTCATGGAAACCTGGACCAATGCCTCCTCCGCCCCTGGCATCGCCACCACAGGCTACAAGATCCAGATGAAGGACCACCTCAATTGCCCAGGAGGAGGACTCGCCATTGCACACAAGAGCTCCCGCCGACCCTCCACTACAAGCAACTCCTCCGCCACCACCGAACACCTTCACTTACAGATCCAGACCAACCCCAGAACCACACTTTGCAGCACCTTTGCCTAAACGCCCTCTGGACCCAGCGCTTTTTTTGCCACTACCATTGCTGACCTCATCACATCCCAAGCCATCACCTCCATGGACTACACACTCATCGGAGACCTGAACTTCCACCTCGACAAACCTCAGCGACCCCAACTCTACCACCCTCCTGGACTACCTTGCCAACATCGGACTGAAACAGCTTATCAACACTCCTACCCACAAGGCAGTACACACCCTCAACCCCATCTTTGCAGGTGGGAAAAACATCTGCTTCAGCCGCACCATGCAGCCCCTCTGGATAGGCCACCACTGCATAAACATCTCCTTCAACACCGCCACTGCTCTCAAACCCACTTATCATCCCTCTGCGTAGGAACTGGAGCAAGGCCACAGAGGAGCACCTCAACTCCACCCTCATCCACGACCCCCCCACCTTGAACACCACCAACTCTGCAGCCAAGGACCTACACTGCTGGATCAACAACTGCGCAGGCAAGCTCGCACCCTCCGCACCACAGACAGACGACACCCCCTGAGGGCCATCTGTTTCACCTCGGACCTCCAAGGAGTCAGAAGCTCCTGCAGACATCTCAAAAAACCTTGTAGAAACAGCAAAACCACGGAAGACATGACCACCTACAAGAACGCCATGACAGAATACCACCAAAGCAGAAGATCCACAAAGAAGACCTTCATTTGGAACAAAATCCTCACCAACTCCAGCAACTCTAAGAAACTCTTCAACATCATCCAGCAATTAACCAGACCCACCAGCAAAGCCACTGATGTCACTCCCTCCCAGGACCTCTGCAACAAGCTCGGCTCCTACTTCCACCTGAAAATCAAGGCCCTCTACGACAACTTCAGCTAGCAGACTCCAGAAAACCACCCTTTCCTCCAGCGATGACAGCCAGCCCAAAATCACTGCCTGGACGCCGGTCACCACCAAAGATACCACCATGACCATGACGAGCACTCACTCAGGAGCCCCCATGAACCCCTGCCCTCCGCACATCTTCGCAGAGCCGCCACCACCATAGTGCCTGAGCTACAACGCACCATCAATGCCTCCTTCGAATCCTTCACTTTCCCCGGTGACTGGAAACACACAGAAATCAAGCCCCTCCTCAAGAAACCCCCTGGAGACCTGACTGACCTGAAAAAATACCAACCCATCTCTCTTCTACCCTTCACAGCCAAAGTCACTGAGAAGATTGTCAACCCCCAGCTGACAAACTTCATCAAAGAGAACTCCATCCTCCTCCCTTCCCAATCCAGATTCGGCAGCAACCACAGCACCGGGACCACCCTCCTGGCCACCACAGATGACATCTGCATGCTCCTTGACCAAGGCCACACCGCAGCCTTTGACACTGTCTCCCACCGCACCCTCACTGCCAGATTCCATGACGCCGGAATACAGGGAACCAACCTTGACTGGCTCTGCTCCTTCCTAGCCGGCAGGACCCAAAGGATCAGACTCCTGCCTTTCCTCTACGAACCTACAGAGATCTACTACGGAGTACCCCAAGGATCATCACTCAGTCTTACGCTCTTCAACATCTACACGGTCCCCCTCACTGCCACACAGCATGGACTCAGCATTGTATCCTACGCTGACGACACCTGGCGCATCCTCTCCCTCAAGAAGGACCCCAAAACCACCGGACTAAGCTTGCAAAAAGGAATGAAAGACATTGCAGCTTGGATGAGCAGCAGCTGTCTGAAATTCAACTCAGAGAAGACAGAAGTCCTTGCCCTTTGACCCACCCCCTCAGCTTGGGACAACTCCTGGTGGCCCTACGTACTACGTACCCCAACCACCCCCATGGACCACGCGCGGAAGCTCAGCATCATACTCTACTCCACCCTCACCATGACCCGACAGATCAACGCCGTCGCCTCCACCTGCGTCAACACCCTCAAAATCCTCCGCAAGACTTTCAAGTGGATCCCCGAAGCCAGAAAGTCCATCACCCACATACTCATAATATGGGGGAGAGGAGTTGGCCTAACGGCTAGGGCCCTCGACCTCGGACCCGGAAAACTGGGTTGGAGTTTTGGTTATGACGCTGAACATCCTGTGATTCTGGGCAAATCACTTAATCTCCCCGTTCCTAACAAAAATATGAATGTGTGTCCTCATGTAACATAACTGGTGCTATGTAAAGCGCTCTGATACCCAATAGGATTCGGGTCAAGTTCGCACTATCTAAAACTCTGCAAAACAAAAAACAAGCAGGCTGGACTACGTAAACAACCTCTAGGCTGGAATCAACAAATCCCTGCTACAGAAACTCCAGACCATCCAGACCACTGTGGCCAGACTCGCCCTCGGCATCCCATGACAAGAGCACATCAGCCAACACCTGGACGACCTCCACTGGCTCCCCTTCGAGAAAAGAGTAACCTTCAAGCTACTCACCCACACCTACAAATCCCTCCACAACACCGGACCCAAATACCTCAACGAAAGAGTCTCCTTCCACGTACCCAACAGGAACTTCTGCTCTGCCGACCTCGCCCTAGCAGACACCCTGCGCATCTGCAGAACCAGAGCCGGTGGAAGAGCCTTCTCCTACATCAAGGCCAAAGCCTGAAATGAGCTCCCAGTCAATATCAGATTCTCCCCTACTATGCACACATTCAGAAGAGCCTCAAGACCTGGCTCTTTGGCTGAACCGGAGCTACACACCTCGCCCCCCAGCACCTTGAGAACCTCATGGGTGAGTAGCATGCTTTAAACCCCTTGATTGATTGATTGATTGATTGATTGATTGATTGATTGATTGATTGATTGATTGATTGATTGATTCAAAAAAGGATGGATGGATTGGAATCTGGCCTGAGTAATGCCCAAAGACTGATATTAACTTACGCATTCCTTCCATCACTTTCTTTTCTAAATGAGATGCAATACGTTGGACGGGTATGTTTGAACATGGGCCTGTGCTCTTCCGAGCAGGTGGAGTGAGGGGTAGGTTCACTGCGAATGGGCACCAGCTGAACTGATGTTAATAGTCTTAAAGTACCCTTTGCCTGTACCTTGAAGTAGCTAAGTTACCAACCCCATTGGGTTGGTCCAAAAATAAGGTACCTCAGTGAAATGGGTTTGAGTGCTTGGTTCACTCCTGAAACTAACACTGAACTAACCACTGTGTAGATAGTGAAGTTACACTTTTTGGTCCTGAAGAATTGCTCGTGATCTCTGACACATGAGGCAAGAAACATGTTGGCCACTACTTTGTAGCCACCACTGACCATTATTTTAGCGGTGACACACCATTGCTGTTTTTAATTGGGACCAGTGGGCTCACTGATTAAATTAATTTTGAAGCACCACTGCACCTAATTTTTATCCTTTTCCACACCATCCCTTCACTCATCCCATCCACACCTACACCACATGGCCATACACATGCACTACACCAAACGGCTTGGAAAAACGATCTCCGAAAAGGATCCCCTCATAGGGTGCCCGTCTGACATTGCAGTGCTGATCTGACTAGGAGCATGCCCAAGATGAAGCATGACACCCAGCTGGGTGTGTGAGGGCCCCATTTCCCAAATTGGGAGACACCCTGTCTCCACCTAAGGGTGAGGGTGTTACAAATGACCTAGCCTCTGCCTCCCTCCTCTCCCCATAGGAGCTGGAGACCGCTTCTGCTGGCCTGTGCTCACCGTACCATAAGACTTAAGCTTCACCTGACTGGAGAGGCTCAACTAAGCTGAAACTGGTCTGGGATTGATCCATTGTTGTTTAGAGGGCCCTGGGCCTGACAGTTTGGGAAGGACCAAGGATGAAATAAATATGGTTAGTCTTCATCGGAGTTGACACAGTGGACTAATTCAATAATTTAAATCATCCCTTTTTTGTACGACACCCTTCCTGCAATGGGCATGCCCATATGTGGGTTCTGTGCTAACTTTACCAGAGGGCTCAGGCTGTACCACACTGATAAGGCCACACTGGGGGAATACTGGCCAGGCATGCCAGTTTGAATTGCACTGTTTCTATATAAATAACAGGAAGTCTGGTATGAAAATGTCTGTTTTTTTTGTCTGAAGTATCATAGTGGGCAATAAAAACATGATGTCGTACTTTCAGCTACACCCAGTCATGGCATTTTCAAAATTGTAATTTAAAATCCAATGTTACCAATACAGAGGACTTTTCATTACAATTCCAAAGATACAAAACACTTACTGGTTACCTATTCCCATTTGGAAGTTACAGCTTAGTATATCCAATAAGGTAGCCCCTTTTTTATCCTATGGCAGAGGTAGGCCTTGCAGTAGTGAAAAACGAATTTAAGATGTTTTCACTACCAGGACATGTATAACTTAAAAGTACATGTCCTAGTTTGGGCTGTCCAGGTCCTACCCGAGGGGTGAAATATGTATTAAAAAGGAAGCCTTGGGCCTGGCAAAGGGTTTATTTTACCAGCAGATCTGAGACGTATTTAAAGGGCTACTTAATTGGGTGGCACAATCAGTACGGCAGGTAAATTAGCACTATTTAACTTACATGTCCTGGGCACATGAAGTACCACTTTACAAGGGACTTACAAGTAAACTAAACATGCCAATTGAGTATAAGTCAATTCTACCATGATGTAAGGAAAAAGTACAAGCACGCTAGGACTGTTTAGCAGTGATAAAGTGTGCAGAGTTCTAAAAGCCACAAAAGCAGGTTCCGTAAACAGAGGGTAAAGGAAAAACATTGGGGATCACTCTGCAGAAAGGGTCAAGTGCAATATGTAGGAATTAGGATGGCAGTGCCACCCCGGTTAAGGTTGGACTGAAGCCACCTTTTTCTCTGTGTATGGGGTGGATGTTAAAGCCCTAATTGGCTTACCGCCCAGCATAGTGAAGTTGTTGAAATGACCAATCATCAAAGGGACCAAAGTAGAGGCTCTGAGGAAAATTGCAGCCAGCATGATCACAGTGGTGGACCAACGGTTTTCCGAAAGTGGATTGTCTTAGATACCCTCCATAGGGTACTAAACACTGACAAAACGATGACATTTAAATGGTCACTTTTGAGTGGGGAGGGGTTAAGGGCCTGAAGTACCTTGAGACCCTCAGAGGTGAGTAGCGCGCTTCACAAATCCCTGATTGATTGATTGATTAATTGATTGAAGAAGGTAGCTGTGAGCCATGCCTTTCCAGTGATGTGTCTTTTGGTAAACAAACTTGAAACCTTTGCTTGTGCTGAGGTGGAAAGGAAGCCTCCTGCAGAGATGTTTGGTCTGCCTGAAGGGTTGTGTGTGGACACAAAGGACCAGACAGCCCATCAGGAAAATCAAGGGAGCCTGAAGTCTGGAACAATGGCCAAGCATCCCACAACTAAGAGACAGGGAAAAAGACATGGGAAACCAGACTCAATATTTTCCACATCCCAGAAGGAATTTGACCCCCAGAGAGGGGATCTGGAGCCTAGAGGGGAAGAAGAGCCTATGAAGAGAGACCTGCCAGAGCACTCTAAGGTGCATGGGACAGAGGGACCCTCCAGGGAAGAATGCTGTTAAGTGAAGACAGAACACTCAACTCTTAAAGGCCTTTGGTGACAGGCTGAAATCTAGGAGCAGAGGGGGGTACCAGTGGAACCCACAGCTACTTCTAGGAAGTTGGTGTCTTAAACAGCTAAACTAGGGACACAAAACCTGGAACAACCGCGAGATTGGGGGTCTCCCAGCAGTACGGGGCATTCCTCTTAATCATAGCCTATGATATGCCCTTGGTTAGGCAACTGGGGGAGACCTAAACCTTGAACAGGTTGATCAACCACTTTTACTGGCCTCAGATGTCTGAGAAGGAAACATTTATTTGGCTACTGCACTGGACTTCAAGCCAGTGTTAGAACCAGATGGCAAAAATAAGCTCCTCTGATCCCACTACCTGGGAAAATTGATATTGTCAGGCCCCTGGACCCTGAAACATCTTCAAGGAACAGATTTATCTTGTTTGTGATGTACCATGCTACTAACTACCTTGAAGCCATTCCTCTGAAGACGGTGAATACACCCATGGTGGCCAGGGCCTTGCTTGGTATCTTTACCAGAGTAGGGTTCCCCAAATTGTTAATATCAGAGCGGGGACAAACTTTATGTCTGCATACTTGAAGACTATGTGGGATGAGTATGAGTGATTTACGAGTTCACCACCCCGTATCACTCCAAACTGATAGGCTTGTGGAGAGATTCAACAAGTCCCTAAAAAGTATGATTATGGGGTTGTCCTAGAAACTCTGCAGGAAGTGTGATGTCCGTCTCCCATGCCTTGTATTTGCCTACAGGGAGGTACTACTAAAGGTAGTAGACTTCAGACACTTTGAGCTTTTGTGTGGGCACCTTCTCTAGGGCCTTTTAAGTCTTGTCAGAGAAGGGTGGGAGAAACCTTTCGAGTAAACCATAGAGAAATTTGAGAACTATGTACTGGTCCTGCGTTCTCACAAGGCTAAGTACATAAAGAGGGCCGATAAAATTTGTTATGACCAAAGACAACCTTGCTGGAATACCAGCCACACCGTAAAGCATGGGTTGTGGACCCTGTGGAGCCCAGGGCCTTCCAAGACAAATAGACTGGACCCTAAATGGTACAGGATAAGATGAGCAAGGACCTTGGTACCCCCGTAAACCAGCCGCGGCCCGTGCAGTTAAGAGAAGAGGGGCGGTGAGGCCGGGTGAGGGGGGATTTCAACAGACGATGACAAGGGGAATAAAATCATTTATTTCATTTTCCCTCGTCATCGTCTATCAAAATCCCCCCCAGTTGGCCCCACCGTTATTACATGCCTGGGCCGTGGCTTCCAGACACCCCACAAAGCGATCCTTGTGAACTGTCTGAAACACCACTTAGACAGGGCAAACATGATCACGGTCATGGTCCGTGGCAGAGGGGTTGAAAAAGACAGTGAGCCTCTCTCAGACCTCCTATCCCACAATGCAAAGGATGTTTCCATGGAGGGAGTAATGCTCTCCACTACAATGACAGACCAGCAGCAGAGAGATAGTCACTAATTGCTGGGATAGTTTGCAAGACTTTCCTCCCTGAGACCTGGACTGTCTCAGTGGTGTGTTAATGATGTTGAAATTGGTGACAGCTTCTTTGTCAGAAACAAAAAATAAAGTAAACAAATGTTGTATGAGGGGACAATTGCACCCTCTAGCAGTCCCTAAGCCAACCCTCTGATGCTGGTGCCCAGTGCCAAACCGAACGGGGTGGGGGCGGAACTCATTTTCTGTGTGGACTACAGAGGACTGAATGCAATCACCAAAACAGGCACACACTCCATTCCAGAGTTGATAAGATCTTCCACTAGTTGGGGTCTGCTAAGTCTTTCAGCACATTTGATCTGACTTCAGGGCACTGGCAGATTGCCCTGATTGAGAGAGCAAAGGAGAGAGCAGCATTCTCAACTCCAGAGTGCCGTGTTTAATTTAAACAAATATCCTTTGGACTGTAGGATGCCCCTACCACCTTCAAGAGACTAGTGAACATTCCAGAGACTGGTGAACTGGGTTCTGTCTGGGTGGAGACAGTTAGTGCATTATATCCAAATGATGCTGCTGTCTTCAGCTCTATCTGTTAGGAACACCTGACCAATCTCAGGAAGATGCTTCAGGCCCTGCAACAGGCAGGACTGCCTATAAAGGTCAGCAAGTGCCAGATATGGCTGGGATCTATAGTGTGCATGGTCCTCCAAGATGGCAAAGGACATGTGCAGGCACTCCAGCCTAGGTTCAACATGTTATTACTATGGAATCTCACAAAAACAAATTCCTGTCAGAGCTTTCCTGGGTCTGACAGGTTACTAGGGAAGGTGTGTCAATGAGTATGGCATCATTGTAGCCCCCTGACAGAACTGACTTCAAAGAAGCAGCCATAGAAAATCATATGGACTGAGGCGTGTCAAAAGGCCTGTGACACACCGAAGGAAGTTTACAGAGCTCATACTCAAGGCAACTGATTTCAGCAAGGAGTTTGTGGTCCAACAGATGTTTCAGAACATGAGATTGGGGCAGTGTTATCACAGTGAAATGTAAGGGTCCAGATCAACCAGATGTCAGCAAGTGACTACTCCACAGAAAGCAGTGTTGGAGTGCCATATTGTAGGAAACCTTTGCTGTGGTATTGTCAATTAAAAGGCTGAGACTTTACTTGTTTGAAACTCACTTCAGATGGCTCATGCAGAAGAGAGGGAAATCCCCAAACTGTTCAGGTGGACCATCTCTCTAAAAAGTCACTTTTTATGTACCTAAAGTCTCTAGAAGCTAATTTGTAGGAGCTATCAACTCTTACCAATGAGCTGACTAGCCATTTTGATGAGGTGTGAACTTGCTTCCAGAGCTGAGGCGAAGGACTTGGGTTTGGGGAGTTATTAGACCTGACAGCCTTGGGGCAGGTTTCCCTCAAACATTTTGCTTCCTTTATTTTTGCTGATCTTGTGTTTGTTGGCCTTAGTACTCTGTGCACTTTACAACTACTAACCAGTGCCAAAGGGGGTATGCTCTCCTCTTTAAACATCGTGAAATTAGCTTACAACCAATTGGCATATTTAACCTACAGGTAAGTGCCTGGTTAAATGACACTACATGTACCTAGGCCTGTAAATTAAATGTTACTAGTAGGCCTCCAGCACCGACTGTGCCACCCACTTAAGTAGCCTTTTACACAAGTCTCAGGCCTGCCATTGTAGCCTATGTGTGCAGTTTAAAATACCAATTGGTCCTGCAAAAGAAACCTTTTTCCAAGACAAAACTTTCGTTTTTGATACATATAAGTGAGCCCTAAGGTAAGACCTAAACAGCTCAGAGGGCAGGGTGATATGTATTTTAGGCCTGGGCCAAAATTCCGTTCCGTTTGCGGAAATTGCGATATTTTGGCATTTTCGCGTTCCGCGGAAAGCGCGAAAATGTCAAAATTTCCGCATTCCGCAGCTTAGCGATAATTTTTTTCTTGCTCGCGCTGTAAAACAATACATTCTCGCGCGCGCGCGATCGCCTTACCTGAATCCCTGCGTTCTCCGACAAGTTTTCTTGACCCGGTCGCGTTCTCCACGAGATGTTGGATTTTGGTAGCCATTTTGCGCTGTCTCGCGAGAGTTTGCGGCCGCATTCAAGTCATTTTTCACGCGATCACGTCATTTGTCGCGCGATCACGTCTTTCTTCTCGCGATCATGCACCGCGCGAGTATGAGAAGATTGAGATCTCGAACATGTCATTCTACATCGCGAGCCAGAGAATGAGGACGCGGGCACATGAAATCGAACGCGAACAGGAGAAAGAGACCGCGAACACGTCATATCCAACGCGACAGGGACAAAGAAGAGAACGCGATCATATCGTTTTCGACACGCCGGCGGAAGTAATGTGAAGCTCGAGAACTCAACAACGTAAAATTTACAATTTGGAGAGGAATATCGGCTCTAGCAGCATGAAACCATCTGCAAATACTGATTTTGGATGAAAAGAACTCCTTACATTCACATTTGGCTTTCCTTTTTTGTGCAAGGAGTCATTTTTTTACAAGGTGGAGAGGGGGAGGAAGTGACACAGATTCTCCAACTTCCTGTTCCTGTCCAGCAGGCTCCTCCCAGTGCTTTGTCCATCTCCTGCTCATTCTGCCTTTGGATTTGGAGCTGGAAAGATCACTCTTTTTGTCTGCTGCATCATTGCAATTGGATTTCAGGATTTTTGGAATAGGATATTTTACAAGTAAGTGGTTGTTGTGTTTGATTGTGGGCATTGCAGTTGTTGTGTAACTACAATTTATTTTTGATAATTAATTATCATCATTCCTTTTTTTTTTTAATTTTTTTTTTAATTTTGTGGGTTGTAGTAGTAGGCCCGAGCTAGCCATGGGCATGGCCTCATGGGTGTGTGTGTGCATGATGAAGCAACTGTTCCTTTTGTTTTTTGAATATATTTCATTTTCAATCACATTTAGGGCATGGATGGCATTGGATTGAGTTGGGGAAGTGTGTTTTTTGGGGTGGCCTTGCTGATGTTGTTGGGCCTGGCCATGTGGCTGGTGGCCATTTTGAGGCCTAGGCCTGCAAGCTTGCCTGGCCTTGTCTGCCAACAGGCCTGCTTTCATCCACTGCTACCAGAGCAGGTAGCCAAAGCTTTAGTAATCTACTGTTTTCTGTGTGCTCTGTTGGATTTAGACATCATTTTGGGCATGGATGGCATTGGATTGAGTTGGGGAAGTGTGTTTTTTGGGGTGGCCTTGCTGATGTTGTTGGGCCTGGCCATGTGGCTGGTGGCCATTTTGAGGCCTAGGCCTGCAAGCTTGCCTGGCCTTGTCTGCCAACAGGCCTGCTTTCATCCACTGCTACCAGAGCAGGTAGCCACAGCTTTAGTAATCTACTGTTTTCTGTTTGCTCTGTTGAATTTAGACATCATATAGGGCATGGATGGCATTGGATTGAGTTGGGGAAGTGTGTTTTTTGGGGTGGCCTTGCTGATGTTGTTGGGCCTGGCCATGTGGCTGGTGGCCATTTTGAGGCCTAGGCCTGCAAGCTTGCCTGGCCTTGTCTGCCAACAGGCCTGCTTTCATCCACTGCTACCAGTGCAGGTAGCCACAGCTTTAGTAATCTACTGTTTTCTGTGTGCTCTGTTGGATTTAGACATCATTTTGGGCATGGATGGCATTGGATTGAGTTGGGGAAGTGTGTTTTTTGGGGTGGCCTTGCTGATGTTGTTGGGCCTGGCCATGTGGCTGGTGGCCATTTTGAGGCCTAGGCCTGCAAGCTTGCCTGGCCTTGTCTGCCAACAGGCCTGCTTTCATCCACTGCTACCAGAGCAGGTAGCCACAGCTTTAGTAATCTACTGTTTTCTGTTTGCTCTGTTGAAATTAGACATCATTTAGGGCATGGATGGCATTGGATTGAGTTGGGGAAGTGTGTTTTTTGGGGTGGCCTTGCTGATGTTGTTGGGCCTGGACATGTGGCTGGTGGCCATTTTGAGGCCTAGGCCTGCAAGCTTGCCTGGCCTTGTCTGCCAACAGGCCTGCTTTCATCCACTGCTACCAGAGCAGGTAGCCACAGCTTTAGTAATCTACTGTTTTCTGTTTGCTCTGTTGAATTTAGACATCATTTTGGGCATGGATGGCATTGGATTGAGTTGGGGAAGTGTGTTTTTTGGGGTGGCCTTGCTGATGTTGTTGTGCCTGGCCATGTGGCTGGTGGCCATTTTGAGGCCTAGGCCTGCAAGCTTGCCTGGCCTTGTCTGCCAACAGGCCTGCTTTCATCCACTGCTACCAGAGCAGGTAGCCACAGCTTTAGTAATCTACTGTTTTCTGTGTGCTCTGTTGAATTTAGACATCATTTTGGGCATGGATGGCATTGGATTGAGTTGGGGAAGTGTGTTTTTTGGGGTGGCCTTGCTGATGTTGTTGGGCCTCGCCATGTGGCTGGTGGCCATTTTGAGGCCTAGCCCTACAAGCTTGCCTGGCCTTGTCTGCCAACAGGCCTGCTTTCATCCACTGCTACCAGAGCAGGTAGCCACAGCTTTAGTAATCTACTGTTTTCTGTGTGCTCTGTTGAATTTAGACATCATTTTGGGCATGGATGGCATTGGATTGAGTTGGGGAAGTGTGTTTTTTGGGGTGGCCTTGCTGATGTTGTTGGGCCTGGACATGTGGCTGGTGGCCATTTTGAGGCCTAGGCCTGCAAGCTTGCCTGGCCTTGTCTGCCAACAGGCCTGCTTTCATCCACTGCTACCAGAGCAGGTAGCCACAGCTTTAGTAATCTACTGTTTTCTGTGTGCTCTGTTGAATTTAGACATCATTTTGGGCATGGATGGCATTGGATTGAGTTGGGGAAGTGTGTTTTTTGGGGTGGCCTTGCTGATGTTGTTGGGCCTGGACATGTGGCTGGTGGCCATTTTGAGGCCTAGGCCTGCAAGCTTGCCTGGCCTTGTCTGCCAACAGGCCTGCTTTTTCATCCACTAGGATCAGAGCAGGTAGCCACAGCTTTATTGATCAAGTGTTTTCTATGTGATCTGTTGAATTTTTAGACATCACCTTCCTGAGAGTGTAGTGTGTGGCTGTACACAGTACTAGTAGTATAACATAGCTCTAGTTAAAAAAAAGTCATAAATGGCTAGACTATCTTTTGTTTGCACTAGTACAGTACTAAGTAACTGAACCACAAAAACAAATGCAACATTTCACTGATGTTCTTCTCCTGTCTTCTTTGCTTTTAGGTGCACAAAAGACAGAGTAGGAGGTGTCATCGGCATCACCTGGCTACCCGTTGTACTGCCAGCCAGACAGAAGTCCTGCTGCGCATCACGCCCACGTGTGACCAGAACTTGTTGTCGGAAGAAGATGGCCCCAAAGAAAGGTACCAGGTCCAGTACCAAGAAAGTTGCTGGTGAGAAGAAGGAACAGAAAAAGGAAGTGCCATTAACCACGACTGGTGGTGTGCCGGCCAAGGTTTTTTTTGGCACCAAAGCGTTGTCCGGGAACCAAGCTGGGACCAGCACAGCGGTCCAGCAACCCCACCAACCTAGGCCCAAGGGCTTTACAGTCGCAGAGGTAGCCAGTCTACTAACGGGCAGCGATGTTGAAGAAATGTCATTACCGCAAAGTAGTACACAATCAAGTTCAACGCAGGCGCAAACTCAGCATATCAGTGTCAAGCCGCCGCAACAAGAAACATCAGCAGCCGCCGCAACAAGAACAGCAGCAGCAGCCGCAACCAGAACAGCAGCAGCCGCCGCAACCAGAACAGCAGCAGCCGCCGCAACAGCCCACCATAGTAGTTGTTGCTCCTGACGTAGGGGCATTTCAGGAAATCGAGCTTCCTGCAGACAAAGCGGAGCGAAGTCAAACCACTGTTTCAGAACATCTATTGTCTTCCAGACCACCAGCAAGGAAAAGGAGGCTTAGTCCATCATCTTCTTCTTCAAGCCCCGCTTCTGATGATCGTGATGACACAGCTCGGTCTGAGAGTGAAGTACGCCACAAGACATTGCTTCTGAAAAGGAAGGTCCCAGAAAAACTTAGAGTTATGGAGGTAGATGTAGAAGAGGGGGGTGATGATGTTGATGAAGACGAGCCAGTCATCACGCACATTACTCCCGCCCCAAAGGGATTGGAGACCGACATTCTCACCCTATCCAGAAAGGCTGCTACTGAGCGGGATGTAGCACGGATCTCACCAACACAGGTTACACCACCACTACCTCCAGCTGCCATATTTTCCAAGGCCCGGCAGGGACCTACATCCAGCTCAACCATCTCAGTAGGAAGTGGTAGTAAAAGTCACAGTGTAGGTGGACAGGGTCACATATTTTCAAGCACCCCCTCAAGTTCATCTGGTGTTGAAAGTGGCACATCCAGCAGTGCCAGAAAGTTCTCCTCCCCAGTTTGGGACTTCTTTTCTGTTAGCGCCAAGGAGGAGAACGTTGCTATATGCGCAATTTGTCGGCAAGGTGTTCGGCGTGGTAAGCTTGGTACAAACTATGGTACCGGAGGACAAGCAAGTCATCTCAGAATACACCACACTATTGTGTGGGAGGATCACCTACTTAAGTTAAAAGAAAGTAGGAAAACTAAACCCTTTGAAGTTGGTCAGGAATCAGGGAGCGATATTATTGTGGTGGCAGGTGAAGAACAGGGAGGCATTTCTAGCCCTGTCTCCAGTAGTGCAGTCACTGCAGTGGTAACGCCCACATCCTCCTCAGTAACATCAGAGTGGCACCGCAGTAAGAGCCATACTCAGAGTGTGGGTGAGACACCAAGGCGACCGGCGAGTACCTCAATGAGACAATCTGTGTCATTGAGCCTTAGTGGGTTAATGGCACCACTAAGGAAAGTAAGCCAGCCTACCATTGACAGCATGTTTAGGTTGGAAGGCCAGTTCCAACGCAACCACCCAACGGCACGATTGTACAATGCGAAGCTGGCTAAAATGTTAGCGCTGGACCTTCTTCCTTTTTCATTTGTGGAAGGGGTGGGTTTCCTTGAATTTGTGTCTGCCATCTGCCCGAAATGGAAAGTTCCCAGCCGGTCCTATTTCGCAAGAATTGCTGTTCCGGCACTACATCATGATGTGCTGGAATTGGTTGGTCACGGTTTGCAGCAGAGTGCTGTGCACAATATCCACCTGACAACAGACATGTGGCCCAGTTGCCAAGCCACAGATTACATGTGCATCACTGCACACTGGATCTCTTTTGTGGGGGTTAAAGATCAACTATCTGCACGAGGTGTTGTTGACACAGCTGCGATTTTTGAAGGTACTCGGAAACATGCAACTGTAGCCATGTTCGCCATGGAGAAATCTCATACGGCTGAAAACATTTTAGAAGAGTTTCGCACCAAGGTTTTGCAATGGCTGCGGCCCAGAGGGCTTGGTATTGGTTTTGTTGCCACAGACAATGGCAGTAATGTACTTAAGGCCATGGAACTTGGTTCCTATTTCAGGGTTCCGTGTTTGGCACACTGCATAAACATTATAGTGCAAGACTTTCTGAAAAAAGAACCCATAGTAAGCAATTTACTGTCCATCTGCCGAAGAATATGCACTCATTTCAGCCATTCTTTTAAAGCTCGGAAGCAGCTGAGGATCCTCCAACGTGAGCGTAGGATGCCAGTCAAGGCACTCATCCAGGAGGTGGCAACACGTTGGAACTCAACGTATTACATGCTTGATCGTCTGTGCGAACAGCAGAGGTCACTCAATGATTATGTCTGGTACAGAAGCAGTGATGCTAGTGTTAAAGGCATGACCCTTCAGAGGGAGCAATGGACCCTAATTCAATGCCTGACTGAGATGCTGTCTCCTTTTGAGGTCTTCACACGTGAAGTCAGCAAGGAGGACTGTACAATGGGCCAAGCTATCCCATTGTTGCAAATGCTAGAGCATGAGCTGAATAATGTGTCTGAATCCTACAAAGGTGTAGAGGACAGAAGGCAAGCCCATGACTTGGTGGAGAGCTTATCCAGGCGCTTATCAGAAAATGTAAGGATACAAAATAAAATGTTGTCACAAGAACATTACATTTGTGCCACAATTCTGGATCCACGTGCAAAATTAGGACTATTCCTTTCTTTTTCCGACACTGATGTTGCCCGCTACAAAAGTTGTATAGCTGAAGCAGCCATCAAGTTTGAAAACGAAGGGCTGCTAATTAAAAGCCCGCCACATCAACCCACAACAAGTACTGATACTGAAGCAGGCCATGCAGAATCAAGTGCAACTTCGTCGGCTGAGGGCAGTGCGGTTGGCTCACAATCGCAACACTCACCATCACCATCGACTACAAAAACAATAACTGGATCATTCAGCCGAGTACAATCATTATCAGATTGGTATGTAAAGATGGGCCGTAAGCACAGTGCTGATGCACAGAAAAAACAGCACAAAAGCTTACCAGCAGCAACCCTGAACATTGAGCGGATGGTCCAGGCCTATCTGGACGACCCAACAGAGGTGTACGTTGATCAAAACCCAGTGCAGTATTGGTATAGGAAAAGGTGTGAATGGCCACAGCTCAGCAGGCTGGCGATAAGCTATCTGGCTTGCCCTGTCGCAAGTGTCTCTTCCGAACGTGTTTTCAGTGCTGCTGGTTCCATTGTAACCTTGAGAAGGACCAGTCTATCTCCCAAAAACGTGGAGAGGTTAACAATGATCAAAATGAATCAGCACTTCATACCACCGAATTACACAATGCATGAATCAACAGAGGAAGATGAGGACAGCGGCTCAGGTGACGGAAGTATTCTGTCAGATGATTACCTACTACTGGAAGATCCCCCAGAGTTTGAGGACGAGCTATACTTCCCTGACAATTAGGCTCGCACTTACTGTCTTCCTCCCTTTTTTCCCCCTTTGTTTGTGTCTGTTGTTCCGGTTATAAACTTGTGAATCGCAACCAATGCATTATCACCGTCTTCTAATCTTCTAATTTAAGATACAAGTTTCAGGTGTCTGCCATTTGACACTACAGTCCTCAGAATCCAGCTCCTCCGCTCGATCATACTGCATCTCCTGGTCAATTCCATTTCCCTCATGAATGATGATTGGATGATGGTAACAACAAATTCAAACTTTCCTCGTCCTTCCAAAACAAGTGGACCATGAATCTGATGACTTCTATAGCTATCCTCCTTCAGAGCCGAGAGAGACTGGCCATTAACTGAAAATAAGATGCAACAGGTAATGATTGATGCCATGCATTGGCCGCAGAATAGCAGACTGAATGATGTAGATTTTGTTGTGTGTGTTGCGCATGAATGAATTGATGTAATTGTGCACTGCCACTAATCAACATTCTACAGAACACACTAATTTTCCCCTTCTGGCAAACAAGAAATGTGTACTTCTCCTGCATCTTGGTGATACATTGCTTTTAATTCAATACAGGAAGGGGACTCACTCAGTCTGCGCAATGCAAATGACTGTGACTTAACAGCACCGTCCATCATGATGATGGCGAAAGAGACGGCCTGCAGCGTTAACGAGATGAGATGCAACAGGTAATGATTGATGCCATGCATTGGCCGCAGAATGGCAGACTGAATGATGTAGATTTTGTGGTGTGTGTTGCGCATGAATTGATGTATTTGTGCACTGCCACTAATCAACTTTCTACAGAACACACTAGTAATTACTAATTTTCCCCTTCTGGCAAACAAGAAATGTGTACTTCTCCTGCATCTTGGTGATACATTGCTTTTAATTCAATACAGGAAGGGGACTCACTCAATCTGCGCAATGCAAATGACTGTGACTTAACAGCACCGTCCGTCATGATGATGGCGAAAGAGACGGCCCGTTAACTTAAGATGAGAAGGAACAGGTAATAAATGATGATAATTAATGGCATGCATTGGACACCTGACTCTGAGCTATTGGTCTTTGTGTTTGCGTTGTTTGTTGTGCACAAAGTGATGTCAAAGTGTACTAGTGGTAATCTATCTTTCTGTACACAATAAAGAATGACTCATGTCAGTAATATTTATATTTCTACTCTTGTTGTGTTATAAAAATTACACTTGTACTGCAGGCCGATCTTCAGTCAGTAGAAGTATCAGAGCTGATGATGAAGTCAGGAGGATGTTTCATGAGTGGCATAAAACGGAAAAACCTAAAGGTAAACACGTGAACAACAACCACAGCACACCCAAATGTCTGTGTAGAAGTTGAATAGAGTGTAGCGGTGGGATGACTGCAGTGCATTGATTTTACTAACTTTAACTGTAAAATGCTATGTCTGGAATGGATAATGTGCTTTGCGTTTGTCCAACTCTTTGAGAGAAAAAAAAAGGACTCTAAAGTGTTAACGTAGGATGTGCTAATGGTAAGCACTGTGGGCCTGATCTCTCCTGTTACTGTTGAAGGTCTATGCTGGAAACAGACTACAGTAGAGATGATGCATATGCATACATGCCACCTCGGAAAGTGTTCTTGTTGCACTACACCATCACTTGTGCATTTGTTTTCACTTTCTTTCTGAATATCCCCTTTGGTTTTCAATCTAAAATTACAGGCCGGGCCTTGTCCAAAACTTTGTAAAACATTACAATGCATATTAATTACCTTACCAATCAATCACCTTTTTATTCCAGCCGGGCAGTGGCGAGTGGTGAGGCGACACACCCAAGATTGATGGACGAGAGGAGCAAGAGGAATGCCGAGATGCAAAAAACCAGTCCACATTTTTGACCAGGATAAGACAGTAACAGTATCCACTTTTCACTTCTTTTAAATAATTTGATTAATATCTTGTATACATTCTTTACAACAGTGTGTTCTTGGAGTTGTTATTATCAATCATCATTACGTTTGCTCTGTGTTTACGATTCTTCACTACCAATATTTAAAATTTCTATTTGCTATCTGTTAAAGTATTAAGGCCGGAACAGAACAAGAAATAGAAGTGTATGTAATCCGGGTCTCATCATGCATGCATTTCCTTTTTATACCTTAACATATGAAATGGATATGGTATGGTAGTCTTCAATGATTGTCGTTTGTTAGTCTATGTATGCATACTGTTTTTCTATGTCAAACCTTTCCCAAAATCCCCCTTCCCATCCAATCAACGGACCCTAACCCTCTTCCCCCGGGCTGTGTGACTTATTGTCGAGGTGTAACTAAATTAAATGTACACCAATACTTAATCACACACTTGCTGGGGCGGATGTGGTGAAAGCAACACTACTTCAATTTCAATGCAGAGCGATGATCTTCTTCTGCTTGCCCACCCATGAGTAGGATATTTCAGAGGTTATTTTATTTAACAAAGGAACATATACCTCAGCATGAATTGCCGGCATTGATTGGATTTGTTTGTTGTCATTCCTCATATACAGCACTAACTGTTAGACTGTAGGCATAGTCAAGTCGACAAAACTAAATTGTAACTCTGTCTAGTAGGCTATCCTCATAATAACCAGCATTCAGTTGTTTTGTCAAATATTTGAGCATATAATTGTTGCTCGGTAAATTCTGTGATGTACTTCATTCAACTACTCCTCTAACAGTCTCTCAAAGGCGATTGACTATCTCCTTTTCTTTTTTTGGAAATGCTGCCACCCTGCCAGTGTATACTACTACTACTATACTACCACCACCACCCCAATCATGGCATGTATGAAAAAGGAAACCATCTTCACCATGCAGCCAGTGCTGTGCCACAGTTGGACATAAACATCAAGCACCGGTAAGAGAGAAGTTTGGGGGAGGCAGAATCAATAATGGACAGGTTGTCAATGATTTCAGTTTCAAACACCACTCCAAAGAATGCATAGTAGGACCAGTCAATGAGTGAGGTGTGTCGCATCTATCTGTTTGTGTCTTATACAGTCAGCAAATTATTGAAATCAAACACACGCCATGGGAGGCCATGCACCAGCAAAGAAACAGTGTGATGTAAAACAGTTACCCCACCTACAAAACATTAACAACATTGCATGTAACATAGAAAAATATATTTAATTGACCCTAACAAATAAACTAAACCCACAAAAGCTGACCCACCCACCTCCCTAACCCCAACGACTGTCCATAGAAGTAGAGAACGCCCAAACGAGTGAAGAACGAACAGGAATTAAAAAAGGGGCAGTGACAGGGACTAACTGGTGGGGCGGGACTGGAGGAGGACACGCATTTGGTCCTCTAAATGGGCGACGCGGCGTCTAAGGCCGCGGCAGTTGCAGCCACAGTGGGGGGGGGCACCGGAGATGACACGGTGGCGGCGGGCAGCCGCCCGGCGGTGGCGCCGTACCGCTGGAGGGCGGTGGCTGGGGCCCGGGGCACTGGAGGAGCCTTCAACAGCTGCAGCAGCCTCCTCCTCCTCCTCGGCTAGGACCACCAGCCGCCGGTATTCCTGCTGGATTGCCTCCAGCTTCCGGCGCCGTGCCTTGGCGGCCAACTCCTTACGGTTGACTTTCGGAGTAGCTGTGTATCAAAAAGAAAAAAAAAAGACAATTGTAAAATATACTCTTAGAAAAACAGTAGGATAAGGTAATTATTTATACACATAGTGGCATGGTAGAGTAGCACTATAAAATAAAGCACAGTAGTACATAACATTTTAAATGTCGCCCGTCCTTCTTCCTTCCACCTGTCTTACACTTTTTAGTTGAACAGTGCACCAGGTGCTCTTCTCCATAAAACTTTCAAAGCGGAGTTGAAATCAGATAGATGAGGACATTGGTTACTCAATACTCCGGCTCCTAGTCCTATACCAATTAAAGGGAATTCTAGTCTTCTAGTTCACTCTTCAAACGTCCCCAAGAACTCATACTTACTTACGACATCGGATAGCGGGCGGACAACCGACTGCTAAAAAGGGTGGGGGTCCCGTGGGGACAATTAATTAGGATGATGCGCCCGGCACAGTGGCGGGCGCACCCTGTTTTTTTAAATTTAAATTCTGGTTGGCTTTGCTGAAAGCAATGCTAAAATGTTGTGCTGCTTTTCCAAGCACAACATGACGGGCCTCGCACGGAGCCTGTCACGTTTTGCTTTGAAAGTCGGGGGGGTACCATAGCATCGGTAGGTACCCTCCATGGGGGCCCCCAAGCATACTCTGCAATGTGTGCATGCCTTTCCGTGGCGGACGGCAATGCCGCCAC
Source organism: Triturus cristatus (assembly GCF_964204655.1). Lineage (NCBI taxonomy): Eukaryota > Metazoa > Chordata > Amphibia > Caudata > Salamandridae > Triturus > Triturus cristatus. The sequence goes on along the minus strand of NC_140582.1, from coordinate 910,823,179 downwards.
GCAAAGGCATTCCAAAATGCAGATTATATGGCTGCCGGTGTGGTGAGAGAGACACCACCGCCATATTGAACCCTTTTCCGCCTGGATATTTTCTACAGGGATGGCGGGAGGTTTGCCCCTGCTGTGACGGCAGGGAATTCCAGCCAGCCCGGCGGGGGCAATACGCCCACCATCCTAATGGGGCCCTAATTCACAACTGTACAGTATACATATACATACAGTACACCTTTGCAGTGAGTGTGCTGTCAAGTTCAACAATAGTTAAAGATTATGAATCTAACTTACCACCGCCTGCCACTGGTGCTGCCACTCCCCCTCCGTTGCTATCTGCAACTGCCGCATCCTCGCCCTCGGCGTCGCCTTCACTGGCCCCAGCAATGGTGGTCGGTAGTGCGCCTAGAAAACATTACACATTTATTAGGCGACATATACACCTCCCCCCTATTGATCAGTAGCAAGGTTGAAAAATGAGTTAATACTAACATGAAAAATGAGTTAATACTAACATAAATCACTAGTACAAATCAGGTAGTAGTAGAGTAGACACTAAGTTATATGATCATTGTAGCATTTGCTTGATTAGCCCTAGCCATGCACATGTGACGTTACCTTTACCTTGCAGCTTCTTAAGACACCTTTGAGCCCACATGACCTGCCTCACACTGCTACTGTCTAGTCTACGCGCTGCGTACAAGCGGTCAACAAACATTAACAAGCCACTTTTTTAGGAAGAACTGGTGTACTACTGTTACTGTTAGTCCATATTGCTTATCCATAGATGCTACACTTTTTGGCACGGCTGAGAAATGCTTGCAAGTTGCAATATACTAACGCACACCATTTCTTTTTTCGCATTACAGACGCAAGATTCCCTTCTACGAACCAGAGCTTCTGAACGATGCACCAACTACCAGTACTAGGTTCTTCTGAGGTGAGGGGTCCCTTCACTCACATCTTCATTTATAAATGTATATAAACTAAATTGCTATGGGATGGTGGTGCTGCCTTCCACCACTTCAGTTATCATGATTTAATTCCCAACTGTATAAGTGTAACAATGTATATTGTTTTAATGTTATTGATTTGCCGGTTGGTGCTGCTAAGAAAACAGTGTACAGACCTTCTCAAATTGAAATAAAAATTTTAAACTTACATAGACTTTGTGGTATTTGGTGTGGAGTGGACTAACTTACACGAGTGAGCAAATTAAAGTAAGGGTGTGCATGTGAATTGCTTCCACGACAGAGGTTGGGTGTGTTATGTTCTGGGTTGTCTACTTGTTGGTTATCTTGGGGGGAGGGTTCCGAGACCTAATAGGTATGACAAGACAGTACTATAGTCAAGCAGTGGAATTGTGGTGGGTGCGGAATTTCTGATTGAGGTGTGCAAGGAAGGTCCAACCTACCATCACCAACATCCTATTTTCTGGTGCAAATGTATGTGCAAGATCCCTACAACAGTGGTATGTCCTATAGGGTATCATATCAAAATATTAAGAAATCTGGTAGGGCTGTTGTTGCTGTGAATTTTCAAAGCCTAAACATCAACAAGAGTAAAAAGTAGTACAAGACAACGACCCAACGGATTGTACGAGCTACTGGTGAATATGAGTTTTATATTACAACCTTTCACAAAGAGTGGCACTGGCTACTACAGTACAGACAGACAGACTGATAGTATGTAGTAGTACTCAGTCATCATAGCGGAGGCAGGGATAAGCTTTTTGAAACCGTACAGATCGAAGGATAATTGGTGGTAAAAAAATAGCATTTGGAAACACACTATAGTTCGGGAGAAATGGGGCAGTAAAAGTTATGGAATAAGAAATATTATTAAAAACAAGAAGACTTACTGGGGCACGCAGAGGAGCCCTCAGCGGTGTCCTCCTGGTGGTGTTCCTGTCCCGCCGACTGCCCAGTCCCTGCCCGTCTGCCCCTGGGTGCTGATGAACAGGAAAGATATAAGAAAGAGACAAACATTGATGGATGGTGTCAACTTAAGCAAATACAATATTTTTCAACAACGGTCAAAAAACACTTATGTAAACAATTGCAATAACTACATTGACCGATCTCATCTGGTCAACATGTAATATCGGGGGATTCGCAGTTCGACTACTTAAGTTACTATTTATCAACAGTAATCCATTCTTCCATTCTGATTCCAGAAAACTAAGTTACAAGTAAGCCTAAGTATTAGTACAACGTACCACCCAACCTAGCCCACCTATTCCAGGCATGCCAATTGTACATTAAGTATGCATTTCCACTGTATTCCTCAACAATGTGTATGATCCAATCATGGACACATGAACATGACTACATTTTTTGTATACACCAAATTTTGGTTTGATTGATGCTGATCTGCTACTGCTAAGTAACTGCAAAGCCTACCTCCACTCATTGAACAAACTAGAAAGGTTCTAAAGACTGCCGTACTAGCAGCACGTCACGTAACTGAGTGAGGGGGGCATCACGCATACCACTAACCAATTAGAAGCTCATACAAAGTACCTAAACCTATGTATCAATCCGCCCCTATCTATTAGTGACAGGACAAAGTAAGGAGTGGACGTGAGTCACTGTAGCATTACGTAACTTAATTTCTCTAAAATAAACTCGTAAAGAATCCCACTAAGCAAGCGCAAACGCAAAGCTGCAAACAAGTAAGATTAGTAGTAGCGCAGAAGAGCACCTGTGTCATAATCACAGAAGACTTTTAATCGTTATTAACCTGGAATGTATTGCAAGCAGCAACATTCTAGCTGGTTGGAAGGAAAAAAAGATATTCGCAATATATAACATAGAGCAGAAGAACAGACACAAAGTTGTAATAATGAAATAGGTACTCACCAAGCCCCGGGACCTCCACTCCTAGCAGGTCCAGCAGGTCCTGCTCACGGTCCAGGATGTCGGACCACCGGTGCGTCAGCTGTGCCTGGGTGCGCCGGACCCCAGAGATGCGCGACACTGCCCGGCGCACATTCCCCCACCGCTGCCGACGCTCCCGGAGGCCGTACCCGGACCCAGGCCTGCCACCTGCTGCCAGGGTTGAGGGGAGGTGGCGCTGCACAAAGAAAATTAGTGCAGCCAACTCCGCCTCCCCAAATAAGGCCCGTGCATGCACCCCTTGTGGGCGCCGCCTTCCGCAAGGAAGGCGGTCGCGGCTCTGGCTGCGCCGGCGAACAGCCCTGCCCTTGGACATGGTTCTGGGGACGGGGCGGGAAAGAAAAGGTAAAATAAATAAAGGAGTAAAGGAAATAAATAGCGGGCAATACAAAGAGAAAAAGTAGCTAAAAAACAAAAAAAAAGTACACAAAAACCAAAAATATAGAGGCAGGAAAATAGTTAGAGAAATAATAAGTAATAAAGATCCAAAAAAAGTGGCTATAAACAAAGGATTGAAAAGATTTAGGGAGGATTGAAAATCAGGCCCCAGAACCATGCAATAGAGTGGAAAACAAGATGGCCGCGCCCATTGCGACCACGTGCGCAAGTTCGCGCGATATTTTCTCCCTGAGCAAGCAAAAAGCAACGCGATCAAGTAAAAGCGATCGCGAACAGGAAATATCGACCGCGAACATGCATTGCGCGACCCGGAACAGGAAGTAAACAACGCCAGAAGGCGGGACAAGTGAAAACAAGATGGCCGCGCCCGTGAGCAACCGCATGGGTAAGTTGGCGACCCGCGAACACGCAAAAAATACCGCGAACAGGCGGCAAAAAAACTTCCGCGTCTTCGCGATATTTCCGGCGTGTTTGCGGAGATTTTCTACATTCTCGCGATAATTTGCGGAAGTTAATTCCGCAAATTCCGCCCACCCCTAATGTATTTTACACGTTGACCATGTACTTTTAACTTGTAAATGTCCGGGTAGTGAAAACTCTTTAATACATTTTTCACCACTGCAAGGCCTACCTCTCCCAATGGATAATGTTGGGTTAAATTATTATATTAATAAGTGATAACTTTCAATTGGGAGCAGGTAGAAATGTTGAATTTTGTGTCTACAAAATTGTAATATAAAGCCCTCTGTAATGGTAAAGTTGGTTTTTAAGGTACAATGCTGAAAATGCCACTGGCTGATGAAGTATTATACCTCAAAACTGGTCCAGGATGCTTGTTTCCAGTCCAGGGAGGACCTGGCTTGGCTTTTCGGGCTGGACTGCTTCCATGGAGAGCAGGATCAAGACTGATTTGCATATGGTGGGTCCAAACTGGGCTGGCTTGGTGAGCAAACAAACAATGGATTAAACCCAAATCTGTGACTGGGGGTGAATGTTTTATTTGTTCACCATTCCCTCCATCATTTGTTCTTTTTCCTTTTGCCACCCTAAGTGGGAAGTGTATGTCCAGACATGGGTCCTGTGCTCAATGTGCCTCTGGATTCAAGCTAGCCTGGCTGATGAGGGGTGATACCCTGAAACTGGTAACAGGATGCTGATTTTCAGTCCAGGGAAAACCTGGCCTGGCACTTCAGGCTGGACTGTTCTTATGGGGAGCAGCGTCAAGACTGATTTGCATATAGCTGAGTCCAAACTGTCGCGTCTTGGTGAGCAAACAATTATGGATTAAACCCAGATCTGTGAATAGGGGTGAATTATCGATTTGTTCAGCATTATGTCCATCATTTGTTCTTTTTCCTTTTAGAAAGTAGGCATTTTCCTGTCCCAACCATTTAGTGCTGGCGGCTTGAGTCCTGGGTCTCAGGACTAGGTGTATCTAGCAGTTAGTTGTTGTGTATTGCTCTCAGACAGTAAGAAAATGGTTCACAGCTGTTGGCAGGATGGGCCATCTCTGACTTGACTAGGGAGTTTAGCAGTCACCTACCACACTTGTGAATTACAAGGGCTCTGCTTGAATACACTCACAAAGGATTTGCCACTAGCCTATTGACACCACTGACAATCTGGAGCCAGGGCAGGGAGGCAGGAAATTCCAAATACTTCTGGGGAGTGGAAATCCCCAGACCCTTCTCCTGCCCTGAACGTAGGCAGCAGGTATAAATATCGGACCCTCAGACCCAACTCTTCAGTACACCTTTGGACATGTGAAGGACTGAAAAGGACTTTTATGCTGCTCTGCCAGAAGGACTGCTACTCGATTACCCTTCTGCTCTCTTACCTGAGTGAAGGACTGGACCTGCATCTTGAACCTAGGACCACTGGAGTAACTCCAAGGGCAAGTTGGCTGGCCTCCTGACCAGAGCCTCAGGAACAGAAGGCTCCCACCACCTTGAACCAAGCACCTAGAATCTGTTGTGAGTCCTACCATCTCAAGTGGTGCCACCAATGTCCTGGACCCTTGCAAGTGGGTCTGGATGCGCTCTGTCAGCTGAGCTATTGTTCTAGCAGAACCATAGCAATGTGACACATCACATCACAAAACTCTGTATCGGAACTGCTGTGCTATGAAACTCCGATGCAGGCCTTCTCATTGTATACCCCTCATCACTGGCATCCTTGCTAAGGCGTGGTAGTCCACATTGCAAGTCCCACATCTTCTTTGGAACCAGCTGGTGGGTGATGCATGGGAACAGTCCTGCCCGAACTGCCAAGCCATGCCTTCCCTGGACCGGAAACAAGCTTCTGGGTTTAATCCATCACCGGTCCTAGGAAGCTTGTTTCCGGTCCAGGGAAGGCATGGCTTGGCAGTTTGGGCTGGACTGTTCCCATGAGGCACAGGGTCAGACTGATTTGCATATGGCCATGTCTGAACTGGGGTGGCAGAGTGGGCTAAAGAACGGTGATGGATCAAACCCAGATCTGTTGACTGGGTGTGAGTGTTTGATTGGTTCTGATGCTCCGTCCATCACCACCCTCTTTTGTACCGCTTTGTTCGCCATAATTTGGCAGGGTATGCTCAGACGTGAGTCCCTTGCTCACTTTGCCACTGGATTCAAGCAAGACTGGCTGAAGACGGCTTTAATGCCAGAAACCGGTCCTAGGAAGCTTGTTTCCGGTCCAGGGAAGGCATGGCTTGGCAGTTCGGGCAGGACTGTTCCCATGAGGCACAGGGTCAGACTGATTTGCATATGGCCATGTCTGAACTGGGGTGGCAGAGTGGGCTAAAGAACGGTGATGGATCAAACCCAGATCTGTTGACTGGGTGTAAGTGTTTGATTGGTTCTGATGCTCCGTCCATCACCACCCTCTTTTGTACCGCTTTGTTTGCCATAAGTTGGCAGGGTATGCTCAGACGTGAGTCCCTTGCTCACTTTGCCACTGGATTCAAGCAAGCCTGGCTGAAGACGGCTGAAATGCCAGAAACCGGTCCTAGGAAGCTTGTTTCCGGTCCAGGGAAGGCATGGCTTGGCAGTTCGGGCTGGACTGTTCCCATGAGGCACAGGGTCAGTCTGATTTGCATATGGCCATGTCTGAACTGGGGTGGCAGAGTGGGCTAAAGAACGGTGATGGATCAAACCCAGATCTGTTGACTGGGTGTGAGTGTTTGATTGGTTCTGATGCTCCGTCCATCACCACCCTCTTTTGTACCGCAAAAGTAGGTAAAGCCACCGCTTAAAACTTTTTTTCTGAATGGTTAGGAAGGGGCATGAGTCACCCTCAATCACAAGCTAGTGTCAGGCATGAATGTGGCACTCTTGGGAACCCTCTTCAGAACTCTGCTGGACCTGTGGAAGACAGAAGAACTGCACCTGCTGTTGAAGTCTGTTAGTAGATCTGAAGGACTGGACTAGCTGCCACTTGTACCCAGGACAAAGAAGTGGACTTGAAGAGTCAGTTAGCTGTCCTCCTGGTAAGCTACAGGAAACCAACAATATGCTAAACCTCTTTTTGCTGAAGAGCCCAACTAACCAGTTCCATCTGGACCTGCCCTGAGCCCTGCTAGCAGTTTCTGTAGCAGTGAGTCTTGCCCCCAAGTGCTGGTCTTGAGGACAAAGTGGAGAGAGAATGGACTTCAGTCCCTCCAACTGTTAGAGTTCATGTTTTTCCAAGCTTTGATGTTGTTGGTTTGACTGCCCATCAGACCATAGCATTTTATGGATGTTTACATTGTTCCATTTGAGTTCCCATTAGATTTTATTGATGGAGCATCAAGTTGTCCTTTTGTTAGACTGCAGACGATACGAGATGTGTTGAGCATAAGTGAGCCTGCGTGCATTCTTTCAAGTATTGATTTTGTGAACATGATAGTATTTTTTTTTTCACAGTGTAATTTTATTGTTGACAGCCGATATAGGTAGGCACCTTTGACCAAATAGGGACCCTTGCTTCTAAGGCAGGAAAAGGGGATTACACTACTGGATAACCCCTGCTCACCCCCTTGGTAGCTTGGCACGAGCCGACAGGCTTATCTCAGAGGCAGTGTGTTAAGCATTTGTGAACACATACAGTAATACATTGAAAACACTACAGATGAACACCACACAGGTTTTATAAAAATAAACATTCTTTATATAGACTTAACACAAGACCACAAGCGACAACAATCCACAATACTGTACTAAAAATAGACTTAAAGATGATAGAAGTAACTTAGTTCAAGTTGATGGTAAATGCGACAAAGTTCTCACAAAAGTACCTGGATGCGTTACGCAACATAAACAGAAGGCTCGCAGCATTGGAGATGCGTTGGTTCCTTTCTTCGGGGGAGACGATGCGTTGCGCCTCCCTCAATGCGTGTGCAGAGTAGGGGATGCATCTTGATCCTTACCGGAGAGGAGTTGATGCGTAGATTCTCGTACTGCGGCCTGGTTGCGATGCGGCATGATGGCGCCTCAATGCGATGCGACGATGTGTAGACGATGCGTGCACGCCTGGCAGCTGTGCGGTGACTCTGTATCTTTGGAGCCGCGACAGGCCCTGCGACACGCTTTTCCAGTGATGCGACGGCGACCTCTGTGGCGGCATCACGCTTCTCCGGTGATGCGTTGGGTAACAGCTTTGACAAAGACACGCTTCTCTGGTGATGAGGCGGCGACTTCTGCGGCAGCGACACACTTCTCCGGCGATGCAACGGCAAACAGCAGCGACTGCGACATGCTTCTTCTCATTGAGTCGCGCTTCCTGCTCCCAGCGACACACAGGCTTCTGCAGACAGAATTCCCAGCAAGGAAATTCAGAGGGGAGCTGGGGGTGAAGTCTTTTGTCCCTGAGACTTCAGCAGAAGGCAAGCACAAGTTCAAGCCCTTGGAGTAACATTCTGCAAGATGATAAAAGTTCTTTAAAAAGTTCCTTCTCTCCTTGGCAATGAAGACACCACTGAAGGCCAACTCAACAACACAGAACACTGGCAGGGGGGCAGTCCAACTCCTACAGCTTCCTTTGGTTCTTCTCCTTGGCAGAGGTTTGTCTTGTTGTTCCAGAAGTGATCTAAAGTCTTGGGGTCTGGGTCCCAATATTTATACTACTATTCTCTTTGTTCTCTGAAGGCAGAGAGGCCTGGGCCTAGTCAAAACCAGTTCTGGTCAGTCTTGGAGCACTTTGTTTACAGGACTCCTTCTTTCCTTTGACAGTGGAGGCCAGGGACATCAGACGCACCACAGGAGGTAAAGCCAGCATTGTGGAGGGAAGGGACAGCCCTATTCAGACTCAGGTGTAACTTCTCCCATCACTCTACTTGCAGATCTCTCTATTCAGCCTTGTGCTGACTCACCCTGTCTACTGGAATTCCCCAGCCCCTGTCACTCACAAAACCAGACACCCAATACACAACCTAGCAGAGGCAGGCTTGGACAGTTAGGCAAGAAAATACCTACTTTCTAAAAGTGGTATTTATTTTCAAACACAGAATGTTAAAACCAACTTCACTAAAAGATGTATTTTATCATTCTGAGTTCAGGCATACTAAACTTGAGTTTCTACCATGTTTGCTGGGTCAGTTAGGATTATATAGGATGTTATAATTAAACTGCCCATTCTGGCCTATAGGGAACATTTAGCCTTGCAATAGTGAAAAACAAAAATGGCTGGAATTCACTACTAGGACATGTCACACACACATGGGCATAACATACCTCATTCTTACAATGCACCCTGCCCTTGGGCCTACCTTAGGGGTGTCTGAAGATAAGGGAAGGTTTAGGGACTGGCAAGTGGGTGCACTTGCCAAGTCGACATGACAGTCAGAGACTGCACACAGGCTCTGCAATGGCAGACCTGAGACACATTTTACAAGCTGCTTCTGTGGGTGGCACAACCAGTGCTGCAAGCCCACCAGCAGCATCTGATTTACAATCCCTGGGCACATATGGTGCACTTTACTAGGGTCTGACAAGTAAATCAAATAACCCAATAATGGAGTCACTAATCAATACATCAATTTAACATAGGGAGCACTTGCACTGCGGCACTGAATAGCAGTGGCACAGTGCCCAAAGCATCTAAAACCAGCAAACAGACCAAAAACAGAGGAGGCAATCAGACAAAATGGAAGGGAGACTCACGCCAATGGTACCAGGTCTAACAATAAGCAAGTTAGAATATATATTTTTTTAAACGAACAATAGTGCCATATTAGTCTTGCAGAGAAAACAAATAGGTCTGGGAAACTTAGGTGTGAGCCATTCAGTGTGAAAGCACATATAGTCAACATCTAAGTCATAACCTAATACTATCATCCCGTAAGTGCCTCAATAACAACAATGGGAGGAATAGGTTCCTAATAAAGCCCTCAATACTCTGCCCAACTCTTCCATATTTTAGGGTGTTTCTGGGGGCACCCCCTCGCCTTGAAAACCAGTATTTCCAGACCCATTGAAAAATCCAGGCCCTTCTTTCATATTACAACAGATGGCGGAGACACATCCTTCCAAGCTCTAGCAATAGCATGTTTAGCTAAAGTGAGGCCAAGAAATAACAAGTGGCGCTTGTATATGTTGCCACCCAATCCCTTTGTAATGTGGAGCTGTCATACTGTATGTATGAAGGTGCCCTCAGCGGCCCCACAGCGCAGGCAACGAGGGGAGGTGACAAGCCCAGCGTGCCAAAGCTTATATCTAGTGAAGTAGACCAGATGGAGATATTTGAATTTAATAAGTCTCAAGCAGGCCGCAATCGCCGCTCCATGCGAGGGTTCGAGTGCCAATCATCCTCATCCAGGAGACCCAAATCTAGCTGCCATGCTTCTCAAGTTTTATGAAGTGTGGTAGTGATATTATTCAGAAGTGTGTGATATATTCTTGTTATTTTATGATCACCCAGATCCCCCATAAAGACTTTAGCTTCCACAGGATTAAAATTGGGTATGTCTGCTTGTAGTGCCAGATACTGGGAGAAGGCATGGTGGAACCGGAGGTATAAAAACCATCTTGGTCACAGGCGGCAGCTCCCTAAGCGTCGAGCCGGAATAAAGGACTATATGCAGCGGCCTGGCTCCCATCAGCCACAGCTCGACTGCATAAGCTGGGTCTCCTCTGTCTCCCTACTACCAGTCATTAAGGATGAGAAGATGTGAAGTCACATGATTGTCCTGGAGATCTGGAGTGGCCATGCCACCGCAGTATTTGGACTGGAAGCAGGTCCTCAAGGCCACATGCGCTGTGCCTCCCCCCAAAGGAACCGAGCAAGGATTGCATTTAGCTGCCGGAACCAAAAGGGCTGTATTGGGTATAGGTGGTTCTGAAGCTGATATAGAAGATGGGGCAGTGAGACCATTGTAAAAATGACAAATCTGCCAAATAGAGATAGTGGTAAATGCGACCACGATCAGACCTGGTCCCCTGTCTGTATCCACAGTGGGGCCAGATTTCTGTCCCATGACATAGATTGAGAAGCTGAGAAGAACATGCTGAAATATTTGAAGCCGTCGGGGACCACCGTCATCTCCCGCATCGATCCACCCACCTGATCCCCACCAGGTGCCACAGATAGGATTTACTTCCATTCATGTAGAGGCCTGAGTTTTACCCAAAGATTTGCATAATTATGAGCAGGTGTGGGCCAGTTCTGTTGGGCTGCGTGAGAAAAAACAATACGTCTTCCGCATAGAGCACTATGCAGTCCGAGACCTCCCGCGACCACTCAAAGCCACGGATCTGGGAATCTATTCTGACCCACGCCACCAGTGGCTCCATGGCCAGCACAAATAAATATGGGGAAAGGGTACATCCTTGATGAGTTCCCCGCCCAATAGTAAAGCTTCCCGAGGTCGAGTCGGCCACCCGGACCGATGCTGTGATATCAGTGTATAAAAGGAGTATTATGGTTAGAAGGCATGGGACAAAATTCAGTCAACAGAGCAAAGCAAAAAGGTAGGTCCAGCTGAGCGAATCAAAGGCCCTATCGATATCTGCTAGGAGATGTACAGCCAGTTCCTGAAGTCGGTCCACGGCAGCGATAGCATTGTGTGCACGGTGAATATTATGCCCTGTGGCATGACTGGGCATGAAGCCGGCTGGTCAGGGTGAATCAGCTCTGTAATATGCAGGACTAAGCGATGAGCAATTGCCTTAGCCAGGAGTTTGGCTTCAACGTTAAGAAGAGAGATCAGGTGGTATGAAGAGTAGATTTCGGGTTGCTGGCTGGCTTCAAGAAAATGACTATCTCCGCGTGTCTCCAATCCGTTGGAAAGCAGCCAACTTCCACTGCGGCAACGAGGGCCACGAGATATGGCTCCATCAGTTGTGATTGGTATTATTTGAGGTATTCACAGGAGAAGCCATTTGGGTGAGGTGCCTTGCCTGAGCTCATACCCAGTAATGCTGTTTGCAACTCTTCAAACAACAGTGGGGCATCAAGGGCCTCGTGTACAGTATCAGAAAGAGTCTGCAGAGGAAGGTCTGCAATGATCTTGTGAATGGTATTCACAGGCAGGGTTTCCCGGGGGATATACAGATCCGTAAATTATGTGGAAAAGCTAGCTGCGATTGCTTTGGGTCAGTGACTATTGTCCCATCTGGGCCACGTATACATGGGAGGGTCTGTGGGCGTAAAGTATGAAGACACAAGCGGTGGAGTAGGGCACTAGACTTATCAGCCCACTGGTAGATCTGGCAACTGGTGGCGAGCCAGTAGAGTATAGCCTCGTCCAGCAGCTCGCTGGCATGTGTTTGCAGTGTGTTAAGCAATTGGCTATGAGCAGCGCCTCCGTCCTCTTCTCTGCTTCTGCGCTTGAAGTCGATCAGTTGGGCTTCAGTCTGCAATAGCTTCTCACGGCGCGTCGCAGTGCAGTAAGCGATGTCGACTCCCCTAAGTGTTGATGTCATAGCTTCCCATGAGGTTGTAGCGGATTCAATTGTGCGAATGTTATGTGAATAATAGTTAGTGATGGATGTATGGACATGTAGCCTATATTGCTCATCCCGCAGCAGCAATGGCAAGAGCCGCCAGCGGAACAAGGAACAGCTAGGGTTTAGGCGTAGTTGTAGAGATACTGGCGCATGATCAGTTGGGCCCTGGGGCAGAATTTCAGTAGATTTTAATCCGTGGGTGTGGGGTGCGGATATAAATATGTAAACTATATGGGAGAAAGACTCTTGCACTCCAGCGAAGTATGTGTATTTGTGGTCTGTGGGATGCAACATCCTCCATGAGTCTATCCCTCCCATCCCTGGAATCAAAAAGGGAAATAATTTGGAATCTAGCACCACTGTGAATCGCCACGTGCTGTGCCATCTGTCACCCACTGGGCATATCACATCATTCCAGTCTCCCCCCACTATTTTCAGAGCAGGTGGGATCTCAGTCCAGAGCGTCAAGCGCTCTACGAGATTCCACACAAGACGCGGGGGCATGTATACTTCCTAGGACAAGGGATTCACCATATAGTGTTCCAGTGAATATTATAAATCTGCTCTGTGAGTTGGACCACATTTTAGAGTGGACAAATGGAACGCTGTGGTGAATGAGCATCGCTACACCCCTGGAACCCCTAGTAAACCCAGAATGAAAGATTTGAACGAATCAAAATCTTGCTAGGCATGGTGTTTTAGTGCCCAATAGGTGGGTCTCTTGTAGGAGTAGGACTTCCGCTCTATAGCGTTTGGCCTGTCGGATTACGGCTCCCCATTTAATCTTGTCGAGGAGGCCACGGATATTCCAAGTAGGGATCCGAAGTTTGTGGCTTCCGTATCTCCTCAAGTTAGATGTTGTTGTCTGGCATTGGGGTATGTGGATGAATGTACGTAGTTGGGTGAACTGGTCGATCTGTAGACCCTGTGTGTTATATGGTTTTGGTACTAACAATAAACAAGAACTTCCCATTAACCCCCCAACCTACCCCCCCTCCCCAATTCCTCAGAACCATTGAAGTGTCTATCGTGACTTGAAGCAGCATTCAGCCAATGGATCCCCAATAGAAGTCTTCTGCACATATTAGAGACTAATGCGAGAGGAACATATGTACAATCAGTTCCTGTCATCCGTATTGTAGAGGTTCTCTGCAAATGTCAACAGGGTATCAATTAGGATGCCGCTGGTTCCGGTTGATCGTCTGTCTGTCACCTACAGGACTTGCTGCGGGTTTTGGATCTTTTCTTGGAGCGCGATCTGCAGCGCTGCTTGCCAACAGCTCCAGGATATCCACGCCCTGGCCCACCGGATTAGGAATCTGAGTCAGGTCTGGGTGGAGTATGAGGCTTGGATTTCATGACTTCATCCGTCCAGTGAAACATCTCCTCCTGCATCTCAAAGAAGTGTGTTTGTGACTGGTAGACCACTGTCAGGTGGGCCGGAAACAGCTGGGAGTATTGGATCTTTAGACCATGAAGGTGAGCCTTAGCTTCCACAAATGATTGTCGGCGCTGCTGTACCAACTTGGTATAGTCGGGAAAAATCATAATATGTTGGGAGGCAAAATGTAAGAGTTGCTTTTAGTCTGGCTTGCTGCAAAATAACATCTCTGTCTTTATAGTTGAGAAGCCTTGTAATTATTGTTCTAGGGCAGGCCCCCAGCGGTGGCTTCTGCAATAGCGCCCAGTGTGCGCGCTCAATTATAAAGCATGGAGAGACTGCGCCAGATGGGAGCCATTTCATAAGCCACTTGACGAGGAAGTCCTCCACACTGCTGTCCTCACAGCCCTCGGGGAATCCAACAAAGCAGAGATTGTTACTACGGGCGCGCCCCTCCGTATCCTCCATCCGCGTCACCAGGCCCTTCGTGAGTGTCTCAAGGGTTGATACTCTTTTCTGGAGTGTATTTACTGTGTCCTCCACTGTTGCGATCCAGGATTCTGATTCAGTGATGTGTTGCACCCCGTTTATAAGGCCCTTCCGGAGCAGCATGACGTCGGAGCCCATGGCGCCAATCTTCGCCTCGAGCGTTTCCCGGGACTGCGTATTCACTGCAAATACACAGTCCGGCATGGCCACCTCCTGATCGCCCTAGGCCGGCGCGTGGGCCACCGCACCACTACACGTGTCCATTGTGCTTTGCATGGAGGATGTTCCTGGTGGCATATCATTAGCCATAGTGTATGGTGCTAGGGTGAGAGGTCGTCTGGAGGCGGAGCCAAGTATGACCAATTACTTCACAATTATAACAAATCGATGTTGCCGGACGCCCTTCTTGATGGGCCTATGGGGGGTGGCCAAGGGAGGGCACCACGCCAACAAGCCACATCAAACCTAGTTCTGCAAGCTGAGTGTCCCCACCTCCCCTAACAGGAACCGATCTGCACCCCCAGACCAGTATGCAGCCAGAAGGAAGGTCACTGAGGGCAGCAAAAGGTATTGATGGGCACCCCCAAGTACGAGCAGGTGCCAAGTCCCAACATCCACCAAGGAAACACAATGTCTGTCTGGGAGCAGCCCGAAGTCCCACCTCACCCTATGCTCGCCAAGAAAGGGGGGAACCAAGAGGAGAAAAAGTGATGGGGAGTCCCGATCTGCATCTGGCTCTGCCCCGATCGGGCCCGATTGGGCAATTCTGTAGTCAGCACGGGTTTATTGGTGCATCCAGAGCCAGATACCCCACTAGGAATCTTCTCAATTTCAGCGGCCTCAAGGGCATCCACCACCTGCCGGGGTATGCACGCTGCAGACCGATCCGGCCACCGAGGCCCCAACAGATTGTGCAACGCAGGGCCACAGGATCTGGCAAGCTCCCCACCCCCGCACAACATCCAGGGGGGAGGACCTCCACCGCACCTCCCACCGCAGGTCCCAGACCGGTACGACTCCGTCTATTTATGTTGCAGCCCGGAGTGGCTGCAAATTGCTTCAAGGGCCCATGGCAGACACTGGTCTTGCGGCGCCCCCACCCAGCAATGTCTCTGTCCAGCAGGGCGTATAGTTTCATGGCGACCTCTGCTCCACCCCCAAGGTCGCCCGCACAGCCATCAACCGTGGCTCTGCCAGGGGTGCCCAGTGGCGCTGACCGCCCCGCAGCAGGGCCTAGATAGTCCATGCGGCCCGTGCCCACGCTGCAGCCCGATCTGGCTGCCGAGATTCCAGCAGGGTTACCTCAGGGGCACAGGCTCCATACCCCAGCTGCCACTTCCAGCAGCTTCACCTCCCTGGGCGCGGCTGCCCCCGCAATCCTCCGCCGGGTGGGTGTCCAGATAGGTCAGCAGCTCAACTCCTCCTGCAGCTCATCTTGTCTGCCACACGCTGTGCAGCCACACTACAGTAGCCAGTCGTCGGTTTTGCATCCACCAGACCAGGTGATGGACAACAGCAGGGTGTTTCAGGACTCCACCGAGTCTGGATATCTTGAAGGATGAGCGCATAAAGCAGGATAATTGAAGTATTCTTGCAGGATACGAGAGCCTCGCGAAGGCGCGTCCGCCATGTTGGACCGCCAAGTCATGCCCCCATGACAGTATTTTAACTGCTGATTTTTTATTTATTTTTGTTAAGGAAGTGTGTGCTACCTGAAGCTCTTAGCCTTTCATAGAGATACAGTGATCTTTATTAATTGCCCTTGTAAGCTCATTTGTGTTACTTGTCATGATAATGTTGTTGGATTTGCTGCTTTTTCTTCAGAAAGTAAAGATGCATACTCGCCTAGGCTTTCTTGAATAAGCAACAAAAATATTGGCCATTTGTAAAAAGTATATGCAATCGAATAGTTTTCTCTGCATACCTTTTAGGCTCACCATTTGCAATATAAACTTCTTCATGTCATTCTTTTTAGGTGCAGCCTATAGCGGCAGAGCGCATGCGCTGCTCGCTTTGCGACGCATGCAGTATTTAGTAAGGAGTGGAAGCTCCGCCCACTCTCCGCCCATGTTTTTAATTGGCTTGTATTATTATCTTTCGTAAATGCTGCCGTCTGATTGATTAGGAGGCCTGTTAGTCCCTCCTTATTATGGCCATGTCATCATTTGTACCCTCCCATGGCTACTGGCCCCTTTACTTGTGTTGCACGGTATGTGTTATTTGTGTGTGATTTAGATTGTGAGCCCTATTTTCTTTAATAAGGTTCTCTTACTCCCCCTTCCTGCAGTCCATGACTTTTCGCCCCCCTGCCCTCGCTCCTGATTGCAATGCAATAGGTCGCCCGTAAATGTGAGTCCTATTAAATTGCAAATGCTTTTTTCAAGAGGAGGGGTATTTTATTTATTTATCTATTTATTTATTGAATTTATATGGCGCACAGCTACCCGGAGGTTTCCCGGCGCCTAGGACAATGCAAGACAGAGGCAGGATCAAGAAGTCAACCTGGAAGAATTACTGGTTAAAGAGCCATGTTTTAAGTTCCTTACGAAATCTAATAAACACCCTTTTGTGACGTGTGTAAGTGGGAAGAGAATTCCAGAGGGAAGGAGCCAGGAAGGGGTATAGAGTACTACGATGAGACAGTGGCACTGTCGCACAGTGGGGCAATGCACCTGCTGCAAATTTCTCTTAAGTGAAGTTTTGAAGTTTGAATCTCAGTGGAACTCACTCAGTTTTTTATCCTTCTGAGGTAGATAAAATTTGTCATTTACCACAACATTCAGCGCTTGGAGGCTATACAGATTGAAATGTGAGCTATATACAGTATTCATTATAAGAGAGAATAAATACGGCATGGGGCTAATCGTCACTATAAAAACACGCTTCGTTGTTTATATAATTAGAGCATGCTCACCTGGGTGTGCAGAGACTTTGTCCATAGTGTTGATATGTGAAATAGCTCCTGGCTGGCTTTCAGTGGACCATACCCTTCATCATCACCTCGATTATCACCTTCCCTTTCCAGTGTTCTGGATTTTAGAAATAACATTTTGTCGCTCAACAGTGGTCTTCTTTCAACAGACACTGCTGTTTGTGGTGCACCTTGCCCTTGCATGACTCGCTGCACAGATCAGACGTCCGCATTACATCTTCTTCGCTGCACTTTTGTGAGCATTGCTTCACGTCATGCCATTTTCTGGTGATATAGTCTCACACAGGTCAGTTACACAGAGCATAGGAATACTCTGTCTGCCAAGTATTGTGGTTCCAGTACTAAGCTACAGCATACAAATAGGTGCATTCTGGGAGTCATAGTCTTGGTTTGCTTCCGTTGAACTAATGACAAATAATGTCGTAGTTATCCGGTAAACCTAAAAAAAAGGTGTTGTTGCTGCCCAGCTCAGCGGTACTCACTTCAAGCTTCTCGAAAAGGATGAAAGGTTAAGTTGCACTGAATTATGGGGTATCACATCTCTGCAGCATTTATACAACCCACTGAGCTACTGTGTGAGAAATGCTCTTCCTCTTGCTAACATAATTTGAATGTATCTGAAGTTGGGGGGGGATTTTATGAGCCTGTCCAACAGAACTCCGAGACCATGCGTGAGTAGCTTATCCAGTCAAGGTTTTTTGTTTTGCATTCTGCTACGTGTATTCCTGATTTTTATTCTGGAATAAACTGGACTACAAGTGCAAGAATGTAAAGCAACAGAAACCCGAACTGGACGAGTTATTCATGTATGGACCCGGAGAGCTCTGATCAAATGAATCTGACAATAGTTTGTTTTTGTAGATGTTATTGTCTGGGCCTCTCAGCATCTGCAAGAAACGTGTGTATCCCCATTGTTCATTTTATGTTACTATTATTTGCTATATCGCACGTATCACCCGGGGGTATCTCGGCGCTGTTGCGGATCCTGACCGGAGGTGCAAATCAGATAAAATTGGTATAGATAGGCTTTTAGTGGTTTCCAGAATTTGCTGTATACGGTGGTCTCTCTGAGGGTTATGGTTAGATTGTTCCAGTATCCTGGGGCCAGATAGGGGAAAGCCTTAACGCCGGTGTGAGTTTGACGATTTCGGGGCATGCACAGAAGGGCTTGGGTACTCGATCTGAGATTTAGGCCAGGGACATAGGTTGTGAGTGTTTTTTTAAGATAGCGTGGGCCTTTGCCTCTCAAGGTGTTATACGTGAGGCAACAGATTTTGAAATAGGAACGCTTCTTCACTGGGAGCCAATGCAGTTCCTTCAGCAAAGGCGCAGAAGGGGTGCCTGCAGGACGGTTCAGATCTAGTCTTGCGGCGGTGTTCTGGACCACATGTAGCTTATTGAGCAAGGTATCACCAACTTCAGCCAGCAGGGCATTTCCATAGTCCAGTCTGCTTATCACCCTGGCCTGGACCAGGGTTCTAAGGACGTTAGTGGGGAGGAGAGGGAAGATTCTGCTCAGGAGGTGCATATTGTATAGCTTGTAGTGGCAGCAATATGATCTTTCATTGTTATGGCTTGATCAAGTTTTATCCCTAAGTTTTTTCAGTTTGTTTAGGCACGGGAATGACACCCAATTGGTGGGGCAAACCGGCATCCGACCAGATGGCTGGAGCTTTTCCAAGTAGCATAATCTCCGTTTTTTCTGGATTTAACTGAAGGCAATTCTCAGTCATCCAGTTGGAGATTGCTAGCAGTCCGGCCACAAACCGCTTTTCTCAGATTCTAGGTCTTGGCCCATAGTAAACATCAGCCGGGCATTGTCAGCGTATGAGATGATCTCAAAGCCAAAATGCTCTGCGATCATTGCAAGCGGGCCATATAAATATTGAACAGGGTGGGGCTCAAGCATGAACCCTGAGGTACACCCTTGTCCATGTGCATTTTGCCTGGAGAATATGGACCTATAAATATCGTCTGCTGTCTGTCTGACAGAAAGTGCTGTAGCCATTTTAGTGCTGTTCCCTGGACCCCAATTTCCTGGAGTCTTTTCATGAGCCTTGAATGCGAGATGCTAATAAAGGCAGCAGACAAATCTAATAATATCAGCACTACCCGTCTTCCTACATCCATCTCCTGTCTCAGTGAATCAGTCACGGCCAGGAGTGCAGTCTCTGTACTAAACCCTGGTCGGAACCCCGATTGTGAGGGATCAAGAATATTATTGAGTTCAAGATATGATCCCAGCTGCCTGTTTATTAGGCCTTCCAGTTGTTTGTCCAGGAAAGGTAGCAGGGAGATTGGGCAATAGTTGCTAAGTGCTTGTGGGTCCAGTGTCGCTTTTTTCAATATGGGCTGTACACATGCTTCCTTCCACTCTATTGGGATGATTCCTGTGTGTATAGAGCAGTTGAAAATCTTTTGACTCACGGGGCGCAGCAGGTGGCTAGAAGAGCCATCGTCTTAGGCAGACATGGATCCCGAGGTGATCCAGATTTAGCTGTGACCAGGGAGTTGTGAACTTCCTCTAAAGCAATAGGCTGAAAGCAGTCCAATGTCCTGAGGATTACTTTTCCTCGCTCTCCTGACCTTGTGGTGAACTCTGAATCCTGCAGAGGGGCAGCCGGGAATTTTTAATAGATATTGGATACCTTTTGTTGAAAGTAGTAAGCCAGTGAGTCGCAGAGCAGCTGGGATTCCACTGGAGCTTGGCTGCATACTTGCGGGGAGATAAAGTCCTGTACTATGCTAAAAAGAGCTTTTGAGGAGTTGCTGGCTTGTTCAATTTGATTTATAATAAAAGTTCGCCTGGCAGTTTTGATGTTCCGATGGTATTGGGACCGAGCCTGTTTATAATGTTCCCTATCTTGGGGCTCTTTCCTTCTCCTCCAGAGTCTCTCTAGAGTTTTATATTTGGATTTTTCTACTTTTAAGTCTGGAGTAAACCATGGTGCTGATGGTCGCCGCTGCATAGGGCCATGACATTTTAAGGGAATCGCTACGTCCAGCGCCATTGTGAGGGCTGAGTTAAAGCATTTCAGTAGTTCAGACACTTCAAGGTTGTGGTGAAAGGCATTGCTGAAATCTTCTAAGGTAAGTTTATGCCAGGGTCTACGCGCTTCCTGTCGCCATCCTTTGTTTGCAATAAGACCCAAAGAGTTCGTTAGTTGGATATTGAACATGATTGGAAATCTATGTTGGAAAAAATTAGATCCAGCAAATGACTGGCTGAATGTGCCGGGCCTATAACTCTTTGGACAAGACCTAATAATTCTAAGTTAGTCTGGACCTCTCAGCATCTGCAAGAAACGTGTGTATCCCCATTACTACTGACTCCTGCCTGGGTTGCCAAAGAGTGGGGTCATGACTAGTTTGCCCATTCTGGGATGTGACCCTAGTTTAATCCACTGTGATCCTGGACACATCACTATATCTCAACAGTGAAGTCACTCCTATTGTCTGACCATACACTGGCAGTGCTTATAAACGGACTAAATGCTGTTATGATAAGCCCTCTGTAAACAATCCAGCGCAATATCACTAATTCAAAATAACCCAACACCTTCTGTTTCCCCACAAACACCTCTGTTCCCCAGGCCCTCTCCTCCCAATACTCTTCTCACTCTCCCTACCTGCCGGACGGCCTTAACACTGCCCCCACACAGCGCTCTGTCACTCTGTCCAGTGTGGCTTTAGTGTTTTTGGGGGACCACTTTACCCACAAAGCACCCTCTTCCTTCCTCCTTATAACGTGCCACCTCCTCTCCTCTCTCCTGTTTCCACATTCTTGTCTCTCCCGCCCCCAGCTTACTTCTACAGCACCTTGAAGAGATCTTATGGAAGTGTAAAGCGCTATTCACACAACAGAACTTAGCATACCAGAACACGCACCTGTGGAGTACAGGCCTTGCCCTACCGCAGCCTCCCTTGAAGACTTCAGAGCTGTTGTCTATTTATCACTCACAGTGCTGCCCTTGAAGGGCTCAGGGCCCCAGAACGGCTTGTGAAGTTTCCTAGTTGAAACAAGTATTTGTAATGCAATAGGTCTTGTATTTACGCGAGTTTAAGCTATTGTCATTGTAAATGACACAGCCTTTTATTTATGTTTTAAAAACGAAAGCAAAAATAAAAGGCATTGTTATTTGCAATGTCAATAGCTCAAACTCGCGTAAATGCGAGACCTATTGCATTGCAAATGCTTGTTTATAACACTCATCCATCAGGTTACAGCTCACCTTTGCTAAGCCATCCTTCATGTTATTGTAGCCCTAGATGCTGCTTCATTATGAGGTTTTCTTTCTAGTGCCAGTGGCGGCAAATAACACAACTATTACCAAACACTTTGCCTAAAAAAAGAAAACGCAGACCTAGCGGCTTTGCCCGTGCTTGTTGTGAATGTTACCTTGTTCTTTGCTTGTTTCAGTCCTATTCATTCATTAAAGAATAAAAAAAGAAAAAGGTTCAGGCAGAAGCATGCACTGTGGAAGCAGAGAGAGTAAAGCACCATAGAAGCAGAGAGGGTAATAAAAAGTGACAATAAATCCACACTTTAAAGAAATACTTGTATTAATTGTGACATTTCACCTCAGAGGATCTTTCTGGGCAAAGCAGAAGCAACACTCCCGTATAACTATCCCCTGAGAGTCATTTTGCCTCATCTGGAGGGAAGACCCAATGGCCAAAATGTCACTCCCAATCTCTTTTCCACAGACTTCCTGCATTTCATTACACAATTTCATTTTGCTTCCTGCACGCCAATGCAGTTCCATTTTTGTCTATAAACGAAATATTATCTTTACAATAATTCAAATACAAATTTAAACACCTTTCCACATCACATTTAAATGCAAAATTGTTTCCGAGAGGTAATATTGCTTTGCTACCTGGCTGTACAGTGCATTCAAATTCAGTTTCCCCTCTTAAATGGAAATAAATTATTGTACGGCATGCCTGTTTGGGGTGATGTAGCTTCACTATTCAATTCCAAGTTACTAGCCGGGCTGTTCAGCTTCATATCATAAAATGTTTTTACTCATACACGTTTTTCCCACATTCACAAAATGTATTATTAGCCCGGGTATCTTGCTACTGCTGGAGAGCAGCACTTTTCGCATTGGGTTTGGAAACCTATACACATGGCCTTTTAATTTCTGATGGAAATCTGGGAAATGGCTGAGAGGAGTTAAATAGCATCCAGTTGACGAGTGTGGGGGAGAGAAGCAGAAAAAGAGAAGGGCGGAAAAATGAAATTTGCTGCAGAGCTGAAAAGTACTGACCCACACGCAGATAAGCAGATCTAATTTTAAAAACGTCCGTATCTATTTTAATTGCTACGTTTAATGAGCTGTGAATGCCAGGAAGTTGCTGTAACCTCTAAACAACTGCGCACAGTTCTAGAACATTCGAGATAACTAACCTAAACACCCCTCCTTTGGGATTGCTTGTTTTCTGAAGGTCTTGAAAGACAGATAGCCTCGGCCCAGGCAGTATTTATTTACCCGTCGTTTTGCATGCACTGGGCACAGACAGGGGGTTCTCTCAGCCCTACACTGACGAGTAACGACTTATATACTGAAAATGCAAGCCTTTCCAATGAATGCAGCTGCTGTTTCATTGCAAATTTGGCAACTGTGCGAAAAACAGAAGCACGCCTTTGCAAAATTGCAAAATTCTGGAGGCACTGCTATACTCGATTTTCTTTCGAATGGCGTTCTCTGTGGTTAAGTTTATGAGAAGGACTCGGCTGAGGGCGGGATAAGCAGATGTGGATCTTTGTACTTACCTCTCTCCGAAGTTTTTTATCCTTTTCTGTGAGCAGATTCTGAGTGGAAAGATAAATACATTTGAAGTAGTAAGGCAGTTGCTTTGTTTGTTGTCTCCTTATTTGCCGCACTCCCCCGAAGAGCTTCTTTTGGTTGTGCATGGGGCTAATGTAGTCTGTTATTTTATGCAGGTTTGACATTTTTTAAGTGGGGATTTAGCCCGGTGTGGAATGTGTGAGATTTATTAAAACTGAAATATCTGGGGCAGCGACATGGAAATTTGCACGCATGTGAACGACAATTGCCTAAACGCCACTTTGTTCACTGAGATATAATCTGACGAAAACAAAAACGAAAAACCAAACATTCATTAATAAACAACAATTAAAAACACTGTAAATTCAACTGGAATGGCAGCCACCCTGTAAGACTGAGCTGCCGTGTTTGTATGATAAGCACAGTACTGGAACAAAATACTGCCACCTCTGTGGCTACAAGCCCTATTCCATCGACAAGCAGTGCACGAGTCTGCACCCTCATAGTGTGCGCACAACGGGACATTCCCTCCTCCTCAAATTCCTTCCCTAACCGCCCACTACGCCCAAGAACTCTCGGAACCAGGTCATGTTGTCTACAGGGTAGCCTTTTATTCACATCATTCCAAGTGAATCATCATAGTCCATTACCAAATAAATGTATCCTTCTTGGATATATAAGAACTATTCACAGCATCACACTTTATCTGCATCAACATGTCAACGGCAGTAAGGAAATTAGGTACGACATTACACTTTAACATTTAATTTAGCTGCACACTAGAACAACTAGGCCGTACATTTCGAACTTACACTTTAACTTTTAACTCGGCCGTACACAAGAACTTGGCCGTACATTTGAACTTGGCCGTCTAGGCCGCCAAGCTCCCACTCGGCTGCGCAGCTTTGAGCTGGCAGGCCCCAACATGCTACACCCAACAGTTACATTACTTGACATCCTGGGCACCGCATACCGCACCGGGCCCCCAGGGTACCTGAACTCAGGCATCTTCCCCACAATCCAAAACTCGGCTGCGCACATTGCTCTGGCAGGCCCCAACGCGCTACAGTCAACAGTTACATTACTTGACATCCAGGGCACCGCACTGGCCCACCGGGGCACCTGAACACAGGCATCCTCCCAAGATTCTACTCAGTCCATACGTGATGGGTTAGGGCATTAGAGTCCAGGACTTCCGCCAGGCCAGTCCTTCTTCCTTGCCTACCCACTGCACTCGTGGAATCTACCCCTTCCAGTAGTCCATCAAATGGCTGCATCTCCATTGTTGTGCATCACCCTTTGTTGTAAACTGTCAGCGCTCCGCCACAGGGTGAGAAGCTCCCTGGCGCACTCGCCCTCCCCCTCCCTGACGCTGACACTGCTCCATAACACCTTCCCTTTTTCTACCGCTGAACCTTATCCTTACAGAACCACACCGATGTCCTGAACGGAAAGAGATGAGCCAGTAGTGAATTGATTGAAATATTTTGTTATTTGTGCATCTTGGACTGGGGGCCTCCAGCCTATAACACCAAAGTATTTGACCCACAGTCTATAAGCTGAATACCCAAGTGAACCATGACTTTTCCCATTTCCAGAACCTCCCGCACATGTTAATGTGACATCCGTAGTGTTACCCAAGTGATCCATCACTTTTTCATTTCCAGAACCTCTCGTACATATTAATGCAACATCCGCAGTGTCCCACCTGCACACGTTTGTCCGTGCATACACAGCATTTACTGGAACATACGCGGGATAACTCCACCACATGTCCATGTCCTCCTACATCCAAGGAGAACACCCTTTGTGAGCCATCTGTTGTGTGCGGCGAGCCGACAGGCCCTGTCTTGCCACAGCTTGTCCCAGGACCATTAATGGAGAGCTTATTTGCAATACCCACGATCAATCCGCCCCGCCCCAAAGGGAGTTTGCCAAGAAATAAGTCTGCACCACCTATCCAACTCCTCCACCATTAGGAAGGATGGGAGCACTGCATACCGTATTTGCCCCCCTGGGTAGCGTTGAGTGACACCATAGCAAGCCCATATTGTGCCTTAAGTTATTTACATGGACCGGCATTTATGTTTGACTAATGGGCTTCGGATCAGAGAAAATTTGTGCACCTACCCCCACTGTTTACAAGGAAAGCACCGCCGCTGGTATACCTGATCACAGGAGACTCCTGCAAATAACTAAGAGGGTCCCCCCCGATCTGTTATTGATGATTACTTTATGGAGAATGCTATCCCACCACAAGGTGGTTTTCAACGTCTAACCATAAGAAAAATTGTGTTGCCCTTGTTGAAGCCAATCGGAATCTGCAGCATTTATTATGCACCTACACCGAAATTAGTCCCCATTGCCGGCAAACGATTTAACACCCCTGATGTTTGTTATGACCTTAATAGTTATAAACACACGGCATCAGCCAGGGTGCCTGGAACCTCGCTCACACCTGGTGCCCATTCATCGAAAGTCTCAGGTGAGGCCAGAAATGTTGTGACCACCGGCAGGTTAGCCCCCTCTCTCGCCCGCCCAGAGCCCACCTAACTGAAGCTTGTTGGGAGCCACCGGGTGTCCTATGTACTAGGAGACCTTGCGCACTCTTTGTTCTGCATGAGGTGAAGATATTCCCTTTCATGTACCGCTCCCACTGCTGCGGCCTAGTGACTAGCCAGATTATGTTCACCACTTAAGAAGTAGTTGCCTGTGCAGCCAAGGAATCCAATACCCCGATGTTTTTGATGTCCTCCGATCAGCAAGATGACTAATTACTTGACCCAACTTTGGGAAGGAGGCGATCCTCTTGCGACAATGGCCGTCTGACGGATCTCGCTTAGGCTGTTAGCCATATCAGTAGGACCAGTGCACCCCGTTTTGCTATCACCCCAGCCAGGTGGTTAGATGTGGCAAGTGTATTATTATTATTATTATTATTTATATTTGTATTGCGCACGAATCATCCCCTGAGGGATCTCTCGGCGCTAGTGGAGGCAGGCTTCGGCGAACCCAACAGCTCAGTTAACTAGCCAGGTCTTTAAATGCTTCTTGAAGATAGTTAGATCTGTGCAAGAGCGCAGATCTAAAGGCAGCAGATTCCAGTGTTTAGGTGCCAGATAAGAGAAGGCACGCCCACCCATCTTCACTTTCCTGATTCTTGGCATTTGGAGCAGCCTTTGGCTGCTGGATCTGAGGCAACGGACCGCAGAGTACCAGACCAGCTTATTCGTAAGATATGACGGACCCGGTCCTATCCGTGCCTTGAAAGCTAGGCAGAGGAGTTTAAAAAGAGCCCTCTTTCTGATCGGCAGCCAATGTAAGTCTCTCAGGAGCGAGGCAGATGGCGTGAGAGGAGGTTTATTCAGAGCAAGACGGGCCGCCGTGTTTTGCACGACTTGCAACCTCGATAAAAGATCATCCCTCACTCCCCCCAGAAGCACATTCCCATAATCCAGTCTGCTGACTAGCAGCGACTGGATCAGAACCCTTCTCGCAGAGAGAGGAACCCAAGGGGAAATCTTCTTCAAGGTGCGCATCAGACCAAAACATTTTCCTGTTAAAGTTTTAACCTGTTGTTCCATGGATAAATTGTTGTCTATTGTTACGCCCAGATTTTTTACCCATTTTTTTGGGGCGGGGGGAGAGCCTAATGCTTCAGGCCACAATTCATCCGTCCAAAGTTCTTCTGCCTTGCCGAACAGAAGGATCTCTGTCTTGTTGGTGTTAAGTTGGAGATAGTTGTTTTTCATCCAACTGGAGATTTTAATCATGCAGCTCTTAAATCTCTCTCTGATCAGCAAGTGGTCCTTTTCTATGGGGATTAACACCTGAGTGTCGTCCACATAGGAGATGGTTTGAAAACCACAAGATTCTATAATGGTAGCCAATGAAGACACATAGATGTTAAACAATGTGGAGCTCAAAATAGAGCCCTGCGGCACCCCCTTCTCCACCGCTGCGATCTGCGAATCAAAGACGTCCATCTGTACACACTGAGATCTATCTGACAGAAAGCTCCGTAACCACTCCCATGCCCCTCCAATGACACCTATCTCCCGCAGCCTCTTCAAAAGAATTCTGTGAGAGATGGTGTTAAAGGCTGCCGACAGGTCAAGTAGGACCAGCACAGTCGGGGTCCCCCCATCCACTAGGCGCCTGATGGTATCTGTTACCTCCACCAGAGCGGCTCCATGCTGTAACCAGCCAGGAAACCCGACTGCGAGGGATCTAACAGGCCATGCTGATACAAATGATCCGACAGTTGGCGGTTTATCAGCGTCTCCATGATTTTGGAGCATCCTGGGAGGAGTGAGATGGGTCTGTAATTCTGCAGATCGGCGCAGTCTAACAATGGTTTCTTAGGCAAAGGTTTGATGAAAGCCTTTTTCCAGCTGGCCGGGAAAGAGGATGTTACTAATGACAGATTACACAGTTTCGTTATTGGATTTACAAGTTCTATGGCTAACTCCGCCAGCACATACGGAGGGGCTATATCAGACGGTGAGCCTGACTTCAAGCCTTTCAATAAAGGTAACACCTGTTCCCTGCTAATGGTTGCAAACACCTCCAATCTCACCGGCGAAGAACACACAGCAGGCTGACTTTCTTCCCACATTTCTGGTAAAGGCTGAAAGGAGTCATAACTATTATCTATTTTATTTTTGAAATGACTTGCG
The DNA here is from genome assembly GCF_964204655.1 of Triturus cristatus. Taxonomy (NCBI): domain Eukaryota; kingdom Metazoa; phylum Chordata; class Amphibia; order Caudata; family Salamandridae; genus Triturus; species Triturus cristatus. The sequence continues at coordinate 910,795,713 of NC_140582.1, read as the reverse complement.
AGCTTATCGCAAAATTCCTGAGAGGAAGGACAGGAGGAGTTGGTTACACTGTGGTAAATATTCTTTTACCTGGACTGAATTTCATACGGAATCTTAAATAAAATAGCTCAGAATAATAAGAGGCAGAATCCGTGGTATAAGAGGTTTCTGAATGGGCTTTATTCCAAAATGGCCGACTCGAGTCGCGGCCTTCAGGTTCCGTCACCACGGGGGTTCAGGAAGTGAAGTACATACTTTATTGACAAGAAGTAACTTTTATAGTACATACATTATAATGAAGTGAATACAGTAGGCGTAACAATTGATAAGGACATTGACGTTTGGGCTGCGTAACCGAAAATGGGTGTAATAATGAGTAAAAAGAAACATGATTGGTTATGATGTAATACATAGGTGGATCTATAAGATAATACTTGGCATAGATGCGCGCGCAGCAGTATGACGTGTAATTGACGTGTAACTAGGGGGTGACGGGGACTTGACATTTAGCTCTATATGTGGAGACGAGAAGTCTGGGGGGTCAAGTCAACCTAATCCCAAATCATATCTAACATCCTATGTTTAAAGAACTATGTTATCCACAAGGAAGGACTCTCGGACAGAATCTATTCTATACTGACTGTGCGTGCGTGTACAAGCGTCTAAGTGTCTACACTGAATGCGAGGGGCAGAAACTTTCCATGGTGACAGGGCTATGAATTACTTGCATGAGGACAGAGAAGATGGGCCTTTTTGCTTGGTAACTGGAAGAATGTTTACTTAAACTACTAGACAGGAATGCATCGGCTGAGGAGCAAAGTAGATAATTTGAAGGTGAAATACAGCTTCTTGGCAGGCAGGCGAAACTGGCCGAGGCAGGCACCGTTAGCTGCACAGGAAGTAGGACAAAGTTCATGGATACAGATGCGGGCTCAAACTGATGCTGTCAGAGGTAGAGAGCAGGGAAAGGCTTTGAGGACAGAATCGGGCCTACTCTGCCTGAACTGCAAAAATGGAGTAACTTAGCCATATAAAGTCGGTGGCCTTTCACACTTAGGGATCGAATATCCAGCCCATTGATGACGGATCTGACAGAGGACATGTTGATGGTGGACGCACATGTGTTTGCGTCTTCGAAACTGGAACTGGAGGGAACATACATGTGTTTGTAACATGCACATAGAACCGTTGGGGTCCAAGATAGGGGACATAACTGATCAGGAAAATCCACATTTCCACATTCCCTCCTTGTCCCCTACTTGCCCTTCAAGAGATATCGATCTTCATTAATCCATCGATTTGCTCATGGAGCATCATTTCTTCTTCTTTCTTCTTCCGGGATTTTGAACGAAAACCTTGATGTGGAATACACGATGTGGCACACAGACCACAAATCGCTGGTCCACATTGCAGGCATAAGCAGCAACTGAATAGTATAAGAAGGCCAATACCTAGGAAGGACAGAACTCTCCATCCCCAGGCTGATATCACACTCCAAAACCACCCGGACCACGTCCAAGTGCCTGGATCCTCGTGTATCTGGCTCACAATCTTATGAAGGCGTGTTATAGCTTTATATACAGATGGCGAATTTTTTGGTATGAATATACAGCAGCTTGATCCGATGACCCTACAAGCTCCGCCCCTATCAGCCAGGATGACGTCAAGGACAAGACGATTTTGAAGCACAACAATCCGCATAGCAGACTGCTCTTCCGTTAAATTGCCTAAGGCGGAAATAGTCTCATTCACTACTGCTTCAAGGGTTCTAGTTAATCTACGTATCAGCTTACTATTTGAAATTGTACCTATATAGGGAAAGATACCTTTATTGAAGTCTACATACTTGTCCCATGCCGTCTCAGTATAATCGACAACTGGGAGATCTCTTCGCTCTCTATTGTGTACTAAATGAACATTTCGATAATAATCAGGAGGAGCTAGGAAAACAGGTGGCAAAAGGAATGCTATGTAACAGGTACCATCCCAATCTAGAGGCAGACGCATATATGCGGTCTGACCACATATAAAGTAGGAATGGCGAGAAGCTCTAAATGAAGATTTACCTTGATCACTATATTCTACTGTAGTAACGCATTTGCTATGGCCCATATGTATGGAACCAACTTTTCTTACACATAATTCACCCTTAACTGGAAATACTGACATAGTGGGCAGAATTAGTTCAACTTCGGATTCGACATTCAGAATCATAAGATTAGGTGTAAAATTACCTAATCCATACACTTCATTTTCTAGATCAGTTCCTGTTCTACTGGGGTGACCCTCCTTATCAGGGTAACAGACTTTGAATAAAACTAGATTCAGATTTCCCCATATCCAATGGTGTTGATAAACTGCTGTGTCTGAGTCTATGGAATTTAGTAAACTAAACCATGCTCCACAGGAGCCATTATGTGTGAACGGATGGGGGAGGAAAGGCAGAACTCCTTTGTTATTCTGATAGGGAGGAAGTCGGCCACACACCCAACAATTAGTGGCATTACTAGTCTGATGGGAATGATGTAACATACTAATGAAAGTGTTATTACGCAGCGCAAGTCTATAAGATAATTCATGTGGGGGTAGGTCACTAAAAGAATGTTCATCAGTTATATTGAAAATATGTTTAGAAACAGGATAATACATATGCAACAATATACTTGCAGTAATTATTATAAAACTCAAGGAAAACAAAATTAATAATGTCATTATACAGTGGCTACGCAGTGATTTACAATACGCATGTCGTTTCAACATTGTTCTTGATTGTTCATGATTCAGACCTAAGGGATACATGTCGGGACAAATTCAACCGCTTCACCTAGGAGAGGACTTAAACAATCAAATCGTCCGACAGCCTGGGTCTAAGTTTCAGTTTGTAAAGGTCTGTGCTACTGGCCTCAGCCAAAGGTAGCTTTGAGTCAATGGGTGAAGACACACGAGGAGGACTGTTTATATCTGAAGGAAGTCCATGAAATTTCTTGATGTGGCTTGAATGGATCCAACCTTTTCTTCCTTCGATCTTCACGGCTGTTCTTGTGGTCAACAGGACCAACTTGGGTGCTTTCCACCTGGGCTCCAGCTGAGTCTTTCTGTCAAAGTTCCTCACAAGGACATAATCGCCCGGGATTACGTCATGGGGTTTCACCTCAGTGTTGTCGGGAAAAGCTGCAGCTACCTGTGAACGACAAGATTGTAGTGCAGACATCAAGGAAGCCAAGTAATCTGTCAGCATATTACAGTCAACATCAGTTATTTTGCGTGGTATAGGCGTCCCCCACATATTTGGTGGTCTACCGAAGATCACCTCATACGGGGATAGCCCTGTTCGAGAGTGTGCTACCATTCGTATGTAAAATAGTGCAACTGGTAAGGCTACTATCCAGTCAACACCTTTCTCCTGACATATTTTAGACAATCTGATTTTCAAAATTTGATTATGTCGTTCCACGAGACCTGCTGCCTCGGGGTGTCGGACACAATGAAACTTCCACTGATATCCCAGCAAAAGTGAAACATGTTTCATTAATTCAGATGAGAAAGGCTGGCCGTTATCTGAATATACAACACGTGGTAAACCGTACCGTGGGAAGAATTCTCGAACTAGCTGCTTGGCAGTGGTCGGGGCAGTGTAATCTGATACTGGGTACGCTTCAGTCCATCGGGAAAGAGCGCAGACAACTACAAGAACATATTTGAATCCTCGACATCGTTCCATCTGGATATAATCCATCTGGAGAGCTTCGAAAGGATGATCAGGAGTATGAAATCCACCCTGTTCTACGGGAACGCTTTTTCCTGGGTTGAACTGACAACATATCATACAGGTACGGATTTTTTGTTTAGCTGCTGCTCGTAAATGTTTATTGAACCAAATGTGTTGAATGCTATCTAGCATAGCTTTCTCTCCTAAGTGCGCCGGACTGTGAATTGTAGCTATAATGGCTTGGACCATAGAGTCAGGAAGAAACCATACAGATTTCTCCTTTGTCACCCATCCCTGATCTGTCTGGATCCCTCCTAGTTCAGTCCATTTCTTTATTTCTTCTGTTGTGGCATGTGACTGTATGTCAATTATATCAAGTGCGGGATCCTTAATTGTCATACACTGTGTTGGTGTCGGGACTATTGGCTTTGTCATGTCGGATATGTGAGTCTGAGCAGTCTGTTTAGCTGTTCTGTCAGCTAAATTATTGCCTTGAGAAATGATATCAGTAACCTTCGTGTGTGCTTTACATTTCATAATCGATATAGCTGTGGGCAGATGGATTGCGTCTAACAAAGCATGAATGAGAGACCCATGCTGAATATGGGTCCCATGAGAAGTTAAATAACCCCTCTCTCGCCAAAGCACCCCGAAGTCATGTACAACTCCGAATGCATAACGTGAATCAGTGTATATGTTAACTTTCTTATTTGTGGCTTGAATACAGGCTTGTGTTAGAGCAATAAGTTCCGCTGCTTGGGCTGACAGAGTATCTATACAGTTTGTTTCAATAACTTCAGTGTCTGTTGTGACTGCATACGCGGCCACTAAATCTCCTGTACTTGTTCTCATGCACGATCCATCTACGTACAACGTCAGGTCTGGATCTAACAATGGAACGTCTGTTAAGTCTTGTCTGGGTTTCGTCTTTATTTCAATAACTTCAACACAATCATGAGCTAGTGGGTCTGTTCCAATTACAGGTAAAAGTGTAGCAGGATTCAATGTATTACAACGTCGGATCTCTATGTGTGGCTGAAACAATGTCAGTTCATAACCGGTAAGTCTTGCTATGGTCAAGTGTTGTGTTTGCGTTCGGTTCACAAGGACTTCTACTGCATGTGGTACTTGTACTGTCAATGGATGTCCTAACACTATGGCATCGCTTTGTCTAATTGCTAAAGCTGTTGCTGCCACTGATTTCAGGCACGCAGGCAAAGCCTGAGCTACGGGATCTAATGTACTGGAAAAATACGCACATGGCTTGCGTGATCCTGCTTGTTCCTGAGTGAGTACTGACAAGGCAGTACCTTCGCGTTCTGTAACAAAGAGTGTAAAATGTTTGCTGTAACATGGTGTCGCTAAAACAGGTGCTTGACATAGAGCTTTCTTTAAGCTTTCAAAAGCTTGTGTGTGTTCCTGGGTCCAAGGGAGGACAGTCGATGTGGCTGCCTCCTGTGTTGTCAACTGAATGAGTGGTTTTGCTAGAAATGCATACTGAGGGATCCACTGTCTACAATATGAAGTGAGGCCTATGAAAGCCCGCACCTCCTTTTGTGTCTTGGGTATTGACATGTTAGCAATTAACTGAATGCGATCTGGTGTAAGCTGCCTTCCCTCCTTGGACAGCGAGTGACCAAGATAAATAACTCGCTGGACACAGAATTGCAGCTTAGAAGGAGACACCTTGTGCCCCTTGTCTGCTAGAAAATGTAAAACTGTCAGAGAAGCCTTTTCACATTCAGGTTCGCTTCTAGCGGTGATCAGCAGATCATCGACATATTGAAGCAAGGCAGTGTTAACTGGCATGTGGATACTGTCAAGTTCTCGTTTCAGTGCTTGGCTATAGATGCTGGGGCTTTCTGTAAATCCTTGAGGTGCGCGTGAGAATTTAAAGCTACGCCCATTTAAACTAAATCCGAACAAATATTGGCTTTCCGGATCTATTGGGACGCTGAAAAAAGCATTCTTGAGATCAATTACAGTAAAGAATGTTGCTTCGGAATCAATAGCTGTCAGTAATGATGAGATATCGGGGACCACAGGAAATTGTGGTACAATGCATTTGTTTAATTCGCGTAAATCAATAACCAATCGATACACTGGCGGAGCTGTAGGATCTGTTCGTTTAAGAATCGGAATTATCGGTGAATTACATACATTGGAGTCTGTTTCTACAACTACTCCTTGGGCAATTAGCTCGTCAATGATTTTCAGCAAAGCCACTACAGCATCTGGTGGTAACTTGTATTGTCGCATTCGTGGTAGCACCACTCCTGCCTTTAATGTGACTCGGTATGGTGTAATGTTCATGCAACCAACATCAGTAGGGCCTTGTGCCCATAGATGTGCTGGTAAAGTCTGTAATCGGCGATCCATGTCTCTGGATACATAATGACCTTTAAAATCACGTAAAAACAATCGTACTCCTTCCGGAGAACAACAGATAATAGCCCCTAGGGCTTTCAATGTCTTTATACCTAACAGGTTTTCTGGACAAGATTTGGTAAGCAATAAATCAGTAGTTCGTGTCAAAGGACCAATCGTAAGTGGAAGTGGCTGTGATACCTCATTAACAATAGGCTTTCCTGAAAAACCAAGGGAAACATTTTGAGAGCCTGAGAGGGGTGCCCCTGGAACTTCACTACGTTTTATAGTTGTTCGACTTGCCCCTGTATCGAGTAAAAATTTTCTATCTTGACCTAATAATTCACTATGTACATAAGGTCCTTCTTGATCTACAGGAATCTCGATAAGGGGTAAGTCAACTTCCCTCTCTAGGCTAGTTCATGCGTAACGTTGATACTCAGGATATTCATACTGTGCAGTCTGATACATTTGTCGTGTTGTTGTCTGTGTGGCAGCAGCAGGCAACGGTGGTGCAGCTGGCACAAACTGTATTGGCTGTTGTGCGGCTGGCATGGCCTGGACATGCTGCATAGCTCCTTGTTCATTCTGATCTTGTCTGAGTGGCCGTGATCTTTCTTGTGTTTTACCTATGGCGATATTATGTTTTAAAACTGGACAATCGTGTACGTAATGACCTGGCTTTTTACAATAATTGCATGTCCCTTTTACAGGTCCTGCTGAATCGGAATGTGTCATACCCTTTTTATGTCCTTCAGCTGGAACTGTCTGGGAAACTAGCATTTTCATTTTCGTGTCTTTCATGCGTCTGTGTTCATGTTCTTGTTCATCTCTAATTCTATTGTGATGATACTGTAACATTTGTAGCATTTGTGACGGAGTGTTACTTTGCCATGTACTCTCGAATTTCAATATTCTATTCTTTACTGGAGGCAATGCATTTTCCACTAATTTTGTCACAAATAAATGTGGATACGACTCACTACTTGTTTTTATACCACTATTTACACCAAAACATTTTTCAAATCGGGCATAATAATCACTTGTGTCTTCATCATGCTTTTGTTTACAGGCTGAGATTGCACCCCAATCTTCCTTTTTCGTAGTTAATAAACGTGGCAGTACTTGTACTAGTAAACCTGGTAATGCTTTAACTTTATCCCCGAGCCCTGAACCTGCAGTTCGGGCCCTTTCCTCTGCTTCTAATGCTGTCCAATCTATTTTTTGGTCTCCCACTTCCCACTCTTTTTCTTTCAGTTTTTCATAAATGCCAGCAGGCATTAGCACCTTTAATATTGTCATAATATCAGGATAGGTATACTCTCCCATCAGTAACATGTCTTTAATTTCTCGGTGAAAACCCGCTGGGTCTTTGTCATGACTCGGTACTACTTTCTTCATTTCTAACAATTCAATTTTTGTTATGGGTGTGTATACAAATACACGGTGAAACTGATTGTCTTCGCCTTTTATTGGGTGCACTTCTCGTAAGGGATTTTGTCTATCCATGTAATACGGCATTCTTTCCTTGCTGGGCAGCGAGAAAGGATCTGGGCTTACAAAAAGGACGTACTGTTTACGTGACACTAAAATTTCTTTAATTAACTTGTTACTAGAACCTCTCCATCTATTCGTGAGTAGTTCCGTTAATATATCAGGTAAAGGACCAGGATCAGCATGTTGGCTCTTATATAATATAAGGAGTTGCTGAATCATATAGATTCCAGCTAAACGTTGTTCATCTGGACTGAGGTTAAAAAACGTGTGTGCTACGGTCTCATCACCGTATTTTCCAGGACTGTCAATCCAGTGGACGGCTGATCTGGCTAATTCTTGCTCATCCATGGAATCGAGGAGGTGGTAACCCCTTCGTTCTCGGAGTATTTTATCTGCGGCTTGAAACAAATGTTCAGGAGACTTCAGATTTATTATTGGCGTCGGATACGTTCTGCTATTATTTGGACATACAGAGTGTATTGGATCAGAAAAACATCTAGTATTATTACAGGATCTTCCCCTACCTACATAGGCTATGGTCTCTGACTGTCTTACGGAATCCCCTGATTCGGACACTTCATCTTGCTCGAACTCGTCTGTTTCCAATCTTTCTTCATGAATACGTTCTATTTCTTTACGGATCTTTCGGCACATGGCTATTATACAATTTTGCTTATCGTGTCTCCCTTCTGATATATTCTGGCTCCATCTTGTAAGAATAAGCATGGCATTCGGGTCTACCCCCGGTCGGTCTTGATTTCTGATCACACAGTTTATGAGGAAACGTAACAGTTCCCCCTGTATCTCTACTTTCTGGAATTCCATAGCTCTATTAATACATTCTGGATCTCGTCCTGTTTGAACAAAATGATATATTTTATCTAGATGCGCAGTCATTCCTGGTAACTTCGCTAAATACCCTGCGGCTCGTCTGATGCGTAATGATGCCAGGACCATTTCGTCCTCTTTACCGACCACCGGATCATATCTACAATCTATAAGAAGTTCCTTAAGCGCACGTTCACTTACGAATTTGGGTGTACGTGAATGCGCTGACTCTTGAAAAACAAGTTTATTTATTCTAGGTGGCGTAGAAGTATTGCTAACACCTCCCGTGGCCCCATCTGGGGCGTCGGGTGTGAATGGATTCGTCAAACGTGACACAGCAACTATAGGTGTGGACACCACTGTAGAATCGATTGCGGAGACAGATGCGGAAACAGATGTGCTTGCCGAAGCTTGTGTCGGGACTTGCTGTTGCACAGGGACAGATACCTGATCCTGACGTTGAACCCCCCCGGCAGACGGTCTATGTGGTGCGGGGTTAGCATACTCGGGAGCTGCGTCATCTAGATATGAGGAAAGAAAAACATCTTCTGCGGTTCTGGGATGTCCTTTAGGATGTACCTTAATTGGAAATAATGGGGGTCGCAAGTCTTTCGGTATCTCTGGAGCAGCTTTAGGTAATCCTTCGGCTAGAAGGGGATACATACCATTCATAAGGGCATTTCTTTGTCTATCTATTTGTTCTAATTTCACTCGGATACCTGGTCTTGAACACACTTAATGCGAAAAACACAATAATGAACAATCACTCATACCACAATATGCAAGACGTTTAACACATTAAACATTAAACATTAAAACATTATTAAAAAAATGACCAACAATGATGACAGTCTGCATAACTAATCACCAAGCAGAATTCTCGACAATAACTAGATACTTCGGAATACTTGATATACTGCTAAACAGTACATATACACTGCTGAACAGTGCAGACCGGATTTGTGTACCCAAATCCGTCTTGACCGGCACAAACTATGTGCGCGTCAACACGCCTCCCCGGCGATGGTACTCACCGGGTAGCTCCTTGAAACGGAAGGCCTCGGAGAATGGACTGGACTCGATGACTGTGGACATCGGACCCTCTGGACATCGGGACTTCGAAAACCTGGTGGGCCTCTGTATACCTCGGATCTTGCTCTCTCAGCTAGGCTCTGGTCGGGATACTTCGCACTTCTCACCGCCTCGTCTGGGTTGATCGCAGCCTCAGTCGCCCCCGCTTGACCGGAGGGAGCTACAGGAAATCCTGCTGGTACGCGTTATGGTCCGTCCAGCTGTGGCAGGAGACCGGGCCTGCAACGCACCGCCGGCGCGTGAGATGAGAAAGTGTCCCTGTTTGGGCGCCATTATGTGGTAAATATTCTTTTACCTGGACTGAATTTCATACGGAATCTTAAATAAAATAGCTCAGAATAATAAGAGGCAGAATCCGTGGTATAAGAGGTTTCTGAATGGGCTTTATTCCAAAATGGCCGACTCGAGTCGCGGCCTTCAGGTTCCGTCACCACGGGGGTTCAGGAAGTGAAGTACATACTTTATTGACAAGAAGTAACTTTTATAGTACATACATTATAATGAAGTGAATACAGTAGGCGTAACAATTGATAAGGACATTGACGTTTGGGCTGCGTAACCGAAAATGGGTGTAATAATGAGTAAAAAGAAACATGATTGGTTATGATGTAATACATAGGTGGATCTATAAGATAATACTTGGCATAGATGCGCGCGCAGCAGTATGACGTGTAATTGACGTGTAACTAGGGGGTGACGGGGACTTGACATTTAGCTCTATATGTGGAGACGAGAAGTCTGGGGGGTCAAGTCAACCTAATCCCAAATCATATCTAACATCCTATGTTTAAAGAACTATGTTATCCACAAGGAAGGACTCTCGGACAGAATCTATTCTATACTGACTGTGCGTGCGTGTACAAGCGTCTAAGTGTCTACACTGAATGCGAGGGGCAGAAACTTTCCATGGTGACAGGGCTATGAATTACTTGCATGAGGACAGAGAAGATGGGCCTTTTTGCTTGGTAACTGGAAGAATGTTTACTTAAACTACTAGACAGGAATGCATCGGCTGAGGAGCAAAGTAGATAATTTGAAGGTGAAATACAGCTTCTTGGCAGGCAGGCGAAACTGGCCGAGGCAGGCACCGTTAGCTGCACAGGAAGTAGGACAAAGTTCATGGATACAGATGCGGGCTCAAACTGATGCTGTCAGAGGTAGAGAGCAGGGAAAGGCTTTGAGGACAGAATCGGGCCTACTCTGCCTGAACTGCAAAAATGGAGTAACTTAGCCATATAAAGTCGGTGGCCTTTCACACTTAGGGATCGAATATCCAGCCCATTGATGACGGATCTGACAGAGGACATGTTGATGGTGGACGCACATGTGTTTGCGTCTTCGAAACTGGAACTGGAGGGAACATACATGTGTTTGTAACATGCACATAGAACCGTTGGGGTCCAAGATAGGGGACATAACTGATCAGGAAAATCCACATTTCCACAACACTAGGGGCTGTAAATTCCTTTAGGATCCTAAACATTTCTTTAGAGGACCCCTTTGCTCGCTCTATGCGAGTGGCCAAGAAAGTTCTTCTTGCCAAATTGCAATTATTAAGGTACCTCCTATGGGCAATGTTGTATGCCAGTCTATCGGTATCCGTTTTTGTTTTCCTCCACTTTCTTTCCTTTACTCTACATGCAGCCTTCTCAGTCTTTAGGTTATCCAAATACCAGGGGGCTGGACATTTTTTGTCGTATATTGTAACTGATTTAAATGGAGCAATCTTATCAAAGGTTCTAATGACCTCTGCCTCTAGTTTGTCTAGAGCTACATTAATATCCTGGCATTCATTGAGCTGAGGAGGAGAAAATACTGTGCTGAATCTCTTAGATGTAACCTTCCTCCATTGTCTGCGCAGTAGGCTACTACTGAACTAGTCGAGACTCGCACGGATAGCATTGGACCCTTTTGACCCTGACGACAATTAGCCACTGTTGCCACCATCTGGAGCTGTTTTGGGGCACACCGGACTGAGACATCAGTAACCAACAGCTGCCCTCTATACCGCCAGGGCTTTTAGCCATGCAATACATATAAAATGTGCAAGCCGGTGTCCACTGGAATGATTTCCCCAGCCGTGCCCGCTCGCCTTTCACTTCAAGTGACTGACCATACACCCCATTTGTGTCTCCGCCCATATGAATGAACTTAAATAACTTATAGACAATGTCTGTTATGTCTCCGCCTTATTTTGTGCACGGGGGAATTGGCTCCCCCGTAAGCTAAGCATGATAATATGTTCCCGGGTAAACCAAGCCAAGTTCTAGTGCCAATACATACCCAGACAGCCGTCGTGAGATCTCTCCACAAACACTACGCCGCTGCTGGCCATACCCTTATATGTCGTCCTTGTTCCCATGACTCAGGGGCCAATATCACAGCCAGGTGCCTCTTGGTGAGCACAGGCGTGGATGCGGAAAGAAACAAAGAGAAAACTGTGTTTTCAGTGCCGGTGAAACCAATACTCTCAGAACACCCTGTAGAACCACCCCGGCAATACCACCAAGGAGTTATAATCTTTTTTTTTTGTTTTTTTTTTACAGGTGAGAAGGTAAATATGCTCTCAATAGAGCTACTTATAATTTCCCTGAAAGCACTCAGGCAAAACCAGTGGGGGCTAATGTGCGCCTGTCCCCGCGCCTGCTAAGGAGAGCTGCCTTAATTCCCCACAACTCTCAAAATGCCCTCAATTTACCAACCTCTGTAAATAAGAGAAGAGTGTAATGTTTGCGACCGCTTCCGCTGGGGCAGCTGCTGCCGAGAAATGCTTGCACGCCCTCGTCGGCCTTTAGCGATATTGTTCCTGCTGCAAAGTCTTTGGGAAGTATTCGCCCACCGAACGACCCCTGTACCCCAAGCTTCCGCCTTCCCAGTGAAGCCCGCCTCCGGATATCACCAATATAAAAAACAACCAAAAGGAGAAAATTAAACCATTGAAATTTATTACATGATCCCGCCCCTCAGCCTTGTCTTTCAGGGAGCGTAATAAAAAACACGAGTTTCCCCTGTTTTAACATTAGTTAACATGTGCTGGTTGGAATGGGTTTGCTGTAGAAAATGACAGGGACAAGGGGGAAACCTTTATTCCTTCTGGAATGTTTCATAGTACCGCCTGTTGATGAGAAATAAGACACCCCTATGACACTTTGTGATATATGAATATATGTATGTTTCCACAATCTTATATTGGTAAGTACAGAGCCTTAAGTGGACCGGGTCCTGCCGGCGCTCAGCACCGGCAGTTCTAAAAAGCCGATGTCGGAACGGGTCTCTATCGGGCTCTCTTTTATTGTCCTCTCCCTCCAATTGAAAACCAAATGAATGAAATAATTTCGCAGCAATGCAGCCCTTTACTGTCTAACTAGTATCTTTAAAGAGGCTCGTTACAGTTCTTCCACAGTCTTGTCTTTGTAGAACTGAAGCCCTTTAACTAGTTCTACAAAGATGCCATTTTTTAATTTTCTTTTTTTATCATATGCAACTAACAACCCTTGACAAAGCCAATAATACGGGCTTGCTGTAAGTGTAATGTTGCTTGTTATAATTATTATACATCTGCATGCAAAGACAGGAAGAAGCATCAAAATATTAGTCGGGCGGCACCTAATGTAATGAAACACACACCATCATCTTCCATTAGGAAGCAAACAAACAGCGCAAGCAGAACACTAAGCACACACCCAACACAGCTGAGCAGTTATACATAGTTGGATGTCCCTAAGCTCCCACAATTACCAAGAATAATTATAAACAGACAATCATTTCAGCAGAAGACATTAGTTAAAACACCAAGAACGCACATTGAAAACAGCCTACAGTCACCATACAGTTGAATCTCACTGAGCTCACAACAGCACTCCACTCTTCATAAAAGAGATATATAATCAAACCACCAAGAGATATCACACTGAAACAGCACATTGCAACACCGCAGAGGTCATCTGGCTCAAAGGAATAATCTGAAACCGACCAAGATACTGAACTCTCAGTTAACTTTTCATCACATTTCAGTAACTTTTGAATCGTTTGAGCTAGAAACAATATATATATATTATTTTTTTAACTGCAGATTATGTGGCAGATGATGGACTATATGTCAAATGAGGCAAATCTATAATTAGGTGAAAATCGCTGCAGCCGCACACTTAAATAATCCCAGTGGCCCAGGTTATTTACTTTCATTAATCTAGACTTGCAGGTAATTCCCCAGTGGGTAAGGATGTGAATTTATGCACTATTAGGCATAATTTTCTCTCTTATCTCTTTGAAAATCGTCATGATCATAGGACCTAACCAGCAAAATGACATAAACATAATGGGGGAGACCATTAGAATACAATGGTCAGAATCCTTTCCCACCAATGCGGAATGGGCCTTACTAAGAGATAGCAAGTCTGACTGATAGTGTTACTCTTTTGACAAAGGAGTACTTTTTAAATTAGCAGTTTTACATCATGAGTGCAGGGATAATATGCGATCGTAAATTCTCGCGCAACCACCGGCAACAGTCCCAGAGGTGCCACTACACGAGCATGCTCCACCCCCGCACCTCGGAATGCAACACCCCCTCCATGCCCAGTTGCTCACTTGGTAGCTCCCTGCCCCAAGGTTTGGGTCTATAGTTGAGTCCCTGACAAGAGCCATACATCGACGGGTATTCACGTCAAACGTGCGCAAAGCATACTTTACAGACCATGCGTCGCCTGGCCCACCCCTTCTTACTCACACGTCCTGCTCCCCTGCTGTGTAACAGATGGAGCACGTTTTGTATGCTGCCTGAAACGGTATCACATGGTACAGATGTAACCAGCCCCCTGTGTGTACCGATGTAGTTTACCCCACAAATGACTCTGGCACCGCTGTGGAGGAGTTAACCTTTTATTATTAAATATACGCGTTCGAGCGCCGGTACACATCCGTCCGCTAGCTCTCCTCGCGGCTGACTGGCGCGAAGACGCGCCTCTGCCCAGCATGCGCTGGGGCGCCACAACCACTAGGGCGTATCACTACATATCTCCCCCCTTAAACCCCTTTCAACACAAGTCCAACCGCTGCCCCACTTTCACAGTCTTACTTGCTTTGCGTGTCAAAGTCCTCAAACCTTCTTGGCATCTTGATCACTCCGCCCGATCTCGTGCATTTCTGTTCTTGCTCTGGGGCCGTTCTTTCCCTTCTAGTCGGGGATTCTCCTCTGGCCTCCAGCTCTCCTTGTCCCTCGTCTTCCTTTTCCTGAATCCCTATTTTCGTGAGGTGATCCTGTCTGTTCGTTTTTCCTTCTCTGCTCTCTCCTACTGCACTCTGATTCTGAATCCCCCCCCCCTCTCCTGGGAGAGGTTGGGCTTGGTCCCTCAGCCACTAGACTTCCCTCTCTTTCCAGCTCACCTCCCTCTTCAGGTCTCGGTGTTCTTCTGTCCTCCGGGTCTTCCCACTTCATGATTCTTTTGCATTTCGCCATCCTGTCCTGCGACCATACCTTCCCATCGCTCAGCAAAGCCGACCTGGTATATGTTTCTATCACTTGCAGGGGGGGGGTAAATTTACTCTCTCCTTTCCTTTTTAGCGTAGCATGCTTTACTCTTACCCACTCTCCTTTTTCCAGGGTTACTTCTTTGGTGTTGCACCGTTTGTTATAGTACTCTGTGTACAAGGCTTGCGCTTTGTCAAGGTTACGCCTCACCACCGCAGGAGACCACTTGCTTTGCACCATGAGGTGTTTCCACGCCACGTTGTCCTTTGTAAACGGTTCACGTCCTCGTAGGATCTTGAACGGACTATACCCAGTATTGGTCGGGGTAATACGGTACGCCCAGAGCATGCGTTGGAGTTCTTTCTCCCAGCTTAACCCCGCACTTATTGCCGCTTGTATGGATCCCATGATCACCCTATTAAATCTTTCCGCTAGTCCATTCCCCACAGGGTGGTAGATAGGAGTATATTTGACTTCTATCCCATTCCTGGTCATGAAGGCGTTCCACTTTTCTGACACAAATTGTGGGCCATTGTCACACGTTATCACCTTGGGTATTCCTTCTCTCAGGAATGTGGCTATGAGGAATGCTAACACAGTCTCGGTGTTTGCACTTTCACATACCTTCACCCCTGGCTATTTAGAGTACCTGTCCACTGCTACTATGACGTACTTGGGTACCCCTTCCGTGCTCAGGACTGGACCCAGTATATCCACTGACAGCATTTCCCACGGGCTGGACAGCCCCGTGAATTTCCCCAATGGTGGACGTAATAAGGTTTGTGTTTTATCGGCCCTATTGCACTGTTCACACATCCTGACGTATCTTTCCACCTGTCCATCCATTGCTGGCCACCAGTATGCCTGCTTCACTCTCGCCTTGGTTTTCATGATCCCCAGATGTCCCTCGTGTAGGTTGGTTAAAAGACGGTTCACCAGTGATATCGGTGGGACCACCTTGTCTCCTCTCAGTAGAAACACTGGGTTGTCTCCTATGGACAGTTTTTCTCGGCTCTCCCAGAACTTCCTCAGGTCGCTGTCCAGATGCTTTTTGTCCGGCCATCCTTGTGTCACATAACCTTTCACTGTGCCTATCGTCTCGTCAGCTGTGTGCGCCTCCTCCCATTCATGTGTGCTGACTGCTCCTTCGTAGTCTTGCGTGAGTGCAACCATGTAATCCTTCCATTCCGAAGGTTCCCGATTTTCCGCAGGCTCCATGGCGGCTGCTCTGCTTAGGAAGTCTGCTACCTTGTTCTTGGATCCTGGGATGTACTCCACATCATATACATAGTCCAACAGCCTCAGGCTCATCTTAGCAATGCGAGGGGTCGCATGCGCATGTCCGCTTGAAGTCAACACCTTAACCAGTGGTTTGTGGTCGGTACGAAGTAGGAATTTCGCACCCCACAGGTACTGTCTGAATCGTTCCATTGCCCAGACCGTCGCCAGCATCTCTTTCTCAATGACACTAAATTTCTCTTCATTCGCCGCAAGGGCTCTCGAGGCAAAGCTGACGGTGGTGACTCCTCCACCCCGGCCTTTCTGCATCTAGACCGCCCCCAGGCCCTTGTCACTGGCGTCGGTGGTTAGGATGGACAACACTTCTTGATCGAACCCTTCAAGGGGGATTGCTGTGCAAATGTCCTGTTTAATTCTCTCGAATTCTTCTTGTTCCTCCTGCGTCCATTTGAAGGAGTTCTTCTCCTTTAAGAGTTGCCGTATGTGGTGCGTTTTGGTCGCGAAATGCAGGACAAACTTACTGTTGAACTCCTCCATGCCTAGGAAGGAGCGGACATCTTCCTTCCTCTTCAGTGTTGGTTCGTCTTTGATGGCCGCCATGTTCGCACTTTTCGGTTCTATTCCTCTTCCACTGATTTCGTGGCCCAGGTAGGTCACCAAGTCCACTCCAAATCGGCACTTCTGCCATTCCGCCGTGAGTCCATTTTGGGCCAAGATCGCTGACACTGTGTGTAGTTTCTCATCATGGTCTCCCTTGGTTTTCCCCATGGCCAGGATGTTGTCCTGAAAGTATTGGACCCCTTCTACCTTCTGGAACAGCTTATGCATACATTTTTGGAAAACCGCTGCAGCCAACGCTAAGCCGAAGGGCATCCTGAGAAACTTGTAACATCCAAAAGGCGTGATGAATGACGTCAGGTGGTTGCAGGTGGCATGCAGCGCGATTTGGTGGTACGCCGAGGTGAGGTCTATGGTTGAAAACCATTTGACCCCCTTGGTCTTCGCCAACATCTCACTTATCCGGGGCAACGGGAACTTGTCTACTAGAAGGTTCTTGTTGAGTTCCCTCAAGTCCACACACAGGTGTACCTTCCCATTCGGCTTCTGGGCTACCACCAGCGGTGCTAGCCATTCTGCACTCTCGATCGCTTCTATGACTCCGTTTACCTCCAGACGTCTCAGTTCCTCCTGGACTGCCTCTCTGCTTCGGAAGGGAATATTTCGGGCTTTGTGGCTCATTGGCTTCACCCCGGCCTTGAGGCGTATTTTGTGTGTGAATTTCGTCATAATTCCAATGGTTCCCTTGAACACCTCCGGGTACTCTGTCATCCACCTACTCCCTTTGTCCGCTTGGTTTGCTCCGATCAGCAGCACTTGCCTCGATGCACCTGGGTTGAGTTGTATTCCCAAGTTCCCTTGGTCCTTCCATCCAAGTATGGAGGGTCCTTTCTCTGCCACGTATAGCTTCCCTTCTGCTCTGCGTCCTTTGAAGTCAAACATCAACCTTCGGTACCCCACCATGGGTATGGGTTCTCCGGTGAATGTGACTGGGTGGATGTTGGTGGGTAGTAAGTCGTCCCCTATTTTGGGTTTGAATTCATTTTCCCATATGGCCCTTTGGATGATCGTGTATGGGGAGCCAGAGTCCGCCACTATATTTATTTGTACCCTGTCGATCTTCATCTGTAATGCTAGTTTCTTGGATCGCGTGCAGTTCACTCCCAACACCTGGTCATCGATGCATAAGACTTCGTCCTCTTCGTCTTCTTCTTCTTGGGGTTCCTCCTCCCCTTCTGGTTCTTGTGCCACGTACTTCACCTCTGTCCTGCTAAGCTTGTGCCTGCACACCTTCTCATAATGCCCCATTATGTTTCAGTATGCACACTTGGCCTGGAATGCGAGGCATATTTTGTTATGACCTTGATGCGAATGGCTGCCGCACCTGTAGCACATATTTTTGCGTTCTCCCTGTGGTTTCTGGGTCTTCATGGCCTTCTGAGGATACCTTCTCTGATACCTTGCGTTGCTTGGCGTCTGTTGTTTCGGGGCGTCTGGTCTGCCACTGTCTGTTATCCTGCAGACTGGTGTGCGGTCTCTGCTATCTCTTTTGGCCGCCTCCTCGCACTGTTTTGATAGTTCTGCCTTCTTCACAAGCGCCAACACTTCTTTCAGCGGGGCGTCACCATTGACCCATAACTTCTCCTGTATAGCCGTGTTGGTGGTGTGCATGATGACCTGGTCTCTGATGAGCTCATCATGAAGTGTGCCGAATTTACATGTCAATGCCATCTTCTGTAACGCCGCTACGTACTCGTCTATGGACTCTCCCTTATTCTGTTTTCTCTGGAAGAAATTGCATCTGTCTATGGCCGTGCACACCACTGGCCTGTAGTGAGCATCTAGGTCTTCCAGCGCGTGTTGGAACACTTACGTGTCGGCCGCCAGTGATGAGTACAGGCCCCAGCTAGGCCCGCAGAATACAAGGGTTCGCTCTCCTGTAACAAAAGCTAGAAGGAAGTTGGCACGGAAACTGCAAATACAAAGACAGAGTTTATTAACCCTTAAGGGTGGTCCTACAACCTACACAACACTTTTCAGTATTGCATAGAGTAGCACAAAGAACTTGCGTACGTGGTCCCCTTTTATACACAATAGAGGGGCTCATAAGTGGGTGGATACAACATAAAGCAAAATTCATTACCATTTATGGACATTTTCGATACAGGATCAATATGTGGGCGGAGTTAACAATTTCCTGAGCCCGCGAAAACATGGTCAAACAAGGAATAACTGATAACAGATGTGGTCAAGTCTGGACATGCGCCAGACGGACAAAGGAGCTATTTATAGACTGTTACTAGGCAGATTACAAGAGCAACTAGCGAAAAGGTAGGACTCTTCTCATGCAAAGCACGTGGAGACATGACAATACAAAATGGAGTCCAGACTTTAGTCAGCATAAGACGAGAAACATGCTTTAACTGGAGAGAATTCATGTCTTTAGTGAATGCTTAATCACATCGTTGTTTTAGTTTTCAACAGACGACCCTTTCAGCATTTACTGAAGACATTCCGCTTATTAGGATAATCATCATATATGTCAATTTTCATCATCTCTTCCACCTCTTTGTTTAAATGTTTCTGATAGGTGACATTGGCAATAGCTTTCTTATCAGGAATACAGAATGACACACATAAGGAACAGAGTAAAGGACCACACTGAACACAGATGCAACAGGAAAACAGAACTGCTGCAATAATACAGAGACCAGTTAAAACTTTCCATCCCCATGTAGTGATCAATGCCCAAAACCATCCAGAAAAGGTCCAAGTGCCATTTTCGGTATGAATCTCAGCTGCAATTTTATGCAATTTATTAATGGCGTTATAGACTGATGGCGTGTGGTCAGGAATAAATACACAACAACTACTTCCGATAATTCTACATGCTCCACCTCTGTCAGCTAACATAACATCTAATACCATACGATTCTGTAACGCAACAATTCTAGTGATTTGTAATTCTTCCGTAAGATTCCCAAGAGCAACAGCAGCTTGATTCGTTACAGCCTCTACAACTCTTGTTAATCTTCGAACCTTCCTACTATTTAGGGCAGCTCCAACAAAGAAAAACAATCCTAAGTTAAAATCAACATACTGCTGTAAGCTAGTATCAGTTTGATCAACATCATCAATAGATAGAGTACGTTTATACCTATTTACAGTTACATTGTTCAATAACTTCAAATCTTTATGATAGGATGCAGGCGCTAAGAATACAGGGGGTAATAAGAACGCTACATAACATACTCCAGACCAGCCGGCTGGTAAGCGATAATAACCCTTATTCCCACATACAAAGTATGTATTATGGGAAGCTAAGAAAGTACTATTATTTAATCCATCTATATTCAAAACAATAATACAGTCACTAACACCAACAGGAATATGACCCACACTCTGAACACACAGGACCGCTTGAGCTTGTGCCACTTGAATCACAAATTGTTCATTCCCAGCAGTGTCTCTGGTGTTCGTGAAGATATAGGGGATTGATTCATTGTCTGGTCGATATTCTTCCCACTCCCATATTGTCCCATTCGCTTGTGGATAGCCTTCTTTATCTTGATGACATTCCCTATTAAGTCTAAAAAGTAGTCGTCCCACTGTAGGTTTCCGTGTGGCAAAAAGCAAAGTGTACCATGCTCTACAAGAGCCATTATGAGAGAAAGGAAGAGGTATAAACGGCGTTCCTCCTTTCTTCTGATGAGCTGGCATCATACCACATATCCAACAGTTCATAGCATTTGTAGCAACATGGGTATGATGCAACATCTGAATGAAAGTATTATTCAAATAAGACTGACGATGCTTCACTTCTTGATACGGAAGGGTATAAAAGTAGTGCTAATCAGGCACTGGAGTAGTCAAAACAAGCAACTCACGGGCAGGAGTCACATCCTCAACAAACCACGTGGTTATACCAACAATGGCTACAATGATAATAAAGCTTGTCGCACAAAAAATCTTCTTCTTCTCCATTTTATAGTAAAGTCAATATCTTCCTGAAACTAAAAGGTTGTCAGAACTCTTCCCCTTAGGCAGCCGTTGATTTCTTCACCAGCGGGCCAAGACGGGTGTCACTACACTAATGCAGGGCTGATCCCCCCCCCTTGCCTCATTGGCTCTCCGTTTCACTAACCTAAGGGCCGTTCTGACAACGTATCTGGATACAGGGAAAAAATCACTTCCTCGGTCTGAGATGATATCTTCCTCCTCCAGGAATCGCTTGGTCCGGGAAGAGCTCCTCAGTGGCGTTCGGTTCCACAGCACGGCTTGTCTCTGCCGTCAGGATTTCTCGATGGTCGGTCAATACAGCAGGCTCCACTAATCCAGGCGGCACTTTACGACAGTGCAAGGAGTGGATCCAGTTCTTCCGATTGGAGACTCGCACAGCTGTCCTCGTTGCGAGCAAGACCTGCTCAGGACCAACCCATCTCGGCTCCAGACTGTTCGTCCTTTCAAACACCTTGACCATAACATGGTCTCCAGGCCGGAGGTTATGTCCTTCACCTGTGGACCGATCAGGGAGCGCTTCTCGAACCTGTTGATGAATAGAAACCAAATTATCCGTTAACTGTGCCAGATAATCATTCATCATTACACAAGGTACATCATACACTGACTTCGGTTTCGGTGGACCCCAAATATTCATTGGCCGTCCGAACATGATCTCATATGGCGTGAGACCGGTCCGAGAATGCGGTATCGATCTAATTGACAATAATGCCAGCGGTAAAGCGTCTGGCCAAGTCAAAGAAGTCGAAGCTTGGATCTTAGCGATCTTAAGCTTCAAAGTACCGTTATATTTCTCAACCAATCCCGCAGACTGTGGGTGAAACACTGCGTGGAATTTCTGGGTAATTCCCAGTCCTTTCAGGACATACTTGATAACGTCTGCTATAAAATGAGGTCCATTATCACTCCACAACAATCTACAAACACCATATCGAGGGAAGAACTCCTTCAATAGCATCTTGGCTGTAGTCATTGCAGTATTGTCTTTCGTAGGGTATGCCTCAACCCATTTACTGAAGGCACAAACCACTACTAGAACATACTTCAGATTGTTACAGCGCTCAAGCTGAATGTAATCCATCTGCAAAACCTCAAACGGTGCAGTAGGTGTTGCAAATCCTCCTGCTGGAGTTCGTGTACCCTTCCCTGGGTTGTACCTCAGGCAAATCATGCAGGTCTGCACTACCCTCTTTGCCGTACTAGCGATCTCCGGATGCTCCCAAACTCGTGTGAGTAATTTGACAATTGCGGAAGCTCCGACATGCGCTAGTCCATGTGTCATCTGAACCATAGGTTGTACAAAAGCTGTGGGTAACTTCCATTTATCCATCTGCTTACTTCTCCAACACCCTTCGTCATCTAATTCTCCATCACTGGACCACTGCTCCCGTTCCTTATCGGAAGCGGTCCTCTGTATCGCCAGCACTTCTCTCCTAGCATCGTGCCATCTTTCTGCCTGTGACTTTACAACATACATTGCAGTAGAGCCAGGCTGCATCGCCGTCTCTCGTGCCACCCGGTCTACAAAAGCATTCCCTTCTCCAACTTTATCAACCACCTTTTTATGGGCACTACATTTAACTATAGCAATCTTCTTTGGCTATGTTAATGCAGTCAAAAGTTTATGAACTAACTCCCCGTACATTATCTGTGCTCCATGTGACGTTAGAAACCCTCTTTCCTTCCAGAGTAGGCCAAAATCGTGCGCTACTCCGAAGGCATAGCGGCTATCTGTATAAACATTCACACACAATCCTGTACTGAGCTCACATGCTCGTGTTAATGCTATCAGTTCCGCTGCTTGAGCTGATTTCTGCGGTATGCGTGCTGTCTCCACTATTGTTTGTAATGTGGTAATTGCATACGCTGCTGAAGTCGTACCATCTGGTAGCTTCAGGCATGATCCGTCCACCCACAGTTCTCCATCTATATCTGTAAAGGGCGTATCCTAGAGATCAATACGACCCTTTGTCTGTTCCTCAGTCACAAGAATACAATCGTGTGCTTTCCGTGCTTCAGACTGAGTTTCCGGGAACGGCAACAATGTGGCTGGATTTAATGTTGCACACCTCTTTAACGTAATATGAGGAGCCAAAAGCGTCAACTCATATCCCGTTAAACGAGCACTGGTCAAATGCTGCGTCTTTGTCTGATTAAGCAGAGCATCAACAGCATGGGGAACTAATACCAACAGCTTATGAGATAACACAATTCCCTCGCTTTGGCGTATTGACACAGCTGTCGCTGCAACCGAGCGAAAACAACCAGGCAATGCTCGGGGAACAGGATCAAGTACAGCAGAAAAATATGCACAAGGGCGCTGCTTGTCGCCGTGCATCTGCACTAAAACTGATAATGCACATCCATCTTTCTCATGTACATACAATGTAAAGGGCTTCGTATAATCAGGGGTCCCTAACACTGGTGCTGAACAAAGGGCTTGTCGCAATTGCTGAAAGGCAATTTCACACTCATTTGACCAGGGAAGAGGAATTGGGGTATCTTTTGTCAAAAGTGCTAACAATAGCTTAGCTATGTATGAGAACCCCAATATCCATTGCCTACAAAAAGAAGCAAGACCCAAAAATGCACGCACGTCCTTCTGTGTGGAAGGTACTGGCATGTCCAAAATTGCTTGAATACGATCTGGTGTGAGTGCACGCCCCTCCTTAGACAAAAGGTGACCCAAATAAATCACCTTTGGTCTACAGAATTGCAATTTCTTCCTCGACACTTTGTGATTGTGAGACGCCAAAAAGGAAAGCAAGGATAACGTACACTTCTCACACAGCTCAGGAGTGTCGGCCGCCAACAAGATGTCGTCGACATATTGTATAAGGGCGACACCATCAGGCAGAACAAAGGAATCCAATTGTCTTTTCAATGCTTGACTGTAAATACTAGGACTCTCTCTATAACCCTGAGGGACTCTACAAAATCTATAAGACCTATTATTCAAAGTAAAGCCGAAGAGGTACCGGCTATCAGGATGAATAGGAATCGAAAAGAAAGCATTTTTCAAATCGATAACTGAAAATGTGGTCGCCGTTGGTGGGACCAGAGTAAGTAACGTCGTGATATCAGAAACCACTGGATACTGGGTTATCACTATCTTATTCACTTCCCTTAAGTCAATGATAAAACGATAAACCCTAGTATCGGTATCTTTCTTCAAAATGGGTAAAATAGGACTGTTGCAGACGTTGTAGGGAACTTCCTCCACTACTCCCACCTTAATCAAATCCTGCACAATCTGTATGAGTGCCTCCTCCCCCTCCTGGGAAATACGATACTGAGGGAGGCGTGGTAACACCGCACCCTCCTGGACACTAATGTGGACAGGCGGAATCACCATCTGTCCCACATCAGTATCCGAAGTGGCCCACAAAGTATGAGGGAGAGAAGCTAATAAAGTATCCTCTGCAACCACACACATCCGTCCTGTCATAGGGTAATTATCGTTTAAGATCACACATACTCCAGTAGGGGAGCAGCGGATCGTAGCTCTGAAGTGCTTAAGCATATCAAGACCCATAATATTGTCAGGCGTGTTCGGGGCAAGCAAAAACTGACAAGGTGCAGAAAGTTGTTCAACACGAAATGCAAGGGGTCGGGATAGAGGGCTTCGAGAGAGTGTACCATCAAACCCTACTGATGTAACCATTAAGCCAGATGGGGGAGCCCTCGGAACCAATTTTTTGGACAGCGCACTACGAGTAGCTCCTGTATCAACTAGGAACTGATCGGTAGAACCCAGAACATTTGCTGAAACATAAGGACCCCTCTGATCAACCGGCACTTCAACTGATTCCAACCCCCACCCAACGCAATCCTATGCATGCTGTGAATCATGGTACCCAGGGCAGTCATTCCCAGACATTTGATACTGATTTTGCCGATCAAATACATTAGGTCTATCTCGTTGCTGCACGTTAGGCTCAAAACGAACACGATCATTGGAATTCCCTCTGAAATTCGAAAAGCCCCCTCTACCTCTCGACGGTCCCTGACCACGTCCCTGACGGGGTGCATATAGTACCGGAAAATCCCTGGCCCAATGACCCAGCTGTTTACAATACGCACATTGATTTCTACTAACATCTGACCGACCCGAAGGGGGACCATGGAATCCTCCTCTACCTCTTTCGACACCCCGACGAGGCAGACCATACACTTGTGCTAGCATCACCTTTGATTTCAAATCTTTCGATTTCTTCTCCTCATTCCCCTTCGCTTCTTGTTCCTGACCCTCATAATACTGAGCCATAGTCAGGAGGGATGCCGGAGACGAGGTGGACCAAGAACTTTCACTCGCCTTTAATCGAGCTGCTATTCCCGGTAATAAATTTGCCACATATTTATCAACAAAAAGATATCGACCCGTATCATCCGTAAACGACTGACCACTGAAATCATGAAATGTTTCCTCAAAGCGCGTAAAGAAATCTGAAACTGATTCATCAACCTTCTGTTTACACGAGGCTAACATATTCCAGTCAATCTTTTTAGGGGGGATAATCGTTTTCAATTTAGTCAAGATAGCAGCAGGAAGATCTAAAAAAGGTTGGGGCAGCTTTAGCGCGGGTTTTCTCTCCCTATCCTCATCCTCAATCTCAGACCATTTAGCCTTAAAAGCGGCGTGATCATCTACCTTCCGCACAGATCGCCACATATCCGGTGGTAAAATAAGGCCAAAGAACAAATCTATATCTGCCAAAGTCATAGTACAAGAATTCAAAGCCCCTTCGACCTCTTCATAAAAGGCCGCTGGATTCTTGCGGGGGTCAGGCAATGCATTCTTTAATGCCATAACATCAGTCCTATGCCAGGGAGTATAAACCCAATTATACACAAAATATCCCTTAGCATCGGGGGAAGACATGTCTAGACTAGTTCCTGCTCCTTTAGGAGGAACATACAAAGGTGCCGCCTCTCGCATTGGTTTAGCATGCACTAGTTCGCTCTTATCTGAATGGGAGATAGATGATTGTTTTCCGCCGACGTGTGAATCCGATTGCTCCTTCTCCCCTGTCTTCAGGCGCGCTCTCTCTTTAAGTTCAAATGCCGCGTCCCGCAATGCAAACAGCCGTCGGACCGCATCGGGTACCTTAGAGGGAGAAAAGACACCATTACGTAATGCTTTAGAATCTGATACTACATCATCAGGCTCAAAAACATCAGAATATTTCCGAAAGGCAGTAATCACTTCATCAGAAAAAGTTTCAACAAAATACAACTTTTCTCTATCCTGCCAAGTTTCCAAAAATTCCAATAATTCAGTAAGAGATAGCTTGCCCTTAAGCGCAC
Organism: Triturus cristatus; assembly: GCF_964204655.1. Classification (NCBI taxonomy): domain Eukaryota; kingdom Metazoa; phylum Chordata; class Amphibia; order Caudata; family Salamandridae; genus Triturus; species Triturus cristatus. The sequence goes on along the minus strand of NC_140582.1, from coordinate 910,769,647 downwards.
GAAGAGAAATTTTCCGAAGCTCACCCATACGCTCAGTTGATAACATGGACCGCGTGTCTACCTTATCCAAAACCGATCCAGAATCCTGTGACCTCGGGGCAGACGTGCCAACATAAGGGGGCGGAGAGCGTTCTAATAAATGAAAATCATCTTCAAGATTAGTAAGGACAGGATAAAGTGGCTGGCGGACAGCATATTGACCCGAGACTTGCAACCTACGCTCTTTCTCTTGTCTCTCCGCCAGTTCTCTTTCCTCTCGGCGCTTCGCTTCCTGTGCTCTCACATGATCATTTTTCCGTTGCTCTTTATCAATCAGCGCTTTCTCACGTTTCTCTCGCTCACGCACTTCCTTCACCCATAACCGTACACATTCAAACATATCTTGCCGAGCACGCCGTTTACACATACACTGTTCCACATACTCAATCTTACGCATATCAAACGATCCATACAAAGGCCATCGTAACTCAGGATCCTTTTTGGTGTATTTCCTCCACACTGTGCTGTACATTATAGAGGAAAGACCATGCTTCACATACATATCCCTATTAGGAGTCCCCTCTGGGGGTGCTGGAGCAGATTCCTCGAGATTTAACCGGTTTCCAAAACAGCAGCACCACTTACGGAGTGCGCTAAAAGCAGGCATGCTAAAAAATAATGCAAAATATGCAGTATTATCAAAAAATGGCACTTAAACGTTGCGCCGTTCAAATTTAAACAACTCCGGAGAAATATCTCCACATTACCTGCCTATATGTGTTGCAACGCATATATTCTCACAGTAATCAATACAAAATATGACCGGTCATCACAAATCAAACTCAAATAGCCAACCCAGGCTTCAAAACTCGGAGCAAGTACCGTACAACGGTTCTTACCAATCAAGAGTGTCCAGATTCCAACTGCCAAGTTCCAAAATTCGCCCAAACGGCTGTCACACGGCAAACCGACAGAAGAGGTCTCAGGCGAGGACCGGTGCCACCCAGATATTCAGCTCGGAAGGGAAGGAAGAAAACCTCGGGATGCCAGAACTAAAGGACGCCACTGGCAGTGATCACATCCCCGGCCAAATTCCTCACCTTCGTCACGACCAGTCCTTCGAGCATCCGAGTCGCCGATGAGCCCCACGTGACGGGCGCCAATTGATGAGTACAGGCCCCAGCTAGGCCCGCAGAATACAAGGGTTCGCTATCCTGTAACAAAAGCTAGAAGGAAGTTGGCACGGAAACTGCAAATACAAAGACAGAGTTCATTAACCCTTAAGGGTGGTCCTACAACCTACACAACACTCTTCAGTATTGCATAGAGTAGCACAAAGAACTTGCGTACGTGGTCCCCTTTTATACACAATAGAGGGGCTCATAAGTGGGTGGATACAACATAAAGCAAAATTCATTACCATTTATGGACATTTTCGATACAGGATCAATATGTGGGCGGAGTTAACAATTTCCTGAGCCCGCGAAAACATGGTCAAACAAGGACTAACTGATAACAGATGTGGTCAAGTCTGGACATGCGCCAGACGGACAAAGGAGCTATTTATAGACTGTTACTAGGCAGATTACAAGAGCAACTAGCGAAAAGGTAGGACTCTTCTCGTGCAAAGCACGTGGAGACATGACAATACAAAATGGAGTCCAGGCTTTAGTCAGCATAAGACGAGAAACATGCTTTAACTGGAGAGAATTCATGTCTTTAGTGAATGCTTAATCACATCGTTGTTTTAGTTTTCAACAGCCGGTCTGGTCTCTTTCACTAACCTGTCGTATACTCTGATACCCTCTGGGCCTAGGTTGTGCAGTAGTATTTTCTTTTTCCTTGCACTTGAGAACTCCGCTTCACCTTACTCTTCTAAGGCTTCCAGATAGTTCAGGAAATACCGTTTCCAGTCCTCCCAGGGCATCACCGGGTCTCCTCTTTTGGGTAGGAAGGGCACTAGGTTGGTGAGAGACGTCGCTTGGGCGCACATCCTGCCCCTATCATGTTGAGCTGAGCTCCTTAGGTCGTCTGTCTCTGGTGGACTCCCTGGAGCTTGCCTCTCGCCTGAGCTGCCTGGTTGCGTGGGTGAAAGGCTGCTTTGCCCCCTCCTCGGTGACCCTGAGGTCGCCAGTTCTGTTGTTGCTTTCACTAGTCGGGCGTGGGTCGCTTCTTGGTGGCGCTCTCCCACATGCAGCTACTGCCTGCCACGCCCTCCTGTCCCCAGTCGTTTGGCGCGCTTCGGTGCTTCTTGGCCTCCGCGCGGTCGGGTGACAATCCCTCGAGGTGTTGGCCCCTTGTGGTTGTGTTGCCACTGCTGGCCGGTGGATTACCTTTGCCCACCAGGCCTAGGCCTCACGTGCTCATGGGGTCCCTTTCCGTGGCTCTCACCCTGCAGGCGTGCCTGGCTGCTCTCACCGTCGCTCCTGCAGCCCTCTGCGACCTCGGGACGCTGGTGCTGCACCGGACTCTATGCTCCGTGTCACGATGATGCTGATGTGCCTCTGCCACGCTCGGTATTCTCCCTTGTGGGGTGCCTGGGTTCTGCGCTAGCCTTCATCCCATCCTCGTCGCCATTGTACCGATGTAGTTTACCCCACAAATGACTCTGGCACCGCTGTGGAGGAGTTAACCTTTTATTATTAAATATACGTGTTCGAGCGCCGGGACACATCTGTCCGCTAGCTCTCCTCGCGGCCGACTGGCGCGAAGACGCGCCTCTACCCAGGATGCGCTGGGGCGCTACAACCACTAGGGCGTATCACTACACTGTGCTCATTTAGGCTTTCTTTGACTGCCAGTGGTCCCTCAGGCCACGGGGCCCCCACACGTGTCGCCTCACAGCGGGGAATGGGGTCACGCAGCACATCTGCCCCCCGTCCCCTTTGGTGAAAGGCAACCGCCAGTGACTCGGCTGTCCCATGACATGATGGGCGCCTCTATCACGTCTGACAGCCAGTGGGCAACGAGGCTTTTAGCCCACACATAGCTATTTATTAGAATTGGCTACAATAATAAGAAAATAACCTTACCTTGGGGCATCGCCGCCCCAAAGCAACACGCCAACTCATGTGAGCCACCCGGCCCGCCCCGAAGCATAACAGGGCTTACTCTAGCTCATCGTCGAAATGCAGCATCCGGACCAAAACTTGTATTATAGAATTAACCCCTAAGACCGCATGCACGGCTTCGAGCTAATCAAAACATTTATCATCGAAAAAGAGGCAGAACCCACTGGCGGTGCACTCCACCCTGAGGCGTGGACGCACCGGCACACGATAAGACACATTTCTATCAAAAGATAATCTGAACATTTTGTATCGCTTGCTAAGATGACATCATAGGGTTTTGCCGTTTACTAGCTTATTGAAAGCCAAAGCTGACATAACCAAAATGTAAATAAAAACCCGTCCGAAATGTGTTTATCTGATACACTTCTGAAGCCATTTACACTACGCCATGGACCCCCTAACCCACCGTGCCTCAATCCGTCCGTCGACAACCGGAAACCAAACTCCTTGTCGACGACGCTCCTGTAGCCAGGTTGTGGTCCGAGGAAACAAAGAGAACGAAACCCCTGGAGCACAGCCTTAAATACCTCTCTAAGTTTCACATCTGCTAAGTTTCGTTTCTCCAAACCACCAGCCCTTCATTAACCAGCCAGCCTCACCTCCTTCTCTGATCCACGGAGGAGGCTCAGCCCCGCGGCGCAACTAAGGGTGCCCCTCCCCTAGTCACAGGGGGCGCCTGTCATATCCATCATCTGATCAACCAATGACAAAAGTGTTTATGTAACGTATTCCACAAGCCCTCATTTACAGGGTAAGATGAGAAACACAGTACAGTTAGGAAGAGGCGCAGACCCCGTCACACTTTCTGTACTGAATATTCCAGGATGCATACAGACCAGCTGTCATGCAATTGTGTTTCAATAGTGGTGTAATACTTCTAAGTAAGTCCCTTCTTTTTTTTGTTTTGGGGGTAGGGGTTGTTTTGAATGTTTGTTTAAGTTAGGCAAGGTCACCAAAACCAGGTGCCCCATCCCTTTTTTAAGTGCATAGAGGGCGAGGAAAGAATTTAGAGTTAGTAATTTTTGGTTGGCCCTAAGCGGGCCCATGCAGAAAGATGCCTTTGGTTCCCTCCACCACTATTTGAATATTTGTATTCCAGGTCAAGACAGGTATTCTGAATTTGAAAAAATACGTTGGACCTCGCTATGACTTATTCCTGCCTCCAATTAATGTCAATCTCCTAAATTCATGGAAAATATTCATCTGGAGTTTAAGCCAAAAGAGATTATTTTACCCATAGGGTGATGATTGGTGAGTTGAAAACAAGTGTTTTATATTTTACATCTGTAAAACGAATATCTGCGTCGGAGTTGTGGAGAACTTTTGCGGGCTGAGGAAGACTTTAACATGCAGTTTGGAAGTAGTCCTGGTGAAAGGTGATTGGGTTAAGAAATAGAAACATTGTAAATTGTCACGTTGGCTTTGCAGCTGAGTTTGCTCTGCACTCTTTGGAATGTAATTGTCTAAACATCAGATAAGACTTTTAGTTAGGTGTGATTGTCTCCCCCTCCCCCCACGGCCATTGAAAAACAATGAACCCTAAAAGAAATAAGGCTAAAATTAGCAAATTAAACACCTAAAAAAGTGGCCACATTGACAAATCTGTGCAGTTTTGAACTTGTAAATACACTGTTTATAAATGTTTTGCAAGTTATGGGAGACTGCATGCATTTGTGCTTGCTGCAGGCAATGCCTGAGTGTAGGAAAGTGGGTTATTAGAAGGTCGAGGTACTCACCCTCAGCTAGTAATAATACAACAATCACTAATAGGGCCAGGCAAGTCTCAGTAAATTAATCCTTGTACAATCCTCGGTAGCTTGGCAAGCAAGAAATCAGGCTTAGCTTAGGAGATATGCATGTGTAAAAAGCCTTTAAAACCACCAAACCAGTAAATCATTAAAAGTCACAACACAATAAAAATCCAACACAAATTTATAAAAGCACAGAATATTCTTATCTTCAAAGCAACACCAAAATGACAGAATTCAATTAAGGCAACCAGAAATATTAATTTCTAAAGAGTTAGGTAAAAATAGCACCAAAAGGTGCAAAGCTGCAACTGAGGGTATCTGGTCGGACAGGACCGGGACCTGGGCCTGATTTTGATCTCGGCGGATGGGTTACTCTATCCAGTGCCAGACTGGGAACACAAACCGGCCCTGGCAAGCTGCTCATCCTGCCCTACTGGGAGGGGAGGGATGTATGGCCGAGCTGTTTGCTAGAACCGGTTTTGGACGATTTTTGTTACAGGAGCCAATATTGCTGACCTCTGGTAACAAAAAGGACCCCCCAGGGGCCAAAAACCGGCCCCCACCCTGGCTGCCCACCAGGAAAACTCCCGGTACCCGCTACGGCCAGTCCGGCCCTGACTCCATCATAGAGATGATGCATATCACGTCCGCCGAAATATAAATCCCATTGGTTCTGATGGGATTTATAAATCCCATAGGTTCTGATGGGATTTATATTTTGTCGGATGGGTGATCCTTCACAGTTGTGACGAAGTAACCCGTCTGATGATATCTAAATCAGGCCTAAAGTTACAAGTTCAGGCCGAGCGCAATGGAGCACAGGTAAGCACAAGACCAAGTTAGTCCCACTGAGTATTGTACCTTTTGTCTTTGGTGCGCAGTCTGCTCGGCGATGTTTTGCAAGGGTTCTTGTCATCCAGCAATGATTCGAGGAGCTATAAGGTGGGAGAGGTGTGGTGCAGGGCAAGGGCGGCTGACTCCGGAGTGCCGGGTTCACGGTTCAATACCCGTCAGCAGTTCAGCTCAGCACCATGTCACTATGGGTAATAGTTCACTTATTATCTCTGATGGACCCCAACGCCTTGAGAGTCTTACGGGTGAGTAGTTTGCGCTTTACAAATATCAATTTTAAGCTTTAGAGATCACGTGTTGTGTTGCGTTGAGCTGCATGGGTTCTGTTGCAGCTGTGCGGTGAGGCTTCATGTTAACTACCGTCAATTCAGTTCAAGCAGTGCGGCGAGGCTTTGTGTAGACTCGTGTGGGTTCTGTTCATGCAGGGCAGTGAGACTTTGCGAAGGTTCATGTTGACTTGTGTTGGTTCTGTTCAAGCTGGCAGCTGAGCAACAAGGCCTTGCATCATTTCTCATTTGATCCGATGAGGCTGCCAGCTGGTTCTTGGTTACTTTGGGGAGATAAGTCTCTTCTAGCACTGGCCAAGGGTTTAGAGACTCTCAAATGCCTCTTGGGAGCTAGTAATCAATCTACCACAATGGACTTGAACAGTCTAGCACAAGACCAGTTAGGTTGGTCAGCTGGGGTGTCCTCTCTTTGGCTTTGCAACTGAGATCTTTAGACCTTTTTTACCTGTTTCTGTCCAGAGAGTCTACTCCTTTCCTTTTGGAGTCAGGCACAGTCCTTTATTTGTGGAGCACTGCGACTTCAGCAGCTGTATGCTTTTAGAGTACAGTCCTCTCTGTATTGCAGTCCAGGGGATCTAGTAGGACAGTCCTTCTCTTATCCTTTTTCAGGCAGTGATCTGAGGAGCTCCTGCAGCTGTACCATATTTAGCCTCCATTCTGGGCTGGCAGGAGGAGGCACCCTAACCAATAGGGGTAAAGCTACCTCCAGCTGCTATGAGCGCTTGCTGTGACGTGTGGCATACTTAATAGCCATCATAGTTCAGTGTACAAACAGGAATGCTTATTTATCTCCAGGTCATAAATAATACAGGCAACCATTTGCGGCAGTACATCAAGATATATCAGTAACCCAACCCAAAGGTGTGGCTAACAACTGAATAAACACCCCTTCCAACCCCTCTCCAAATCTAATTACGGGGACTCCCATCTGGCTATCAAGGAGGAAGGAAGCGGGGTGGTCCCTGTGAGAGGCTGGCTAAATATATGATATTCACTTATGTAAGTGGACACCTTGCACTGATCCAGACAACCATTATGGGGATTTTAGAGGTGTTAGACAACCATAGAAAGCTCTCTAAGTGGTAGCTGTGGAGAGCAGCCTTCAGGCTGAGTCCAGAAGAAGTGTAAAACAGCCTGTTTTTCCAGAACATAATCCTATAGGTATGGATTAAGTGAAAAAGAACCTCAAAGTGTAGTTATAAAAATATTTATTTATTATAAGACACTCAGTAACAATACAGATATCTCCTAGCCGGAGATATACTCAATGCACACAATACTTTGCAATGGAAACAGGTATATAGCACAGAATACACAGTGGTCCCCAGGGGGAGACCACACCATATACTAAAATAGTGGTATGCGAACCATGACTTGAGTCAAGACAATAGTCAGAGGACGTAGAAGAGCTGGGGACCCAAGGAACCATCCAAGGTGAGTATCTAGGAGCCCCACAGAGGTTGTGTGCAGTGTAGTAAAATGACTGCGTTTTCCATACAAATAAATGTGTCAGTCACAGTTGCAATTTTAAAGAAAGAGGACCCTTCCCAGTGGACCATGAAGAAACCCTAAGGAAGAAAAGAGTTTGGAGAGCCACTCCACCCGTGGATACCTTAGGAACCAGGATACCTGCACCAATCGAGCTGGGTGCATAGGTGTGAAGTGGCGTCTGAAACTGTCGTCAAACTCAATGGGAGACTTCAGAAAAATAGAGCTGCAGGAGAAGGTGAAAGTGTCCGGTGGAACCCAAAGGTGGATTTAAAATGTGGAGAACCTGTAAGCAGAGGGGACAGAGTCTATGCCACTCAGGAGTGACCAGGAGGCATGGAAGCCGAATGCCCACCGATGTCGAGTGCTGTAGGAGAGCTGATGGTGACCTTGAAACTGCAGCTATGTGGACCTGGAAACACTGGTGAAGACTAGGAGCTTTACACGAGCTGTACCACGTTGAATGTGGCGAGTTGTGGGGTCGGTGTCCAGTGGGAGCACCAACAAGCCTTGGCAAAGGCAACCAATGAGGAAGTTGAAGAAGGTGCAATGTCAGAACCAGCAAGGTCCAGGATACTCACCACAAGCAGGGAAGTCAGGACAGCCCCCGAGCAATCAGGGGAGCTAAAAAAATTCAAATGTGATTCTCCACAGGACCCACAGTCTGGAGGCACTGGAGTCGCAAGAGGACCTCGAGCAACTTACAAAAGAATCAGGCCCACGGTGCAAGCAATGTGGTGTGGTTGAAGATTCTGGTAACTGGAGATGCTTGGGCTTGGTGCTACTTGGAGCATGAAGATCTTGATGAAAAGAAGCCAACAAACCTTTGCAATGGCAAGTTGATGCAGTGCACAGGGGTTCGCTTCCTGCAGCTCCAATGAGGGATACTGGCCTCAACTTGGTGAGAGGACAGGGCACTCCTCGAGGGATGTGCAGAACCACCACCTGTGTTGCTGAGCCTTTCGGAGTCCGTGGAATCCCAGGATCAGTAGACTGGTCAGCTTAGTTGCTGTGCCTGCAGATGCAGGGAAGTGACTCCTTCTCTTCAAGGGAGATTCCTTCAAGTGTCATGGATGCCCACAGGCCTCAGAATGTTTCCTGTATGGAGCACAGGCACGGACGTTGCAGCCGACGAGCAGGGCACAGAGATCAGGAGCAGCAGGAGTCTTCCCGGTTGCAGCCCTGATGCCCAAAGTGAAGTCCAGCGAAGTCCAGAGTACCCGAAGTGGAAGTGGTGTCTGAATTGAATTGTGTCCCACGACGAATCTAGGGATCCATGGCGGCTAAGCCCTTCAGCACCCTAAGGAAAGGGTGGGGACGATTCAGGGTTCCCTCCCAGGGTAGGGGTTGGGTAGTTGCAAGGGAACACTCATGTCCTTTGTCCAGTTTCCCGCCAGAATGGGAGCCAACGGCTCCCTGAGCTGGTTTGAACTAGACTATGCAAGGAGGGCACCAAATCTGTCCTTCAAGCAGACTGAGTAGCGCTGGCAAGTGCTCCTACCTGGCCTCAATATACTAAACCCTGTCTGGAGGAGGTCACACCTCCCTGTGACAGGACAGCTATTGTTGTCCCTTCCCCTGCTCGAGCTTGGCTCCGCAGCAGGAGGGCAGAATTGTGTTGCTGGTGGGCAGCAGCCATGTTGTGCTGTCTGGGTCTAGAAGACTGGTCCTGGGAGCACTGAGGGCCTAACGGAGGGCCTTTACAGTGCTTGAATGATACCACCCACACTGTTTAAAGTGTGGGAGGTTTTATTTTAACATGTTTGATACCAAACACAACAGGGGTCGTTACAGCCAGTATCGAGATGGTCCTCGCGTAATGACGCGGTGCACCTCTATATGTTATATGGCTGTTTCACTTACAACCCGGGAGCATGGGTTCTGAAGGCTGTAGGGGTGTCCTGCTCAATCAGGAGCGCCCCCACACTTAGAACCCAGCAATCTGCCTTCAGGATTGAAAAGGCCTGCTTTAGGGGTGACTTATTGGTTTAAGTGCAATGACCCTAGACATAGGAAAACCTATTTCTTTCGTAAGTAGTGCTAGCACAAGCTTACACAGGCTCAATGGCAGGCCTGCAGTAAGAGTTTGAAGGGTCTCCCATAAGTGGCATAATACATGCTTCAGCGTATGGGGGACCCCTGGGATGCCTATGCCCAGGGTAGCTTAGTATCATATACTAGGGACTGATAAGGGTACCCCATTATCCAATCTGGGATGTACCTAAATATTTACCATAACAATTTAGGGGAGAAAGCAGAGAAACTGTGGTCCTGATTAGCAGGATCCCAGCCAGACTACTCAGAAACAGCATTACATCAAGCAAAAAGTAGGGGTAACCATAGAAGCAAATCCAACTTTCCTACAGTCCTAATTCTGTCACATCTGTTTTCTGCAGAGGCTCCTGCATTTGATGTTCAGGGTATCTACCCAGCCCCTTCCTCTCCCTGGCTTCTCAAGAATGAAGATCTGCTCCCAACAAATGACTATATTATTGCAGCCCCAGGCCTCTTCATTCCTACTCAGAGAGCAGCTTGGCTCAGGATGTCAAAAGCTGACCACTCAGAAGAAAGACTGCTCTAGGACTTATATAGGGAACTTCAGGAAAGTAGGTTCTAAAAATACTTTCCTTTAATAGTCATAATAAATCTGACATTGGCAAGTTGTTGGGCTTAATCAAACTATTAAGTTGATACTTTAAATGATATGGCTAGCTAGCGCCAATCAAAAGTTAGACCTAAAATCCATCCCATGTTAGCCTACAGTGTTAGCTGCACTACAGCAGAGAAAAACGAATTTGAGCTGTTTTTCCTCACCGGGGCATATAAAAGATCATTATATTGTCCCTGATGTTTACAACTATGCACCCTGCCCTTGATGTACCTAGGGCAAGCCTTAGGGGTGACTTAAAAGTAATAAAAAAGTTAGCATTACACTCTGAAATTGCTTTGAATTCCAAAGTCTAATTTGGACACAGCAAGGCAGGCCTGATTTTAAAATGACATCTAAAACCACAGCAGCGCAATCTTATGTACATTAAGTCCACTGGGGTCTCTAAACCTACCTGCCCTACCATATATTAGGTGTTTACAGGTAGGGTATCTTTGCCAATTAGAATGATGCCAATTAACAATTAGAATATAACTTATTAGGAAGGAGCACTGGAACTGTATCTGATTAGCAGAGCCCAGGGCACTTTCAGTGTCAGTAACCGCTAGCATCAGTCCGAAACTGGGGATAACCTGAACAAAATGGATGTCTTACCTACATGCCCCACAGAGGAAAGGTGATGGGTAACAAACCTACGCCCTGGTAGTCATCATGAAAGTGTAAATATACGGAAAGGCCATCTGCATTGGCATGGGCAGCCCAAGGTCTGTGATTGACTTTCAAGTCCATCCCCTTTAGAGAGATGGACCATATTAACAATTTCAGGTTCTCCCCTCTCATCTGCATGAGCCATCTGAAAGATCTGTGATCAGTTTAAACACAGAAGTGAGTACCAAACTGTTATTGGCTCAGCTTCTTCAGGGACCAGACGACAGCAAATGTTTCCCTCTCAATGGTACTCCATCTTTGCTCTCTGGTGAGTAGTTGCCTGCTAATGAAGGTAAAAGGTTGATCTTGTGCCAGTACTGCCCCAATCCCTTGCTCTGAAGCATCTGTGTGGCCCACAAATGTCTTATTGCAGTCAGGGTCAATTAGGATTGGCACTGAACACATAGTCTCTTTCACAGTGTCAAGGGCCTGTTGACACTCCGAGGTTCAAATTACCTTTTTGGCTGCATCTTTGAGGTAAGCTCTGTCAGGCGAGCTACAATGTTCCTATAGTTCCTCACAAATCTTCCATAGCACCCAGTCAGGCCAAGAACTGTCCTGACCTACGTCTGGGTTTTAGAAGCTACCCAATCCACGATGGTCTGGATCCAGTGGCATAGCTAGAGGGGGGGAGCAGGTGAGTATCTGCCATGGGCGGTACTCTTTTTTGGGATGGCAGAGGTGAGAAACTTGTGTCTGTTGACTACCAAAATCCCCCCACCCCGAGAACAAGTCATCCATCGGCTCCCACCCCTGATCTTACCTGCCCCAGGTGGCAGTAGGTATAGCCACACCACTGTCTAGATCTTGGGCTGGCGAGGTTGTACACGTCCTCCAACTACAGGGTAGCCCTTGTACACCACTGAACCTTGCCCTATCTGACATTTGATTGCCTTGATAGTGAGGCCCACCTGTTGAAGGGCCTGAAGCACTTTCTTCAGGTGGACCAGGTGCATATCCCTGGTGAAACTGAATACAGCTATTTCATCCAGATAAGTGGCACTGAATGTTTCCAACCCAGACAGGACTCTGTTCACTATCCTTTGGAAGGTGGCATGGGCATTTTACAGGACAAAGGGCATCACTTTAAACTTTAAGTGGCCCTCTGGGGTACAAAATGCTAACATCTCCTGTGCTTCTTGACTTAGGGCAATCTGCCAGTAACTCAAGGTCAAATAAAATGAACTCAGGTACTTGGCAGCCCCCAAATTGTCAATAAGCTCATCAACTCCAGGTATGGGTTGAGCGTTGGTTTTGTTGACTGCATTTAAGCCTCAGTAGTTCACACAAAATCTTAACTCTCTTTCCCTATTGGGGATTAGGCTTTGGCACCAGTACTACTGGACTGGCCCATGGACCGTCAAATGGCTCAATTTCCCAAACTCAAGCATCTTGGCTACCTCAGCCTTAATGCTTTCTTTTACCTGTTTGGACAACTTATACAGGATGGGCCCGATTCACAAAGTTAAACTGAGATGAAAGTCTAACTTTATGATTTTCTGTATTCACAAATGGCATTAACGAGTAACAAAGTTAGACTATTATCTCTGTTAAACTTAAATTTTGGTTTTAAGTTTAACTGGATTAAAACTGATACAAATGTCTTACTTTACTACCCATAAATGCCCGTTGTGAATACCAAAAGTCATAAAGTTAGACTTTTGTCTCAGTTTAACTTTGTGAATCGGGCCTCTTGTTTTTAAAGGTAGGCTAGCACCAGTGTCAATGTCATGGACACACCAATTGGTTAGTCGAGGGGTCATAGAGAACAACTCAGCAAACTGCTTCAACACTTGTTGGCAGTCTCTTTGCTGCTGGTCTGTCAGCTTTGGAAAAAGTATGACTCCCTCTACTGACCCATCCTGTGCATTAGTGGAGAGGAGGTCTGGCAAAAGGTTGCTCCTCTCCTCTACCCCTTCCTCTGTGACCATCAGCATGGCCATGTCTGCCCTATCTTGATGGGGTTTCAATCTATTGACATGGAATACGCTGTGGGGATCTCTAGAGGTGCTAATGTCACCCAAGTAGGTTACTTCTCCCTTTTTCTCCAAAATGGGTCAGGGCCCAGTCCACCTGTCCTGGAGGGTCATAGGCTCTAAATCTCACACCAACTGTCCTGGCTGATACTCAGGCCTAGTTATGTTCGGGTCATACAAAAGCTTAATGAGCTCCTGGCTGGTCTCCAGGTTGCTGCTTGCTCTCTTCATGTGCTCTGTCATGCGGGATTGTAGGCTAAGTACATAATCAAGCAAATCTTGTTATGGGTCTCTGAGAGGCTTCTCACAAGCTTCTATAATTGAACTCAATGACCCTCTTACAGGACTGCCAAAGAGTGACTGAAAGGTGTTAAAACCAACCCTTTTATTTGGCATCTCTCCGTAAGCAAACAGCAGTCATGGGATGAGAACATCCCATCTCCTTCTGACCTGTCAGATATGCCCATGAATGTGCTCTTCAGGTTCTTATTGAATCTTTCCACAAGACCATTGCTTCTGTGGATGATATGGGGTGGTGAACTTGTAAGTAACACCACCTTCATTACACATCGCCTACAGATATGGGGGACATAAAGTTAGCCCCCAGTTGGAGACTAGCTCCTTTGGGAAGCCTACCCTGCTGAAGCAGCCAAGCAGGGCTCTGGTCACTGTGGGAGCAGTGATCATCCTGAGGGATATTGCTTCTGGGTACCTGGTGGTGATGGAGCTTAGATTTCACCTATAAAATGTATGCATTATTATATGACAAAAAGCTGCAGACATGAGTTTTAAAATGGCACTCAGATTATGGCGCAGGCAAGATGAAAACATAGGGCCTGATCATAATGCTTCAGATTGGAGATGCTTTCATGTGAAAACATGCTTAATTAGTTGAACAGCCATGCTTCTATGTGATTAATCCATATGTAATCTCACTATAGAATGCACATTAATTTAGAAAATGTATTTGTATTTTTAAAATGGCATCATGTATTTTTGCAAGAGTAGAAATGTGCTGAATTGTGTTTCACAGTGTAGAAAACCACGTGAGTTTCGTTTGCTTTAGTGGACTAAACTGAAACATTAGTTTGGAATGTGCTCCTCTTTCCCTAGCAACTTTCAATGAAAGGGCCCTGATAAAAAATCCTGCCTACAGCTTCCCCCAACCTTCAAAATGTTGCATATTTTTGTAGCCTGTTTAAACGTGGAGGGAAGAACACACTTTTTTTCATAAATCACAAGACTGAAATTTGAAGAGGAACAAGCCTGATTAATGCCCTATCCAGTCAGCCCTTGGGGAGATGATATGCCTTGAAGTTCTGATTGGACCAGCTATGAGGACTGAGCACGTCAACTTTTACTTGAAATATGGCTTTCTAGTGGGAGGAGTGCCGCCTTTTTGCCTTGCTTTTTGCCTCTCTCTTCTTTTTTCATTTTTCTGAGGCCCAGGCCCAGTTTCTGTGCTGGACACAGAGACAGGGAGGGGCTCCATTCTGTGGGGGCTATGGTGCAGCTTGAGACAGAGACACAGACTAGCACAGCGAAGCAGAGGCAGAGGGAAAGAGCTGAAAGGATCAGAACAGATTTAGATTTTAGGTGCTAAACTGCATTTATTTCTCTTTATGGGATATTTTTGCCATTATTAATTATTGATTAACCTTTTAAGACTTACTCTTTTTCTTAGAAACTCTTTAAGAGTTTTGACTGACAATTTGCACCACATTTCCCTTCCTATATGTGATGCTTATATGCAGACTGTAATATGTTCTTTATTAATGCTATTTTTCCTATTTTTCAATTCTGTAACCTGATTGATATTTGACTAATGAATAAAGAGTCAGAGAACCTTAACTTTTGACTTAAATAAAACCCTTTAAAATAACTCACCACTCTCATTATTGCCTCTAATATTGCTTGCATTTAATTTTTATATATATGTAAAGTCTCCTGTTTGGTGAAACACGGTCATCAAAAGATCCATCATTTTTCACCCTTTACAGCGGTAAACCATAGGTGATGTGGTTTTAATAGGGAAATTACCAGGTAATTACCGCTGGATCAGTTTTTGGTAGCAGAGTTAAGGTTAGTGCCATCACCAAAAGGAGCATAGATAGTTTAATGCCTAGTGCTAGAAAATAATTACCCAAGTTAGATAAAGTCCTGATTCCTGATTCCTGTGCTCAGAACCTGAAGACTGGCAAAGCAGTACCGGAAAGTTGATACAAGTAGGAGATTGCTGGAGTGGTGGGAGTATTAATAGGGTTGTGAAATGTTATTGTGCCTGCAGGTATGTTTTAGAGGTGTTGAAAAATAGTATGGGTTTTGGCTGTGGATGAAAGTTTGCTCATTTTGACTTGATGTTTTTTATTTTGTTTTATTGATTGAATTGGTAATTTCATAGGACAGATTTATTGATTATTGATTTATGCACTAACATTCTATGTTGAGTCGCGTCGCGTTTTATGTTGTTTTTGAAGACTTCTGGGATGTAGGAAGTCGGATATTTGTAATGATTCCGTAGTAGGGCAGAGGTAAGCGCTGCTCTCGGGAAAGACGGAATTATTGTTGCCCTGTAGGTACACGGGGAAAACGTGTAACGATTGAAGTTGCACGACGCATTGTCTGGGTTCGATTCGGTGACATCGCCGTGTGTTGCCATTAGAGACATTTTTTGTGTGAGAGAAGTGTGTATGATAGCAAAGGTTACCTGTGAAATTCTGGTCTTAGGTACCAGGGATCTAACTGGCTTTCCGATAACGCTTATCACTGGGAAGGTAATAGGTACTCTCTGAGCTTGTTAGAAGGACAAAGGAGAGGTAAGCGCTGCTTTGTTAACGTATGTCATAATTCTGTAGTAGGACAGACTGTTCGCTGTTCTCGGGAAAGACAGGATTCTGTGTGAATGTACTACATTTTTCTTGTGTGAACGTGCGTGAATGTAAAGGCATTCAGGTTAATTGTGAAACTCTAGTTTTATTTCTCAAGAGCATTGGGTCTCCAACTATGTGTCTTAACTCTGGAGAAACGGTTAGCTAATGCTTGTTAGAAGGGTAAGGTAGAGGGATGTGCTACTTTATCAACGGAAGTAACGATTCTGTAGTAGGGCAGAGGTAAGCGCTGCTCTCCGGAAAGATGGAATTCTTTTGAAAAAGGTCATTAACTATACTTTGGTTAGCGGAACAGACAATGGTGGTGTTTTATGTTGTTACTAACAGATTTTGAGTAAAAGAGAACGTAAGAAAAAGATTGCCATAAGATTTTGTAAAGGGAAGGCTAGTAGCAGGAGGAAAACTGACATCCCAAAGGGCCACACTTGCACTGGACGAGACAGTGGGGTGTGTAGTGAGCCCTGTTTGTAAAGAAGGGGTCAGTAGCAGGAGTTAAACTGACAAACGGTCAATTGTGGCAGAATTGGAGAAAATAAATTGCATTAAAATATTACAGAAATGGAATTGTTTAAAGGTTTAAAGAAGCTGTTTGGAGGTAAAGTGAAACATTCGTTTTTTGTTGGTGATGCTCCTGAAGGAACACCTGTGCATTTTATGTCTACCAATTTGGGACAAAATTCATGTATGTGGGTTCACCAATGGTGCAAGATTACTGAAAAAGAGGGTCCTTTTGAATTGCAAGTTATTGACAAATTAAGGGAAGTGTTATGTGAAAGAAACACACCATCTAGAGCTGCACAATTTGAGGCCTTAAGCATGTGGGAAAAAGCAGCAAGAGACAAATCAAGTGAGGATAAAAAGGTAAAGCACCAGATGCAGGAGAAGGGAATTAATGATGATAAAAAGGTACAAATAAATAATGATTATGGGGAAAGAAATAATGGATGCCTTGTTAACTGAGTGTCCGCCACTTTATGTGGTTCCCATTAAAAATACTGAAAATAGTGTACCAGTAAGTACTACAGTGGCTACTGCTTCTGTTGAACAGAGAGAAATACAGAATGAGATTGACACACTACCTGTTGATTCAGCATTGACAGTGATACCTCCAGGTGTTACTGCTTTAAATGTAACTGATTCAGTGAAAAAACTACAAGCTGCAGATGCACAGACAGTGCCTAGACAAATTATGACTGTTCAAATTAATATGGGCCCTACTCAAAAGGTTCAAAGAGTTGTAGAAGGAGTAAATATGTCAGGGTTTATTTCAGAAACTCAGAATGCACAAATTATTGAACAGAAACTACCCCAGACAGTCCAAGCATTGAAAGATGGGGAAAAAATGGTGTTTACAGCACCCACAGCCCAGGATAAAATGAATATATTTGGAGATGGGATTTTTCAAACCTGCTTTGAGGAAGCAGCAGTAATTAAAAAGATAGAAAACATGGGGAAACAAATTAACCCAGACCCCGAAAAAGAGAAACAGTTTAGTGTTTTAAATTCAACATTTGAGCATGGAGAAATTAACAGTCCTTGCTATTTCAATCATGAAAACTTGAACCAGTGTCAAGAAAAAGAATTAATTTTTGTAGCTTTCCCCATGGGTCCTCTAGCAGATCCTGTTGAGGTTGTTGCCGTGCGCTGATGGCGGGGTTGGGTGGGTTCTCTTTGGTTCGTAGTGTTTTGAGGGTGGGGTTTTTCTTTCTGGGTTTATAGGCTTGTTTGGAAAAGCAGATGAAGGACAGTGGATCATCCGGACCAGCCACGACATCCTTCTGAGCCCCCATTGACTTTCGCCGCCTGACCCTAGGGTTGTGGGCTGAATGGCTGTGTAAGAAACTTACGGCGGGGGGACGGAGGGGTGTGTCTCATTGATCTTGCTTGTTATATTATGCTGGTTGATTATGTAACGATTTACTGATTCCTGCAATAAAAATATATTTAAAAAAAAAAAAAAAAAGAATTAATTTCCCTGAGTAAAGAAATAAATACATGTGCAGTAACTACACATGGTAGACTGACCGATTTGGCTCAAAAATATGAAATTATTGTTTAAGGAAGTTTTCCATTTCAGAAAAGTTTCAGGGTACATGTGGATGATGAGGCAAATGAGACAATGTGTTCTTCAGAAATGCCATTGCACATTGCAGAAACAAAATATATTTTTAAATGCAATGGGTTTGAGAAATTAGGAGACAAGTGCACAAAAAACATGAGAAGAAAAAGAAACCACCAGGCCTAGCAAGGAAACTGTAGAAGAAAAAGAAACCACAAGATTTAGTTGAGGAAAATAATAAGCAGAATGAGGGAGAAGCTTTTGCTTGCTCATTGAGAAAAATGGTGGGAGAAGTGCATGTTCATGTGCCACGGAACAAAAGTGAATTTCTGAATACATTCCCGAAATTGAGAGACAAACTTATGCTGTGGTACCCACAAGTTGATGGATTTATCGAAATTTTAAAGGAGTTGTGTATTAATTTGGAAATGATTTTTGACACTGCCATGCAAACTGAATTATGGTTTAAATCTAAAGTTGCGATGCAAAGGCCAGGTGAGGAGACAGTGAAAAATGTTTGCATGAATGCACCATCATTTTCTCTTGTTGAGAAAAATGAAGCAGTGATTACTTTTCTGAAGGGCAGAGTGCCAGGAAAATATTTTAATTGGGTACAGACTAAAAGAACAAAACAGGAGCTAACATTGGTTCATGAGTTTTGTGAAAGTGTGTGTTTAATGCTTCAGCAAAACAGTGGTAGAGTATGTCCTGATGCCACTAGCATAAGATTTTTTGTGACTCAGTTGGTTATTGGTTTAATATTTTCTGATCAGATCAGTGTGCACATACAGCAAAAGCTGATATAATGGCACCTGAAGGATGAAGGTTACTATTGTGCTGAACAGGGAATGAGGCCAAAAGAGTTTGAAGAAAAACCTATGATGGTACAGAGAAGGTTTGCACAGAAACGTTTTCAGAATTAGCTGTTTGCAGAGAATAAAATTGTGGTACAGGGTGATGTTTCACAAGCAGAGGTAAAAAGTGCTCAAGGAAGATTTGGTGTCCCACAGGATGGAAATAAAGGTGTTTTGGTTTGTGCAAATTCAGGTATGGATGTTGTACTGCTGGAAAAAGTGTCCTTTTGCCATCTTTGTGACAGATTTGAGCACTGGAAGAAGAAATTTAAAATTAAACATGATGCAGCAGTAGGAAATGTGCAAAAACAGAGAGAAATGCAGGTGCAAGAGGTGCCAGCTAAGCAAATGCAAATGTCAGTTCAGAAACAGGTACCAATGGCAGAAATATTTCAAGCCCAAATTGTCCCACAAAATATGGAAAATGCTAAAATTAATTTAAATATGTTGTCCAGAGCAAATGTGAATTATTTCCAGAAACAAGGCCTGACAGAAAAATAATTGTTTTGCATTTTAAACAGCACAGATTACTGTACACCAGATAATATTAATTTTCAGATTCCTGATGAGGATGTACATTTTAGAATGGCCCAACAAGAGACAGCTGTAGCATTGTTTTCAGAAAAGACAGTTGAAAAATTACCTTCTGATGTGAAAGCAATAATAAACACAGAAATAAGAGAGAGTTCACAGAGAGGATTGAGGATATGTTTTCTATGACTCAGGTATTTCACTCATATTCCTTGCAGGAGGTGATTGCACTAAAGCCTTCCCCTTTAGTATGTCACCACAGGTTTTCGCCTGAGGGCCTCTCATGCTCTACAGTTTGTCATACCTGTAATGGCACCTTATTGCCCTCGCACTCCAATAAGGGGGTGATTCATGCTCCTATCATTCAAGGGAACGATATTCAACTCAGAAAGGGCTTCCTAGTTAATGCTAGGTCTCTTATTAAAAACAATGTGGCTTTTCATGAGTTTGTGACCGCGAGGAAACCTTCTTGGGTTTTCGTTACTGAAACCTGGGCGTCGGACTCTGCTGGTCATGATTTACGGTTGGCTATCCCTGATGGATATGCTTTGCAGAGACTCGATAGAACAAGATGTAGGGGAGGTGGGCTGGCTATTCTCTATGAAACTTCCCTGACTTGTAGTATTAAAGCCTTGTCCGAGTCTTCAGACTCCTTTGAGGCCTTGTACTTCTGTATTTTTTGCTCCCCGTCTGTATCTTTTACAGGTGTTCTTATTTACAGACCACCTGGTCCTGGATCTAATTTTAGCTGTGAGCTGCTTAGAATTCTGGAACCTTATTTTGGTAAGCCCCATCTGACCATTCTTGGAGATCTAAATTTTCATTTGGATGATTTGGGTTCCAACGATACACTTTCCCTGGTTGACTCGCTGGACGCGTGTGGCTTTAGCTAATTGGTAAGCAGTCCAACTCATCGAGCGGGTCATATTTTAGATGGGGTGTTCTCCAACGACCCGAGGTTGTCAGTCGGTCCCCCCCTTACGGCTGATTTGGTCCGACCATCTGGCAGTACCCTTAGAACTAGCAGTTCCCCTTGTAGGGGCGCCTAAATTGAGCTCCATCAATAGAGTACCTAAAAGGTGCTACAAGAATATTACTAACTAATCTCTTATTCCTTTCATAGCGGCTAGCTCACATTCCTCTACCAAGGAAGTTGGTGAGGCTGCACAAGAGCTCGCTAATTCCATCTCTAGAGCGGTTGATGTGTTAGCCCCCACTTCCCTTCGGTATGCAGCAAGACGTAAACCTTCTGCTCCGTGGTTCTCTGAGCCATTAAGGCTTTTGAGGCAGGGCGTTAGGAGACAGGAAAGGAAATGGCGGAAATTCTGGGACCCCAGGGAAAGAGAGATATATAAACATCTGCTGCGAGATTATAAGGCCAGGGTGATAAAGGAAAAGCAGGAGTTTTTCTCTAATCTCACCTCATCCCTTTCGTCATCTAAGGAACTTTTTAAGATCGTGGATTCCCTCTGTTCTCTTCAAGTGCCTGATCCTGTGGTAGGGTCGCAAGAGCTGTGCAATAAAATCTCGGAGTTCTTCCACAATAAAATTGAGGACATCTACCATGCCCTGGAATCACAGAGGAGCACTTTGGGTATTCATTCTTCCTCGGCCTTGGAAAAAATGGGTTCGTGGAATAGAGATCCGTCTAAGACCCTTACTCATTTTCCTCCGCTGTCCCTTGAGGAGCTTGAGCTTTTGCTGAAAAAGACAAAATCAGCCTCTCCTCTGGACCCTTGTCCCCTGAAAGTGCTGAAATCATGTCAGGATACGTTATTACCTCCTTTGCTGGAGGTGATGAACGATGCCATGGCACAGGGGACCTTTCCAGTAACCTGGAAAAAGGCGATAGTGAGGCCCTTGCTTAAAAAGCCCACCTTGGACCCAGAAATACTGAAAAACTTCCGTCCGATATCTCTGCTGCCCGCTCCAGCTAAAATGCTCGAATCCCACCTGAATTTTCATCTGTCGGCCTTTCTGGACTCCTCTGGTTATCTGGACAACTCCCAACATGGTTTCAGAAAATTCCATACTACGGAGTCGGCACTTACTATGGTGGTGAACAACATCCGACTGAAGGTGGACCAAGGTCAGACCCCTCTTTTGGTCCTATTGGATCTTACGGCAGTCTTCAACACCCTGTCTCCCTCAACTTTAACATCTCGTTTGAGGGAGTTAGGAGTAGCGGGCCCGGCCCTGAGCCTTCTGTCCTCTTTTTTAGAGCTAAGAGAGAAGAGGGTCAAGCTTGGAGAGTTCCTCTCCCCTGCTAAATCCCTGCAATGTGGGGTTTCACAGGGGTCGGCCTTGAGTCCGACCCTGTTCAACATCTATGTGGCCCCACTTGCTAGGCTTGTGAAATCTAAGGGGATGGAGGTGGTGTCATACGCCGATGATACCCAAATTATGGTGTCCTTAGCTCATTCGGCCTGCACCTCCGCTCTCAATTTCAGGAACTGCATGCAAACAGTTGCAGAATGGATGATTCAAAATTCCCTGAAGCTGAACGGCGAAAAAACAGAGGTGCTGATTTTTGGTAACAATCAGGATATCTGGTCCAATGAGTGGTGGCCCCCATCTTTGGGAACTTGCCCTATGCCATCTTGTTCGGCTAGGAATCTCGGCGTTATATTTGACACCTCACTGAATATGACTCTACAGGTTGACAGAACGGTGGCCACTTGTTGGGCGGTCATCAAGATTCTGAGGAGAATTGTTCACTATCTCTACCCTCAGGCTCGTAAGCAGACGGTAGTTACACTAGTGGGTTCAAGATTGGACTACTGTAATGCTTTGTATGCTGATATCAACAAGGGTCTTATCTCTCGCCTCCAGGTGGTACAGAATGCCGCAGCAAGATTCGTTATCGCCGCACCCATTTTGTCCTCGGCGACTTTAGCCAGAAAAAGTCTGCACTGGCTTCCAATCCAGCAGAGGATTTCTTTTAAACTCCTGTGCTTAGTGTTTGGAGCCCTTTTCTCCAGATCCTCTAACGCACTTGGCTCTTTGCTAACCTTCTATACTCCTAGCAGGAGCCTGCGTTCTTCTGAGAAGAATCTTTTCGTAGTTCCCCGGGTAAAGAAAGTCAGATGGGGTGGTAGAGCTTTCTCCAATTTGGCTCCCCGTTTATGGAATGCCCTTCCCGCAGAAATTAAGGCTCAACCGTCACTAGTCCAGTTTAAAAAAGCGCTCAAAACATGGTGTTTTATTAGGCCTACCAGTAAGCAAGTCCATTCTATCTATCTAGCTTTTGGTTAGGCGCCTTGATGCCCATTGGGCTGAGTTGCGCTTTATAAATCTGTTTTCATTTCATTTCATTTCATTTCAAGTTTATGTAACTTTCTGATCACAGGTTCGCAGAAACTAAATGAAAAGAACAGATTAGAGCAGGAGATTAATAGCATAATTTTTCCATGTTATCCTGTGGTACCGAATCCAGCCAATATGTTTTTTCACGTTCCATGTGCTGAAGAATGGCTTACTGTTATGGATTTTTGCCAAATTCATGTCACAGTGCCATTGCATGAAACTAGTGAGGAGTACTGTCAGAAAGAAAATGAATGGTTGGGACACATAATTGGAAAGGAAGGTAGAAAGGTATCACCAGAGAGAGTGGAAATAATTTACCAGATGAATCCACCTCAAATTCAGAAAGAAGTCAGGAAGTTTTTGGGACTGGTTAGCTGCTGTAGAGAGTGGTTGCTAAACCTTTCCCAAGTGGCTAAGTCTTTACTGAGGCTGACACACAAGGATGTATCTGATCCGCTTCCATTGGACAAATTGCACAAAAACATTCCTAGAGTTGAAAGAGAAAAGGTGTTGCGCCCCGGCACTAGGAATGCAAGTTAATTTAAAAGAAAATACACCGATGTGCAGTGAGAGGGAGGGCTACGCTCTCTCAGTGCCTGTTCAAAAACATGACAGCGTTCAAAGGTCTGTGACGTATTTCCCAATGACCCTTGACCCCAACGTCACAGAAATGCCCAGCTGCCTTAATTTAGTAGCTGTGGTAGATGTCAGTCATAGAAAGAGTGAGTTTATAATAATGGCATTTCCAATTATTGTAATGGTTGCTTCCTTTGTGGAGTTGTTTTGGGAAAATACTGTGACCAAGAAATGTCTAAATTCAAATGTATTTAGCTTACTGCCAGCAAATGAAATTGTTTGTGATCAAACTGAACCTAAATATTTAACTGTCATGAATTTCTGCCTGAAACCAAAGTTAGACTTTAATGATGAACGTCTGATTCAGCCCAACCATTTTGTAGATGGCCCATATTTGAAAGGTAACACATGCTGTGCTTCCTATACATTATGTTGTCAAAGTTTCATGGCTGTCAGCAGTTACCTCAGCCAAAGATTCGAGATTAATTGCCATTACCATAACATGCAATATAATTTCTCAATTGAGAGTCACTGTTGTCCTGGGAAGGAGAAATGCTAATTCAGTTGCACAATATTGTATCCTGTTAGTCTCAAATGTGTTATTGCAAAAGCTGATGCCCAGGTATAGATTGCCAGTATGTCTGAAATCAGATCATAATGAGGTCTCAAAGATGATGAGTTCAGAACCACAGACTGGACAAGGAGTGGATTGTAGCTACCTGTCTGAATTTTCAAGCATAATAAAACAACACAAAGGCAGCACAGAGTTACACTTTGCAAAAGACTGTGTTTCAGCATCACCAAAGTTGCTTGAGTATTTACATGTAAATGCACTTGTGAAAATGACTAATGAAAAGACTAGCCATTGCCGTGAAGGTCTGACTGATGTAGAGCGTGCAGTTTCTCACCAGATTGCAGCTGCTACACAAGATCTACATAATGAATGGTGTCAAAACTTTGATCTGAGAGATGCTGTTAAATGGAAAGGCCTGTTCCAAATGATCCTGGCAAAGACTGTTGTGAAATGTGGTGGCCTTCCAAATTGGGTGCATGCCTCTCACACACGTACGGTCCTGTGTCCCCCTGAAAAAACAGCTCCTCTTCAAGAAAAAATGCCAGCAGTGGTCAAAAGCCCACAGAAGAGGGTCAGTCAAGCTGTAAGGGAACACACAGAGTTTGAAGCAGCACTAGAAAAAACTGATGTAGCACTGGAAAAGCAAAAAGTGGAAACTGACTCAGATGAAAGCAGTATCCAAAGGGTGAAAGAGTCAGATGCAGCCTCTGACGAAGAAATTAGTGCTGTGGGCCTACGAGTGGAGGTAGGAAAAAGCTGGCTGAAAGGGAATCCAAAAAGTTTGCAGTGGTCCCTTGAAAAATCATTTGCACCCTTAGCTGAAACATCTGAATCTGATCACAGTGAAAATAAAAGTGATTGGCTTGGATTGGAAAAGTGCAAGGAATTGATGAAGCTCTGTCAGAGTTTTTCAGCACCTGAGTGGTCAAAATGCATTGAAAAAGTACAGGATGCCACACTGTATGAGCCACCCTGAAGGCAAGCAGATGACAAGGAGCCAAAATTTGCTGAAACAAATAAATGAGAACTGTCAAACTGTTCCAAGAAGCTACTTACAGAAATCTGCACAACAACATTTGAGCTTGGCCATATATGATCTGCTTACAGACCAAATTTGTGTGGCCTTAGAAATAAAGGTAACATGGTTATATGCTCAGCTTTTGTAATAACCAGTGATAAACAACATACTAATTTAGTAAGGTTTTCTATTAGACACCTGTGTACTAAAGATGAGTAGTAATATTTTAGGTAGAGAAAAACATATATTTGACTCAACTAATGATGTGTTTTTTTAAAACAAATGTAACATGTGAAATTAAATTAGTGTGATAAATTTCGAAATCATTTGAGGTACAATGATTTGATATTTATCAAAAGGGTGAATTGATGGAGCTTAGATTTCACCTATAAAATGTATGCATTATTATATGACAAAAAGCTGCAGACATGAGTTTTAAAATGGCACACAGATTGTGGCGCAGGCAAGATGAAAACATAGAGCCTGATCATAATGCTTCAGTTTGGAGGTGCTTTCATGTGAAAACATGCTTAATTAGTTGAACAGCCATGCTTATATGTGATGAATCCATATGTAATCTCACTATAGAATGCACATTAATTTAGAAAAAGTATTTGTATTTTTAAAATGGCATCATGTATTTTTGCAAGAGTAGAAATGTGCTGAATTGTGTTTCACAGTGTAGAAAACCACGTGATTTTCGTTTGCTTTAGTGGACTAAACTGAAACATTAGTTTGGAATGTGCTCCTCTTTCCTTAGCAACTTTCAATGAAAGGGCCCTGATAAAAAATCCTGCCTACAGCTTCCTCCGACCTTCAAAATGTTGCATATTTTTGTAGCCTGTTTAAACGTGGAGAGAAGAACACACTTTTTTTCATAAATCACAAGACTGAAATTTGAACAGGAACAAGCCTGATTAATGCCCTATCCAGTCAGCCGATGGGGAGATGATATGCCTTGAAGTTCTGATTGGACCAGCTATGAGGACTGAGCACGTGAACTTTTACTTGAAATATGGCTTACAAGTGGGAGGAGTGCCACCTTTTTACCTTGCTTTTTGCCTCTCTCTTCTTTTTTCATTTTTCTGAGGGCCAGGCCCAGTTTCTGTGCTGGACACAGAGACAGGGAGGGGCTGCATTCTGTGGGGGATATGGTGCAGCTTGAGACAGAGACACAGACTAGCACAGCGAAGCAGAGGCAGAGGGAACGAGCTGAAAGGATCAGAACAGATTTAGATTTTAGGTGCTAAACTGCATTTATTTCTCTTTATGGGATATTTTTGCCATTATTAATTATTGATTAACATTTTAAGACTTACTCTTTTTCTTAGAAACTCTTTAAGAGATTTGACTGACAATTTGCACCACATTTCCCTTCCTTTATGTGATGCTTATATGCAGACTGTAATATGTTCTGTATTAATGCTTTTTGTTCCTATTTTTCAAATCTGTAACCTGATTGATATTTGACTAATGAATAAATAGTCAGAGAACCTTAACTTTTGACTTAAATAAAACCCTTTAAAATAACTCACCACTCTCATTATTGCCTCTAATATTGTTTGCATTTAATTTTTATATATATGTAAAGTCTCCTGTTTGTTGAAACACGGTCATCAAAAGATCCATCATTTTTCACCCTTTACAGCGGTAAACCATAGGTGATGTGGTTTTGAATAGGGAAATTACCAGATAATTACCACTTGATCAGTGGCATGGTCCACTACCACCAAGGTACACCTGTTCCTAGAAGGATTTGGAAGGTCTAGGGGACCAACACTGTCAATCCCCACCCTCTGAAAGGGAGCCCTAATCACTGGCAGTGGTATCAAGGGACCTTTTAGCTTGCCCCGTCTTGCCACTGACTTGACCAGTGACACAGGAGCTACAAAACTCCTTAACCTTGTTAGACATCACGGGCAAATAGAAATGGCTGAACAGCCTGTTCTAGGTCTTGGTCTGATCCAAATGCCTAAAGGGATGTCATGAGCCGATGTGAGGAGGTGCAGCAGGTGCAGTCTTTCAGAGTGCAGTACTCTTTGGTGCAGTCCAGGGGTCGTGCAGGGCAGTTATCCTTCTCTTCTTTGCCAGGAGCTGAGGAGCTCCTGCAGCTCTTCCATATTTGTCCTCCATTCTGGGCTGGCAGTAGGGCGGCCCCCTAACCAATAGAGGTAAAGCTTCTGCTCTCTGCTATGACCATTTCCTGTGAAATGTGACATATTTCTAGCACAGAATGCAGCATTCTCCAAAAAATTAAAGGGGAGAAAGTCTCTCCTTGGTGTGTATCTGTGTAACACAGTTCAAGGTTGTTGCTAAAAACTGACCACACTCTCCTTACAGCCTCTCTTCTAATCTAACCAGCTCCTGTGACATTTGTTGTCTGCAGAGGCTCCTGCCTTTGATGTCCAGCTGATCTACCCAGCCCCCTTCCTTTCCCTGTTTATTGCAGGAAGAAAATCTACTCCCACCAATGGCTGTATGGTTGTAGCCCAAGGCCAGGGGTGGGCGATAAATTCTGCTTCGCCAGCAGAGTTTGCAGAGTTTAGCCAACTCCTTTGTTATTCTTGTAATGTGGAGTTCCAGCAAAAGACCACCAACCGCAGCGTGGGAGAGTTTTTTCTTGTGACTAACTTGCCAACGGTAAGTTGGCTAGCACAATCGAGAATTAGCTTCCCCCAGTGCGATTTTTAGGTGCTCTAATGGAGCCTGGAAAGATTTTTTCACTGCGAGCGGACACAACCGTTCACAGTGGGAAAGCTGCCGCTTAAGTGGAAAATCTATGCCACATGGTGCCATTTGCGCTGATTTTGCAGCACACAACAAGCTGCCAGAGCTAAAAATAAGCACAAGTTTTGCTACGTGCTGTTTCTGCCTGCTTGAGGAACTCCACAGAATTGTACAAAGTGAATCTCCACGAGTTCTGCCCACCCCTACACCAGGCCTCTTCACACCTACTCAAGAAGAGGCTTGGCTCAGGCTGTCAAAGGATGATGGATCAGACGAGGCTGCTACAGGGCTAAATAGCTTCAGACTAGTAAGCTATAAAACTACTTTCCTGTAATATTTATTTTAAATTTGACCTCTGCAAGTTGTTGAGTTTAATTTGATACTTTGAATGACATGGCTGACTAACTCCAATGGCTAGGCTATGAGGCTTGCAGCACTAGAATACTTACCAGGGCATATAACACATCTTTTATATTGTCCCTGCTTTTTATAACTATGCAACCTTTTCCTTGGGGCACCTAGGGCAAACCAAAGTGGTGACTTTTAAGCAATAACAAGATTGTTTCGATTTTGGAAGTGCTTTTAATTTCAAATTTGAATTTGTGCACACTTTTATTATACCCAGCCTACAAGGCAGGCCTGGTTTTAAAATGATATAAGATACCACAGAAGTGGACAATTAAATGCATTAGGGTCACTGGGGTACATTCTGGCAACAACCTAGAAATCAAATGTAAAACTGGCCCATAAAACCATAAGATAGGCCCACAAACAGACAAAAAACCGGCCCACATAATGAACTTTCAGAACAGTCTTTCAAACATTGCAAGATTGCACCACAGGCCTGTCCGACCATGGCACTCACTCATTCTGTGATTTAGTTCCTCCTGAATCATGCTCCAACAAGGCAAGTATATTCTTCAAAAATGCTTGTTTTTACCAGTGGACACCTCCAAGGATGCCGCAATTCGCCCCCCTAGGGGAAAACTAAATGTCCCTAATCCACTTTACCATCAGGGAGTGTGTGGGCCCATGTACTGGCCATGTTATTAATGTTTATTTACCTGATTTTTTACTGAAAAAGTTGCCTGTAGCAAGTAAAAATACATATAGTCCTCTACCCTGTACCTAACAACTACACTGCTATCTTCCATAAATAAATATGGACCAGACATATAAAGAATTTGCTTTGTGTTTGTGTGATTTATTTCAGGCAGCATAACATACTTTTTGGGGAATCTACAAGACAAAGCAAATGGCTGTTTGTGTTGCTTTGTTGAAAATAAAGTGGGCAGTCCTCTGCATCCACCCTTGGTTTTAAAAGATAATCCATTGCTACAAAGACTTGTAGACATTAACTTTTGCCACAAAATCTGGTGTCTGCCTGAGGGTGAGTAAAAAGGTAGAAATATTTGTGTCCTTGTTATTTCATTTGTCTCCTGCATTTTGCAACACAAGTACATAGAGGAAAAAAGTCTTAAAGAATAATTTTTAGGAAGAAAATGACACCTTTCTGCACAATACCTATCCTGTCCATAAAATAGACACCTTTGCACTATGGCGCAAGATAGCACACTGTACACCAGTGCATGGGGAGAGTAAAACTGCACCATTTCTTGAAAGATTTGGCAATGTTCTGCTCTCTCCAGGGGATGCAGCACAGCAACGTTGCTTGTTGTATCCCACTTGTCCCATGAAGTATGTTACGGTATGTTACAAATTAAAGTAATATATATATATTTTTTTTTTGTGTCTTTGGATAAGATGCAGCATCATAAATACGATAAGTGCTTCTTTGCTTTTACACTTTCTCACACACATCTTTTGTATACACTCACCAACTGATTTAGCACCACAATTCTGCCTTCTCTTTAGGACACAGTATCTCAGAAAGAAAGTTCTAGGAATATTTTAGACAGATTTCAGGCAGTCAGCAGAGCTGAGTCTCGGTGAATGACTGATGCCCTGGCCCTAACTTCAGTTATCGAGGCTAGCTCTAAGGCAGGATCAGACACTCAGATAGCATCTGAGGGAAAAGAAAATGGAGCAGAATCTGGAAGTAATTTTTCAGTCAGCAGATTTCCATCTAATGACGCATCTTCCCGTGAGTCTGACGTACATGGTCGCATGAGCCATACTGTCTCTTTGAAAGTACAATTTGTGAACCAGAGAGACATTAGCTTGGTAGAGCTTCCGTGAGAGCAGGCACGTGCAGCAGCAAGCACAGATCAAGTGCTATTTTAGCAGCCCCCCCAATTTAGCCTCCAATTCTTGTTCACTGCAGACGCTGGATGTAAAGTCAAAATCATTTGTTGCCTATTGACTACGTCCAACTCCTTTTGAATGTTGACTTTCTTGATGAAACTGTGCACCAAACAAATTTGTTTGCTGAACAGTTTCTGAGGGAGCATGGAGGCAATCTAAGGCCCCATTCTAGGGCAAACTGGTGGACTCCAACTTGACTTGGGCCTCAACCACAATATGGGAACAGTGCACAAATCAAGCACACAGTCCTAATGGTCTAGTAGCATGGTTTGTGTAACACCCATCTTTGCACCAGTCATGAGCAGAGACCTTTATTTGCTATCGCAGTGTATACTGCATTTCAATGACAAATCTGCTGCATCGCCCCAGGACCATCCAGACCATGACGTTGTCTGCCAGGTTCCACACATTTATAGTCCTGAAAAGAATATAGCCATTGATAAATCATTGATCCTTTACATAGGATAGTTGCTGTTCAGGCAGTACAAACCGAGCAAAAGAACTTGTTATGGCATCAACATAGATATGCTGTGTGAGAACTCTACTGGCTAAGTATACAGCCTAAGTGTATATACAGGGAAGGATTCCATCGTACATCCTTTATTTGCCCTCCCAAGCTAGGAGTCACAGCAAAGATTCTAATGGGAGCTTGCCCCATCAGTCATTCCTAAAGGTTTATACACAATGCAAGTCATAAAACTTCACATGGTATAGGAAGTTGTTTACCCACCTGATCCAATTGGCAATATACAATGCGTATGTTGTTCACTATCAGACCACCATAGCCAGACCAATATGTCTTTCATTGAATTTTATTGAAAGTATTCCTGCTGAAGAAGCAGTAGTCTCCAGTTCACCTGTTGTAGAGGACGTGGCCAGGCTGCAAGAACTGAACTTTGCCGGCCGCATTCCCGAAACAGCAACAAATACTGGACTATGTCACTTTTGCGTAGTCTGTTCTAAGCAAGGAAAGTGGCAGGAGACTTACTGCCCATCTTAGTTAGGCCTATGTTTTCCAAATTGCTTTACAATTTACTATGCAAAATTAGAGTGTTGGAAAATTGACTAAGGTGGAGCTGTCCTAGTATATACCTATCAATGGTTGTACATGGATACATACCTTCCATGCAAGCAGCCTTTTAAATTGCGTCCTATAGTTCAGAAAATCCTAGACTTACTTATGGACTGCTTATCACCTTTATCTGCCATCAGAATGAGGTAGATGTTTTGTTTGCTGTTTGAAAAGGTGCATTACGGTCAATGCACTGCACATAATGGTGGATGGAACATAGCCAGAGTACCCTGTGCAGCAAAACCTAAAGCCTTTAGTAGGTTTTGAAGTGCTCTTTAAGGAACTTAGGATAGTCTTCCCCCGCATGTGCACCACAGTTTCAAATGTAGCTATGCTCACTGCATTCAGTAATCTGGTCCTCAAGGCATCCTTGGATGCCCCAACTCACATCCACAAATTGGAAGGAATTGGATTAAGCAAAGCAGCTGTGATAAAGGCACATGAAAGACACATCTTCTTGCGTTTCAGGTAGGTGCCACAGAAGGTGTTAGCAAAAAGTAACTTGCCAAGTATACAGGATTAGTCAGGTCTTTGAAGGAGACTAAGGCCTGAACAGGTAGGAAATCGTAGTATAAATGTGCAGACACAGGGATATTGCACAGGTAGAAGGCAGAAAGTCAAGGTAGTACAGATACATATGTCATCACTTTAACTTCACCAAAGGACTCATCCCCATTGGCGCCGCACTTACCGCAAAACTCAAAACTCCTGCACTCAACTAACCAAATGACTTCAAACCATACAGAACGTAGCATCCAGGCTACCTCTCAAACTCTCACCACACACACACTCTGCACCTCAAAGAGCTACACTGGCTCACCATCCACAGCTCTCCCTAAACATACATTCAAAGCCTTACATATTACTGGAGCAGCATACCTCAACAGCCACCTCAGATTTCAGTAACCTCTCCAAACACCTCTACTCAGCTGAACTCCTACTTCCACACATCCCATGCATATACT
Source organism: Triturus cristatus (assembly GCF_964204655.1). Lineage (NCBI taxonomy): Eukaryota > Metazoa > Chordata > Amphibia > Caudata > Salamandridae > Triturus > Triturus cristatus. The sequence goes on along the minus strand of NC_140582.1, from coordinate 910,738,092 downwards.
ACACCTGAATTGGCATGTTGGACCTATGTGTTCACTCCTTAAAACATGGAAATATTGGCTGATACCCAATAGGCATAGTTAATTTACTTATAAGTGCCTAGTAAAGTGTTACTACATGTGCCCATGGCCGATAAATTAAATGCTACCAGTGGGTCTGCAGCACTGATTGTGCCACCCACTTAAGCATCTCTTTAAAACATGTCTCAGGCCTGCCATTGTACCCTGTGTGTCCAGTTTTTAGCTATCATGCTGACATGGCAAAATAAAACGTTGCCAGGCGCAAACCTTTCCTTATGATACATAGAGGTCACCCCTAGGGTAGGCCTTGGAAAGCTCAGAGGGCAGGGTGCAGTGAATTAAGAAAAATGGATAGGTACTCTCAGGTTTTACATGTCCTCGTAGTGAAGAACTCTTACGTTAGTTTTTCACTACTGCAGGGTCTCCCTCTCCCATAAAATAACTTTGAAGTTACCTTATTGCATTTTATACGTGTAATTTTCAAATTGGAATTTATTGATTTTATTTACTTGAAAGGTTTTATAGAGTGTGAACAAAACCCAGCAGGGTATCAGTGTGCTGTGCAATGAAGCCAGCTGGTTAGGCTGGCACAGGAAAACATAATAGATAGCTAGGCTTATGTAGTAGAAGCACATTGGAAACAGAGTAGACATATAAACAGTTAACAAGATGAAAGTTGCATAGTAGACAAGGGAAGGCAGGGTTGTAAGCTCAATTCCATTAGGTTGTAGGGCTACAGTATTATTGTCACATGCAACTATTCAGGAGCAAACCTTTGACTTCTTTTTTAAATGCATGTGCAAACCTTTGACTTCTTTTTTAAATGCATAGGTCGATGGGTTAATTCTGATTTCTGGTGGGAGAGTGTCCAAATTCTCCGAACACGGTCGGAGTAGGCATGGCTGTAGGTTCTCTTCTTTTTGAAATTTGGTGGTTTCAGCAGTAGACTTTGTGAACTTCTTAATGCGCGATTCCTACCCGACAGTTCAAGTTTATTTGCCAGGTAAGTGGGCATGTTCTGATTGTGCGCTTTGTGCATAAAGCAGGCTATATTATACCTAATCCTTGTATCGAAGGAGAGCTAGTTGAGTTGTATTAGTTCTAGTGTGATGTGGTCATGCTTTCTTGAGCCCGTGATGAGTCTTGCAGCAGAGTACAAAATGGCCCTTCAAGGGGCCAGTTTAGCTATGGGTAACCCTGCCAGGGTGGCAATTCCACAGTCAAAACTGGAGACAACTAGGGATTGGACAGCTTGTTTCAGGTCAGTAGGCAGGAGGAACGGCTTGATTTTCCTTAATGTGTATAGTTGGCGATTGGCTCCTCTTGTGATCTAGCGTATTCAGGCATTTGTCCAGGATTAGGCCTAATGATCTAGTGGAGCTCACAACATGTGGGGTGCAATTTAGGGCTGTTGGTTGTGTGAGCCAGTCCTGAATGGGTGCAATATGATTGCGGAGGGCAAGCAAGAGGAATTCTGTTTTGAGTGTATTTAACATAAGGTGGTTGTGAGATAACCACTGTTGAGTTTTCAGAAGAGCTTGGTTGAGAGTATTGATGTCGTCCGGTGAGGACATTTTCATATACAGTTGAGTATCATCTGCGAACATGTGATATTGAATGTCAGACCATTTCAGAATTTTGGTGCGAGGTTACAAGTAGAGGTTGAAGAGAGTGAATGAGAGTGCAGATCCTTGTGGAACTCCAATAGAGATCGGTTTACTGTTGGAAAGGTCCATGTTGACTTCGATTCTTTGAGATCTATTTTGAAGGAACGAATCAATTTAGGACTGGACTTGATAACCCCTTCCTTGTTTCTAGAAGGTTGATTAGTTTGTTGTGTTTGACCATGTCAAATGCTGAGGAAAGATCAAGCAGTATAATTAAGCATGGTTCTTTCTGGTCAAGCAGTCTTAAGGCATCGTCTACTATGTGTGTTGTCGCAGTTTTGATACTGTGTCGAGATCTGAAGCCATATTGGTTTTGGTCAAGGAGTTGAAAATGATCAATGCGGTTGCAGAGTTGTGTATGAACGTACTTCTCAAATAGTTTGGATAAAGTCATGATATTAGAAATTGGTCAGAAATTGTTAAGATCAGATAAGTCTGCCTTAGGTTTCTTTGGGATGGGGGTGACTTGTCAAATCTTGAGGCAATCTGGAATCACTCCTTGTGTGAGAGATTCATGAACAATCTTTGACCAGAGAGGGAAAATGGATGAGATAAGTTCTTCAAAGAGTTCGTTGGGCATAGGATCATAGAAGTGATTTGATGGTTTTAATGTAGTTATGATGTTAAGCAGCTCAGCATTGTAAGGTAGTCTCAAGGTATTCCAAGAAACATTCTTTTTTGAGTGTGGGCAACTGATTCAACCAGATGAGAGCTCATCCAAGGTTTTCGTGAAGCGGGAAAGGAGAGAGCCTGATTCTGTAAGTCTTGTAAGGAGTGTTACAGATCTGATTTGATCTTTATTGTTTTTTCAATGAGGTAGGCTGAAAAGTCCACGCTGCATGGGATTGAGTCCTTGAGTGCCCGAGTTGGTTAGAGGAGTAGTTTGTTTGTTTATTGAAGATTTCAGAGAGTTTTTTGTTCGGTTTTTGGCCTTGTCAAGCTGTGATCTAAAGTGATCAGATTTGGCGGTGTGCATATATTTGTTATTGGCGTTTCTTGTCTTTCTTAGTTGTTTGAGGTTGTCTAGGGAGGGAGAATTTCTCCCTGCTCTTTCATCAAACCTGAGTTCACATCGTTCCTTCTTGGGGCAGCAGTTGAACGAGGTTTTAGAATGCTTGCTAGGGATTCTTTTGAGTTGCAAAGGGGCAAGTGCGTAAAAGATATCAGTCAAGGAGTGAGTGTAGTGATCGGTGAGTTCCTCGAGATTTGTCATGTAAGGGGATGGCAAAAGAAGATTACTGCTCATGATGGGAAGTTCCTTTACATTGATGTTTCTCAAATATTGTGCCCATTGTTTATTTTTACGAGGTTGCCCATGTCTAATCAACACCTTTTCCAAGATGCTGAAGGAGATTAGGAGGTGATCAGACCAGTCTCAAGGTAATATGTCATCCAATTGGATAATTTTCATTGTTCCAAAGTAAGTTGAAATTCCCAAGGAATATATGGTAATGGGGTTGGTCCGGGTTAACTTATTTGGTCTCCATTATCTGTTCGATGAACAAAGGATTATCTCCAGGGGGGTGGTATATCATGTGGAGTGTACATATTGCCTTTTCATTGTTTAAGATTTCGAGATCCATGTGTTTGAAGAAGACATCTGCGCCACGTGTCTCTGTTTCACGGAGAGGTAAGTTCAATGGATGCAGGCAATGCCACCCCTCGATTTTTGTTTGCCTATCCATTCTAATGATGCCATAGTCATTGGGACTAGAAAGCCCAGGATTGGATGTCAAGGTGTTCTTGAGCCAAGTTTCAGTTAAGATCAAGATGTCTAAATCATATGAGAGTAGGAGGTGTGCAATGTCAGCTGTATGTCTTACTGCAGATCTGCAATTGATAAGCATCGCTTTGATATAGTATTCGATAATTTAGGTTTCAAGGTGTATTGTTTGGATAGTTTGTAAGTTTTCTTTGCTCATAGATCGGAGGTTGACACTAGGGTCCCTAAACGGATTTGAGTGAATAGTTTGGATATTGAATGTGGAGGGGGACGATTCAATATGTTCTGAGTTGTAGGAAAGTGATAGGGAATGAATGTCCACATCAGTCAGGTGATCGATAACCTTATTTGGTCTCAGGTGTTTATTAGGGTAAGGCCGAGAATTCCAGTGAGGATACCCTACGAGCTCCCTGGCTATTATTTCCTTTCGTAAGTATTTGACCATTGTGGAGAGGTTAGGTTGGTTAATCTCCAAAGTCATATTAAGCTTCCCCAACTTCTCCAATTTTAAAGAGAGGTGTAATAAGATCTAGAGAATCTCTTAAACTAGTTTGACATCATTCTTGATGTCATCCAACATATCCTCACCAGGGAGAGGGTTTAGCATGTGTGAGGGAGCCCTGTTGGTGGTATGAGAGTGAGATCCATCTGAAGGGATAGGGCAAGTAATAAGAGAGGATTCCACATAAGAGAGGAGGGAGGTATTATGGGAGTCGATGGGCAATTGCTGGATCAAGAATGGTGTATCGGAGGTGGGGATTGGAAGATAGTTAGGAATATGAGTCAAGATGATAACTTCCTTGGGTGACTGGGTGACTAACCTCTCCACAGGTCTCATCGATGAGTCTGTTGAAGGAAAGGGATTTTCCTCTCTGCCAGTTTGTATTAGAAGTTGAGAGGGTAGATTACATTGAGTTACCTAGATTGCTGTTATAGCATGCAATAGAGGGGTGAACATTGTGTTTCAATGTCATGTGTGCAAATGAATCAGGGAGACTCAATGTGTAGGTGTAAGGGCAGGCATTAGGAGATAAACGCATCCATGGATCAACCCCAGAGTAATCCCCAAAGGAGCAAAGGGTAGGTTCAACCAGATTTCTAGTGGGAGATGAGGATGGTGTATCGGAGGAAACACTGGTAACAAGGTATTGGGGTTTCATTGTGGTTGATAGAGCTTGATCTTGTAGCGAAGAAGTTACATTGTTAGCCTTTGAGTTTTTAATCCTCATGAGGAATTTGTCCACCTGTTCAAGGTTTTCATCCGATGATTGAATAAGAATGATCCCATTGCTGGAAATGGAAATGGTGAGATCAACTTTGAAGATTGGAGAGGAAATAATGTAAAGTCTAAAACCATAAGGTGTTTTCCTTATTGATTTGACATAGAACAAGGATGTGAAGGCATTTCTCCATTTGGCTCTTCTGTTCATGAAGAAGATTAGGCTGTTAATGATGCTGTCTTTAGACGTACAAATGTATACATCAAAGATAAGCATTTTCTGGTGTCTTTTTTGATTAGATTATGTTTGAATTTCTTAGCAGCATTTTTTGAGTGAAAAGTAAGTCACTGTTTTGCCCCTGCGTTTGTTTGGTTAAAAATTACAATACTAAAAAACATACGACCGTATGATTAAATACGCTTACGTTTGTACTTCTTATAGATAATACCCGTGAGGGAAAGCACACCCGTATTTGAGCAAAAGGAAAGTCCATTACATTCAGAGTTTTTAATTGGTGAAGATGCGGTAAAGTAAGTCCGTTTGTTAATAGTGTTTTAAAGTGCTTCATGCATTTTGCCTGTTTGGATACATTGTTAAATGAGGACAATATCGTTTTTTCATTTGTAGAATAAAGAGTCTTCAAGGAAATCACTCTTCTCCATTCTCTGCAGTAAAGGTACATATCTTTTTTGTGCTTCCCTCTGGGGGTGTAAGTCGAGAGTAGAAGTAGATATATTCAATACTTACAGGCAAAGTATTAAGGGAGCCTCGTAGGCAGTAACATAAACGAGTCCAGTGGCTGAAAAGCCAAAAACTCTTGGAGTAAACGAGCTGGAGCGGCCGCTACATCTCTAGAAAACAGGTACTCACTAAGTTAGTTACATGTACAAGAGAGAGAGTTAGTTCGGGTTGACGCTGTTTTTGCATCATTTATTTATTTTGTTTTTGGTAGAATATCCGGTCCATTTATATGAATCCCTGATGATAGTCCCAGTACTATTCGCCTTGGTCTTGAAACGAGCTAGGCACAGCCCCACTTACACCTAAATAGACTGTGGCCTCCTCCACTCAAAGGGCTGCATAACTCCTGTAGTTCATCTGGAGCCAGGAGGGGGAAGGCAGGATGCCTGGGGACTTCAAAGGGAAACCTATAGAAACATCTTCCCTACTTCAAAGGCACAACTGGGTATAAATATTGGACGACAGACAGCAACTCTTCAGTACACTTCTGGGCCTGTGGGAACTCTGTCAGGAAGGACTGCTGTGCTCCAGAAAGGATTGCCACTCCGTTGGACTGCTGCTCTGAAGGACCTGTGACTCTGGTGTCCTCTTGCCTGGGGAATAAGTACTGGACCTGTAACTTCGTCATGAATTCAGGACCCCATAATTACTCCTGGGACTAGTCTGCTGTGTTTCTGATCTGACCCTAAGGGACATAAAAGGTTCCCTAACATCTTGCACCAGCACCTGCACCCAGCTGCAGCATGGTTCGGACACCCAAATGGTACCTCTTTGGTCCTGTATCTCTGGTCCTGGACTCATGGTGTCACTCAAGAGCTCTAAAATCAACCTTTTGTGCTCTTCTCAACTCTGAACAAAGCATTCACACTGAGGGGAGGCGCTAGAGAGACCGGAGCAAAATGGCCACGCCTTAGTGCTGCTCTGCTGGTCGATGGAACAATCCGCCAATTATCCTGCATAAATGACACCATCCACCGATGACACAACCAGATTCCGGCACCTCGATAAGTGGGGACCATTTTAGTAACCTCAAAGCCATTCTGACACGTCTCTACAAGCCGCTGATCATCTGCCTTGCATTTGCGCAAAATGGCGGCTCCGATGGAGTACGGGCGCTGAGGCCTGAGGATGCTCCCGCTGCCGTGACACTGCCTTTCATCCCCGGAGAGCTGGAACGGAGACGTGCTGCACCTTATTTGCCCCATCCTCATTGCCGGTGTATGGTGAGAGCTGGCTGTTTGCGATCTGTGTCACGGACGTTTCTATCTCGCTCCTGCTCGTACCCTGTGGTGTGCACCGCCGCAGCCTGCAGTGGCGCGGCGCACTGCAGATCAGCGTTTTGAAACGTGTTGGGGTATAAATGGCGCTGACATCTCTGGGAGGTGTGTGATTTGCGACTGGCCAGCTGTAATCTGCTGCGGGTAGGGGTGGGCGGAATTTGCGAAATCCACTTTCACAAATGATCACGAAAATGTTAAAAATTATCGCAAACACGCGGAAATATCGCGAAGATGCGGAAGTTTTTTTCCCGCATGTTCACAGGATTTTCTGCATGGTTGCGGCTCGCCAACTTACCCATGTGGTTGCTCGCGGGCGCGGCCATCTTGTTTTCAGTTGTCTCGCGGTGCATGATCGCGAGAAGAAAGACGTGATCGCGCGACGCATGACGTCACTGCGGGCGCGAACTGTCGCGAGACAGCGCGAATGGCTAAAAACAATACAACATCTCATGGAGAACGCGACCGGATCAAGAAAACTTGTCGGCGAACGCAGGGATTCAGGTAAGGCGATCCCGCGTGCGCGAGAATGCATTATTTTACAGCGCGAGCAAGAAACAAATTATCGCCAAGCTGCGGAATACGGAAATTTTGACATTTTCGCGCTTTCCGCGGAACGCGAAAATGTCAAATTATCGCAATTTCCGCGAACGGAACGAAATTTTAGCCCAGGCCTAGTTGCGGGGAGGGCAAAATGATGTGGTGGATGTCGGCCCTGTCCCTTACTGTTGCCTTTGCTTGTGCTGGCGCCCGTCTGTGTGATCTTGAGCTCGGTGGAGTCAGCCCTTTCTGGAGTTGCCTGTGACTCTGCCCTTGACGCCTGGATCCTCTGTTGCCCTGCAGCGGGGGGGCCGTTACAACTCCGCCACAGACGATTTTCAACTCTGTGGGGACCGTGCAGAGCGGAGCTATTGTGCGGTGACCTTCTGATGTGGAGGAGGCCTCGGTGCTGTGGTTGATAACCTGGAGAAGCAGCTGGCGGGATCTCACCTATGATTGTGCCGCCCCTGACTGTGGGAACCCTGGCCCGGCGACACTCCGTCTCTGGTGAGCTCCCACAATTCTATGGTTGAGACTGGGGACCTGAACATTATAAAGACTGTCTGAGCGCCTCTATAGTGTCTTGTGCATCCGCCGCTGCACCGCCCTGTATGCTGTTGCAGAGTCAGGCACGATATGGGGAAGAAAAAGACATTCATTTGTCCTGTGGCACTTTTACACAAGATAAGTCTCCGTGATGGGAGTTGGACCCCTGCGCGCCACGCTTAGTTACTGTGAAGATTTTGCCTGGTCTTGAGCTGGCCCTGCGAGACTCACGGGGCCTGTGGCGGGGCTGTGATCGTATCTGTGCATATTTCACCTGGGGTTTAATGATCTGCGCTGTTGCACTGGGGCCGCGCTGAGCTGGTGCATTGCAACTTGGAACCTGCAAGTGCATTGTCTCTATTGTGTGCTCTGGGGGAGGCTAACTGTGCTGCTGCTTGTCGCTGCTGCACAGTGGTGGATGCTACAGCTGAATATGCAGGGAGCTGTGCGTCGCACTCACCGCACCTGTTGTGGAGCACCATAAGGAGACCCTACAGATAACAACCTATGTGGATAAGTCTCACATGTGAGAGTGGCCATCCTGGACTCGTATGACGATGAACCCACATCGGATATCCCCTGCTTACGCGCGGCATTCTGAGTGATAACGGGGGTGCAGACCCTCTAGCTGCAGCCGTATTCATGGGTAAGACGGATAAACAGCAAGCAAAACTGAATTTCGAGACCAGACAGCTCACGAGATCCTAAATTCCGGCTGCATCAGATACGGAACCCGAACAGGAGGCATGGGCTAACAGCAGGCTGGAACGCATGATGCTCACCATGCAGCAGAGTCTGCAGACTATCGATGCCAAGATTGACCACCTCAATCTCAGAATAGATAATATGGCAGCAAAACTAGATAAGCATGGGTCGAGGTTAACAGAAGCCGAACAACGCATTTCGACGACCGAAGATCAAGTGGAGGCCGTAAGCACATCCTGCTCCAATATGGAAAATCTCCTGGCGGTGATCCAGGTGAAGAACGGAGATTTAGAGGCTTGCTTACGCCGGAACAATCTGTGAATCACGGGGATTTCAGAGTCAACCAACACGGGTAACATGGAACTGTAAGTCAAAACCTTGCTTAGAGATATGCTGGGAGCAGAGCATTTCTCCAGTGTACTGGTTGTGGAGAGAGCCCACCGTTCCCTGGTGTTCAGACCCATGCTGGGCGCCCCCCATGTCCCATCATTGCCGGGCTGCTAAATTATCGTGATCGGGATACAGCGCTTCACCTCACCAGGGAGAAAGGGTGTACCACCTACCAAGGTATGAAAGTGGAGTTGTTCCCCGACTTCACGATGACTGTGCAGCAGGCACGGCATGAATATCGCCCTGTTAAGAAAAAGCTGAAAAGCTGAAAACCTTGAAGATCCAATATGCAATCTGTACCCTTAAAATTCTTGCATCCTGCTAGAAACTGAAGACTTGACTCTGCAAGCAGGAGAGTCCATGGATCAGCCCAGTCTGCTCCGGCGTCTGGAGCAAGATACCCTGCCAGTGGATACCCTCCAGTTGACAGCCCACTTTATAAATACAAATAACACATAATTACACAGACCTCTGCACCAAACACTTGAAGTATGGGTGACAATTGTGGCCTGTTTGCCATGTACATCCTTGTTGGACTTGGCCCTTTTGGTAGGTTCACCCCGAAACTTTTTGTGTTCTCCTAGCCTTTTTCTGTAAGCTGGTGTTGGTGATTTTAGGCCTCTGAGCACTTTAGCACTGGGGCCCAGTGTAAAGTGTGTGCGCGCTGTGTATGTGTGGTGAGATGGGCCTACCCTCTCATAGGAATTCATGGGGGATATGTGTGTCCCTGGTAGTTCCTGGTGTGAGAGGAGTGCAGGGTCGAGTTTGGTATGTGTAAACTCGTGAGAATAAATGCTGCATAATGGTGTGCGCAGATTTATGGTGACTGGTGGAGAAGTGCCACTTCTAGAAGTTGGCATTTCTGTGTACTGTGTGTCTGCCTGCCTGATGTGGAGTGCATGTCTGGCTTGTGATTGACAGGAGCTGAGAGGGCTGGGGAATTCCAGGAGCCAGGGTGAGTCTGCCCGGTGGTGAATGGAGAGAGCTGCATGTAGATGGGAGGGAGGAGTTGCACCTGGGACCTGAATAGGGCTGTGCCTTCCCTCCACAATGCCGGCTCTGCCCCCTGTGGTGCGTCTGAGTACCCAGCCCCCACCTGACAAAGGAGAGAGGAGCTGAGCACAACAAAGTGCTCCAAAGCTTCCCCAAACCAGTTGCATCTGGTTTTCCCCCAGCCCTGTGCTGTGTCACAATGGGAAAATGTTGTATAAATACAAGAGCTGTGTCCCCATAAAATGGCTCAGTTCTGCAATTCTGCTCCTGCCAGGGCGTGCTGTCGCTGGGACCCAGTGGAGGCTACCATGAGGGCTTGCCTCCCTGGGCCCTGCACTGCCCTTTTTATCTCTAAGGGCTGATTCTTTGTGCTGCAGGACCTTTGCCTGCTTCTAGAGCCTTGTGAGCGCTTGATTTTGAAAGGAGAGGAGAGAGTGGGCTGTTGCAGCATGGTGCTGCACATGGAGATAGAGGGAATCCCGGTGTGAGGGATTCCCCCGTGATGCGGCTGAGGCGGGGGCCCACCCCACACTCTTTTTGTATCGAGCGGGAGCCCACCCTGCTTATGGATTGTTCAGAAACACTGGTGCCCACCCCGCTTTTGCGTATTTAAATTACGGGAGCCCACCCCGCTTGGATGCAGCGATTATCTGAAGTTACGGGTGCCCACCCTGCTTATGTCTGTGGTAATTGCGGGTGCCCACCCCGCTTCGACTTTTTGGTTACAGAGCAGGAGCCCACCCCGCGTTTCACCGCTGCGGCCCGAGCTGCTAAATAATGTCTCCCTGGGCCGCGCTCAGCGCGACCCGGAAGTCAGGCAAGCCTTGCCTGGGACTTGGGTGGAGCCTGTTGCCTGCCGGAGAGGAGGCAGTCCGATGACGTGATGCGGGGCTCCCGTGTGGAAGGGAGAGCCCCGCGGTCGCAGCCAACGCAGAGAGGAGTCCCGGGTCCCAGGAGGGGGCCCGGGAGAAGAAGAGGCGGCAGGAGTAGGCCGCGACCAAGCAATGTGCCCTGCGGACCACCGTAGTGAAAATGGAGTCCCGCGGGCAGCACCGGGACATTAGGCAGAAGCGCGGCGTCCGCCCCAGCTCCACGCCGTCAGAGGAGCATCCTGCCTTCGCCCCAGCTGGTGAGTGGAGCTCGAGGGAGGTAGTCAGGTAGTGCCTGGGAGCGGCACAAAGTCAGAGCGGCCCCGTCTGGCAGCAAGCCGCTCCATCCAGAGGAGCATGATTTTCTTAGAGCCCCGTGCGGCTCCAACGCGGGGCACATTTGTTTCCGGAGCCTGCGCGGATCCAAGGGGGCATGATGGTTTTTGAGCCCCCTGTGGCTCCAACATGGGCCATCTTTGTTTAAAGGCCCCAGAGGGGTCCTGAGGGGCAGTGGGCCAGTGGGCCAAAGGGTACTTTTTAGTTGTGGCCATACTTGTTTACTCGAGCCCAGAGGGGCCCATGCTTTATTGTTGGGGGCAAGTCCTTTTACCTAGTTGGCGCCTAGTTATTTCAGGAGCCAGAGTGCTCCATGGGGACATACTTAATTTAGAGCCCGTGTTGGCTCCAACGTGTGGTGCATTTGTTCCTAAGGGCCAGTGAGAGCCCATGCATTCTACCTCCTACAGCTGCCCAGCAAGTAGTGGGAAGCTGCCCAGTTTAGGCGCACATTTCTTTGGGGGGCATGTTTTGAGTACGGAGTGAGATACACTCCTTTGCCCTACACTTTCCCAGCTGCCCAGCAAGTAGTGGGCAGCTGCTACGTTTAGGTTGGCATGGTGGCGCACCCTGGACTTTCGCTGCATTGGCAGCGCACCCCTGATATTCTGTACACAGGTATTTGAGCCCCTTTGTGAGATGGCCAGTTGGCCAGGGGGACTAGAAGGTAAATAGGGCGCCAGGCCCTAATGTGATCTATGTGCTAAAAGTATTTTGGGTGCTGGGAAATGTGATTCATGTAGAATGTTTTACGCACCCTGTGTTGATACCTCTAAATGTGTTTTATGATTATGAGGTTGGTTCGCATATAATGGTTTATGCTAGTGAGATTTATTTCCTAATGTAGTTATACATAGGAGGTTAGGGCCTAATGTGTTTAGAGCTCTGAGAGAATTGCATAATGTGTTTATGCTGGTGAGGTAGGCGCAGAATGTAATTCACGCCTGATTTGATGCTGTGCATAATGTAGTTTATGTTACAGGCCGATGCTAAGTACAGTGATTACCAGTGGTTACTGGTTGTACGTTTATGATCTGTTTTACTAAGTTCGCTTTGTGATGGTTCTGACAGTGGTCCATGTGGTCCTGTCATGTGTACATAATCCCTTGTAAATATTGCCCAGTGCCAGTTGGCACAGTGTGTATTGTGGGATTACTATTCTAATGTGTTATGAGAATACAAAGGCTATTTTTGATATAACTTTGTGTAGAGTTTCTTTTGTAGTGTGCCTGGGATGTTGTTGCTGTGTGCGTGCGCAAATGTTTTACACATGGCCACCGGGATAAGTCTGACTGCTCGTGCCAAGCTACCAAGGCGGTGAGCAGGGGTTATCTTTGGCGTGTAACTCCCGTGCCCTGACTAGAGTGGTGTTTTCTGCCTGACTTTGGCGCAAGCCTTAGCCAACCAGAAATCCCATTTCTATCAATCCTCCTCCAGAATGTGATAGATGTTCAGTTCCCCGTATGACAACTGCCTTACAGTCACATTATAGCACATAAGGGTGGATGGGACATATGTCATGTTGTCACTGAGTACCCTATGTGCCAAAAACTAATGTCCTTAGTAGTTTTGTAGTTGCTCTATAGGGAACTGGATAGTCTTTCCAGCATGTTTGCATTAGTTTCAACAGTAGATATGTTCACGCAGTTTGAGGAATCTGGGCCTCGATGCATCCTTGGACACCCTTCAACTCACATCACAAACTACAAGGAATTGGATTTAGTACTTCTCCTAGAGCCTCATGAGGCTCTTACAGGAGCTGTTAGTAAAAGTTAACTAGGTACATGTTCAGTAATACTGTGAACATCAACAGACCAGAGGCTAGGTAATAAAAACTCAGTGAAAGTTTATTTAATTTGTAAAGCATGTTGAGGCACCAACCGTTAACAGGTCTTTCCATGTGTGTGTAGAGGTTTACTTGTGTTGTGTTTGTATGCAAGTTGCTTGATGACTGATTGAGAGGTGGTTTGACTTTTAATATTGCGATGTGAGTGCAGTGCTGTGGTGGATTGGGCCGATGGCTGGTGATAAAAAAGTCTTGTGTATGGTGTGTAAATAGCATGTGAATGGCCAATAAAGCAGTTGGTGCTGTATCAAGGCTTTATGGCTCAACTTCAGTAGGGTCGGCTTCAATATTCTAATGCTATGATCAGTGTTTGTTCTTTGAAGCTAGCACTTTTGGAGGTTCCAAAACAAACCTGTATAAGTGGTGGTCTCACTCAGGAAATTCATTAACAACCCCTAATTGTTTTGCGAACTTAACACCCTGTGGTGTCCCGGTGGTGTAATTTGCATTGTTTCCACTCACTTTCCCGTAATGCTCTGCAAACCATGAAAGTTTGTGTAAATGCCTGAGATCATTCCTTTATTTTGTGATAGACATTTCTGGAATCTATTGTGATCCACAAATTGCCAACCACTCAGCATTTACACATCTTCACATACAAATGGAATCTGAATTATGTGGGTGGGCCAAGAACCTGAAATACCATATCACCAAATCACGTTTCCACTGAAAAAATCACCCTGTTTTGGCAATGTGGGTATCTGTGGATTTTAGGGCCTGTCTGTGGCACCACTTTGGGGAAACCCACAAAACCTACACATTTCTGAAAACTTGTCAAGCGGGGGAGTCGAATGTGGTGTTTCTTGTGTGGACATTACAAGATTTTCTTACCCAGAATCCACTGAAAAACACAAACTTTGGCTAAAAACATACATTTTCCTCATATTTAGGGCAGGAAAGTTTCAGAATCGGCAGGGATGCACAGAGTTCCTACCACCTAGAGTTCCCACATGTCTCCCAAAAACAATGGTACCCCAATTGTTTAGGTGGGCCAAGAGACCACAACACAAAAGGACCTAAAAAGATCAGCGATAGGGGTGGTGTTATAACTGCATCTGTGCTCGGCTGCCACCCATGGAAACCTACAAATCACTGACATTTTTTAAACCTAGACCCTCTGGGGTGTTCAGAATCATATGTCTTACGTGGATCACGTGGCATTTTCTTACCCTCAATGAACTGAAACCTCAAACTTTCCCTAAAATAACACATTTTTGTTTATATTTCTGTAATTAAAACTTCTTCAATCAGCAGGAAACCACAAAATTCTGATCACAGAGAATTACCCCACTTGTCCCGATAAAAATGCTGCCCCACTTATGGGGATGGGCATAGTGTCTGCGGCAGGAATGGATTACAAACAAAGCCAATCAATCAATCAGGATTTATAAAGCATGACTAATCACCTGCTAGGATGCACATCACACCACCCTGAACTCTCCTGGGTGTCTAGTTTTCAGAAATATGCAGGTTTGGTAGGTTATCCTAGATGCTAGCTAAGCCAGGTCCCAAAATGTACAGCTACCGAAATTGAAAAAAAGGTCAGTTTTCAGAGGGAAAAGGTGATGAGCCCATGATGTGGTTTGGACCCTGTCGCAGGGGCTAGGCCTACCCAAAAGAAGTGTGGTACCATTTTTATCGGGACACTTGGTGGAATGCTAGGTGGTAGGAAAGTTGTGGCTTCCCACAGGTTCCAGAACATTTGCATCAAACAAATGTGAGGAAATGTGTGTTTCTAGCTAAAGTTTGAGGTTTGCAGGTGTTTCTGGGTAAACTTTTCTTGTGAGAGCCATGCAAGTCATGCCTCTCTTGACTATCCCAAGTATCTAGATTTTAGAAATATCTGAGTTGGGAATGACGGCTGAGCTATAGGTCAAAATCCGCAGTTGTATACATTATAAAAATAGCATGGATTCTTGCTGGATAAAATAGGAAGGCCCTAAATCATGTTCCAGTTTTTATCAGGAGACACATGCCACCGCTGAACAGAAGAACATTTGTTATTACATATAGGATTTCTTTGCATTTGTGCCTTCCTTTAGCAACATGCCCTCTGAATCATATGCTCGTATGTGTCCTCTGAATAAATGGGTTCTGCCCATATAATCCACGCAGATTTTTCACTTTGTGATCACCTGGATTTTGAACTTTTACTATGGGGAAGCCTCATAACTCGTGACTCACCCATGGTAAACTCATGGTAAAGGGACTGCACATGTTTACTGGCAGTGTACACCTTTTAAGATAAGGCTGCTGTGATGCAGCAAGGATAAAAGGCACTTGGCTGGGCTGGTTACAGGTGAACCTGTGTGCACATCTGCGAGGGCTGCATGTGGGAGACTCCTGTTGTGCGCAGCCCAGTAACTGCACCCAGGTAGCCATGTGCAGAGGTAAAGCTGCAGGATTGGATGTTGACCTGGGGTAGGCTACCTTTGAATATTTGGTGGGAGATGCCCTGGTAGTGATGTCAGGGAGGGGCAGAGCTGATGCCTCCAGAGCAGATGGGGCAAGTGACACCTTGATGATGCCATTTTTAAATGTCCCAGGAGGGTGTGCTGGAGGATTCAGACAGGGGGGGAGAAGTCATGTGCCACGGAAGGATAGGCCAGAGGGACCTCACTGCTGGGACTTTCCTTCCCCATTTAAAAGGTCTTGTGCAAGAGGGAGAGCACTCTCTTGTTTGTATTTTTCTGCTGGACATCGGGGTTTCAGGCAGCAGCAATGGACAATTGGAATGAAGAACCCCCTGATGCCATCTGGACTAAGGACTCTAAGTTCAGTTGATCCCAAGACCAGTGTGGCTTTCTTCAGGTCCTGGGAAGCTGGCCTCCTTACTCCCCCTGAGAACTAGTTGGGGTAAAGACTGGGCTTCTGCAACAAGGAGGAGAAATGCCAAGAGGAAACTAAGGATAAAGATTGGTGCAGTGAGCCAGTGGAACCAGCTCCGTGCAAAGTTTGTCACCTTTGAGGCCAAGAGGTCTAAGGAAAATGCTCCAGGTAGCTAGGGTTTGCCACCTGGAGCAAAATAAACCCAAAAGCATACAAAATGGCCCAACAGGGACCAAGATATCAGAAGGCAAAGGATCTCGACATTTGAATCCCCAGCAAGCCCGTGAGCGCATGGAGCTCTAGTGCCTGAGCCTTTTCAAATCCCATGGTGGGCCAAAATTCTAATTTGTATGATTGAATGGAATGTTTGTGGAGCCCCCTTCCAGCGTGCTGAGGGTCTGGGGACCCCATCCCTCAAGCCAGGAAGAGAGCAGGATGGATATAAGACCGCATCTCTATGTACTGGCATCAAAGAGCAAACCGCAGCACTCCACCCAGTAGTGGTTGGCCATTCCCTGTGCCTTTATCGGGGGGGAGCAAGAGGCTCCAAAACAACCTGCACCTTGCCCATAGGAGCTGTCAGGCCAGAAGAGACCAACCTGCACCTGCAGCAGCATGGAAGAGTGTTGTGCATACAGGGAGCTGGGGGAGGCAGCATGGGGTGGACTCCCTGGCTTACACTCCATCATGGGTAGTGTGCAGGGTGCCTAGGTGGGACCAGCACCCCTAAATAAATCCAAAACACCAGGACGTGGAAAAAATAAAAACAAGAAAACTCCCCCAGAAGCAGCGAGGAAGGGACACTTATCAAGTATGCATTCTCCCAGGATGAAGCTCCCAATAATGCCCTGCAGGGCTTTATAAGTTGGTACATTTTCTTCCTCTGTGGTGGCCCCTGAACAGCGGAGCCACTACTAGCGTCAAACAAACCCTACGGCACACACTAGGCCCGGGGATCACTGCAAGGAAAATTCCTAATTTGTATGATTGAATGGAATGTTTGTGGAGCCCCCTTCCAGCGTACTGAGGGTCTGGGGACCCCATCCCCCAAGCCAGGAAGAGAGCAGGATGGACTCCAGACCGCATCTTTGGGTACTGGCATCAAAGAGCAAACCGCAGCACTCCACCCAGTAGTGGTTGGCCATTCCCCAATTTCAGACTAGACATTTAAGTAGTAGGCTCCAATTGCTTGACTCTTCTCTCTTATACTTCACTGGTAAATGTTTTTTAAAAAATTCTTAATATTGTTTGTGGTGTATTTATATGTGTAATGTGTGCCATTTATTTTTCCTTTCTCTCATTTGTATATAAGTGTATGGTATTGAAACGTCTTTGTTATGTATTATGAGTATCGTGGTACGTTGTGTTTTGTGATGTATATATAGTGTTTTATATATATGTTTGTATCTATATTCATTTTTTCAGCCCTGACGAAGTTCATAAGAACGAAACGCGTTGGCTGAGTCCGAATCTTAAAAAGTTGACAAAGAATAAAAGAACATAAATTGGATCATTTGAAAAGACTTTTTTTGGTGCACCGTCTATTTGCGAAAAGTTTGTATATCTGGTTCCCAGTAGAGCATAAGTACGGCCTGCTCTGGACGTGTCTTTGCACCAACCTAAAAATTTTAAAATTTACCTGGAAATTGATGTGCTCAACATTGGTCAGCCGTACTGTTCTTCTGTCCGAAGTACAGACCCTAAATCAGTAGGATCCAAAGAGGATTTTCTTTCAATTTTCAAACATTCCCCAGGCTGGAGCATTTGCTCTTCAGCGGGAGTGCAGCACCCTCAAGGGGGTTAAGTCTATGACCACAGTCAGTGTGGCCTGAAGGTGTTTAAAAAAATGTATGTGCTGTACAAGTGGCCTCTGGGGGCGAAAGGTATGCTTAAAAGTTTTGTGATCAAATGTGAAGCTCTCTAGCGGCTGTTTTTCATAATTGTGCACCTAAATGGTTGAAAGTGTAGTGTAGAAAAAGCACACAAAGCCATGGAAAATTCGTTTTGTAAATGTGTTATTTAAATAATCATGTAAACAGTGATCAAAATGTATACTGAGAGGTATGTTCGACAGTAAACATTTTTTCATAAATATTTGCTGTTAGGATTTGGGTTTCTTGTTGACAGAGTTATGCACCCTGTCCAAACAGGAACCACAATCTTATTCAGGGTTATGTCAGTAACACAATCTATGCATTAACCTGTGCTCACCCTCTGGTAGCTTGGCACAGAGCAGTAAGGATTAACTAAGAGGCAAATTATAAAGTAGTTGTGCACACAACACACAGTAACACAGCAAACCACCTCAAATGTACTCCACACCAGTTTATAACAATACCCAATATGTTGTTGAGTAAAATAAGAACAGAACAACAAAAATTCAATAAGCAGAAGTCAAGATAGGAATTTTTAAAAAGTACATGCTTTTGAAGGGTTAGAAACAAATAGTACCAACTAGGGCAATCTGATCGCACTTGACCATGGCAAACCCAAAAGTTCAGGCTGACCATGATAGAACACCAGTTGGATACAGGAACCAGCCTTGGACCACTGAACTGTACCTTGGTTGCATCAACATCGAGGATGGTACATGGATCAAGGGAGGCAATGCGTCGCTGTCGATCTCACAGATGGGGCAATGCTTCATTTCCCAGCTGCGCAAATTTGAGGATGTGCCTAGAGTCAAGATGCGATGGCCATTAGGGAGATTCATTGTCATCGAACCACTGGGCTGCAGGCAATGCCTGCCGCACCATGTGATGCGTGCAGCACAATGCGATGTGTTGGTGCTGAGCCATTCAAATTTGGGGATGCATCAGAAACGGGACAATGAGTCATGCTGTCGGTGATGCGGTGTCTGTAGTTTATGCGGCAGCAGCAAGACATCAGTTTCAAAGAAAATGCACTGGTTCCAATCATCACAATGTTGTCGATGCATAGATTTTCTAGGTTGCAGCACAGAAAGCTCAATTTCGGGAGTCCAGGACTGGAGTGGCCCCATTTGGCAGAGCAGGACTCAGAGTGGACAGAATCCAGGTGCTGGTTGCAAGTTGCAGGGTGAAGTCTTTGATTTCCCTGAGACTTCAGAAACAGGAGGCAAGCCAATAAGCCCTTGGAGATACTTTGGTTCTGGGATGTAGAGATGCAGGTTCAGTACTTCTCGCTCCCAAGCAAGAAGCAGCAGGCAGCAGGTCAACACAGCAAAGTACTTCAGCAAAGTGGCAGTCCCTCCCGGCAGAACCGCAGTTTTTTTTCCTGATGCAATGTCTTCAGTTCTAGAAGAGTTCTGAAGTGGTGATGCCTGAGGTTCAGAACATATACCCAGTTGTGTGTTTGAAGTGGGGGAGACTTCAAAGAAAGGCCTTCGAAGTGCACAGAATACCTTCCCTTCCAGCCTTGGCGCCAGACTCACACCAGGGGGTATGTATTACTTTGTGTTGGGACAGGCACAGCCCATTCAGGTATAAGCCTTAGCTCCTCCCATTTATCCTGCCCAGAATGGCCCATCAGGATGTTATTGGCCCATTAGTCACACCTAAGCTCCCAATGTGTGCGGTAGTCTGAAGGAAGTGCACAAAGCCCTGCTGTCACCAACCCTAGACGTGTATTCAGAGACAGACAGCAGACACCAAATGGTTAGAGTAAGAAAATGGCAACTTTCTAAAAGTTCAACCAAACAAAGGGGTTGGGCTCATTAAAGTCAGTCAGGCTGAGCCATCAAAACAGTAACCAACACCAACTATGCCAAAACTGACTCCTTCTTTTACAGTTAAATTAATGTGTGGCCTCTTTAACCAATAAAGACGGTCAACATTTATTTTCCATGTTTTTTGTATAAAAAATCATCATCTTAAATGCTGTACATAAAGAAATACAAACAAAATTGGATTGAACACAGTAATATTACTTTACCCACCACCCAACCAAAAATCAAATCATTGCAGTGGATACAAAAAAGAAACACAATTGGCAAATAATGTAAAACAAAAATAACATTACAAAAAATACAATGAACAATGCCAAAGTTCAAAACCTGAGCAAACAGCGATTAACAGAAATAATCAAAAACACAATAGTATACATGGATACTTGTTGCTCAGTTTATAAATTGAAAATGCACGTCTAGAAAAACACAACTTCTAAAGCAGGTTACTGAATTAAGTAGTGGTACATGACTCTTAATAGTTCCCTGGTACTTTGTATTACTCTTTCGGATTAAAAACATTATTTTGAGAAAATTAGGTGCACAAATGAAGGTCAACGCATTTCGAACCCACTACATCATCTTTTCATGGGTTCTCCTCAGGACAAAGAACTGATATCCACTCTATAACAAAACACAACAAATTCATACATCAATCTCACAAAGCCTAAATAGAATAAGGTTTCTCTTGGTTTATCATCAGAAAACATCTTTACCTCATTTGCTTTGAGTTTATTAGTTCAACTATGCCAACGTTGACTTGAATCCTGAAAGAAAATGGATAAATTATATGTCACTAAGATACCTCCAACAACACCTACACAAGTGCTAACTATAACAACTAGTGCCAAAACCAGACCTCTACAAGTAAATACTCACAGGCAATAGGGTCTTCTGTAATCCGATCACCAGCTGAATGTTGGCATGTCGCAGACAAACAAAGAACAATCTACAAACAAATTAATGATTAAACAAGGACTGTAACATGTCCGTAAAACTTTTCGGCGGACAAAGCGGCATGCAGATCGGCACATGAGTGACTGAAAAAGCATTGAAAACAAAGGGGCATATTATCAAGTGGCAGCGATAATTATCGCTGGCTGCGCTTAGCGTGAGAATTGTTATCGCAGGTTATTGCTGGAAATTATCGCCATGCTAGCACTGTCTTAACAACGCATTTCACAATGGTGATAATTATTCCAGCGATAGCGGTGTTGTCTATGGAACATCGCTGGTTTTCCAGCGATGTTTCATGGAAAACGGCGATAACCTTGCTGATACGACCCTGTGGTCGTATCAGCATAATCCACCCCAATGTAAAGTATAGGTAAGTCAGCATTTTAGCAGATTTCGCCAAAAACTAACATCTGCTAAAATGTGTGCACCTCCTTATAAATATTGCGATGTGCACATTAGCGATAATTTACAAGCAGTACTGCCCAGTGACACCCACTTTGCATCTCATTAGAGATGCAAAGCGAGGCGTCGGAAAAACAGGTGATAACATGCGCTAATGCATGTTAGCACCCACTTGTAAATAGGGCGATAGTTTTATCTACGCTTTTTTGGCTTTTAAAGCCAAAAAAGCGGAGATAAGGCCCTTGTTGATATGCCGCCAAGTCGGGGAGGACATAGGGATCAGCCACTGATTCACATGCTTACGCCTAGAACGGAGAAAATGTGGAAAGGAATGAGCCGACCACTAAGAAGACCCAAACAACGGCAGACAAATTATTTTTACGTTTCAGTCGCGTACAATGTGGTTAAAACTAGACGCGTAAGCAGTTAGAATAAATACTCACGCTCCCGCACTCACAATAAATCTCCTCGCCGAACAGAGCAAAACTTACTTTAATTGTTTTCTTCATAGTCCAGCACAGCCCCGCGTTGTGGTGCACTCGCTGCGCGAAGGAAGTCAGCGACCGGATGTCTGAATACGGACTACGCCTATCAAAACAGTCCAGGCTCATCCTTTGTGGTTCTCAAACGAATTTTGGTACATGTGGTCTCGCAATCTCCAAGTGAATATACCGAGAGAATCTCAAAGTTTCAACTCCAAACACAGGAGGCACGGTTTGGAAAATGATGGAATGTCATGTGTAGGGATGACACATCATAAAAAGTTGGTAAAAATGAATTAGGCAGGACAATTATTTAATTGGGACATTTCATTGAGTTCATTTGGCACAGTGTCAAAATGTAATATAAGATAGGCCTCTTTCCGGTTCAGTTTTTGATTAATGTCACCTCCCGGGGGATCGATTTTAATGGTTGTCAAAACTGTCCAGCGTAAATCCGCTTCTGTATGGTGATTATCGATCCAATAGTAGACTAATGGAGCAGAGAGAACTTTACGCCTTATACGTGATTTATGTTGGATGATCCTTTGCCAAATGGTTTTACCAATGTACAGTTTTTCACAAGGGCATTGAATCTCATATACAACATTTTTTGTTTTACAGTTCGAGAAATTCTTATGTGGCCATTTGATGTTTTTGTGCTGAAACAATGTTCCTTCTATTGTTTGGGGGCAACAGACACATGCGCTACATTTAAAATGTCCCTACAATGGGGACAATTTCCAAAGCATGCTTAGATTACTTCTTGTAGACCCTGAAGATATAATGGCACGAACTAGCTGGCTTCCAATAGTTCGGTATTTTTTCAATGCAAACAATGGCTGCTCAAATGATTTATCGATTTTTTTAATCAGATGCCAGTTTTGTCTAATGATCTTTGTAAACTGGTTAGTCTTTGAGAAAAATATGGTGACGCATACCATGCATTCTAATATGTCTTTTGCTGGTCTTTTTTCCAGAAGGGTCTCTCTCGGGGTCCACCAAGCGTGTTTCATCGTATTTTTCAGCAATTTTTGGAGATATCCACATTCCTTTAGTTTGTGCACAAGAATTTCTACATTTGTGAAATAATCATTTTTATCTGAGCAATTCAGTCTTAGCTGGAGAAATTGGCACTATGGCAAATTATCACGATAACTGCGAGGATGATGACTGGTATAGTGCAGGGCATTGTTCCTATTCGTTGATTTAGTAAACAATGTATTTCTTAATCGGCCATTATTGCCAAAAATCACTACATCCAAAAATGTGATAGATGACTGACTACTTGACACACAGAAATGCATATCTGCTGATCTGTAATTCAACTATTCAGTACACTAATTTAAGGTATCATCTTGTGCATCCCAAATGCAAACAATATCATCAATAAACCAAAACCATTTTTGGATATGATGCGCAAATGAATTATTATCATAGATAAACTGTTCCTGAAATTTGGCCATGAATAACATGGCCAGCTCTGGGGCAAAGGTACAAATCATCGCTGTCCCTTTGAGTTGCACAAAAAGCTCATCTCTGAACATGAAATAGCTTTGACTCAGTGCATACTGTGTAAGTCTAATGATGAAACTTGTAGGGACGCGATGAGGTCTGGCCCTTTATTCCAAAAACGATTCAATTGCTTGAAGACCCTCTTGTTATGGGATTTGAGTATAAAGGTAGGTAACATCAAATGTGACCAACCTTTGAGCATGTGAATTGAATTAAAGATCTTCAATTTTTTGGAAAAAATCCATTGTGTCTCGCGGATAAGATGGAACATTTTGCATAAGAGGCTTTAGAAAAAAATCCACATATTTGGAGATCAGTTCCAAAACTGAATCGCAACCAGACACAATTGGGCGTCTGGGTGGTGACAAAGGATTTTTATGCAATTTTGGTAAAAGATAAAATACGGGTATCCTGGGATTTGTTTTAGTAAGTTAATCACATTTGTGTGGTCCAATGTAACTATCTTCAAATGCTTTTTTAATAATTCCAGCAAGTTGTTTTGGAATGTTCTTGGTGGGATCACCTGTGATTTTTTTGATAACATTTCTCATCACTTAGTTGTCCATCTACTTCCTTTTTATAGTCTTCCACGGCCCAATAGTTTCCATATTTAACCTAATCATGTTTATATGTTTAGTTGGTGTGAAAGACAGCCCTGTCACCAGGGCACTTTCTTCTATTCGAGTCAAAGGTCTTTTTAAAAGGTTAAAGATGACAAATCAATTTAATTCTTGTAATATGGTTGACGTCTTTTCATTTCCCATGTTTGGTTTTGGCATCTATTTCGCGCCCTGTTTTTTTGGCGGCCTCTCCCTAAAAAAGGCTGCTGATTCCTAAATTGTTGATTTGAAGATCCCTCACCAGGATCAGACTCTCCAGTTAAGGATGAGAAAGTATCAAGACAAGGTATTACTCCAGTCGCGCTTGCGCTGCTGTGATTCTTAACTTCCCCATTTTTGTATCTGTTTTATTTTAATTTCATTACCCCTGATTTTAATCTGGGATTAGGTAGTGGTCTCCCCTCCCTCTTACCGCATTTAAAATATTCCAAGCACCGCCGTTTGGTGGGTCCGGGTCACGGGTGGGTCCATAGTTGTCTTTTGGGCGCCATCTTTGGTTGGGTTGGTGTTGCTTTATCCCGGCGGGCGCCATTGCGAGCGGTCACTCGTCTGGACAAACCTCGCGGGTCACCTACTTAAGGCGGTCCTTCCTTTTCGGCTACCAGACAAGGTATTACTCCAGTCGCGCTTGCGCTGCTGTGATTCTTAACTTCCCCGTTTTTGTATCTGTTTTATTTTAATTTCATTACCCCTGATTTTAGTCTGGGATTAGGTAGTGGTCTCCCCTCCCTCTTACCGCATTTAAAATATTCCAAGCACCGCCGTTTGGTGGGTCCGGGTCACGGGTGGGTCCATAGTTGTCTTTTGGGCGCCATCTTTGGTTGGGTTGGTGTTGCTTTATCCCGGCGGGCGCCATTGCGAGCGATCACGCGTCTGGACAAACCTCGCGGGACACCTACTTAAAGTCGCTCCTCCCGCGCAGCGGGATCGCGCAGTGGGGCGCCGTCGCTTAGCCGGAGTCGTGCCTGAGTCCTGCCCGTCTGCGCCCGTCTGCGCCTGTCCGCGCAGAGGACGCCTAGGGCGCTAGGGGTTTGTCTCGGGCACCCGGGTTGTGTGCGTCGGAATGATTACCTATACTAGCATCTTTCTAAGGTCTATTGGATATTCCCTTCCGAAGTGCGATCAGGCACAGATACATCCGCTTAGCGGTCCTTATCGGTGTGCCTGCAAGAGATGGGCACTTGGCTCTCCTGTTCGCAGCTGCAAGGGGACCCCCCTTCAGCTTCTCAAGGCAATGGTTCGACGTCGATTCTTCGTTTATTGAACCTAAATTTTAGGTCTTTGGTCCAACATCATTTAGCCTTTTTCGACCTCATACAGGAGGAGTCTCCTGATATATTCGTGATCACGGAAACGTGGCTGCAGGAACACGATACAGCCATTATCAATTTGGCTTTCCCCCCTGAATATTCCGTTTTCACTCTTAATCGGTTATCTAGAGGAGGGGGTATCGCCCTCGCTGTCAAATCAAGTTTACCCTGCAGTTGGAAGGTCTTAAACATTGTTGGATGTGAAAGTGCCTCTTTTAATATCTCGATCAGCCCCCAGTTTTCTATCTCGGGGATGGTGGTCTACCGGCCCCCAGGCAGTGACGTGGCATTTAGAGAGGCTTTCCCTGATGCTGTCAGTTCTTTGTCTATGGGCTGTGCTAATTTTTCCATCTTGGGAGACCTCAATCTCCATTTTGAGAACAGGAGTTTGCCGGCTGTTAATAATATCTTAGCTGACCTTGAGGCCCTCCAATTGGTTCAAAAGGTAGCTCAACCCACTCATGTGGGAGGGCATACGCTTGACCCTTTTTTTACTAATCTCCCGGAAGCTGCCATCTCTTCTATAACACCTGTGGGGTGGTCGGATCATTTCTTAGTGGCTATTCGAGCTCCGTTGCCTGACACTCCCTTTATTCCTCCTCCGAGATCTATTCTCAAAAGGCACTGGAATAAACTTAGTTTAGAGGTCCTCCATGAGGTTTTGGCTGCAGATCCGCTGGGACCCTTTGATGGTGTGGAACTGGGTTATGACCTGTTCTGTAAGTGGATTACTAGGGCGCTTGATCTTTTGATCCCTATTATGGCAAGTAGGTCTCGTTCTAGAGAATCGAGCCCTTGGTATGACAACGCCCTTCGGGCGTTAAAGGGCACTTGTAGGCGGGCTGAGAGAGAGTGGCGGAGACACTATGATGCGGCTAAGAAAACGCTGTATCTGATCTCCGTCAAGGCGTACCATCGAGCCATTTGTAGAACTCGCGCGGCGTTCTACTCGGAAGAATTCCGCAACAGCTCTAACCCATCTAAATCAATATTTAAGGCCCTTAAAGATCTTTTGGCCAAAAGAACTTCTTCCCCGGTGTTGGCCTCTACTATTCATTGTGAGGCTTTGGCATCCTTCTTTTTGGAGAAGGTGCAAGCCATTTACCGGACGTTTTTTGATTTGAGTCCACCATTGGGACCTCTGGTGACGATTCCATGCCGCCCGATTATGGAGTCCCTTCCTCTGCTTTCTTCTGAGGAATTTGATAGGGTGACCCTAAAAATTAAGTCTGGTTCACCTTTGGATCCATTAAAGCCTGTCTTCTTTAGAGATCAGTCCTTCGTAGGACGCCCTATATTGCGATCTTTTATTAACACTTCACTGATGACGGGCATGGTCCCAGCTAAATGGAAGCAGGCAGTGGTTTCTCCTATTTTGAAGAAGCCTTCATTGGATCCTTCGAAACCGGAGAATTACCGGCCTATTTCCCTCCTTCCTTGGCCGGCAAAAGTTATGGAGGCCCATGTTAACCAGGCTCTCTCTGACCATCTCACCCGAGCTAATATCTTGGATGATACCCAGCATGGATTTCGTGCTGGGCATAGTACGGAGACAGCTCTTCTTGTTATGGTTGATCATCTACGTGGGCTGCTGGATTTGGGACAGACGGCGGCGCTAATATTATTAGATCTAAGCGCCGCCTTTGATACTGTCTCACATCCTATCCTTTTGCGTCGCCTAGAGGAGATGGGCATTGGTGGTGCCGCCTTACAGTGGTTCCGCTCCTTCCTTGACGACCGTTCCTTCTGCGTTGCCATACCTCCTTATCAGTCCAAATTCCATCCCCTGGGCCTGGGGGTGCCTCAGGGATCCTTGCTGAGTCCTACGCTTTTCAATCTTTATGTGAGGCCGCTGGCTGATGTCGTCAAGCAGTGGGGCATGACGATGGTCTCTTATGCTGACGACACTCAGCTAGCGGTCACTATCAGCGGGGATGCTGAGTGTGATGCCCCCAGGTTCCAGAGTGGACTGAGAGCGGTGGCGAGTTGGATGAATGCCAATTGCCTCCAGCTCAACGCGAAGAAGACTGAGGTTATGGTTGTCGGGAAGGGGCGTGACCTGTGGGGAGACAGATGGTGGCCACCGGAGCTTGGGCCGGTTCCAACTCCGGTTACGGAGCTGAGAAACCTGGGAATGTGGCTGGAGCCCGCTCTCAGTTTTGTGGGGCACTCCAAGAAAACTGAGGCCTGCTGTTTTGGAGTTCTTCGAGGCCTCAGATCCATCCTGAAGTTTTTTGACCCCTCCACGAGGCAGCTGGTGGTTCAGGCAACTGTAATTTCTCGATTAGACTACGCCAGCTCCCTCCTGGTAGGGGCAAACCTGGCGGAAATTAACCGCCTTCAACGGGTCCAAAACGCAGCAGCCAGAGCCATAGTGGGCCTGCCTAGGTCCTGCTCTGTTTCCAGCACTCTTCGATCTCTACACTGGCTGCCGGTGAAAACTAGAATTGACTTTAAAGTTCTATGTCTGGCCTTCAAGATCCTGAAGGGTCTAGCTCCTCGGATCCTCTTGAATAGCCTGTCCTTTTATGTACCTTCTCGCTCTTTGAGATCGTTGGGCCAAGCGTTTGCGGTGGTCCCGAGATTTAAGTTGAGTCGTATGGGAGGTCGGTCTTTTCGGGTGAAAGCAGCTATCTTGTGGAATTCTCTCCCGTTGGAGATTCGCCTTCTGGACGATCTCTTTTTATTCCGTAAAGCTGTAAAGACTGTGCTATTTTAACTACTCCACTTCTGCGTTGTCTGTATGTCACTCCTTCTGTTCTGTTAGGTGCGGCTATGTTTATCTTGTCATGCGCCAGGACGCCCCTTAGCTGGGGCAGCTGTGCGCAATACAAATGCCCCTAACATAACATAACATAACATCTGAAAAACGTCAGTAATTTCTTTTTAGACCTGGCTTGATAATCGGGAAAAAATCTCCGCGATTCCACACGTGAATAGAAATTCTTTTGTAAAAAGTGGATAGACTGTTTCAATGTTGAGTGCTTTTTTATCCTTATCAAATTTTGTACTTTTTTGATTGATAGAAAAATCCTTAAAATTCGCAATTTCTTTTTCAATTATTTCCGTTAATATTTTGGAATCCGCTATTGATTGTCCTTGATTCTTTGTTCAATTTTTGCAATCTGTTCATGGTTTTTAATGCACAATCAATGGGCTGTTTCAATCATCAATACCATGAGGTATCTGCCACATTTTGTGCCAATGCAGCTATAGCCCTTTTTATTTTCTGGATCGTCTGTAAAGATCACTGGAATGTTACAAATCTGTGGGCCCCACGGAATGGTCCCAGATGTTCAAGTGTCCATGAATCTCAGTCCAAATGTGTTTCTTTTTTCAATTTTTTGAGTTGATCAGACTCATGCTGCTGTTTAGCTGAAGAACTCAAAGTCCCGGAGGTAAAAAGATATGGAGTTGAAATAGGTTTGTGAATGTGATCCTCTGTGAACAATGCTGGGCCCACAAAAGACCAAATCACCACTCTTGCTTACGGGTAGTCCTTACCACAAAAACTCCCTCACGAGAACGCTCTTGCACAAAAACAGTTGGGCTCATTGAGGTCAGTCAGGCTGAGCCACCAAAACAGTAATCAACACCAACTATGCCAAAACTGACTAATACTTTTACAGTTAAATTCATTTGTGGCCTCTTTAACCAATAAAAGAAACACAATTGGCAAATAATGTAAAACAAAAATAACATTACAAAAAATAAGATGAACAATGCCAATTCTTATTTTTCTAAATTGTGATACCAGAGACACCAAACTTGGGGGTCCACTCTCTTTCTAATTGGAAATTAAACTTGTAAATGTCAAATGGCAACCCCAATGTTATCCTCTAGGAGAGACAGGCCTTGCAGTAGTTTTTCACTAATAGGACATGTAAAACTTAAAAGTACATGTCCTGCTTTTTAAATGCACTGCATGCTGCCTATGGGCTATACAGGTTCTACCTTAGGTGTGACATATACGTAATAAAAAGGAAGGTTTAGGCCTAGCAAATAGGTTAACTGGCCAGGTCGAAATGGCAGTTTAAAACTACACACACAGGCTCTGCAGTGGTAGGCCTGAGACATGATTAAGGTGCTATTTAAGGGGATGGCTCAATCAGTGCTGAAGGCCACTAGTAGCATTTCATTTACAGGCGCTGGACACATATAGTGAAACTAACTAGAGACTTAGAAGTAAACTAGATATAGAAATTATGGATAAGTTAATGTTACCATGTTTTCAGCAGACAACACCTGCACTTTAGCACTGGTTAACATCTGTATAGTGCCCAGTGTCCTAAAACCAACAAAAAAGAACCTGGCAAAAAGGGGAGGAGGAAAGCAAAAGGTTTGGTGATGACCATTCAGAAAGGGATAACAAAGGGGGTGATGGACGGAGTGTTTGAGCAAATCAAACACTCACCCCCAGTCAACTGATCTGGGTTTAATCCATCATCATTCTTTAGCTCACTCCACCACCCCAGTTCAGACATGGCCATATGCAAATCAGTCTGACCCTGTGCCTCGTGGGAACAGTCCAACCCGAACTGCCAAGCCATGTCTTCCCTGGACCGGAAACAAGCATCCTGGGACTGGTTCGGTTTCATAACCCTCATCAGCCAGGCTATCTTGGATCCAGTGGCAAAGTGAGCAAGGGACCCACGTCTGGGCATACCCTGCCAACTTAGGGCGAACAAAGCGAAACCAAAGGGGATGATGGACGGAGCGTTTGAGCAAATCCAACACTCACCCCCAGTCAACTGATCTGGCTTTAATCCATCATCATTCTTTAGCTCACTCCACCACCCCAGTTCAGACATGGCCATATGCAAATCAGTCTGACCCTGTGCCTCATGGGAACAGTCCAGCCCGAACTGCCAAGCCATGTCTTCCCTGGACCGGAAACAAGCATCCTGGGTCTTTTGCTTTCTTGCCCTAAGTGCGCCGGGTATGCTCAGGCGTGGGTCCCGGGCTCACTGTGCCACTGGAATCTAGCTAACATGGCTGAAGAGGGGTGAAACCCCGAAACCGGTACTATGATGCTTGTTTCCGGTCCAGGGAGGACCTGGCTTGGCAGTTCGGGCTGGACTGTTCCCATGAGGCACAGAGTGAAGACTGATTTGCATATGGCCAGGTCTTAACTGGGGTGGCATGGTGAGCAAAAGAATGATGGATCTAACCCAGATCTCTTGACTGGGCGTGAATGTGTTGATTTGTTCTGAATTCCGTCCATCAATTGTGTGTCTTTTGCATTCAGAAAGGGACATTTCCTACATTTGCCTTCTGCAGAGGACTGTAGTTTTCCAATGTTGAGGTGTCTATGCCTTGATTGGCTTGTGAAACAGCAGCCCTGTACTCTGATCTACTGTTATTACAGGAGGAGAGAACTGGGAATTGTTTGGATCTTGGAGTGCCTTTAGGGCTTTTTGCCTCTGTGATGAGATGTGAACTTGAAGGGGGCATAAATCAGCCATCTCAAGTTAGTTGAGCTTTGTTAGCTATGTCTCGTGAAAGCTGGGTGACAAGACCCTGAGGTGGCTACACGTTTCTGTATGAAATGTTTTTGTTCCTCTGCTACCATGTAGAAGGGTATTGTTTGGGAGTGCTAGAGGTGCTGTGCATGGTAAGAAATTATGTTATTGATCGGGGTGAAAGCCCTACTCAAGAAATAGCTAAAAACCTTGTCAGGGTGGACCACAAAAGTCACTAAATTAGCCTGTGCTTAACCCTTTGGTAGCTTGGCACAAAAGTAGTCAAGCTTAACTTAGAGGCACTGTGTAAAGTATTTATGCAGCACACTAACAGTAATAAAGTAAAAATACAACACAAAAAAGTCAAACTAATTCAAAAAGATTGAGAACATTTTAATAAATAAAATGCAACCAAACTGACAAAAATGCAATCAGTAGAATCAGTGAAATGCAGTTTTAAAGTTTCAGTTGGGTACAGCTCCTAAAAGCACAAAGCACCATTCACAGTCATCTGGTCGTGCAAGACCAGGGGGAATTACAAGTTCAAGCTGATTGCAAAGGAGCGTGGGCCGGAAACAGTGATCAGGATAGTCAAGCTAAAAAAGTTACCTTTGCCACAGGGATTCTGCTCTGTAACAGAACTACGCTTGGGACCATGGAACATCAGCAAGTAGGGATTGAGTCATCATACCACCTCACTATCCATGAGCCCGAGTACAACTTGCTATAGTGCCTCCCTTGCATTCCTAACCATACCCGAGAAACAGGTGAATGGGCACCCCCAAAACACAACACTCTTGAACCTCTTGAGGGTCCCGGTAACAGGGCACACCCTTTTGCTCTCTCACTTGTACTTGTTCATAGAATATTTATTGAAACTATCATGCTCTGAAATGCAGTATACGTGCACAATTAGAAAACAAATGCATAATATAAATACTTTTAGCACGGTTAATAATCCATACACCATGAAAGGTGCTGGCATTTTATAGGACAGAGCAACCTAACCCTCCTCCCCTGCTACTAAAGCTAAATGATTATATGAAAGATCTCTGGGATTATTGGCAGACCCAATACTTTAGCATACAGAGATGAACGCTCTCCATCTCAGCAGTCGCAGTGCTCTTGTCTCAAAACTCTTGTTCCATGTGTGTGTCTGTGGCTCAGGTACTCATCTATATGATAGGACATGTGTGCACATAGGTGCATATTTGTGATGCGTCTAGGTGCTAGTGCGTGGCCAGAAAGAATAACCAGGGACATTGTTGTTTTGCCTTGTTGGTACTGCGCAAACTAAATCCCATGAAAAGAAGAGAACGCAAAAACTCATGCAGGTTCCATGTTAAAGTGCAATGTGGCACACAAATAAGCTTGTTTATATATAACATGTGCCTAAGAAAATAAGGCCTACAACTTGTACAGTTAGGCTAAAATATAGAAAAGTACAATGGGCCATGAAAGAAACACATGACACTCTCCCCTTGGTCAGGAGAATAGCACTAGAAAGATAATAAGTATTACTAGTGTAATCAATACACTCAAAGCATATGTTATTAAAAAAAAATATAAGAAACTAAAATTTAGGAAGAAAAAATGGCAATTTAGAAATAATTGTCAAATGAAGGTGCTTCAGAGGAATCCATAACGTTACTCACCATTTTATAGGCCAAAGACTCCATCAAGGAATCAAGTCACAAGCTCCAAAGAACAAACATGCTCTTCAGTCTCAACCAATGCAGAGACAGTTACCGAGCGACCTGCATCCATGTTAATAGAGCCTGTTTTTAATGATCCATGTCATGATGCACAGATCTCCTCAAACATTTAAGGCTTAAACCTTGCATTGCGCAGAAGGCACAAGCCCAAGGAACAGTTCTGAAAATGGGTCACGAAGGGACTCATTAGCAGTCCGAAGTCCAAGAAAGCAGGTATCTGCAAAACCCAGGCAAATATTTAGTGCACATTCAGATGCAGTGGAACACAGATTGCACACAGGTAAATCAGGCAGGCCAGAATGTCAAAGACCAATCGAGATCCAGTTCCTGTATTAGCATTCCAAAAATACGATTCATTCACTCACAGTAATGCTGGACCAATGTCAGTTCCAGGATGTCCACAAAAGGAACATCCATTGCTGAGAAGCAGAAACAGGACAAGAATGCTGTGAATGAGGAATAGCAGCCATGGGAATCCTCCAAATACACTAGAGAAAATGGGAGTGGATAAAAGCCGGGATTATTCCAAGATGGTCTGAAAAGCATTAACAAGGCCGGACCCTACAACTTTTAAAAAATGAGCAAGGCGGCATTTCTAGAGGCCTTACAGTTTTGATGCACCAATTCCTTGAAATGCAGGGAAGGGTTAGTGTTAAACAATGACTGAATTTCACTAGATGTTCCAGCCACCTGCAATTTGAAGATCTCATGAGCAGATGTAAGAGCTACTTCTTGTTGAAATAGTAACTCTCTGAATCTGCTCAGCTCGTTAAAGTCTGCCTTCAGTGTTGCAATGGAAGGCCCCAGTCAGCTATCTGCTAGCCCATGCAGAGCGAGAAACAGGACTTTGTTGCAACAAGTGACTAACTGGGAAACAGAAACAATATACGGGACTCCAGCTCATATTTCGCAACAAGCTTGATCACTAAGCATTAGAGAGTATCGTAATGAAGGGGAGAATTGCAGGAACTGGAATTCCATTTTTTTTTTTAACTGCCAAATTGGGTCCCGAAGTGTTGCATGCACTGTGAATCTTTACGTGTTTATAAACAAGTGAATGTCCGACAGTAGAGTGACATTCCCCACCAGTGATAAAAATGTCCTTGTCGCTACATTCACAATGATGGGTAAAGGGGAGTGACCATACTTCATGTATGTAACTACTACCTAGGAGTTCATATCTACCTCCAGGTAAATGTTTAATGCAAGCTGTGAATTGAAATCTCGAAATAGGCAGGGAGATGACTCCGTATATTAACCACACTGCTGAAGGCTTTAGTGAATGGGAGTTGTTCTCATTTTTCTAAATGTGACATTGTGTAGTTTGCTTCTTTCGTGGCCATTAATTGTTGCGTAAGCGTTAAATTAAAAGGTATAGACAAATCGGTACAATTCAGTAATTTCATATCGTATTTATTCCTTGAACAATATTGAATCATCTGTTATTGATATTGTGCAAAGTGTTATGTCAACACTGTATCATGGGCAAAGTAGGCTTAGATCTAATATGCAATTTAGCTGGGCACTTCAAACACTTAAAAATTGGATTACTACTAAACAACCAGACAATGCTGTATTTCTTCCGTAGTGTCTGCAAGTCCAGGTATGTACTGAAGAGTGGCTCAGTAGGTGCATTATTTATATCTGCTGACATCCACTGAAATGGGAGACGTTTCTAGGTTACCCCCACATCTGGTTCTAGAATTTTCTTCCCTTCCCCTGCTAAGGCTCTAAGAAGTCTGGGACGACAAAAGACTAGTGTCAGGTTCCTCTGTGGGCTCTGAAGGCAATCTCTTTGAAATGTAAGTCAGGGAACAGCTGCACTCCAAACCATTCAGGTCATATCTAGTCCCCAATTGTTCACTGCCCGGGCCCAATATGTATTTTTAATAGTGAAGCCAATAATAGGGCCCAGGCAGTTTGAAACTCCCAGAATGTCTCATAATGTGTAGGCAGAAAAATTAGTACGTTCTACAAATGGCATTTTCAAAATTGTAATCTAAATCCTACTGTACCAGTAGAGAGGATTTTAAATAACAATTCAAGTACAAACATGGCATTTCTACCTGATCCAAATCAAAAGTTAGAGCTTAATACAAGTAATAAGGTAACCCAATGTAGGCCACAGTAGTGAAAAACTAATTTAAGAGTTTCTAACTGCAAGGACATTAAATCTTAAAAACACATGTCCCAATTTTAATATACAATGAACCAAGCCCTATGGGCTGTTTAGAGCCTACTGTAGGCGTGACTTATATGTATTAAAAAGGAAGGTTTAGGCCTGGCAAAATGTTTGTTTTGCATGACAAGCTGATTTGCATGGAGCACACAAGCACCAAGATGCACAATCTAAGTCAGAAACAATCAACCAAGAATCCAATTTGATCACAATTTTCATGTGAAAGGCAACGTGTTCCAATCTGCAAATGTATGGGAAATGCTCCTCCAGGCTTCTTTCCACAACATGGCAGAATTCACTAATCATTCTGTGCAACCCATCTGTGTAACACCAATTCATTCCGGGCTAAAATTCTTTCGGCAGGGTTAACTATAATACAGAAAAAAGCCCATAGGTGACAATTGATAGGCTCATGTCCATGCACATGATTGAGCATTTGAGAAATATATTGGCATGCATTTCATTAGATTTAATACAGGAAGGACCACCACCCAAAATGTGCTAAAAATAGCTTCACCATGCAAAGTGCACTTAATACCAAAAATTATTTTAAAACGAAAAATAATGAATACCAATTGTATTCACTAATACATCAACAATCATGTCCCCAAATTAAACAGTGCCATGAAAACCGATGAGCAAAACTCAAAAATGAAATTAATAACAGAACAAACATAAACGTGCAATGAACTCACAGAACATGCTGATAAAAATTATGTGCCTGCTGTAGGGTAAAAACAATGCGTCAACGCCATAACCACCGACTTAAACGCCCAATGTAGACTCTGTGAAACCAACACCCACCAAAAAAACTGATTTTAAACGAACTCTCCGTGAGCAGTGCAGGTGAAACCAATTACTTCCGTGCCATCAAATTAAACCACGTGATCTTAAACCGATCCACCAAAATAAAAGAAATACGCGAAATACAGGGCTAAAACCATGCGCACCACACTGATACTTGACACTGCAAATTCAACAAATAATAATATTAAGACAAACTGACAGCAGTAGTTATTCATTGATGAAATACACTGTAAACTAAAACCAATAATTTGGAACAGCACAACAAACATAAATAGGGAATATAATAAACAATTTTGAATTGTGCTAATCAAACATTTGAGGATATGCATGCACTGTAGCTTGAACAATGATGCCTTCATGCAATGAAGAACGATGCTCCATGAATACTGGTCTATTGTTGAATGGTAAGAAGATAACACCAGGTGATTAATGATGTGCAACTCGGGGTTCCCAAATAGACTCCACTGTGAAGTATGTTAAATCTTAAATAAACAGGTGCAGACTACAAGCGAGGCTGAAATGTAAATTATCAGATATATGGTAGAAGGCACACCAAAGTTCTCATTAACGATAGTTCTAATGGATGCTCAAAAGGCAAAGTTATAACCTACAGCCTCAGTCGTGCTCTACCTTTGTAGCATGGATATATTCAAGACAATCTGGAGCTCACAGGCACCACGACGCATAGCCTAAGTCATAAACAATCAACCAAGAATCCAGTTTGATCCAAGTAAGCCAGTCTTTTGTCTTTCTCCAATATTAAAAATTGTCATGCAGAGGCAAAGTGTATTGAAATGTATGGGAAATGCCTTACCAGGCTTCTTTCCACAAATGTCCTAATCTTAAAATAAAATGCACCGACCCCTCTGGACTGTTTAGAGCCTACTGTCGGTGTGACTTATATGAATTTGAAAAGGAGGACGGATTAGGCCTGGCAAAATGTTTATTTTGCCAGGTCGAATTGACAGTATAAAACTGCACTTTATGCTTTAATGGCAAGCAGGGCCAGAGTGGCCGTAGCGGGAACCGGGCAATCCCCTGGTGTGTTGCACGGGTGGGGGCCGGTTCTGGGCCCCTGGGGACCGTTTTTGTTACAGTGCCGTTTTTGCAGCTTAGCTGCAAAATCAGCCCTGTAACAAAATCGGCCATAAACCGGCCCTGGCAAAGAGCTCTGTGGAACCTCCATCCCCCCGGGGGGCCGGCCGAGCACTTTGCCAGGGCTGGTTTTGGTTCCCAGTCCGGCCCTGATGGCAAGCATGATACATGTTTTATAGGGCTACTATACTGAGTGGCACAATGAGTGCTACACACCCACTAGTAGCATTTATTATATGGGCCCAGGGTACACGTAGTACCATATATCAACGATCTAAAAGTAAATTAAATATGCCAATTTGACCATGTTTTAGGGAGAGAACACAAGCACTCTAGCACTGATTAGCAGTGGTAAAGTGCACAGCGTTCTAAAAGCCAACCAAAATAAACTTCTCAAAGCAGGAGATGGGGAGGCAAATGTTTGGGACAGACCTCACGTCTAACATCTGTCCTTCCCATCTGAAAGTAGGGAGAATGAAGGAGCTGAAAGTAGGGAGAACTACCCATCCTCATGGGAGTTCTCAGTACTAATACTGAAGAGCATGGATGGACCATCAGCACTGAAGTGGCTAGTCCCAGGGTGGGGTTCCACCTAAAAGTGAACTCCCTGTAGGGAGATTGACCTCCTCAACAGTCTGGGACTCTCATGAGCAATCTAAGGTGTCTGCGGTCTGTCTGAACCTGGAAGTGAGGCAGCACAGAAGGCCCTCATCACTGCCAGGACCCTGTTAACCAACCCCCGGAAGTGGCAGGGGCATTCTTTAACCAAAGGGGTTTTACCCTGAATTGAAAGAAGCCCTCTGAAATGGAGAAGGCAGGTCTCTCCTTAGCCCCCTCGATTAGGGTAATTTGCCACTACCCAGATGGTAAATCAAAAGTATATAGGAACTTGGCAGCTACTAATCAATCAATGCGGTGAATGGAGTGAGCATCAGTCTTTGGGACCAAACTGAGCCTACTATAGTACACACAGAACCTGAATTCTGGGGCGGCACCTGGTGAGGTGGTAATGGGTACCAGCACCACTGGACTGGGCCATGGGAGTGCTCAATCACCCCTAACTCCAGCAATGGTAATGGCTCTCCGCTTCAAGACAGACTGTACATGTAATTCTAGACCGGCATCCTGCCTCCGGTGTCAATATCATGGGTACACCAATGTGCGAGCCCAGGTACAGTGAGAATAAAGAGACAAACTGCCCAGAAAGAAGTGACAGACCCTCTGCTGTTGTGTGGTCTGGGTAGGGAATAGTTTGGCAGCTTTCACTGACCCATCTTGCTCTTTGAAAGATAGGAGGTCTGGAAGAGGTTTACTCCCCTCTTCCACCCTATCATCTTTCACCAGGAGCATATTGACTTCTTACCTCTTGTACTGAGGCTTGAGATGGCTAACATGGAGCACCTTTAAGGGCTTCCTTGGTGTCTTGAGGTCCAACAGGTAGGTGACCTTCGCTTTTATCTCCTTCATCTCAAAAGTCCCATACCATCAGTGTTGCAGGGGCTCTATCATACACACTTCTTCCCAGGCTGAAACTAGAGGTAAAGATATAACTAACTACATCATGGGGGTGTGCTTCCAGGGGTGCATGCTCCCACCCCTCCTTCACAAATCCAAGAGGTCACCCTACAGGGTGGCAATTTAGGAGCTCAAACTGACTGAACCCAACTCATTTTTGTGTTACCTCCCTGTAGGCAAAAATAAGTCATGGTATGGGGACATCCCACTTCCACCTCAAGGGCTCTGACAGGCCCATAATCCTGCCTTTGAGGGTCCTGTTGAACCTCTCAGCAAGCCTATTGGTCAGGTGGAGATAGGGTATTGAGAACACTATGTTACTCCATACTCATCCCATATTGACTTCACGTAGGCTGACATGAAGTTGTGCTCCTGTTGAACACCACTTATTTGTGGAAACCTACTCAGGTGAAAATCCTCATCAGGCCCTGGCACTACAGGTGCCATCACCATCCCCAGCGGCATGGTCTCGGTGTACCTTGTGGCATGATCCACCAAGAGCAGGATGAACCTGTTGCGTAAGGCAGTCGTGGGGTCCAGTGGCTCAATTATATTGATGCCCACCCCCTCAAAGGGGATGCCAATGACAGGTAAGGGAATTAGGGGAAGCTTTAGCTTTTCACTGACTTCCCACTGGCCTAGTATGTAGCACATGAGTTGCAGAATGCATCTGATGTCACTTTCATCAGGGGCCAATAAAAGTGAGTGACAAACCTAGCACAGGACTTATCCTGCCCCAGATGTACTGCCAGCAGTATACCATGCCCAATAGGAAAGCCCTGTAGCATTGGGGATTCACCAACACACAGGTTGTTTCATTTTCAGGAACCCTAGGCTTAATTTGCAGGAGGTCATTCTCGCAATATATAATTTGCTCTAGAGAGTTGTCACCAGCTGCCAGGGCTTCAGCATACCCCCAAAAGCCCTCAAGAGTAGGACAATCCTTTTGAACTCTGCATAACTCCTCCCTGGATTACCTGCTTTCTCCTTGCCAACCATCCATGTCAGACAGGTCTCCCTAGACAGCAATGTCCTCCACCTGTAGGGTCTGGGCATCGCCTTCAGGTTCAGCCTCCTCCCAGACTGACTGTAGCAGCTTCAGTGGCTGATTTTCCACACTCATTGCCACTTCTCTTCTTAGCAGCTACCTGGACCATTGGTCTAGAAAGAATTAACACTCACAAAAAGAGTGCCTTACAAAATGGCATTAAATAGAAACCAAATACAGTATTATAATGCTTGAGAATTAGAAGAAGTACGCAGGCTTCAAACTTGTTCCATCATCCGTAGTCCAGTTACAGGTAAAAATGAAGGAAATGTCTACAGTTTTGGCTCATGAGTGTCTAGGGCACAACAACTCTGCACATGATGACCCCAGCTCTACAGCTGGTTTCCCAGTTGTTCTAGGGGGAGAAGGAAGGTACTGTGTGAAAGAAAATCAATTATAGGCCTTGGCCAGGTCAGAACAGGTACGGGTTCCAAATGGCTTTGAAAATGTGAAGCTGATCATTAGGTTAATATATCAAACGTCCATGAGAGGTCATCAACACCATGGCTTTGCACCAATCTTCAGTGGCCAGAGATGTGGGTGATTTCCATCTGCGTAATATGTATAGCTTCACCGTAGCCAAGGCCGAGGCCATCCAGCATCATTTATGATTGTCTGTGGCTGAGCTGGGCTGGATATGATGAAGTAAAGTCAGCTCGATCAAGAGATGGAGGTTTAGATCACTGGCCTGGTGCAGTGACTCCCAGACTCCATCTCAGTATTCCAGGATTAGTTCACAGGACTATAAAATATGAATTATATTGCGACCATGTGTACGACATCTCCAGCTGGTGTCCATAGGTGCCAATCCAGAAAAAGACAGCGAGCATTGGGGTCCAATGCCACCCATGAAGGATTTTCAAACAGCAGAATTTTAATCTTGATTCACAAAGGCGGGAAGAGCGGTCCATGTCTTGTCTATGGTCGCTCAGGACCCTGCAAAGTAGTAGTGCCAGAGATGTTGGTGTTGAATAGAGGGCAGTTAACGTACTGCATAAAGTCATAAGATTTACTTCCTGTATGCTCCCCATTTCTGCATAGATTTGTATCACAGCTACTGTCAAGGAATACAAGACCCCCTATTTCAAAAGGAGCTAGAGCCATAGAGTATTGACTCACAGTTGTCTCCTACCACAACCTGATGTAATGACCTCAGGATTTTCTGCTCTGATGACACCAGATGACACCCAACAGTAGTAAAGCTGGCTCCTGTGTCCCTCAAAGTCTCCACCCACTGCCCATTGATGGTGAACCACTGCTTATACTTGGAAGTAATGGTGGGCATGTGGACCTTTGGCACCATCTCCTTGTCACCCAGTGAAACTAAATGCTAAATGGGACAATCTTGTCTCCAAGCTATACTAGCCATCTTTGGTATTTGTCCACCAGTTTGAGGATGTGCCCTCTTGGGGCACCTGGTGTCTCCCTTGATGTTCCTGCACCTATAACAATCATATCATTTGTGGATAAATTTGACAGGCCTCTTTTCAGGGAACCCAGTCTTCTTGTGGTCAGGTTGGGTCTTGGAATCCATCCATTGATAACTGTTTGGGGGCTTTTAGAGAACTTCCTCCTTTTATTTGTGTCTCTTCCCTCTTTCTTTTGTTGGGGACTGTTAGACCCTTCAGCCTTAGGGTGGTCTTCCCCCAAACGTTTTGCCTGTTTGCCTCCAATTTTGCTGATTTACTTTAGTTGGTCCAAGGACTCTGAGCACTTTACGACTGCCAACCAGTGCTAAAGTGCATGTGCTTTTCCACTAAAACATGGTTTGATTGATTTATCCAAGAGTGGCATATTTAATTTACGAATAAGTCCCTTGTAGAGTGCACTACATGTGCCCAAGGCCTGTAAATTAAATGGTACTAGTGGGTCTGCAGCACTGATTGTGCCACCCATACAAGTGGCACTTTAAAATGTCTCAGGCCTGCCACTGCAGAGCCTATGTGTGCAGTTTACACTGCCATGTTGACTTGCCATTTAAAACCCCTTCAGTTAATAGATGTTGGGCTTTGCTTGTGTTTCCCATTCAGTTGTTGAGAAAGGGCATTTACAGGTACTACCTTTACCTAAACGAAGAACTGACCACCACCTCTGGAATGAGAACTCAACACAGATCCATTTCTTTCTGAGTAAATTCTGTACAGAACAGTGTGCAGAGGCATAACTCCCTTTACAGGGGTGAAAGACTCTTCCTATCATGTGCTGTGAAGATGTAGGATCAGTTGAGTATTATTTTAGCTGTTGGATGAAAGGAAGCTATAGAGCCCCTGAGGGGGATGCGGTGGTGAAGCTGAAGAGTTGAGAGTTTTATTGTTAGTGAGAATATATTTTGTGGTAGGTCAGCCTTCACAGCTCAACTGTGGGTTTGCTGTGCAGTCTTCAACACAAATTCTAGGTAGTGTACTCATAGCTAAAATGTGAATTACGTATCTGTGTTGTAAGCAAATGAATCTGTTCTGAAATATTGATTTTTCTATCTTTGTGAATTATATATTTCATAATCTATGTACTTTGATGTATACTTGTTTCTGTATTTCTGTATATTGTTTTGAGGTTCCACTTGTAGGAACTACTCAGGTCAGGGACCACCGGCATGCAGTAATAACAAGCCTTTACATTGCAATCGGTCTTGCTTTTGGGACCTAATATGTATTTAGCCATGCAGCACATTAGCCTGGGTGGTAAAACATCTAATGTTCTTTAACACAACTGGTTTCATCAATAAAGTGGTGGGCATATATAACAGCTTTCAATCAAAGCGTGAGGCTGTGTGCCTAAGGAAGGGAGCAATGCGTGGCAGTGAGACTAAATCCCTCTCTGCTCTCCCACCCATTCAGATGGACGACCTTCGGATCCTGTTCAGCAATATAAAGTCAAGGCCTCCTGATGATCCCTTCAAACTGGAACTCTTTGTTAAATTCCAAGAATGTTTACTTCCTAAATGCCTGGAACTTATTAACCTTTGCCTAAGGACAGCACAGTTGCGGCAAGCCTGGAAACATGCAAAGGTCATCCCGCTACTGAAGAAACCGTCACTAAATGCCTCTAGGTCGAAAAATTATCGTCCAATCTCCTTGCTTCCGGTACTGGCAAAAGTAACGGAATCATATGTGAATACCATACTAACGCAATATCTGGAATCCTATTGCATATTGGATTCCTCGCAAAAAGCTTTCAGACCAGGACACAGCATTGAGCCAGCTCTACTGACAGTTACGAAGCAACTTAGTGCTTCTCTGGATGAGGGAATTATAGCTGCTCTCATTCTGTTAGACCTCAGTGCTGCCTTTCATACGGTCTCGCACATCATCCTGCTTCATCGGATACAGGAGATCGGCATTACTGGTAGTGCTCTTGCCTGGTTCATGTCCTTTTTGGCTGGCAGGTCTTTTCAGGTCATTGTCCCTCCCTTTCACTCTCAGAGACACCCACTCCACTGCAGCGTTCCTCGGGGGTCAGCACTAAGTCCAACACTGTTTAGTGTCTATATTCAACCACTGGCCATGTTGGCCAAAACCCGCAATTTCTCTCTGGTGTCATACGCAGATGACACGCAGTTGATCCTCTCCCTTACTAAAGATCCCAGTAAGGATGCTGCCAATTTTCGAGAAAATCTATCTGCCATAGCCATCTCGATGGAAATTAACTGTCTTCAGCTTCACTCATCCAAAATAGAGATCCTCCTATTCGGCAGAGACTTTCATCTATGGCGAGACAAGTGGTGGCCGCCAACGTTGGGCACTCCCTCGGAGCCCAAAACCG
Source organism: Triturus cristatus (assembly GCF_964204655.1). Taxonomy (NCBI): domain Eukaryota; kingdom Metazoa; phylum Chordata; class Amphibia; order Caudata; family Salamandridae; genus Triturus; species Triturus cristatus. The sequence goes on along the minus strand of NC_140582.1, from coordinate 910,695,823 downwards.
TTGTAAAAAACCTGGGTGTTCGATTTGACAATGCCCTCTCCTTTGAGGACCTTGCTAAATCTGTGGCAGGGACTTGCTTTAGCCTACTGCGTGGACTTAAAACCATATTGGGTTTGTTTGACTCCCACACCTGTCAGTTGGTCGTTCGAGATACGGTTCTGGCTAGGCTGGCTTACTGCAATAGTCTTCTGGTAGGAGCCAATAAGTCCGTCATCAACAGACTACAATGCACCATGAATGCAGCAGCCTGTATTCTGTTTGCTCTGCCTAGATATAGTTCTGTCTCAGGCTTGCTGCATCGCCTTCACTGGTTGCCCATGGAGCAAAGAATCCACTTTAAAACGCTTTGCATCACACACAAAATTGTTACAGGCGCTGGTCCGGCTCTTCTGAATAATCCTCGTCATCCCTACACCCCTACCCGCACCCTTCGCTCCGCTGATCTACATCTCACTCGTGTGCCGCAATTCCGTAAGGCTAGAGCAGGGGGTGCTCGTTTAAGGTGCTTGCTCCCGACCTTTGGAATTCTCTGTCCCTTCCTATCAGAAATATTAATAATCTTCTGTCGTTTAGAAAGGCCGTAAAGACCTGGCTCTTTTGCTGATCTAGCATCCCATCCTGCATTCATCCTCTCCTCCTGCAATTAGTCCTGGGATGTCCTTTTGCCAGGACAGTCATGCGCTTTATAAATCTTTAACATTAACATTAACATGGAGGGAAAGTAAGCACCAAACTGTGTGACACCCCAGGTATTTGAACACATGAAGAGAACTATTGCCTTTCAGCGGGAAATGGTATAGTTCAAAGCTCTGTTTTTAATATAAAAATAGGGCCCGCGGTGGCCATATCACTGAAATTGCAAGATTTGTAAAAAATATTATTGTCTATGGGTGCTCGTGGAAGACAATTTCCATGGACTGGAATCTAGAGAATGCTAAAGTGATTCTGGTATTTTACTGACCTCTGCTGGTCATTTTATATGAAGAAAGTTAAATAGAGGCAGTTGCCAGAAAAAATAAATCCCTCAGCAGAAAGCAATTCTGGTATTTTACTGACCTCTACTGGTCGTTTTCGATCAAGACAGTTAAATAGAGGCAGTGGAACAGAAAAAAAGTCCCTAAGCAGAAGCAGACAAGTCCTAGGGCTGATCTCCAGAGCCCACAAAGTACATGCACATATAAGTATATACTAAAGTATATACAAGAGATCTCGAATGCTCGACCTAAAAAATTGAGGGTTCCAGGAATGATTCTTTGGGGCTCCCCAGAATCCCGTCATGATTCAATGGCGGTGGGGGCAGAGATGTCAAACAGTTAAGACCCGGAGGTTTCGTTTACAGCCATTTGTTAATGCATTCTCATGCCAGTTTGTAAAACAAGTGACCAGGCTGGGATCTTTAACCTGGAAAAACACTGAAGACAGTGACTACATCGTAAACGTGTACTTCATCTGACATTGTGCATTATGTGCAGATTGTGTTACATTTGACATGTTTGTCAGGGGTCATGACCGACCACACTTGACAACATCCCAATTCGGAGCATCTGCGCTGTAACTATGGCTCGTGGCTCAAGCCAGAGCAGCAGATGTTTCATTTCCAGACAGATCACTTCCGGAGAGCAGGCTGTAATTACATCATTTGTCCGCTTTTCTGTGGGCCATGTTTTGATTAGCAATGCTACTGGTTCACTTTAGCTGCCTTTAGTGGAACAAATACATTCTATAAAGGAACTGCAATGGTTTTCATAATGCAATGAATTTTACTCATCATAAGAAATGTCTTTTTGCTTCTCTCTAATATAGCCAGTCCTCCCATCCATAATTCAGTTAGCTTTGATTGTATTTGTGCTGGAAACAATTTACACCCCTATTTCTCTGCAGACCCGTATTCTACTTGGAACAGATGCAATGAGGAAACACTCTCTCCTCTCCATTAACTCGCTTCACCAAATCACTTGCACATCAGCGTCTGCACAGCCTCGAATCGCACACGTTTGCAGGCGTGACGATAACAGTTCGGCCTGATGTAATGGGGACATTTGCAGAAGGTGCAGGAGGAGCGTGGATATTTTTAACAAGTAAATGAACATCGTGATGACTCGTCGGCTGAAGCAAAGGTGACGCCTGAAACACAAAGTTGGGATGGCTGCATATCCTACAGGTCCTGTGCACGTGTCCACAGCATGGCTTTCTGTGAATCAGTTATGCTCAACTTATTCCTTAATGCAGCTAGGGTGACCAACCGTCCGTAAATTTCACGGACTGCCCGTTATTTGGGCCCCTTGGGACAGATTTACAAAAAAGTAACGCAGCACGGTACAGCAAGTCATTTTGCTGCGCCGTGCTGCGTTAGTTTGGAAAGCACAGAGATGCGACATATTTACAAGAATATGTCGCACCTGACTCCGACAGTAGAAAAGTGACTTAGTGGTAGGGCAGGGGGCTTGTAAATCTGTCCCCTTGTCCGTTTTCCGTGAGCATTTCTTTCACAGACGCCCGTTGTCTGCAATGTTGGGGATCGCAGCAACCTGTGCTGTTCCCCTGTGACCATTGGAGCCAGCTCGCATTTCTCTGAGACTGCAGCAGCCCCTCCCCTGACCACGCTCCGTCTTTGTACAGGCCCATTGTCATTCTGATGTGGCTGATTATCACCTAAAGAATGACAATGGGCCAAAAGTGTAGGGAAGCACCCTGGGGTCAGATAAGTGTTTCATGGCCCTTCCTAACTAGCAGATCAGCACAGGACGGATTAACAAACAAAGAAATAAAGCAGGAATAATTGCTGTGGTGCAGCTATGTGTGTGGGGGATAGTGAGGGGTGTAGAGGGGCAGAGGGTGCCGAAGTAGCCAGAAGCGGTGACAGAAAGAGAAATTATGATAATGGTAAATCAAAAAGAAGCACAAGGCAAATGGAGAGAGAAAGCGAAGGAAGAATAGAATGCAAATAATGAAAGAAAGCTGGAAAGATAGAGAAAGATTTAGATTTACCAATGGAAGGAAGGACAAGAGGATGATCAAATGGACAAAAAAGAAACACAAAATTAATGTTAATGTGGAATATGGAAATATGAAAAGAAAATGAAATATGAATTTAAAGAATAGAGAGAGAATGAGAGACGAAATGAAAGGATGCACTGACAGAAAGATGGAAAGAAATATAAATGGAGGATGCAAAGAAGAATGTAGAGAACAAAGGTGGATAGAAAGAATGAGATACGGAAAGAAAGAAAATGAAAAGACGGAAAGAATAAAAGACAACCGTCAATATAGGTGAAGGCAGTTTTTGACCAAGTTTCTTTCTGCTGTAAAAAGCATAATTTTGCATTATTTTTGCAAATTTTCATCAGGGGAACATTTTTTAGACTTCAAAAGGAAAGACCAGGATAGCTCACCTTGCTACTTTATTTTGTGCCATATATGGCGGGGGTATTTTATTTTTCTTGCTACTCCCTTGCAATGGGCCCTTGTGTAGTTACAGCATGTGGCGTGCTGTGCTCTGCATAGGCCTTAGGGACAGCATGCTGCTTTTGTGGAGGAGCTGTAGTGGAGGACTAAGTTACATTTTGAAAGACTTCTGAGTGCTTTGCGTGCCGGCAATTTTTGGGCCATAACAAAAATGTCTATTTAACTCTGCTGATTAATGTATCTCTTGGAGAGATCTGAGTTTTCACTAATCCCGGTTTTGACTCATCATAAAGAATCATAGAGGCATAATGCGCCTCTTGTAAAGCACAACGTGTAACATGCAGAGCAAAGTATTCATTTGTATAATAATTGTAAAGACAACCCCAACCACTATGTTAGGGAAGAGGTGTGGTGCAGTGGCCAGGGCAGCTCCCTACGGAACACGGGGTCTCATGGTTCGAACCCCGATACCGGCGGCAGGTTAGCCCAGCACCTTGTGACTCTGGGCAATAGCTCGCTTAATCTTCCTGATGGCCCCCAGCGCCGGGACACCTCTCCCGAGGTAGCTGTGTGCGCTTTACAAATGCTGGTATTTCATTTTTATGTCATATGTTATATCCTCAGTTTGTATTTCAGGGTCACTGGAATTATGCGATTGTGCGGCTTCAACAGTTTCCGCATGATTATGGATTTGCCGCATGTGCCACATAATCCATCATTAGCTGAATATATCTGAAGATTCTAATTTAAAAACCGTGTCTACTGCAAATGGTTAAAAAATATCTATAAAGGCAGTGACATGTTGCAAAGGCCCTTTGTAAAGGTTGACTGGTCACTTTCTTTTGCATATTACTATATTTGGGTGTTATACGGGTACTAATGAGGTGCAACCTATGACCAGAAAGTGTTAAAATGTGCATAAATTCCCTTTTCTTGACAAATAATTTAGTCAACCCTGCAGCATAATTTGGCCCTCCCTGCTGCATAATTCCAGTGGCCCTGCATATAGTACCTACCAAGTATGTAAGCCATGTGACTCCTACACCTTGTAGCCCTCCTTGTCTTAAGTAACATATCCTATATATTGATTTACATACTTATATGAGTCATTGTCTCTGAACAATAAGTGTGTGAGCTAAAGCGCTCAACACCCTACATTGGGCTGAGCAGCACTGTAAAATAAATGACACACATGAGCGAGGGTCTATATAGAGATGAGGGGCACCATGTGAGGTTGATATTGAGGGAATCTGTGCAGAGGGAGATCTTTGGTGAAGGGGTGTAAAGAAGGCTGAAGGCCTCTGCATCCCCTGCAGTGTGGGTGGGACAACACTTCAAAGGAACCCTAAACTGTAAACAAAATATAATATGAAATGCCACAAAAAGACCTGCACAGTTGCTCAAAGCTGTGCACATACCAAAACGGTGAGGTGCTCGATTCTCTCAACATAATATAAACTTATTTTGACGTGTACTTATTTTGGTTGTCTATTTACATACTTATTCACTATTGTACGACCTCCTCTGATGTGTCTGAAAACGTACCTTTTGTCCCAAATTTCTGTCCTGAATTTTGACCTTCTGTCCTGAATTTCTGTCCTGAATTTTGACCCCTTGTCCTGAATTTTTACACTCACTGTCCTGAATTTTGCACCTATGCCAGTTGGTCACCCTATTGGTTCCAGAAGCGATTCTTCCAACTTAGAATCAGTTATATTCAAACACACCAGTCAACATGTGTTTCACTCCCTTTATAAGCTTGCAAGACTGGGCTTTTACAAGGTGTATTTTGTTAAAATGATATCAACTCTTAAATGTCTTGCCAACCCATCTGGATGAAATTGTCACAGAACCTGAACACCCATACCAGAATGGTTTTATACCTAGGCTAAATATGGTATATAAACTTAGTTGGCTGCATGAGTGATGTGAAATTACCAAAACAAAATGCTGTGTGTTTAGTGGTGTTACTGGACTGAAGAACATCATTTGATGACACATTTGGCATCTGTTTGTTCCAGGAAACTTGGATGCTTAATGAGAGTGTGTTTCCGGGCTTCGCAACATATGATATCCTGGCAAGCGCGAGCAACAGGGGCAGACCCTCGGGTGGCCTGTCCATTTGGGTTGGCACATGTTTAGGAGTGAAGGCAATGGAAATCCAAACTAACTCTCGGGATGTACAACTCGTTTTGTTGGATTCAGCAAATGGCCCACATATTGCCTTGATAAATGTTTATGTAAGACCAAACAAGCGGGGCCTTGAATCTGAGACCATTGCCGATTTGTCCAAACTCATACAGCCTCTTGATCCGTCCACTGTGATAATCCTGGGTGGAGATTTCAATTGCCACTTTGAACCCCTTTGGGACCCAAATGTAGGAGATGCAGATGAAGTGGATCTATATTGGAATATTCCAGACCCGCTGATGCCGTTGGTCAAAGCCTGGACCCCTTTTGTTTTGCAATTGCAGTCGCTTGCTCTAGCAGTATCCCTACGAGCTTGCAATGGCAGGGTGAAACCAGACAGACCGGGGACGGCAACATTTAATAGACCAAATCATACTTCAATAATTGATTATATCTTTATTGAAGCTAGGCATTGGGACAGGCTCTATGAATTTGTGGTCATTGAGAGGTTCGACAGTGACCACAATGCTTTAGCTCTGACCCTTAAACCGGGGAGCTTTGGCTTAAAAAATCCTTCCTCGGATGCAAACAAAGTAATTAGCCCATTGATTTTCACAAATTGTAGAAGGTGGGTCAAATGGCCTGAACTTATAATGTCCGATAGTAAACTAGCGGAACTATATAAAATTATCATACCATTTCTTGTAGAAATGGGGAGAATTGGCCCTTCGGACAGCTCATCTGATATACACGGCCAACTGGTTATGGCCCTAAAGGATATCTTGTATCCGTCCAAGAAGGTAACCCAGTCCCGGACCACAACTGTACGGTGGTTTAGTATGACTTGTCGCATGGCCAAAAAGGCTCTGTTGCTGGCCATAAAAACTAACGACAGAGAAGCTATTAGGGTAAACCTCTCCCTGTACAAAAAAGCAATTAGTGATGCGAAGAAGGAAAGGGAGGCTGCAGTGTGGGAAGAGCTGGGGCTTGCACTTAGTTGCAATGACGCCAAATCATTTTGGTCCATTGTAGCAATTGGAGTTGGTGGGCAACACCTTGCTCTTGCACCTAATATTGCCTCCTCAATCTGGGAAAATCACTTTGGTGATTTATACGGTATGCCTGATCATGATGGCTTAACCGATGGCTCTCCTGAACCTTTGCCACCTTTTGGATGCTGTGTTCCTTCTGATCTTTTTACTCTGATCGAGGTAGAAAAAGCGATAGGAAAAATGCTCCCTAATAAGGCTCCCGGCCTTGATTAACTGCCCGGAGATTTGTTTAGGGCACAACCAAAGATATGGGCCCCCTATTTGGTTACTTTATTTAACTGCATTCTACAGGGGGGCAATGTGCCCCCATCTTGGCTTGGAGCCGAAATTGTGCCTATCCTAAAAAAGGGCTGTCCATTGACTCCCTCTAACTATAGGCCCATCAGTTTAATTGATACCTCCCAAAAACTTATGGGGAGGATTCTGTTGGACAGGGTCTCGGGGTGGATTGAAGAGAAAGGAATTTTGTCTACCTTCCAGGCAGGCTTTAGGGCTGGTATTTCTACTGTCGACCAGATTTTTCGCCTGCAGGTCTTGTACTGGAAAACAGCCAAGGTGGAGGGTGGCAGCCTCTACCTTGTGTTTGTGGACCTACGGGCAGCTTTTGACTTAGTTCCAAGAGCTAAATTGTGGCAGGTTCTAGCAGACTTGGGCCTCCCGCACTATTTACTAGCCGTTTTCCGTAGGCTCCATGAAAACAATTTCGCCCAGGTGAGATATGGCAAGCATGGTGATCTCACTGATCGTTTTCCTGTCCACAAAGGTGTTCGCCAAGGGTGTGTGTTGGCTCCCACACTTTTTAGTCTCTACATTAATGGTCTTGTGGACCATCTGAATTGTGTGGTAAACAATGATGCCCCAAAATTGGCAACAGGTCGAGTGCCCGCTCTGATGTTTGCGGACGACACTTTGTTGCTGTCTAGAACATCATCGGGCATTCAAAAAACACTTGATGGCTTTGTTAATTTTTGCGAGCAGCGGGGATTGGAAATCAATTTGGGGAAAACACAATTCATGATTTTCAACCCCCCTAAGCGGGTACGCCCAAATCCAGTTTTATTTGGTATCCCCCTTGAAAGGGTTAAAACCTTTGTTTACCTGGGCCTTACCCTAACTGAGAATTTTAATTGGAATAAGCAGATAGACAAGTCGACGCTTAAGCTTTCTCAGTTGGCGGGGGGACTAAATAAAGTTTTTAAAAGATCGAGCTACAAACCAGTGTCTCCTGCTTTGGAGATTTTTTGTCGGCAGGCCAGAGCAGCTGTAATTTATGGGGCAGATCTGTGGGGACATAAGCAAATAGAGACCCTCACTAAGGTTGAGCAGTCGTTTTTAAGAATACTCGTGGGGCTCCCCTCTAGCACGCCTTTGATCCCCCTGAGACTTGATTTTGGTTTAGTCTCAATAGAGGAGATTGTTAGTGCCAGACCAATCCTGTATTGGAAAAGGTTGTGGTCGGTTCCTGAACTGGCCCCATACAGAGCTGAATTTGTCGAAATCTGGCCTCTCCTCAAATCTAAAAAGATCCCTTGGTTCCAACATATTAAAGCAGCTAGTGTCTGTTTAGGACTTCCGGAACTTTGGGTAACCCCGGAAACTTTTTGTTCCGGGCTAACCAAGAAAGAACTTTCTTCACTGATATGTACACGGAACTCTCAAATACTTTTGAGCTCTACAGTAGTGGGTAGGTTGACTTCGGAGTTCCTCATAGTTAAATCTGATTCAAAATTTGAGGAATTCATGGATCAAATTGAACCCCCGCTTGCACGAAAATTATACATTCAGTTAAGATACGTTACCCTACCGGTTAGGTCCTTTTCAGCTAAGTGGCAGACGCAGAATCAGGAAACTTGCCCCGCATGTAATTATAAAATGGAGACTGTTTCACACGTGTTGTTCTTCTGCCCTGCCTACTCTGTAATTAGAAAATGTTGGTTGATTCCCATTTGTAGGAACTTGGGATTTCGTCATTTTAACCAGGCTGCTAGGTCTTTAATATATGACACCCACCCCCCTATTGTTTTTTCAGTATCTCGCTACTTGCATGGCATGTGGCGAAGGAGACAAACTTTTTTAAATTAATTCTCGTATCTATTCCCTTCCATGATAACTTGTTGTTTAATTCTTTTTTTAAAAATGTTATGCTTATTTATTGTCTTACTGTGTTTGTTGATGTACCTATATGCACTTTTATGGTCTTACGACCGAAATAAAGTTATCACTGATAGGAGCTTCTGTTTTGCTTAGTTTGGCATGTAAAATTGTGTCTCAAATATCTCGGATGGCTTACGCTCTTGTGACCAAAACTTGTTGTCCATGATTTGGTCCACAGTTGTGCCTTTTAATAGCGTTTTTAACTATATGCGAACAAGATATTTCAATTATGTTTTAATGCTTGCAACTGTTTTAATTTGATCAAGCATAATACAAATTTCTACCACAGTTGTACTATCAGACAGTTTAGAGTTCAGGAAGAACCATTTAACATATGCTCCCTGTGCCATCGACTATTCACACTGGCATATTACCTTCTTATCCAATGGAGTACAAGGAAACACTCCAGAACATGACCACTTCCTCCATAGAGTGGCATTATCTTCTCCCAGGAAGCCCTATTCCTCCAAAATTCAACATGGCGAAATCTCATCAGAACTGCCTCTCCTTCCATACCCCCAAGAGAAACCTCTGCTCTGCCGACCTCGCCCTAGCCACCGTCCCATGCTTCTACAGGAACAGAGCTGGTGGAAGGCCATTCTCCCACCTCGCAGCCAAGACCTGGAACAACCTCCTCTCTACCTCCGGCGAAGCCCAACACTGCACCAATTCAGGAAAGACCTCAAGACCTGGTTCTTTGAATGACTCTAATGGAGCTGCATACACGCCCCTTTCGCCAGCACCTGAAGACCCTAATGGGAGAGTAGTGCACTTTACCAACCCTGATTGATTGATTGAGGAGTAAGAACTAGTTAAAGCAACCTCCAGTGTGGCTCATTTCCATAGCTCTCCTCCCCTAACAACAGCAGATTCCTTCCCTAAGTCTGCTGGGTCAGAGGGGATGGGGTAAATGGACCTGGCATTCCATGCATGTCCTATTCCTCTTTTTAAGCTTCATGGATTAAAACCCCTACTCCCTGCTCTGGCATTCCAACAGATAGCCTCTTCCTGGGTGAGACACTTATCACTTCATCAAAGCAGCCTGGCTAATCCTGTTAACTCTGATCAATCAGCTGAAGATTGTAGGGAAGCTGCATTTTGGCTTACAGTCAAGAAAGTTGCATGAGTTCTTGACTGTACATTTTAGGATGAAGTCAGCAATAGCATATTGTTGGATTTATCAATACCATTCTCCTAAGTTCTTTAAATGAAATTTATTTAAATCCTAGCAATATTTCTGTGTTCATAAACTGTTGCAATGTTATCCTATGTGGCTGGGCATCTACAATATGGAAAATAAAATGTGTGAAATTTCTCCAACACCATGGCTTATAAACCTTTAATAAGGGCCATCCTTATAATTACAAGACCATCCACCCCTGTGTCACCTAGGAGAGACCTTGAGGGGTTCTGAATTTGCAAACATGTTGTAGATTATCACTTTTCAAGTGCCCCTACAATCAAAGTCACGTTTGCAGTGAATTTTCTTTTAAACGCAGTGTTGCAACACAGGTCAGCTTTTAAAATAACCTCATGTGATCCTTGGTACACACATGAAAGTACAGAAAGAACTACTCGCCTCTAAACTGCCATGGCCTATTATATACTAGGGACTTGTAGGTAGCTTTAATCCCTCTGCCCTATTATCAACTAGGGACCTATAGGGTAGGTCATGCCAATTGTGAGTGTACCCTAATATGTATACCCTAATGCATGTGTGTGTTTTCACTTGTATTTTCAACATAGCACTGGCCCTGGGCCTGCCTAGCGAATTTAAGAGTCAGGAATCCAGCATCCAGGGATCTCAAATGGGTCAAAAAGAGGGGGGCACTGCAAACAGATCCTGATTTCCAGCACCACTGTACTGTTATTAACCTTTTAGCCAATAATAGTGCCATGTTCCTGAACTGGGTCACTAGATTAGAGCCCCTGGGGGCAATCCCAGTCGGACTGCTGAGGAGGCATCAGTTGGATCGCCAAAGACGGTACAGTGATCACAAGACCACCAGTCGTGATCAGCCCCTTTAAGACTACATCTAATAATTATTATATAAAACTTATTATAGTATTATATATACTACAGAAAAAAACCTGCCTACTTGAAAACCTGCACTAAACAATGTTCTGTTAACCCCTTCGCTGCTAGGCCTTTCCCCTCCTGTGCTAAGCCTTTTTTGGGCTATTTGGGGTAGTGCGCGCTTAGGCCCCTGTAACTTTTTGACCTCATTAGGTATCCACGCCAAATTTGCGTCCTTTTCTTCCAACATCATGGGGATTCTAAAGGTACCCAGGGAATGTGGATTCTCCTAGAGGGTTCCTAGAAATTAGTCAAAATACAGCAACATTTTGTTTTTTTTGTGAAAAATGGGAAAACGGGCTGCAAATGAAAGCGTCTGGGGTTTTCTCTGCAAATGGTATCAAAAAAGGGTTTGTGGGGCTGAAATCACAATTTCTCCAGTGTTTAGGGAATGACAGAATTTTGTCAGAAAACCAACATTTTTTACACAGTTTTGGCATTTTTCTGGGACATACCCTATTTTTGCTATTTTTTGTGCTTTCAACCTCCTTCCAGTTAATGGTAGAAATGGGTACAAAAGCAATAATGGGTCCTGGAAAGCTATACATTTCTGAAAAGTAGACAAAATTCTGAATTCAGCAAGGGGTCATTTGCTGTAGATCCATTAAGGTTTCTTTATAGAAACTACCAGTTAAATATAGGAAAAATTAAAAATTAGTTGAAAAAAGAAGCCTTTTGTGTCAACGTTTTCACCTGTAACTTCTTCTAATTATGACATCTCTTTGAAAGAAATGTACCGTTACATCCGCTGGACCTTCCTGGTTGTGGGGATATATAGGACTTGTAGGTTCACCAAGAGCCCAACGAACCCAGAGTAAAAAACTGAGCAGCATTTTGTAATGTTTTTTTATTCTGTTCCAGGTATATAGCAATTATTGTGGGAAAATGTATATATGGAAAAATCGGTATGAAAGACACCTATGTATTTCTGAAATGGGAACAAATTACAGAGTTTAGAAACAGTGCATATTTGCACATTTTTGAAATTGGGAATACTCATACTAGCATGAGAATTATTGGTCATTTTTCAAAATGACTTTTTTTTACACAATGTCTTTCATTTGGAAGGGAGAAATGCATCAAAAATCAATAGGTAATAACAGTTGCTTTACAAATCTGAACTACCCTAAGTCTCCCAATAACAAGCATTGGCATAGCCAATAGGTCTCGCATTTGGGACTTTATAAATGTATAAGTGGGCCAGCTTTTTGAGCCAAGGAAATCATCTTGACACATATCAATTGAATGCCAGAAACCGGTCCTAGGAAGCTTGTTTCCGGTCCAGGGAAGACATGGCTCGGCAGTTCGGGCTGGACTGTTCCCATGAGGCACAGGTTCAGACTGATTTGCATATGGCCATGTCTGAACTGGGGTGGCAGAGTGGGCTCAAGAACGGTGATGAATTAAACCCAGATCAGTTGAGTGGGGGTGAGTGCTTGCAATGTTTAACACTCCGTCCATCATTTCCTTTGGTTTTTACATATCAATTGATCCCCTAATCAACCTCCGCTGCATTAATTTTAAGAAAGCAAACGGTCCTGAAGAAGGTGGATTGAATGACAGGAATCCACTGAAACTTGCGTCTGCCTGTTCCATTCTCCAGCTGGCGGCATTACCATGGATACTAAAGAAGAATCTTCACCATGAGTTCTTTCTGTAGCAAGCCATTTTTAAGCTGGAAAACAATGAATGTGATGTGTGAATGAGAATGTGTGGTATGCTATGACTGGATGTGAGGTTTGTATTAATGAGATATTGATATGGGGACAAATTTAATATTGTTATATTGTATGTTTTTTCTTGCACAAATCTGCACATTTAATAGTACTGTATTCATGTTTGCACTATTTGTATTATATATATGGACACAGAGAAAATGATGGTGACTTTTATTAACACCTTAAAAAAAATGTATTTATAATTCCCCCAAAAAAGAAGACAGTAGAATTTACAAAAGAAAATAATAAATAAAATTTGAATTGATGTAGATTCTTCTGTAGATTGTTTTTGATATTTCTAAGCATAGGGATAGCCCAATCGAGCTGAATTCAGCCAACGGACAGTTAGAGTTGGTCGAGTGGGAGGTATTTGATTATTTAAACTTTATAAGTTTTTAGCCAAGCAGCACATTAGCCTGGGTGCTGTGTTGCCAGGGATTGAATAGATATACAATTACTACACACTGGGCCATGCAGTCTACTTCAAGAATACATGCTCAGGAAACATTTATAGACACATTCTAAAAAAGTCAAGTGCGCTGATGCAAGTCAACAGTACTATAACATTCTGTGTGCGACCGCATCACTAGTCAGATGAAAACATGTTAGTCACAAGGTGTGCAACTATATGGATAAGGGATTGGGCTTAATTCTAGTCAATCTGTGGTGAAATTTAATGGCAGTATTCAACTAAACAAATGCATACATAAATAATACCTAATTAAAAAAAAAAAGTGCTTTCATACGAATTAACCGCATCCATTATTTACCTTGAGAGTTTTCATGTACAAAGCCACAAATATATGCAGCCATTTTGGAGCCTGTGCATCAGCATTGCAACTAAAAACAGTATATATGTGGGGGCAATGTATGTCATCATGTCTTAAGGTATTGAACTAAATATGTGGACATTACAAGGACACGTTTCATCTCATTCTCAATGCCATGCAGAGAAAATATAATACTCAGGACACAGTGCATGCATGCCAACATGTGTAGACACGAAAGATGTAAATTTAAATTTAGAATAAATAAATGGGAGAATTTATTTCCCCATTAACGTGCATTGAAGAGGAGGTAATTTCAGTTAGGAGAAAGCAAAAATAAAGTAACTTTTGACTTTAAAAATCGGGATCTCCCGCCTGAATATGTGTTTTGGCAAGTATGAGAGTGTGGCTGATGTGCAAGATGGGTAGGGGATGTCTATTTGTCAGAATTAGTTCAGAAAGCAGGTAAAAGCTGGCTTTGGCAAAGGGCATGCGAACATGAACCTTTTTCCAGTGCATCACCAATTCAAAGTGTAAATTGGGTAATCTAATCATCTGCAAAATCCTCTAGGCTGGCCCTGAAACATAACGGACAACCGGACAAACCAAAGCCTGAAAGGAGCTCACCCAAACAAGACAAAGGTTAACAAGAAAAACATTTTTTTAAAGCGCCGCTCCTGTCACCTCTAGGTGCTTTAAATAGAAACTGCAACTGTTGCCATTACACATTGTAAAGCTGTAACATTTACCCACCTTAGAAGTATGATCCACCTATAACATCCCAAGTCAGCCGCGATGTTTAACTCTCTGAGCCACTTTGTACTGTTATTATGTTTGTGAGATAGCTGTGCAGTGACGAGTGCATGCATGTACTAAGTATGTGCTTTAAGTTTCATTTCTCTTTTTTAATCCGAATTAAATTCCAGGTATGCCAGAATGTGTTCACCCTCATTGGCACAGAGATTTGTACATGGCGTTCTCTGATGGGACGCTGCCATTTACAAGGGATGACTGAAAGTTCCCCTCGCGAGATTGGGCCATTTGCAAAAACATATTTTAAATGGGCGAAAAATAAGTGATCAAACATACACGGTCAGAACGTGTGAGGCAAAATGACACGCAGCTACAACTTTTCATCTCTCGATATGTCTGCTACGGTAAAACGCAAGTCCAAATGTAACAAACTGCACAACAAACATTAGGCGGTTTATAATTCCTCTCTTCTCCCTTTTCTTTCTAACAAAGATGTTTCTTAGGTAATATTTTATTGTTTACCTACCAAAAGCACCCCACTAGCTGCAAAGAAAAGCGTAGACTTGCAAGCAAAGATGCAAGCACGCGCGCACAAAGCCAATGTAGTCCTTACCTGTGGAGTATTTGAATTCAAATAATGAGTAGTTAATGCAGACGTGCTCCGCGTTTCAGACAATATTTTGAAACATTGAACTTCTGTTGATCACTGAATATTGATAAAACGGGAATAACCAGTTCATCTGGCTTTGGGGGTCGGGGCTGAAATCATGCAGCTTACCTGATTCAGACGGCGGGGGAGGGAGAGAAGGACAGGTACGTAAAAACAAAAGGTAAGTGAGAGTGAAGAGTAAGTGCCCGACAGGAGTCCGAGCTAAGAGGGGAGGGGCAAGAAGTTGGGGCCTGTAAGCGGCTGCAGCGGGCTGGGAAGCAGTCTCTGTCACCGCAGTTGTTTCAAGCAAAAGACTGTCTACCCCCTCCCACACAGCCAAGATTAACAACCTTGTTTACAGTGGGGGAAGGAACAAATGCTTCGGAAGCGGCAGTCCCGGGTAGAGAGAAGTGGAGAAATTAAACGAGTCCTATGCTTTTAGTAACCAGCGCGGCACAGGCGGCGTGCAGCGCTCGTTACTAAAAGTATATAATATTGAAAAAATAGACTTTTGCGTGCGGCGCTAGGGAAATAAAAGGCGTGGTTCCCAAAGTCTATGTTTTCAAAATGTTACATTTTTCGTAAGCAGCGCAGCATGCCGCCTCTGCCGTGCTGCTTTCTAAAAGCACATACATATTGAAAAAATTCAAATGAAAAGAAGCCGGACAGGTAAATTACAACAAACTGGTGTCAGCACCTTAGCATTTACATTGGAAATGCTGTGCTTCTGTTAGATGGTGGTCAGAAGGCGGAAACAGCAAGGGTCCGGGTCCGAAAGCAACGTTTAAATAAAACAAGCATTGGATGTGCGCGAGCGGCCAGAGACGCAATATGTGGTGGGGGAGGGGGAGAAGCGGGAGTTGTGTGTGCGCATGCGTCATCGTGATCGCGATCGCTCTGAAAGCAAAAGTGATCGCGATCGCGATGACGCACGAGTTTTCAAAGTGCTGCTGGCGGCCGGTTGTGCGCGTGCACGATCGCGTGAACGCAAGCGTTAGGCCAGCCAGCAGCACTTTGAAAAGCCCACATACAAAATGTCTCTTCGAGCCAGCGCAAGCGCTGGGGCTCAGCGAGACCTAAAAATGGTACCTTACTTGTGTGGGTAGGCATAGTGCCCACGACAGGAAGTGGCTCAAAACCTAACGTGAACACACCACATTTTCACAATGAAAATTTACACATTTTATGCGAAGAGTCTAGCTGTAGTTTTTGAACCCAAGCTCAGCCGGCACCTAGGGAAACCTAGCAAACCTATACATTTTTGAAAACTATACACCCAGGGAAATCCAGGATGGGGTGACGTGACTGCCTCCCACCATGATCTGTTACCCAGAATTCCTTGCAAACCTAAAAAATTGACAAAAAAAACACATTTCCCCCACATTTCTGTGGTGGAAAGTTCTGGAATCTGCGTGGATCCACAAATTTCCACCCACCCCACGTTCCCCAAAGTCCCACGAGACAAATGGTACCTCACTTGTGCGGGTCTGCCTAGTGCCCGCGACAGGAAACGGCGCAAAACGCAACGTGGTCGCACCTCAATTTTGCAGTGAACAATGACCCTTTTTTTGCAAAGTGCCTAGCTGTAGTTTTTGAACCCTAGCTCTGCCGGCACCTAGGGAAACCTAGCAAACCTATATATTTCTGAAAACTAGACACCCAGGGGAATCCAGGATGTGGTGATTTGAGTGCCTCCCACCAGGGTCTAGTACCCAGAATCCCTTGCAAACGTAAAACATTGTAAAACAAAACACATTTTCCCCACATTTCTGTGATGGAAAGTTCTGGAATCTGCATGGATCCACAAATTTCCACCCACCCCGCGTTCCTCAAAGTCCTACGAGAAAAATGGTACCTCACTTGTGCGGGTCGGCCTAGTGCCCGCGACAGGAAACGGCGCAAAACGCAACGTGGTCACACCTCAATTTTGCAGTGAAAAATGACCCTTTTTTGGCAAAGTGACTAGCTGTAGTTTTTGAACGCTAGCTCTGCCGGCACCTACGGAAACCTAGCAAACCTATATATTTTTGAAAACTAGACACCCAGGGGAATCCAGGATGGAGTGACTTGAGTGCCTCCCACCAGGGTCTGTTACACAGAATCCCTGGCAAACCTAAAAAATTGTCCCAAAAAAAACATTGTCCCCACATTTCTGTGATGGAAAGTTCTGGAATCAGCGTGGATCCACAAATTTCCACCCACCCCGCGTTCCCCAAAGTCCTACGAGAAAAATGGTACCTCACTTGTGCGGGTCGGCCCAGTGCCCGCGACAGGAAACGGCGCAAAGCGCAACGTGGTCACACCTCATTTTTGCAGTGAAAAATGACCCTTTTTTGGCAAAGTGACTACCTGTAGTTTTTTAACCCCAGCTCTGCCGGCACCTAGGGAAATGTTGGACTTGGCCCTTCTGGCAGGTTCACCCCTGAACTTTTTTTGATTTTTACTGGTGACTTGGTGTGGTGATTGGTTGGTTTCTGCGCACTTTCCCTGTGTCCCAGGGTAAAGTGCGTGCGTGCTCTGAGTGCATGTGGTGAGATAGGCCTGCCCTCCCATAGGAATGCATGGGGAATGTATGTGTCCCTAGTAGTTCCTGATGCGTGGGGTGTGCAGGCCCGAGTTTGGTATGTGCGGACTCGTGGGAGTGAATGCTGCGCGATGATGTGTGCGGCGTGTATGTACCTAGTGTGGAAGTGCCACTTCTAGAAGTGGGCACTTCTGTGTGCAGTGTGTCTGTCGCGTGATTGGCTGGTCGTGTCATGTGACGGGCTAGGGATTCCCCAGTGTCAGGATGAGTCACCCAGTGGTGAATGGGGAGATCATCAGCTAGATGGGTGGGAGGGGTCCACCTGGGTCCTGAATAGGACAGGGTTTTCCAAACACAATGCTGGCCCCGCCCCCTGTGGTGCGACTGACGACCCTAGCCCTGCCAATGAATAGAGTGAGGGGCTGAGCACATCAAGGGTGCTCCCCAACCAGCTGCGACTGGTTTTCCCCCTCACCCTGAACCCAGAACAAAGGGTTTGTCTGTATAAAAATGGGGCTGTGTCCCCACAGAAACTGTTCTCTGCCAGGATCTTACCTGAGGGGGGGCTGCTGCTGCTGCTGCTGGACCAGAGGACCGCCACCTGGACTACCTCCCTGCCTGGAGGCCCAGTGAGCTGGCTCTGGGTCCAGCCTTGCCCCCCCCCCTGCCCTGCTGCATGCAGGGAAGAACTTTGTTGGACTTTGTGGTGCTTTTTGGGCTGGAGCGCTGGGAGTGCTCTATCTGTGTCCCTAGGCGCTTGGAAGCGCTTTTATTTTCCTTTAGCGCTCAGGAGCGCTTTATTTCTAACAGCCGGTGCCCACCCGGCATTTGCCCCGTCTTTTCCGATTCCTACGTCCGCTGGCAGGTGCCCACCCTGCCAGGGACCTTGCTGTGCTCGTTGGCGGGTGCCCACCCCGCTTATTTGTTTATTTTACGGCGGGTGCCCACCCCGCCGTACATCCACTGTAACGAGGGAGCCTACCCCTCTTGTGACGAAGAGAATCACCGCCGCGGCCCGAGCAGCGCATAGGATTCCCTCCGGGCCGCTGCCCAGCGCGACCCGGAAGGCAAGGACTCCGTGGGCGGGACTTCCGGATCGAGGGAAGCCCCGCGCCGAGTAAAGAAAGGCCGCCACCACCGGAGACGTCCAAGCAGCGTCGCGGCTGCCCGATCGGAGTGCTGCCGGTCCCTGAAGAGCCAGCGGAGAGCGGAGGCAACGCGGGAGTCCCAGGTAAGCGGGACTCCCTGTGGTAGTGGTCTCTGTCCCCCCCCGTCCCCCGCAGCGGCGCAGCAGTTGCGGGCTGCTCCGACGGGGGCTGCACTCACGAGAGCGCCCGTCCGCCCCCGCAGAGGCCTTTATAGCTGAGAGCGCTAGTGGCGCTCCAACATACGGGGGCAGTTGTTTTTAGGAGAAGAGCGGCCCCGGAGGGCAGCGGGCCGCTCCAACATTGGCCCCCACTCTTGGATCTAGAGCCGGAAGGCTCCGCAAGAAAGGCACTGTGTTTTGAGCCACGAAGGCTCAGGGGGCATGAATGTTCAGAGCGCTCAGGGCGCTCCAACGACGGGGGCATTTCTCTCGTGATCGAGTGGCCCCAGATGGCAGCGGGCCACTCCCACCTTGCCCCACAGAGTTGTTTGGAGCCTGCGAGGCTCTAGGGGGCATTTTGCGTGGTTAGAGCCCAGGCGAGGCTCCAACCCCCCCGCCAGATTTGTTTAACAAGGCACAGTGGTGCCACAGCATTTCCGCAGTTGCCCAGCACTTAGTGGGCAACTGCAACGTTTAGGTTGTGGCCTCGGTGTTCTGGCTTGCGCAGCCTGCGCCGGCGCGCCCTGACTTTTCTGGACGCAGGGCGTCCTTGCCCCTACAAGGCCAGTTGGCCCAGGGACTGCCACAGTAGTGGCTAATGTGAGTTTTGGCGCCATTGTACCTTTTCTGCACCTCTGAATGTGTTTATGCGTCATGTGCTTTGCTTTACACCTCTGAATGTTATGCATCATGTGTTTATGTGCTTAGACCCCTACAGGTAGAGTGATACTTAGGTGGTTGTTTTCTCCTTAGTACAGGTGGTACTAGTAAGGTCCTAGTTCCCTGCGTGGTATTCCTAAAGGTGGTTAGGGTTGCGTAGGTGGTACGTTCTGATACCAGTAGTTACTGGTTGTGTGCTACATGTTCTATTTTTAGTGCTACAGTGATTGTGTGCTATGTTCTCAAATATTATTCCTATATTCTAAGTGTTATTTCTACAAAGTGCTAATTCCTGACAGTGGTCCATGTGGCCCTGTCCCCTGTATATATAATCCCTTGTAAATTCTGCCCGTGCCTGTTGGCACATTGTAAAGTGTGTGTTTTTATCTAATGTGTTGTGTATAATACAAAGGTTATTTTTATATAATACCTTGTGTGGAGTTTCCTTTGTGGTGGGCCTTGGGTGTTGTTGCTGGGTGCGCGCGCAAACGCTTTACACATCGCCTCAGGGATAAGCCTGTCTGCTCGTGCCAAGCTACCAAGGGGGTGAGCAGGGGTTATCTTTGGCGTGTAACTTCCTTGCCCTGACTAGAGTGGTGGTTTCTGCCTGACTTTGGCGCAAGCCTTAGCCAGCCAGAAATCCCATTTCTAACATTGGTGATCAGCGGTGGGATTTGGACTTGCGTTTGCGCTGTACCGCAGCAGCAACTGGCCGCACTACAAAACTCTGCATTTAGATAAATCACATGGTATAGGGATTATTGTTTTAAAATTGTTTTTACTCGTCATTTCTTTGGAAATGTGTTTGTGTGCACTGTGAGTTAGGTGTCCCTAGCTCGGGAGGGTAGATCACCCCCCTTAGTGCATTGTGTTTCTGGATTCACCAGAGGGTGGGATCCAGTGGTGGCAGCGTAATAGTGTCCTGTACATTTGTCCCCCGCCCTGCGCCCAGAGTTGGTACCTGTGTCACGTGGTGGTCAGGTTCAGGAATCAGGGGTGGTAGAAACTGCCTTACCAGTCCGAGGGGAGGGTTGTGTGTGGATGAGTGGTGAGTGGCACTAGGCAAGTGAGTGTGAGTTCTCTGGGTTAGAGAGCTTGCTGAATCTTTTTGTGAAGTGTGTACTCCTGTTAAGCTCAGACCCCTAGGTTCCCTGTGTGATCTTTTCTCTAGAACGTCTGCCAGAATGGAGCCTGCTTTTGATCTCAGTGATCTAGTTTATTACAGTATGCAGGAGTTGGAAAGGTTCTGTAGAGAGAGAAACATAGGGGTGAGCGAGTCAGACACGGTGTACGAATTGAGGAACTACATGATTGGATGGCAAGCAGATGAATGGGAACGTGAGCGCAGTGAGGAAGAAAGGGCCCGGGCCTCACACCTGGAGGGTGGTGGGTCCGTGGGGAGCCCTGAAGATTTAGAAGAAGATGACAGTACCTGGACTCCAGTAGAGAGTGAGGACCCCGTAGGTAGGGAGTCCCTTGCTGGGTCCAGCGTAGGAGATAGCGCCTCATCCCTTTCCTTGTCCCCTGAGTATAGTGGTAGTTTTCTGGATTCCCCAGTGAGGGTGGAGTCCAGGGGGGGCAGCGATATAAAGTGCAGTGCAGAGAGTCCCAGTCCCCCGAGTGTGGTACCTTGTTCCCGAGAGGAGGAATGTAGGTTGAAGTTCAGGGGCAGTAAGAAGCTGTCTCACCAGTCTTGGGAGGAGGCTGTGGAGGAATGTCATGATGCACTGGTGGACTGGTTGGTGTTTAACCCGGAGCAGGATTTGGATGGAGTACTAAATATGATTATCAAGGAGCAGATGCTCAGTAGTTGTTCTCCAGGGTTGCGCCAACACCTGTTGAGGTATAACTCTTTTTGTCCATTTGAACTTGCAGAGGAAGCAGACCGCTGGGAAAGGGCCAGAGGTTCTCTAGTGTCATTAGTGAGTGATTCCAACAATAGTGGGTCAGAGATCCTCCAGCCCAGCGTGGTGGAGGAGGCTCAGTGTAGCCCAGCTAGGTCCCAGGATAGCGAGGAGGGTGTAGGGGCTCGCTGCCTGGCTCAGTGGAGCAGGAGTGAGGGGGTGACCGAGGGTCCCCAGACGCCCGAAACCCTGCCTCAGGACTTGGATGGTTTCATGAGGGAACACCAAGTTGGGGACCTAGGCTGTCCTGTTAGTCCACTTGAGGAAGATCTCTTAGTGAGTGGAGGACCTGGGGCACCTGTAACCAGGGCTCCTGTGGTTCTGGAGTCTGGCGGTACCGCTCCGGTAGGGAGGGTACAGGAGTCCAGCGTGAGTGATTGGGGGATGAGTTCCCCAGTGGAAGAGCCGGTGGGTCAGGGACTTCCCAGTTGGGCTAGGTTCCCGTGTAGTGACCAGGGTGACACCACTTCTGTTCTGGGGGATCTCCGCGCACTGTCAGGTGGACAGGGGACGGGAGATCAGCGCCAGACAGACAGTCGCTCGACATACGTGTCATTTGAGAGCCTCAGGGGGATGGAGTGGAGATCCCCAGAAGTCCTGGAGTGCCAGGCAATTATTCCACCAAAGGTTCTAGGCCGGAGGTTGGAAGGCCAGGTTCGGGATCAGCCTGACCTGAAGGGTGGGACGTCTGTAATCAGCGTCCCGACCAGTTCTTCTTCCAGAGGTACCGCCCCAGTTGGTAGGGAGCAGGGTTCTGGAAGGGGGTGCAGAGGGTGGGAGAGCCCACCTCTGCCCCCGGTACAACCTGAGGGGTTAAACCCTGGGTTGGAATGGCGTTCTAGGTGTACCCCTCGCCAGAGGAGGAGGAACCCTAGGAGAAGAGGTAGGGGGAGGAGAGCCTTCCCTGAGACTCCTGGTCCGCCTGAGGGTGTAGACCCTAGGCTGGAGAACCAGTGGCAGTCTAGTCCTGTCTTTCAGAGAGGAAGAGTGGAGAATGGCCGCTATGTGCCAGGGGTTACTACCCCCCACTCTGTGGTTAGGCAAAGACCAGTGGCACCTGGGTGGCCTAGGGACTGGTCTTGGCCGCGGGCAGCTTGGGAGTACCAGTGGGGTAGCCCAGTTGGTCCAGACAGTGGTGTTAGGAAAAATTCCATGGGTTCGCCGTGGCGTAGAACCGGAGGGTGTCCCTGCAGTTGCGGGCCCGCGTCCGTGTTCTATCGCCCCAAGCAGGGAAGTCCATCACGGTGGTGATTGGGCTGCCCTGCGTTTTGGCTGGAAGGGGGTTGTGTTGGACTTGGCCCTTCTGGCAGGTTCACCCCTGAACTTTTTTTGATTTTTACTGGTGACTTGGTGTGGTGATTGGTTGGTTTCTGCGCACTTTCCCTGTGTCCCAGGGTAAAGTGCGTGCGTGCTCTGAGTGCATGTGGTGAGATAGGCCTGCCCTCCCATAGGAATGCATGGGGAATGTATGTGTCCCTAGTAGTTCCTGATGCGTGGGGTGTGCAGGCCCGAGTTTGGTATGTGTGGACTCGTGGGAGTGAATGCTGCGCGATGATGTGTGCGGCGTGTATGTACCTAGTGTGGAAGTGCCACTTCTAGAAGTGGGCACTTCTGTGTGCAGTGTGTCTGTCGCGTGATTGGCTGGTCGTGTCATGTGACGGGCTAGGGATTCCCCAGTGTCAGGATGAGTCACCCAGTGGTGAATGGGGAGATCATCAGCTAGATGGGTGGGAGGGGTCCACCTGGGTCCTGAATAGGACAGGGTTTTCCAAACACAATGCTGGCCCCGCCCCCTGTGGTGCGACTGACGACCCTAGCCCTGCCAATGAATAGAGTGAGGGGCTGAGCACATCAAGGGTGCTCCCCAACCAGCTGCGACTGGTTTTCCCCCTCACCCTGAACCCAGAACAAAGGGTTTGTCTGTATAAAAATGGGGCTGTGTCCCCACAGAAACTGTTCTCTGCCAGGATCTTACCTGAGGGGGGGCTGCTGCTGCTGCTGCTGGACCAGAGGACCGCCACCTGGACTACCTCCCTGCCTGGAGGCCCAGTGAGCTGGCTCTGGGTCCAGCCTTGCCCCCCCCCCTGCCCTGCTGCATGCAGGGAAGAACTTTGTTGGACTTTGTGGTGCTTTTTGGGCTGGAGCGCTGGGAGTGCTCTATCTGTGTCCCTAGGCGCTTGGAAGCGCTTTTATTTTCCTTTAGCGCTCAGGAGCGCTTTATTTCTAACAGCCGGTGCCCACCCGGCATTTGCCCCGTCTTTTCCGATTCCTACGTCCGCTGGCAGGTGCCCACCCTGCCAGGGACCTTGCTGTGCTCGTTGGCGGGTGCCCACCCCGCTTATTTGTTTATTTTACGGCGGGTGCCCACCCCGCCGTACATCCACTGTAACGAGGGAGCCTACCCCTCTTGTGACGAAGAGAATCACCGCCGCGGCCCGAGCAGCGCATAGGATTCCCTCCGGGCCGCTGCCCAGCGCGACCCGGAAGGCAAGGACTCCGTGGGCGGGACTTCCGGATCGAGGGAAGCCCCGCGCCGAGTAAAGAAAGGCCGCCACCACCGGAGACGTCCAAGCAGCGTCGCGGCTGCCCGATCGGAGTGCTGCCGGTCCCTGAAGAGCCAGCGGAGAGCGGAGGCAACGCGGGAGTCCCAGGTAAGCGGGACTCCCTGTGGTAGTGGTCTCTGTCCCCCCCCGTCCCCCGCAGCGGCGCAGCAGTTGCGGGCTGCTCCGACGGGGGCTGCACTCACGAGAGCGCCCGTCCGCCCCCGCAGAGGCCTTTATAGCTGAGAGCGCTAGTGGCGCTCCAACATACGGGGGCAGTTGTTTTTAGGAGAAGAGCGGCCCCGGAGGGCAGCGGGCCGCTCCAACATTGGCCCCCACTCTTGGATCTAGAGCCGGAAGGCTCCGCAAGAAAGGCACTGTGTTTTGAGCCACGAAGGCTCAGGGGGCATGAATGTTCAGAGCGCTCAGGGCGCTCCAACGACGGGGGCATTTCTCTCGTGATCGAGTGGCCCCAGATGGCAGCGGGCCACTCCCACCTTGCCCCACAGAGTTGTTTGGAGCCTGCGAGGCTCTAGGGGGCATTTTGCGTGGTTAGAGCCCAGGCGAGGCTCCAACCCCCCCGCCAGATTTGTTTAACAAGGCACAGTGGTGCCACAGCATTTCCCCAGTTGCCCAGCACTTAGTGGGCAACTGCAACGTTTAGGTTGTGGCCTCGGTGTTCTGGCTTGCGCAGCCTGCGCCGGCGCGCCCTGACTTTTCTGGACGCAGGGCGTCCTTGCCCCTACAAGGCCAGTTGGCCCAGGGACTGCCACAGTAGTGGCTAATGTGAGTTTTGGCGCCATTGTACCTTTTCTGCACCTCTGAATGTGTTTATGCGTCATGTGCTTTGCTTTACACCTCTGAATGTTATGCATCATGTGTTTATGTGCTTAGACCCCTACAGGTAGAGTGATACTTAGGTGGTTGTTTTCTCCTTAGTACAGGTGGTACTAGTAAGGTCCTAGTTCCCTGCGTGGTATTCCTAAAGGTGGTTAGGGTTGCGTAGGTGGTACGTTCTGATACCAGTAGTTACTGGTTGTGTGCTACATGTTCTATTTTTAGTGCTACAGTGATTGTGTGCTATGTTCTCAAATATTATTCCTATATTCTAAGTGTTATTTCTACAAAGTGCTAATTCCTGACAGTGGTCCATGTGGCCCTGTCCCCTGTATATATAATCCCTTGTAAATTCTGCCCGTGCCTGTTGGCACATTGTAAAGTGTGTGTTTTTATCTAATGTGTTGTGTATAATACAAAGGTTATTTTTATATAATACCTTGTGTGGAGTTTCCTTTGTGGTGGGCCTTGGGTGTTGTTGCTGGGTGCGCGCGCAAACGCTTTACACATCGCCTCAGGGATAAGCCTGTCTGCTCGTGCCAAGCTACCAAGGGGGTGAGCAGGGGTTATCTTTGGCGTGTAACTTCCTTGCCCTGACTAGAGTGGTGGTTTCTGCCTGACTTTGGCGCAAGCCTTAGCCAGCCAGAAATCCCATTTCTAACAGGAAACCTAGCAAACCAATATATTTTTGAAAACTAGACACCCAGGGGAATCCAGGATGGGGTGACTTGAGTGCCTCCCACCAGGGTCTGTTACCCAGAATCCCTTGCAAACCTAAAAAATTGACAAAAAAAACACATTTTCCACACATTTCTATGATGGAAAGTTCTGGAATCTGCGTGGCTCCACAAATTTCCACCCACCCCGCGTCCCCAAAGTCCTACGAGAAAAATGGTACCTCACTTGTGCAGGTCGGCCTAGTGCCCGCGACAGGAAACGGCGCAAAACGCAACATGGTCACACCTCAATTTTGCAGTGAAAAATTACCCTTTTTTGGCAAAGTGACTAGCGGTAGTTTTTGAACCCTAGCTCTGCCAGCACCTAGGGAAACCTAGCAAACCTATATATTTTTGAAAACTAGACACCCTGGGGAATCCAGGATGTGGTGATTTGAGTGCCTCCCACCAGGGTCTGTTACCCAGAATCCCTTGCAAACGTAAAACATTGTAAAACAAAACACATTTTCCCCACATTTCTGTGATGGAAAGTTCTGGAATCTGCATGGATCCACAAATTTCCACCCACCCCGCGTTCCTCAAAGTCCTACGAGAAAAATGGTACCTCACTTGTGCGGGTCGGCCTAGTGCCCGCGACAGGAAACGGCGCAAAACGCAACGTGGTCACACCTCAATTTTGCAGTGAAAAATGACCCTTTTTTGGCAAAGTGACTGGCTATAGTTTTTGAACGCTAGCTCTGCCGGCACCTACGGAAACCTAGCAAACCTATATATTTTTGAAAACTAGACACCCAGGGGAATCCAGGATGGAGTGACTTGAGTGCCTCCCACCAGGGTCTGTTACCCAGAATCCCTTGCAAACCTAAAAAATTGCCCAAAAAAAAACATTTTCCCCACATTTCTGTGATGGAAAGATCTGGTCAGCGTGGATCCACAAATTTCCACCCACCCCGCGTTCCCCAAAGTCCTACGAGAAAAATGGTACCTCACTTGTGCGGGTCGGCCCAGTGCCCGCGACAGGAAATGGCGCAAAGCGCAACGTGGTCACAACTCATTTTTGCAGTGAAAAAGGACCCTTTTTTGGCAAAGTGACTTGCTGTAGTTTTTTAACCCTAGCTCTGCCGGCACCTAGGGAAACCTAGCAAACCTATATATTTTTGAAAACTAGACACCCAGGGAAATCCAGGATGGGGTGACTTGAGTGCCTCCCACCAGGGTCTGATACCCAGAATCCCTTGCAAACCTAAAAAATTGACAGAAAAAACACATTTTTCACACATTTCTGTGATGGAAAGTTCTGGAATCTGCATGGATCCACAAATTTCCACCCACCCCGATTCCCCAAAGTCCTACGAGAAAAATGGTACCTCACTTGTGTGGGTCGGCCTAGTGCCCGCGACAGGAAACGGCGCAAAACGCAACGTGGTCACACCTCAATTTTGCAGTGAAAAATGACCCTTTTTTGGCAAAGTGACTAGCTGTAGTTTTTGAACGCTAGCTCTGCCGGCACCTAGGGAAACCTAGCAAACCTATATATTTTTTAAAACTAGACACCCAGGGGAATCCAGGAAGGAGTGACGTGAGTGCCTCCCACCAGGGTCTGTTACACAGAATCCCTGGCAAACCTAAAAAATTGTCCCAAAAAAAACATTGTCCCCACATTTCTGTGATGGAAAGTTCTGGAATCAGCGTGAATCCACAAATTTCCACCCACCCCGCGTTCCCCAAAGTCCTACGAGAAAAATGGTACCTCACTTGTGCGGGTCGGCCCAGTGCCCGCGACAGGAAACGGCGCAAAGCGCAACGTGGTCACACCTCATTTTTGCAGTGAAAAATGACCCTTTTTTGGCAAAGTGACTTGCTGTAGTTTTTTAACCCCAGCTCTGCCGGCACCTAGGGAAACCTAGCAAACCAATATATTTTTGAAAACTAGACACCCAGGGGAATCCAGGATGGGGTGACTTGAGTGCCTCCCACCAGGGTCTGTTACCCAGAATCCCTTGCAAACCAAAAAAAACACATTTTCCACACATTTCTATGATGGAAAGTTCTGGAATCTGCGTGGATCCACAAATTTCCACCCACCCCGCGTCCCCAAAGTCCTACAAGAAAAATGGTACCTCACTTGTGCGGGTCGGCCTAGTGCCCGCGACAGGAAACGGCGCAAAACGCAACATGGTCACACCTCAATTTTGCAGTGAAAAATTACCCTTTTTTGGCAAAGTGACTAGCTGTAGTTTTTGAACCCTAGCTCTGCCAGCACCTAGGGAAACCTAGCAAACCTATATATTTTTGAAAACTAGACACCCTGGGGAATCCAGGATAGGGTGACTTGAGTGCCTCCCACCAGGGTCTGTTACCCAGAATCCCTTGCAAACCTAAAAAATTGTCAAAAAAAACACATTTTACCCACATTTCTGTGATGGAAAGTTCTGGAATCTGCGTGGATCCACAAATTTCCACCCACCCCGCGTTCCCCAAAGTCCTACGAGAAAAATGGTACCTCACTTGTGCGGGTCGGCCTAGTGCCCGCGACAGGAAACGGCACAAAACGCAACGTGGTCACACCTCAATTTTGCAGTGAAAAATGACCCTTTTTTGGCAAAGTGACTGGCTATAGTTTTTGAACGCTAGCTCTGCCGGCA
Source organism: Triturus cristatus (assembly GCF_964204655.1). NCBI lineage: Eukaryota > Metazoa > Chordata > Amphibia > Caudata > Salamandridae > Triturus > Triturus cristatus. The sequence continues at coordinate 910,668,025 of NC_140582.1, read as the reverse complement.
CCTACGGAAACCTAGCAAACCTATATATTTTTGAAAACTAGACACCCAGGGGAATCCAGGATGGAGTGACTTGAGTGCCTCCCACCAGGGTCTGTTACCCAGAATCCCTTGCAAACCTAAAAAATTGCCCAAAAAAAAACATTTTCCCCACATTTCTGTGATGGAAAGATCTGGTCAGCGTGGATCCACAAATTTCCACCCACCCCGCGTTCCCCAAAGTCCTACGAGAAAAATGGTACCTCACTTGTGCGGGTCGGCCCAGTGCCCGCGACAGGAAATGGCGCAAAGCGCAACGTGGTCACAACTCATTTTTGCAGTGAAAAAGGACCCTTTTTTGGCAAAGTGACTTGCTGTAGTTTTTTAACCCTAGCTCTGCCGGCACCTAGGGAAACCTAGCAAACCTATATATTTTTGAAAACTAGACACCCAGGGAAATCCAGGATGGGGTGACTTGAGTGCCTCCCACCAGGGTCTGATACCCAGAATCCCTTGCAAACCTAAAAAATTGACAGAAAAAACACATTTTTCACACATTTCTGTGATGGAAAGTTCTGGAATCTGCATGGATCCACAAATTTCCACCCACCCCGATTCCCCAAAGTCCTACGAGAAAAATGGTACCTCACTTGTGTGGGTCGGCCTAGTGCCCGCGACAGGAAACGGCGCAAAACGCAACGTGGTCACACCTCAATTTTGCAGTGAAAAATGACCCTTTTTTGGCAAAGTGACTAGCTGTAGTTTTTGAACGCTAGCTCTGCCGGCACCTAGGGAAACCTAGCAAACCTATATATTTTTTAAAACTAGACACCCAGGGGAATCCAGGAAGGAGTGACGTGAGTGCCTCCCACCAGGGTCTGTTACACAGAATCCCTGGCAAACCTAAAAAATTGTCCCAAAAAAAACATTGTCCCCACATTTCTGTGATGGAAAGTTCTGGAATCAGCGTGAATCCACAAATTTCCACCCACCCCGCGTTCCCCAAAGTCCTACGAGAAAAATGGTACCTCACTTGTGCGGGTCGGCCCAGTGCCCGCGACAGGAAACGGCGCAAAGCGCAACGTGGTCACACCTCATTTTTGCAGTGAAAAATGACCCTTTTTTGGCAAAGTGACTTGCTGTAGTTTTTTAACCCCAGCTCTGCCGGCACCTAGGGAAACCTAGCAAACCAATATATTTTTGAAAACTAGACACCCAGGGGAATCCAGGATGGGGTGACTTGAGTGCCTCCCACCAGGGTCTGTTACCCAGAATCCCTTGCAAACCAAAAAAAACACATTTTCCACACATTTCTATGATGGAAAGTTCTGGAATCTGCGTGGATCCACAAATTTCCACCCACCCCGCGTCCCCAAAGTCCTACAAGAAAAATGGTACCTCACTTGTGCGGGTCGGCCTAGTGCCCGCGACAGGAAACGGCGCAAAACGCAACATGGTCATACCTCAATTTTGCAGTGAAAAATTACCCTTTTTTGGCAAAGTGACTAGCTGTAGTTTTTGAACCCTAGCTCTGCCAGCACCTAGGGAAACCTAGCAAACCTATATATTTTTGAAAACTAGACACCCTGGGGAATCCAGGATAGGGTGACTTGAGTGCCTCCCACCAGGGTCTGTTACCCAGAATCCCTTGCAAACCTAAAAAATTGTCAAAAAAAACACATTTTACCCACATTTCTGTGATGGAAAGTTCTGGAATCTGCGTGGATCCACAAATTTCCACCCACCCCGCGTTCCCCAAAGTCCTACGAGAAAAATGGTACCTCACTTGTGCGGGTCGGCCTAGTGCCCGCGACAGGAAACGGCACAAAACGCAACGTGGTCACACCTCAATTTTGCAGTGAAAAATGACCCTTTTTTGGCAAAGTGACTGGCTATAGTTTTTGAACGCTAGCTCTGCCGGCACCTACGGAAACCTAGCAAACCTATATATTTTTGAAAACTAGACACCCAGGGGAATCCAGGATGGAGTGACTTGAGTGCCTCCCACCAGGGTCTGTTACCCAGAATCCCTTGCAAACCTAAAAAATTGCCCAAAAAAAAACATTTTCCCCACATTTCTGTGATGGAAAGATCTGGTCAGCGTGGATCCACAAATTTCCACCCACCCCGCGTTCCCCAAAGTCCTACGAGAAAAATGGTACCTCACTTGTGCGGGTCGGCCCAGTGCCCGCGACAGGAAATGGCGCAAAGCGCAACGTGGTCACACCTCATTTTTGCAGTGAAAAAGGACCCTTTTTTGGCAAAGTGACTTGCTGTAGTTTTTTAACCGTAGCTCTGCCGGCACCTAGGGAAACCTAGCAAACCTATATATTTTTGAAAACTAGACACCCAGGGGAATCCAGGATGGGGTGACTTGAGTGCCTCCCACCAGGGTCTGTTACCCAGAATCCCTTGCAAACCTAAAAAATTGACAGAAAAAACACATTTTCCACACATTTCTGTGATGGAAAGTTCTGGAATCTGCATGGATCCACAAATTTCCACCCACCCCGCGTTCCCCAAAGTCCTACGAGAAAAATGGTACCTCACTTGTGTGGGTCGGCCTAGTGCCCGCGACAGGAAACGGCGCAAAACGCAACGTGGTCACACCTCAATTTTGCAGTGAAAAATGACCCTTTTTTGGCAAAGTGACTAGCTGTAGTTTTTGAACGCTAGCTCTGCTGGCACCTAGGGAAACCTAGCACACCTATATATTTTTTAAAACTAGACACCCAGGGGAATCCAGGATGGAGTGACGTGAGTGCCTCCCACCAGGGTCTGTTACACAGAATCCCTGGCAAACCTAAAAAATTGTCCCCACATTTCTGTGATGGAAAGTTCTGGAATCAGCGTGAATCCACAAATTTCCACCCACCCCGCGTTCCCCAAAGTCCTACGAGAAAAATGGTACCTCACTTGTGCGGGTCGGCCCAGTGCCCGCGACAGGAAACGGCGCAAAGCGCAACGTGGTCACACCTCATTTTTGCAGTGAAAAATGACCCTTTTTTGGCAAAGTGACTACCTGTAGTTTTTTAACCCCAGCTCTGCCGGCACCTAGGGAAACCTAGCAAACCAATATATTTTTGAAAACTAGACACCCAGGGGAATCCAGGATGGGGTGACTTGAGTGCCTCCCACCAGGGTCTGTTACCCAGAATCCCTTGCAAACCTAAAAAATTGTCAAAAAAACCACATTTTACCCACATTTCTGTGATGGAAAGTTCTGGAATCTGCGTGGATCCACAAATTTCCACCCACCCCGCGTTCCCCAAAGTCCTACGAGAAAAATGGTACCTCACTTGTGTGGGTCGGCCTAGTGCCCGCGTCAGGAAACGGCGCAAAACGCAACGTGGTCACACCTCAATTTTGCAGTGAAAAATGACCCTTTTTTGGCAAAGTAACTAGCTGTAGTTTTTGAACGCTAGCTCTGCCGGCACCTAGGGAAACCTAGCAAACCTATATATTTATGAAAACTAGACACCCAGGGGAATCCAGGATGGTGTGACTTGAGTGCCTCCCACCAGGGTCTGTTACCCAGAATCCCTTGCAAACCTGAAAAATTGACAAAAAAAACACATTTTCCACACATTTCTGTGATGGAAAGATCTGGAATCAGCGTGGATCCACAAATTTCCACCCACCCCGCGTTCCCCAAAGTCCTACGAGAAAAATGGTACCTCACTTGTGCGGGTCGGCCCAGTGCCCGCGACAGGAAACGGCGCAAAGCGCAACGTGGTCACACCTCATTTTTGCAGTGAAAAAGGACCCTTTTATGGCAAAGTGACTTGCTGTAGTTGTTTAACCCTAGCTCTGCCGGCACCTAGGGAAACCTAGCAAACCTATATATTTTTGAAAACTAGACACCCAGGGGAATCCAGGATGGGATGACTTGAGTGCCTCCCACCAGGGTCTGTTACCCAGAATCCCTTGCAAACCAAAAAAAACACATTTTCCACACATTTCTGTGATGGAAAGTTCTGGAATCTACATGGATCCACACATTTCCACCCAGCCCGCGTTCCCCAAAGTCCTACGAGAAAAATGGTACCTTACTTGTGCGGGTCGGCCTAGTGCCCGCGACAGGAAACGGCGCAAAACGCAACGTGGTCACACCTCAATTTTGCAGTGAAAAATGACCCTTTTTTGGCAAAGTGACTAGCTGTAGTTTTTGAACGCTAGCTCTGCCGGCACCTAGGGAAACCTAGCAAACCTATATATTTTTTTAAACTAGACACCCAGTGGAATCAAGGATGGAGTGACTTGAGTGCCTCCCACCAGGGTCTGTTACACAGAATCCCTGGCAAACCTAAAAAATTGTCCCAAAAAAAACATTTTCCCCACATTTCTGTGATGGAAAGTTCTGGAATCAGCGTGGATCCACAAATTTCCACCCACCCCGCGTTCCCCAAAGTCCTACTAGAAAAATGGTACCTCACTTGTGCGGGTCGGCCCAGTGCCCGCGACAGGAAACGGCGCAAAGCGCAACGTGGTCACACCTCATTTTTGCAGTGAAAAATGACCCTTTTTTGGCAAAGTGACTAGCTGTAGTTTTTTAACCCCAGCTCTGCCGGCACCTAGGGAAACCTAGCAAACCAATATATTTTTGAAAACTAGACACCCAGGGGAATCTAGGATGGGGTGACTTGAGTGCCTCCCACCAGGGTCTGTTACCCAGAATCCCTTGCAAACCTAAAAAATTGACAAAAAAACCACTTTTTCCACACATTTCCATGATGGAAAGTTCTGGAATCTGCGTGGATCCACAAATTTCCACCCACCCCGCGTCCCCAAAGTCCTACGAGAAAAATGGTACCTCACTTGTGCGGGTCGGCCTTGTGCCCGCGACAGGAAACGGCGCAAAACGCAACATGGTCACACCTCAATTTTGCAGTGAAAAATTACCCTTTTTTGGCAAAGTGACTAGCTGTAGTTTTTGAACCCTAGCTCTGCCAGCACCTAGGGAAACCTAGCAAACCTATATATTTTTGAAAACTAGACTCCCTGGGGAATCCAGGATAGGGTGACTTGAGTGCCTCCCACCAGAGTCTGTTACCCAAAATCCCTTGCAAACCTAAAAAATTGTCAAAAAAAACACATTTTACCCACATTTCTGTGATGGAAAGTTCTGGAATCTGCGTGGATCCACAAATTTCCACCCGCCCCGCGTTCCTCAAAGTCCTACTAGAAAAATGGTACCTCACTTGTGCGGGTCGGCCTAGTGCCCGCGTCAGGAAACGGCGCAAAATCCAACATGGTCACACCTCAATTTTGCAGTGAAAAATGACCCTTTTTTGGCAAAGTGACTAGCTGTAGTTTTTTAACCCTAGCTCTGCCAGCACCTAGGGAAACCTAGCAAACCTATATATAATTTTAAACACTAGACACCCAGGGGAATCCAGGATGGGGTGACTTGAGTGCCTCCCACCAGGGTATGTTACCCAGAATCCCTAGCAAACCTAAAAAATTGTCAAAAAAACAAATTATCCCCACATTTCTATGATGGAAAATTCTGGAATCTGCGTGGATCCACAAATTTCCACCCACCCCGCATTCCCCAAAGTCCTACGAGAAAAATGGTACCTCACTTGTGCGGGTCGGCCTAGTGCCCGTGACAGGAAACAGCGCAAAACGCAACGTAGTCACATCTCAATTTTGCAGAGAAAAAATTACCCTTTTTTGGCAAAGTGACTAGCTGTAGTTTTTGAACCCTAGCTCTGCCGGCACCTAGGGAAACCTAGCAAACCTATATATTTTTGAATACTAGACACCCGGGGGAATCCAGGAAGGGGTGACTTGAGTGCCTCCCATCAGGGTCTGTTACCCAGAATTCCTAGCAAACCTAAAAATTGTCCAAAAAAACACATTTTCCCAACATTTCTATGATGGAAAGTTCTGGAATCTGCGTGGATCCACAAATTTCCACCCACCCCGCGTTCCCCAATGTCCTACGAGAAAAATGGTACCTCACTTGTGTGGGTCGGCCTAGTGCCCGCGACAGGAAACGGCGCAAAACGCAACATGGTCACACCTCAATTTTGCAGTGAAAAATTACCTTTTTTTTGCAAAGTGCCTAACTGTAGTTTTTGAACCCTAGTTGTGCAGGCACGTAGGGAAACCTACCAAAACCACACATTTCTGAAAACTAGGCACCCGGTGGCCTTCAGGGAGGTATGGCTTGCGTGGATCCCCCAACGTTTTCTTACCCAGAATCCCCTGCAAACCTCAATTTTAGCTGAAAAAATCACTTTTTTCACACATTTTGGTGTGGGAAAGTTGTGGCATCACCGGGCTCACACAAATTTACCACCACCCAGCGTTCCCCCAGGTCTCCCGGTAAAAATGGTGCCTCACTTGTGTGGGAGGCCCAAGTACCCGCGACAGGCAAGGGCCCAAAACGTAGTGAGGCGACATCAAAATGGCCTATCGCAAAACCATCTGGTTTTGCAAGGGGGGTCACTTGGGTTTTTGGCCCGGTGCTCGGCGGCCATCTAGGGAAACCTACCAAAACCATACATTTCTGAAAACTAGACACCCGGGGGCTTCAGGGAGGTATGGCTTGCGTGGATCCCTATTAAAAGTGGGTTCTGATGTGAAAATGATGATCCTTATGCGTAAGTCTAGTTTGAAGTCCTTTATTAGGTTTTAAGCATGGAGAATGATAAACCCACAACCGCTCATCCTGGTGTTCCCGCTGCAACTGTCAAACTCGCAGAAGCACGAGAACTCCAGAATGAATGGCGTATGCAAATCACAACAGCGCCCGAGAACAGGCGCGCGACATAGACAAATTGTCCTTAAAGGAATAAGGACAATTTGTCACCACAACATCATCCCCCTTCTTTTGACAAAAAGAAAGAAGCATTATTAGCAATCAATGACAAAGTAGAATATCATAAAAATGCCACAATAAAACACAAACAATGCAGAGAACAGAAAGAGCATTGGAAAAGAAGCTACATGAAATGATAATTATTGTTTTTGAAAATAAAAGGAGAAAAACAGGAAAGACAGCAGGATAAAAGGAGAAAAGCGGGAAAGACAGCAGGAAAGAAAATACAAACAACTCATGCATCTTATACAAACAACTCATGCATCTTATACAAACAACTCATGCATCTTATACAAACCACTCATGCATCTTTCTCACAAAAGATAAGCACCCACTCCCTCACACAATCAAATAAAACAACTACCCAAGTACAAACATAATGAGAGCTGGCCAGGCAAACAAGATTAAAGTACAGGGTTGAGGCAATCAGTTGAAGTAGTGATATGATGAAAGAAGTACAGGGAGCAGTGAAAGAGTGGAGAACAGGTGTAGACAGAAAAAGCTCAATGAAGTAATGTACAGCAATAGTAAGAAAAATAGCAAAACAGCAAAACACTGAGGAGTAAATGACGAATCCACAAGAGAATAGAACGGTCATTGTAAGTGACGAATCCACGAAAGGGTGGAACGGTCAAACAACTTGTACCACATGAAAAAAATGTGTAAAATGTGCAGATGTGGTAGTACCACATGATACACTGTGTAAAATGCACAGATGTGGTTGTACCACATGAAGCAATGTGTAAAATGCGCAGATGTGGTGTAAATTACCTATGAAGTGTGGGCTTGGCACACTGAACAAAACAAAATGTACATGTGAAGTACCTATGGAGTGTGGACATGGCACACTGAACAAAACAAATGTAAAGTACCTATGAAGTGTGGACATGGCACACTGAACAAAACAAATGTAAAGTACCTATGAAGTGTGGACATGGCACACTGAACAAAGCAAAATGTATAGTACCTATGAAGTGTGGACATGGCACACTGACAAAGCAAATGTAAAGTACTTATGAGGTGTGGACATGGCACACTGAACAAAACAAATGTAAAGTACCTATGAAGTGTGGACATGGCACACTGAACAAAGCAAAATGTAAAGTACCTATGAAGTGTGGACATGGCACACTGAACTTACTGTATATGAAAAATGTAAAACAAAAATTGCAATATTTACGCAGGTATGGCATTTGGCATATAATGCCAGACAGTATAATGTAACACTGTAGAACTGCACCAATCACAAGCTGTATGTAAAGGTGTGACAATTAATCACACGGCAGGAGGAACAAACTAAAAACTGAGCATGCAAAACATGTAATTACTTATTTCAAATATGAATGTAAAGATATTTAGGAAATACTTGTTTTCTTTTTTTTTTAAACATAACTGCTAAGAATATCAGTCCCATGGAGAATACTCAAATAAGATTGTGGTAAGAAATAAAGTGATCAGAGTCACATTGATAATTAGGCTTTTTCAACTATAGTCCTACCAAACGCAAAGGAAAGAAGAAAAACTGCCCCCCCCCCAAAAAAAACAATAGGTTAAAATAATTAAAGTGGTCACCGTAGTCTTGCTGGATAATTCACCCCGTCTGCTGAATAACAATGTCTCACGTTGTAGCTGAAGAATAAGGTTGCTTTGAGATATCGATAAACAGTATGCCTGTTCAAAGACGATTTGCAAACTGCATTGTAGGTCAGAGAGCAGCACTCAGGTTCTCTGATGATCAAATTTAAACATTTTCTAATAAAACAGCTTCATTGAGTGCATACCTTGACAACAAATTTGTGGCTGCCTCGCTTTTTCACTTTCAGAGATGGCCGTAGATTAAAAAGTTAGCAGATGTGTGCACAGGCAGGCTCTTTTTCTCTGAGACTCTCCAGTATTATGATAGGCTGCTAGATTGACAGTTTCTTTTAATTGCAGAATGTGGCAGCTTTGCGTGAAGAATATGATCGCTTTGAGTGCAGAATATGGCCACTTTGCGTGGTGAACGAAGACGTGCTGAAAGTACCTCTTCGGCCACACGCTGGTAACCAGGCAGCAAGGGAAGCACTGGAAGGCGTGTGACGTATTACGCGCTGCCTCTCCACTAGTACCCCTGAAGATTCCATGACATCATCATTAGAAGGAGAGGTGCTTCAGGGAAAAGCGGATCAAAACAGAGACACTGGGAACTCCAAGGAGCAGGCAGGCAGTCCATCAAACCAGCAGTCATCAAAGGATAGGCACTCACCAAGAAACAGCAACACGCTGTTCACCGGTTACACGTTTCTTCTGTTTAAGTTGCTGGCAGCAGACGGGGAACACTTGTGACGGATTTCTTCTTTTCTTCGATTAAAGTATGGTAATTTGCTTTCTATGCGTTTCCAAGTAGGTGGTTCGTAAGGTGGCAGGTGGTAAATTAAAGTGTAGGAGCCGGTCGGTGGGTTTATTCTTTCTCTCTTCTCTCGTCGCTCGTCGCCATATGTTAAAAGTGGGTTCTGATGTGAAAATGATGATCCTTATGCGTAAGTCTAGTTTGAAGTCCTTTATTAGGTTTTAAGCATGGAGAATGAAAAACCCACAACCGCTCATCCTGGTGTTCCCGCTGCAACTGTCAAACTCGCAGAAGCACGAGAACTCCAGAATGAATGGCGTATGCAAATCACAACAGTGCCTGAGAACAGGCGCGCGACATAGACAAATTGTCCTTAAAGGAATAAGGACAATTTGTCACCACAACAATCCCCCAACGTTTCCTTACCCAGAATCCCCTGCAAACCTCAATTTTAGCTGAAAACATCACTTTTTTCACACATTTTGGTGTGGGAAAGTTGTGGCATCACTGGGCTCACACAAATTTACCACCACCCAGCGTTCACCCAGGTCTTCCGGTAAAAATGGTGCCTCACTTGTGTGGGAGGCCCAAGTACCTGCGACAGGCAAGGGCCCAAAACGTAGTGAGGAGACATCAAAATGGCCCATCGCAAAACCACCTGGTTTTGCAAGGGGGGTCACTTGGGTTTTTGGCCCGGTGCTCGGCGGCCATCTAAAGAAACCTACCAAACCCATACATTTCTAAAAACTAGACACCCGGGGGCTTCCAGGGAGGTATGGCTTGGGGGGCAGATTGAGGGCTACTGCCCCTATCTGCCCCCCCGGGGGGGGCAGAAAGTCCACTAGATGCCAGGGATTTTTTTGGGCAAATTTTAATTAGGGTGGGGGCTGTTCAAAACAGGCATGCCAATGCCCCCACCCTAATTAAAATTTGCCTAAAAAAATCCCTGGCGTCTAGTGGGCTTTTTGCCACCCAGAGGGTCAGATTGGGTATTACTGCCCCATCTGTCCCCCGGGGGGGCAGGAAGGCTGTAATTTTTGCGGGGAGGGGGTGGGGGCATGGGCATGGCCGTTTTGGGCAACCCCCACCCTAATTAAAATTTTCCCCAAAAAACTCCCTGGCATCTAGTGGGCTTATTACCCCCCTGGTGGGGCAGATTGGGGCTAATGCCCCCATCTGCCCCCCAGGGGAGGCAGAAAGTCCACTAGGCGCCAGAGAGTTTTTTGGGTAAATTTTAATTAGGGTGGGGGTTGCCCGGTTTGGGCAACCCCCACCCTAATTAAAATTTGCCCTGAAAAATTTCTGGCGTCTAGTAGGCTTTTTGCCCCCCGGGGGGGCAGATTGGGGGCTACTGCCCCATCTGTCCCCCACGGGGGCAGGAAGGCTGTAACTTTTGCAGGGAGGGGGTGGGGGCATGGGCATGTCAGTTTTGGCAAACCCCCAACCTAATTAAAATTTGCCCCAAAATAATCCCTGGCATCTAGTGGGCTTTTTACCCCTCCAACAGGGCAGATTGGGGGCTGATGCCCCCATCTGCCCCCAGAGGAGGCAGAAAGTCCACTAGATGCCAGGGAGTTTTTGGGGCAAATTTTAATTAGGGTGGGGGCTGCCCAAAACGGGTATGCCAATGCCCCCACCCTAATTAAAATTTGCCCCAAAAATCCCTGGTGTCTAGTGGGCATTTTTCCCCCCCAGGGTGGCAGACTGGGGGCTACTGTGCCATCTGCCCCCCAGGGGGGCAGGAAGGCTGTAATTTTTGTGGGGGTGGGGGCATGGATATGCCCTTTTTGGAACCCCCACCCTAATACAAATTTGCCCCCAAAAAATCCCTGGCATCTAGTGGGATTTTTGCCCCCCCCGGTGGGGCAGATTGGCGGCTAAAGCCCCCATCTGCCCCCCAGGGGGGCAGGAAGGCTGTTATTTTTGCGGGGGAGGGGGGTGGGGGCATGGGCATGCCCGTTTTGGGAGCCCCCACCCTAATTCAAATTTGCCCCCAAAAAAACCCTGGCATCTAGTGGGCTTTTTGTACCCCCCCGGCAAGGCAGATTTGCGGCTAATGGCCCCATCTGCCCCCCAGGGGGGCAGAAAGTCCACTAGACGCCAGGGAGTTTTTGGGACAAATTTTAATTAGGGTGGGGGCTGCCCAAAACGGGCATGCCAATGCCCCCACCCTAATTAAAAGTTGCCAAAAAGAATCCCTGACGTCTAGTGGGCTTTTTGCCCCTCTGGGGGGGCAGATTGGGGGCTACTGCCCCATCTGCCCCTCAGGGGGGGCAGAAAGGCTGTCATTTTTGCGGAGAGTGGGTGGGGGCATGGGCATGAGTTTAAGTTTGAGTTTAAAGCATTTATAGATCGCACGTTCACCTGGCGGTTTCATGGCGCTGTAGTGTACAGAACCCAGAGAACAAGAAGATCAGGGGGGAGGCAGAACAAGACAGTTACAGTGGGAAGGCTTGTGCGAAGAGAAAAGTTTTTAGCGCCTTTTGGAAGAGTGAGTATTGAGCAGAAGATCTGAGGTGGGCGGGGAGAGAATTCCAAAAAGCGGGGGCAAGTGTGGAAAATATTGTTTCCCCCCACTTTTTACGCCTAAAGCGGGGAACTGCCAACAAATGTTGGGAGGATGAGCGCAGCTCCCTAACGGGGGCGTAGACTTTAATTTCTAAAGAAATGAAAGCAGGGGCTGCGCCAATCCTAGCCTGAAAAGTAATACAGCCCATCTTGAACTGAGCTCGTTCTCGGATAGGGAGCCAGTGCAAGGACCTGAGGAGAGGGGTGACATGGTGGAACTTAGCCAGATTATAAACCAGGCGGGCATGCCCATATTGGGCAGCCCCCACCACAAATAATAAAGAAAAAATTAATCCCTGTTGTATAGTGGGCTTTCTGCCCCCCGGGGGGCAGATTAGGGGCTACTGCTCCCAACTGCCCCCCAGGGGGGGCAGAAAGGCTGTACATTATGCGGGGTGGGGGCATGGACATGCCCTTCATGGGCAGCCCCCACCCTCCTGGGGCGATCCCCAAGCAGGGATCCACTGGGGAGGGGTACCATTGGAAAGGGGAGATTCTCCCCTTTCCAATGATACTGCTCCTGTCTTTCTACGTGCCCGGGGGGCTGAGATAGCCCCCTGAGCACATACAAAGTGAAACTGAAATGAGCCTAAAGGCTCATTTCAGTTTTGGTTTCTGTGCAATGAAGACAGCGCGACGTGCGCGCTGATCTTCATTGCACAGAAACCAGGGAGGGGGACTCGGGAGCTGGGGAAGCTCTTCCCCAGCTCCCAAAGTCAAAGGGATTAAATAAAAATCCCTCTGCTGTCTGCAGCAGAGGGATTTCGTGCCCCTGGCCTCATGACTGAATGGTTCCGTCATGAGCACAGGGGCACCGATGCTCATGACGAAAACATTCCGTCATGAGCATCGAAGGGGTTAATATGAGTTAATTATGAGTTAACACCCCGACCGCCATAGAAGCGGAAAACAACCGCCCGCCGGCACCGTGGGAAAACCGGCGGCCAAATTAGGATTAACCGCCCCAAAAATCTGACCGCAGCGGTACAAGGCCAAGAAAAAACGCCCGTAGCGGGTGGAGATGGCCAAAATCCGTCTGCGGCGGTCAGAATCGCAGCGGAAAAACACCAACCAGCCGCAAGTATAGAGGAGACACCGCACTGGAAATTAGGATATCCCAGACGGTCCCGCGGTACGTACCGCTGTCTCTGACCGCCGCGGTCGCACAATGGGATGAATGGAAGAGCTGAAGCACAGCCACCGCGGCGGATGAACCGTAAAAAATATGGGCCAAAACCCCACAAGAAGGCCAAAAAGTGCACACAGAAAACTAGCCATGTCCCCCAAATACACAAAACACACCCCAATGACAGAACCCAAACTAAACTGAGAAAAATCCAAATGTTAAGTCTTTCAGTATTCACAGAAGGCATTTAGGAGTCCTAAAGTTAGGAGTCCTAACTTCTGTGAATACCGAAATGAGTAAGTGCCTTCTGTGAGTACCAAAATGAGTAAGTGCCTTCTGTGAATACCAAAATGGTAGTAAGTTTAAGATTTTGTCTTAAGTTAGTTCTGTGAATCGGGCCCTCAGAGTGGAACCACAGCTTTTTGGTAGCCTTGTCCAATAGACACCATTAGCCACAAGGACACAAATGTGGGCAAGGATAGTTCAAAGGGTCAATGCAGTAGGGACCAGCCCAAGATCAAAAAAGGAGATAATGAAGCTTGGGCATGATCTGAAGAGGGTGGTCAAGGAGAGGAGGAGCAAGAACCATGAGCTGGCTCAGAGGACTGGCGGTGGCCCTCCCATTCCACAAAAACCATTCACACAATGGGAGGAGAAGGTGCTTGCCATACTGCATCCAGAGAGTCTCACTGGAGTAGGCGGGGGAGTGGTGGTTGGTAAGTACAAACAAATGACTACCGCCACTCTGCTATGTACTTGCTTGCACAACTACAAAGCTACACCACCTAGGACACATACCATCCATCTGCACCCCAAACATAGATACCAACATAACCATGGGGGCATGTGTACAGGCAGACAGCACTACAACACCCACCAGGTCCCCGGTCCCACAGCCTAGCAAGATGGATCCCTCCCACCACCCCACCCAGAAGCATGTGTCAGTCATTACACAACCCTCATCAAAGTCACAGGTAGGTAGCCATCTTCACAGTGAGTATGTCTGGGGGTGGGGGGGCCTGCACCGCTACTCCCACCATGCCCCCTGTCCCACAGCCTAGCAAGATGGATCCCTCCCACCACCCCATGCAGAAGCATGTGTCAGCCATTACACAACCCACATCAAACTCACAGGTAGGTAGCCATCTTCTCTGGGAGGGAGTCTGGGGGTGAGGGGCCTACATCACTACTCCCAACATCCCCTCTGCCCCACAGCCTAGCAAGATGGATCATTACCACCACCCCACCCAGAAGCAGTTGGAAGCCATTGCAGTACACCAAACAAACTTACAAGTAGGTAGCCATCTTTACAATGAGGGTGTCTGGGGGTGGGAGGCCTGCACCCCTACTCCCAACATCCCCTTAGCAGGATAGAGCCCTCCCCGACCGAGGAGCATTTGAAAGCAATTGCAAATGCTACCTACCTGTAAGTTTGCTTGGTGTACTGCAATGGCTTCCAAATGCCACTGGAATCAAGCTATTCTGGATGAAGAGGGGTGAAACCCTGAAACCGGTCCTAGGATGCTTGTTTCCAGTCCAGGGAGGACCTGGCCTGGCAGTTCGGGCTGGACTGTTCCCATAGGGCACAGGGTAAAGACTGATTTGCATATGGCTGGGTCCAAACTGGAATGGCATGGTGAGCAAAAAAACTATGGATTTCGGCCCAGATCTCTGTACTGGGGTGAATGTATGACATTGTTCTGCATTCTGTCCATCAACAGTTCTTTTTGCATACACCAAATCAAATACATAAGTGACATGTGAGTGGGTACAGGCAAATCTATGTTACACTCACACAAACAAGGCATGTGTAGCCATCATTGGACTGAATTGAGCATTGGCATCGTGTTCACAATGGTGTGCCATTGAACATGTTGGCACAGTGCACTGTTGATGTTGGACAGATGGCCATCGCCATTGTATGGCTCCCAAATCGCGGTAGCTACCAAGTGTTGTAGTGAGAGGCATGGAGACATGGGGAAATGGTGGATGGCATGCTCCGTCACCTAAATCGCGGTACCTCGTGTCAATGCATGGCACCCAAATCATGGTAGCTACCGCCTGGCCCCGGTGGTGTATCACCAGCACCCCATTCACACAAGTGCGGTAGTCATAGGCATGGAGACATGTGAAAATGATGGTTGGCATGCTCCACCACTAAAATCGCAGTAGCGCACACTGGGCCCCTACGGTTTGTCACCACCATGGAGCTCGCGCTAGAGCCAATGCAAAGCTCAATAGCGGTGGCATGATGCAAATTTGAAGATCACGGTAGGCGTGCTCTACCACTGCAGAGGCGGACATTGACTGCATTTGAAAGATGCACCATCGGGGTAGCTCACCCAGGGCCCCAGCGTTGTATCACCGCCATGGAGCATGCCCTTACAACCAATGGGAGCCATGATTGTGGTGACATGATGCAATTTTGAAGATCGCGGTAGGCGTGCTCTGCCACCACGGAGGCGGTCATTGGATGCATTTGAAAGAGGCAGACCTGGACCACCAATTGCTGCAGCTTGGAACCTTTGAAACGACCTCAGGGGGGTATATATGTGGGAGTGAGCCTCACATTGCCACTGCTCCCAGAGCCTGCTGCCTGAGACCCCTCACCTGCTGCTGCCTCCAGAGCCTGCTGCCTGAGACCCATCACCTGCTGCTGCCTCCAGGAACTGCTGCCTGAGACCCCTCACCTGCTGATGCCTCCAGAGCCTGCTGCTTGAGACCCCTCAGCTGCTGCTGCCTCCAGGGACTGCTGCCTGAGACCCCTCACCTGCTGCTGCCTCCAGAGCCTGCTGCCTGAGACCCCTCACCTGCTGCTGCCTCCAGGGACTGCTGCCTGAGACCCCTCACCTGCTGCTGCCTCCAGGGACTGCTGCCTGAAACCCCTCACCACCAAAATCCCCTGCTGTTGTCTCACGTCCACAGTGATGGCAAGGACAGAGAAGATCCGTGCCGTGCAAGGAGCTGGAGGTCCTGGTGGACGAGGTGCTCACACAGTACCCAAGGCTATATGGTGCCCCAAATGTCGTGGTAAGTCTTCAACAGTGGTGGGGTAGGGCAGGAGGCCACACATGTAGTTGGACTGATGCAGTATGTGCCTGGGAGTGTGGGGTAGTGTTATGCACTGCCTGACATGCTGTCTCCAGTGGGAGGGTGTGTGTACCCAATGCCACAGTTTTGCCTCCCTGCACATGTAAGTATGAGTGACCTGTGTTGTGTTGTCAGCCATACAGTGACACAGAAGGTTGTTCATGCTGTAGTCAAGACAGTGATTGCTTGGCTGGATGGCTGTGTGTGCCCCTGTAGTCCATCTCAGTGTGAGCCCAGCTGGCCTGCACAGTCCCCGCCTACAAAGACAAGTACAACTCACTTAACTTACAGAGTATAACATCAGTCTTTTCACATAGCACTCCAGCTATGGTCCATCTCAGCACTGTAGTCTGTGAGGGATAAAAATAAGTAGATTTCCTGTATATAAGGAGTATCGGACCTATATTATGTTAGCATGATGCATCGATACATATACTCCCTGTTTGATATATGCTTTTGCTTGGAGGATACTCGTTTATTTCCTCCCTGTATATGTATTGCTAAAAGAGTAGGCCAAGAACCATACAGATGCCATCTTCTAAACATATGCTCGAACAAGGTCGTAATCACGTGTTGATCATGTGCAGTTGTCAGGCCCCAGTTCATCTGAGTTACTGGTAGCAGCTGAAGGTAGGCTGTTTTACTCGAATGTTCTAAGACTCAAGGTCTCATCTGGCTTTGGGGGCGATAAGCGCATTCCTGGAGGCGCTGTGTCTACACTCCCAGGCACCAAGACGAAAGGGAGTCATCCCTCCTGACCTCATCAGTAATAGAAAGTCAAGCCTGGTGTGTGCCATATATGGTCCTTCCCTGGTCCTCAAGGGCCAACTGGTATTTTTCCTTTTACAGAGATTGTATGTGTTGAACCGAAAAGTATATAACCTCATGTTTGAATATGAGCCAACAGTCTTCTCGGCGCACCTGACGGGTGAGGTTTGGAGAGGCTCCTCTATAGAGTATTTTGTTTAATAAACGATTGAACCTTCTTCACTGCCAACGGACTGGTTATTTGGTAATGGTATTGGGACTATTGGTAGGTATAGTCCTTTAGTTTATTTTTATGGTACATCAGTTGGCGACTCCGCTGGGACTCCGTGACTGGGTCGTCCTCCCCGTAAATGGGTGGTAAGGACAATTGGTAATTCTGGTCGAGCGGGTGGACGGAAAAAGGGTCCTTTGAAATTTAGCCATCTTTGGTATGAACTTACTCCGCTCTCACGATCAGAGTATCCCCAGCTGCTAGTGACCCTTCACCGGAGTCCTACGGGCATAACCCAGGAACTGACCGTGTTGGTCTTCAGGAGTTGGCAGTGGAGAACACGCAATTGTACCTGTGTGCACCAGGTGAGTGGAATTGTTTTGATGTTCTTGGCATGCACTGTTGAGCAGTGCTTTTGAAGCAGTTAACTGTGTAAGTATTTTATGGGCACTGTACCACGGAGAATCTTGGGGGTCTGGCGGGGCAGCATTGTGGTGGCTGCACGTATAGATGCTTCACAGACCTTTTGTGAATAATAGAGATGCCAATCGGACACCCGGTGTGGCATGTGTGGTGCGCGTCCGGCCGGACTTCTCTCGGAAAAGCCTGTGGCTGTACCTGGGTAGCCTTGGGAACAAATAGTCCCAAGAGTGAACCAGGAAGGCTGCGGGATGGTCTGTAGGTCGGTCTGTGGTTATACCTGTCTGACGGTCTCTTGGTAGTCTTTGGACTGCTTGATTTTGGTATCTGTCGGTCTTGGAATTTGAATTTGATTGATTCTCCACAAACAGGAGTCGACAGGCTCTGTTCTTTGTTTGAAAAGGTGTCATTTTGAATATCTTTGTATGTATATATATATATTATTGTCTTGTGTATGTTTGAATGAGCGTGAGGTTGTATGTTTTGCGAATGTTTGAACATGGCCATGTTAGGAAGTTTATTTTTATCATTGAATGAGGAACGCATGGCGGCAATAATCATGCCGTGTTTTAGCAAATTGAGTTGTTTTAGATGTTGTTGCCGCCCTAATGATACGCGTTTGGCTGAAAGTCAACCTGCCCCGCCTGAGGGCAGCCCAAGTTATGATATGTGTGTAAAGCATGGTATTACACCTCTCTTGTTTAATACACTATGGCATAAATATACTAAAGATAATGTGGAATTACAATGGCCCTTAACCGGGTCTTTTGATGAAAAAAAGATACATTTTCTGCAGGATCGATTATTTTCCAAACGTAGTCGACAGTCAATGTTTGACTCCCTCAGCCTGTGACAGAAGGAAGCAAAGCGTAGACGTATGCGGGAGGAGAAAGTATGTAGGATGAAAGGAAATCAGACGATTACGCAGAAAGCTATAGCTTATGATAAAGCACAAACTTAACAAGGGATTGATTGTGCAGACAGACAATTTAGATTGCAAGTGGATAAGACCTATGTGGCTAGGACTGAAGCGGAAGATGATATAGAGGATTTATTGGATATTCGTCCACCTCCACCTTATGCTTCGCAGCGTATATATCCCGTTGTTCCCCCGACTCTAGTACAGGCCCCTTCAGTTTCTGCCCCTGTTGTTTCCTCTTCCCTTGCCTCCCCGGTAACGTCCTCTGTTTTGTTTCCCTCAGTGTCTGAGACGGCTACTTTATTGCCTGTTACAATGCCGTCTTCTGCTACGCCCATAGCTGTTTTGTCTCCCCCCACCCCGTGTGGGCCTCCCTTTCTGCGAGCACGACCCCATCTCCAGCTGTTTCGACTCCATTTCGTGCTCCGGGGGATTTCGATGCACGGAGGTTGTTTACCCGTTCGGCTGTAGGACCGAATGAGAAACAGATGATTGAGAATCAGTCATCCCAGTGGATGCGACAGCCTATTTACACTATAACTGATATATGGAACGCGCTTCGAGACTATGAGCCTGTTATGCAGCAACATGCCTTGAAACACATGACTGCACGTATTATTACTCTCTGGGAACAGTGTTTTCCAGGAGGGATGGCCCCCCAAGTGATGTATGACATCCGGGACAGGGTTCATAAGTCTGAACTTAGCCCACATGAAGTGTATAGAAATGTGGAGGTTTTATTAAATTATCGAGAAAGGATGCATCAAAAGTGTCCCTGATGGGACACTCAGCATCCTATGCGAGAAGTTCACCCTATCTTTCATCCTGAAATACCGGAACTAAAGGATGACCATGGCATGGTGACTAGACCTCATGTAGAGGCCCGAGTGCAGAAGCAATGGGTTTACACCCCCTGGAAGAGGAGCGAAGTCCTCTCCCTAAAATCACAATTACCCGACCCCCATAAGAATCCCACAGCTTATTATAAAGAACTCATGACCTTAGCTGACATAGAGCTATTTTTTGCATTGTTAGTTCCCGTTGACGTATGTCGTCAGGTGCATGATCAGGACCATGCTCAAGAATTCGGTGGAACATGGGAGCAGATAAAAGATTGGGACAAGGATCGTAAGCCTGGAGATAAGCTGAAACCTGAATTATCACTTACATGCATTCCTTCATTCCGCCTCGTAAGGTGGATTGGGACAAATTGACCGCATGTAAGCAGAAGAAAGATGAAAGTGTTTCTGATTTTTTCACTAGATTTGAGGGCGTATTTATTGATTTTAGTGGACAGGATTTATCGTTGGATGGCGGTATACGATTATTTATTAATCGTTTTGTGACCAATTTGTTACCAGAAGTCTCTGCACGGCTACAAGCCACTGAAAGTACCTGGACCACTTCCACGCCCTCGGTAATATTGAGTATGGCCCAATATTGCAAACATAGAGAAAATGAGAGTAAGGATAAGACGGAAAAGAGAACGAAGGATCTTAAAACACAGGTGTTGTTGCAACAAGTTGTTCAAGGACGAGGCAGAGAGAGAGGCGGTAGAGGGTTTGTCCCGAGGGGGGTGGGAACGTTACGAGGCAGACGGCCGGCTGTCGTCTTGGGAGTAAATCAGTGTGCTTATTGTAAGGAGGAAGGGCATTGGCGATTTCAGTGTCCGTTGTTGCTGGCCCAGAATGGGGGTATGAGAAGTAGAGGAAGAGGTCGGGGAAGTGTGGATTGCAGCGATATGCGACGAGAAGAGGTGACGCACGTTGGACAAGAAAATAATTACTTTGATAATCCAAGTGGTAGGCAGTATTATAATGAGGAGTGTGCAATGGACACGACCGATGGGTATGCTTATACATAGGATAGCCATGGACAGAGTGAGGGCCAGGTGTCAGTACCCGTTGATCAGCAAGGACCTTATGTAGAGGCGCATTTGATGGGGACATCTGAAAAGTTTTTAGTTGATACGGGTGCAATGAATAGTTCTATTTCTCGTTCCCTGGTCCTAGGGGCTGCTCTGTCCGGGCACAACAATGTTTCAGTAGGATTCTCTGGAATTCCGGTAGTGAGCCCCATCTCCAAACCTATTCCTTTTACAATTGGTCCTGCTACAATAGACTCCCCGTTTCTTTTGACTTCCAATTGTGGCGAAAATTTGTTGGGCTTAGATTTGTTGAAGAAATTACATGCTCAGATTCATTGTTCACCCAGATGGTGTTTACTTGACTATTAATTCCCTTGGGAAGCATACTTTGCAGTGTTTCACTAAAGATGAACCCCTCTCTCCTGAGTTTGCTGTTATTCCAGTAACATTGTGGGCCACTGGTGCCACAGATGTAGGATTATTAAAGATTCCGCCCATTTTTATTACTTTGAAGCAAAATGCTCGGCTTCCTCGTATACCTCAGTACAAAATTTCTACGGCAGGCGAGAAGGCTTTGCTCTCCATCATACAAGTTTTGGTAAAAAGGGGTGTGGTGGAAGAGACAGCTGCTAATGTGTGTAACATCCCCATTTTGCCTATGTTAAAGAGAGCCCCTGTTGGAAGCGATCCTGATTATGTTGATACCTATCGTTTTGTTATTGATTTGCATGAAATTAATAAAATAGTGGTGCCCCAATACCCTGTGGTTTCAGACATCACTACTATTCTCACTATGATTCCTCCTACTGCTAAATATTTCTCTGTGATTGATTTAAAGAATGCTTTCTTTAGCATTCCGATTCATCCTGATAGCCGCCATATTTTTGGCTTCTCATTGTCTGGTCGCAGCTTCCGGTTCTGCCGCGCTCCCCATGGGTACACAGAGAGTCCTAGTATTTATAGTCAAGCTTTGAAAACATTGTTGGATGATTTGGTCTTGCCCCCTAGTAATGTGCTCTTGCAATACTTAGATGATTTGTTAGTGGCTTCTGATACCGAGGAGAGTTATAAGAAGGCCACCGTACAATTATTGTCTCATTTGGCTGCTAATGGCAATAAAGTATCCCTTTCTAAATTTCAATAATGTCGACAGGAGGTGACCTATCTCGATCATCTACTGTCGAAGGAGGGGAGAAGACTGACCCCTGAGCGTGTGACTATCATTTTTAATATGTCTGTACCTCGTACTCAGCATGATGTTCGTGCATTTCTCGACATAACTTCTTACTGTCACCAATGGATCCCTAATTTTTCCCTTCTTACTAAACCTCTTCTGTATTTAACCACTAAAGATGTGCATGAACCTTTACCCTGGACTGATGCTTGTCAAGATGCTTTTGACTCTTTGAAATCTGCGCTTTGTTCGGCACCTGTTCTTGGTACTCCTGACTACCGAAGGTTGCTCGGTTTCTGTGCTAACACAAGGGTTTGGTGGTAAGCAGAGTCCTTGTGCCTATTTCTCGGCGGTGTTAGATAACGTCGCCAGAGCACTCCCTAGCTGTTTAAGAGCTACTGCTGCGGTTGCGGTGGCTATTCAACAGTTGGAAGGGCTCGTTCTGAACACTGACCTCACAGTGATGGTACCGCACGCTGTGGATACATTATTGAACAAAACAAAGACCCAGCACCTTACGAGTGCACGTCTTACCGGATATGAATTGACTTTGTTTGCTCCACATATTACAATTAAACGATGTGCCACTCTGAATCCTGCTACGTTACTACCCCTCCCTTCGAATGAAAAGAACAATGATGTTCATGATTGTATATTTCGGACTGAGGAAGAAACGAAGGGACGGGTAGACCTGACAATCCTCTATCTGACCCTCAAGGGGAGTTGTACGTCGATGGCTCTTGTTTGAATTTACCAGATGGCACGACAACTGCTGCATATGCGATAACTACTCTTCATACTATAGTGGAGGCTTCTCGAGTACCCTATCAGTCAGCAAAGGCGGCTGAATTAGTGGCATTGTTTCAGGCCTGTGAGTTAAGTGAAGGACTGAGCGTAAATATTTACACCGACAGCCAGTACGCCTTTGGCGTGGCTCATAGTTTCATCCGACTTTGGGCAGAAAGAGGTTTTCTCACTTCTCATGGTCAGCGAATACAGCATGGCCCCTTGATTTTGAGATTATTGACAGCCTTGACGTTACCAGAAATAGTGGCTGTAGTCAAATGTAGTACACACAAGGCAGTGGTTGATGCAGTGGGGAAGGGTAATGCCTTTGCCGATCAAATAGCTAAGGAAACTGTGAAATCCAAATTGACCTCAATGGTTGTGACTAGCTCTGCTAGGTGGGTGGCTGAAACAGAGATGTTTGATAATACCATGGAGAGTGTCCGAGAAATACAGAAAGAAGCTACCCCTATTGAACTGGCTCACTGGAAAGAGCGAATTGGGAGATTAGATGCAGATGGTTGTTGGATTGATCAGACAGAAAAGCAGCAGTGGCTATTGCCTAATGCATTAGTGAATGCGGTGGTGACAATGGCACATGGTTCAGCTCCTATTGGGGTGAAAGGTATTTGTACATTATTATATCCTGTATGGTACAATCCCAATATTTCTAGGACCGCTGCTCATTTGGTACAATATTGCATGGTTTGCTTACGACATAATCCAGGGGGCAGGGAGCCTGTTCTGAGTGGAAACTTCGCACCACCCTCTTTACCTTTTGGGGTGCTTCAAATGGATTATATCCAGCCGGAGCACGTTAACAATTTGAAGTATGTCCTTGGCGTAGTATGTGCTTTCAGTAAATGGGTGGAAGCCTACCCGACAAAAGAAAACACTGCTTTGGCAACGAGTATTTCCCTCGCTACGGATTGCCTCGTGTGATCTGCAGAACTCATCACACATATGTGTAATGGACTACAGATTAAACAGAAATTCCATTTGGTCGAGAAGTATAATGGGATATTAAAGCTCAAATTGGCTAAAATTCAAGAAAGTACTGCATTGAGATGGCCAGATACTCTACCGCTGGCATTAATGTCAATACGAGTTACACCACATTCTCATTCTGGTTTATCCCCGTATGAGGTCATTTTTGGGCACCCTGCTAATGTTTGGGGCGTCCGAGACCTAGAACGTTTCGTGATATAGAGTATTCTATGCTGACAAACTATTTGTATGCTTTGACTAAAGATCTTCGTTCCATTCATCAACAGGTCTCAGCAGTTTTGCAGCCCCTGCCGGAGGGTCCTGGACATTACTTGGAACCAGGACAGTGGGTTCTGGTCCGTAACTATCAGCGAAAATCCAGCTTGGATCCTCGTTGGTCTGAACCGTTTCAAGTCTTGTTGGCCACGCGGACGGCGCTAAAAGTGAACGGCAAGTGACACTGGATTAATGTGTCACATCTGAAAAAACTACCCCTCCCACTTCCATATGATCAGCAAATCCAGGACAGGGTTCTAACTCAGGAAAGTGAGCGAGTTCCTCAATTCATCCCTTTTTCTGACGCCCTGGTAATTGGAGAAGGGCAAGGAGAAGGTGCACCAGGCTCGGAAGGGGCTCTGTCATCAGCACAATTGATCGCCCCAGATTCTGTTGTTCCTACAGCTAACCCAGAGGCTCGCAGTGCCCCTGTTTCACCGGATTCGTCATCCTCTGTTTTGTTCTCTGATCAAGAAGTGCCAGGCCATACTCGATACAACCTGCGGCCCAGAAAACAACACGGTACACCAGGTGAACATGGTAGGAGATAGGGAGAGACTTGAGTGATAGGGTACAGACCTGTGCTATGAATGTCTGTTAGATACGCTTCTGGTGTACTGAGCGAGACACTGGACTGAACACGCTGAGAGCCTTGAACATTTGTTTGCTCTGTTCAGAAAGAAAGACTGAATTTCATGTTCAAAGGGGCCCAGGTTGTGTTTTCTTCAAGGGTTGTGTCAGAACATAACTCCAACGTGAGAAGTTTGTTTTGGTATTATCTGTGATGAACAATAGGAGCCTGCCTGTGAGGCTCTAAACGGACACAGGAAAGACGCACCCTCTGGCAGGTTGGACTGCATTGCCCTAGTTTATTGTTGGACTTTTAGTTAGCATGTATCCCTTTGCTTGTTTTGTTCCTGAAGAGGAACGTCCTTTTGTACCACGCTATTTTCCTACATATATGCCTGTTTTTTCTAGTTGGACCAACCGTGTTAAAATTGCATTTATAGCCACTATAGCAATATTGCTAATTATATTACTGGGAGTATTCATATATTTAGAATTTCGCCACCCTATGCATACTTTTTTAGGAACAACTAGCCGTCTTTCATCGATTAATTGACCACCAATTACCAGTTCAGCCACTTCCTTTGTGACCTGACATGAGTGTTCTGGTTGAGATCTTACTTTTTGCCGCATTGGTTTATGTTTTGTGCGTTAGCTTCATGAACCTCTCTGTGTGTTGACGGTACGAGGCTGCAGCCAGTGTTATGGCTTCGACATATGGGCTCCATCGAATATCTGCAGTGCTATTAATTTTCTGCCACAGGGTACAGGTTCTACAGTAAGGAATGCACATGTTTTTACAAGATGCAATGATGTTGGAAGGAAACCATATATCAGAACTTGGGCTCTCCATTTAGAGATCATTATCGACTACATTCGTAAGATAGATTGTATCGAAGCAAGAGAACAAATGTCTCCATAAGCCCCTTGGGGCCTAATATATTTTTATTCTCTTTGCCAAAAGTGGTTGTAATTTGAACAGTATTTTATGAACCGGCTTATGTACTGATAGGTCAATGCATAAAATATGGAATCGTCATGGGTCGCAGAAGAACCTGCCCAATTAATATTCATTTGACAGGTCACAATTTTCAACGCCCTTTCATTGGCTGCAATCATGAGGGGTATGGTGGCCTACGATGGTCAACAGACCACCATCCCTATAAGTGCATTACACCCATGTTCATGATCACTAAACGGCGGTGCTTATTAAAAAATATATGGTTTCCTTTTTGGTACAGGCTACCAACAAAATTGCTTTGGGCAATGGGTCGTAAGGGGACCCCTTCTCTTAGTGAATCAGGTGCAAGAGGAGTCGAATCAGAGGAGAGGAGCGAATCAGGGGAGAGGAGTTGGCCTAACAGCTAGGGCGCTCTACCTTGGACTTGGGGACCTGGGTTCAAGTCTCGGTAATGACGCTGAACATCCTGTGATTCTGGGTAAATCACTTAATCTCCCCGTGCCTAACAAAAAATGAATGTGTGTCCTCATGTAACGTAACTGGTGCTATGTAAAGCGCTCTGATGCCTGATTGGATTTGGGTCAAGTTCGCGCTATATAAAATTCTGCAAAAAAAAAAAAACTACCCCACCTCCTGAACATGTGTTTCATACTTTAGCCCCTCGTAAGGAAAGGCATCGTCATACCTATGTGAAAAACGCATTCATTGAAATGCTTCATCAAGCACACAGTGCCACAAATGCTACAAATTGCTGGGTTTGTGGTCTCTTACCATCTGTTATGCACAAGCACGACTTATTTATATCCCTACCTTTGTCTCATCTGGGAAGTTGCGAGGCTTGGTTCAAATTGCTTTCTATGATGTATATGCATTACACTGTGGACGCTCTAAGGTTTTCAGAGAAGGATTATGAAATGATTTTAGTATATATTGAGGTTCATCAAGTATTCAACCCCGAAGGGAATAATGGAGAGGGAACCTTAGCTCCGAATGCTTGTGTGAATATGTATATAACGTATGAAAATACCACTTGGTTGAAAAATGAAATTTTGGACTTTGTTGAATTCAATTTCACTCAATATTTTCGACACTTTCAGGACCGTAATGTGAATGAAGATAGGGCTATTCCAGTGTCTGTATTATTAAACAGTACCTCTACATTTGTGTTCAAGGAGTAGGGTACATATCAGTAGGAGAAAGCTGATGTAATTACACTTATCAGTTGCGTACCTTGAGCAGCCCTCCTTTGTTAACCCCTGCTAATGTATATTTTGTCTGTGGAGAAAGTGCCTATACTTGGCTTCCGCGAGGTTGGACTGGACGTTGCTACCTATCCTTCCTGTACCCTCCAGTTTATATTGCCCCTTCTAATGATTACAAGGATCACTGACTAGATAAACGTAGCGTGCTTATTAGGAGAAATAAAAGGGTGATAGATACCCCCGATATAGATCAGACCGATACTCCACTGCAGTATTTCACCGACATTATGAAGGGAGTGTTACCCTTTTGGCGGCCTATGCTTACTAGCTGAGAAGTACGACGTTTGTCTAGAGTAGTTGAAGGGGTAATTAACACTACTGCAGGAATATTGACCAATATACCAGTAGAGCTACAGGCGACCAGACTCATTTCGCTTCAAAACCGTAAGGTTTTGGACGTTATCTTGGCAGATCGAGGAGGATCATGCCGTGTGATCGGCAGCTCTTGCTGTGTTTATATTCCTGACTCCGCCCCCTCTGTTCATTTGACTATACAGAAGCTACATTGTTTAGCTTCCGAGATACATGTAGAAACTGGTACGTGGTCCCTCTCTGGTTGGTTCTGGGGTCGCTGTCTACTTGGGGATGGAAAATGTTGATGGTGCTGGCATGTATAGCCGGTATCATATTCATGTGTTGTGTTTGTGTACAATGTGGACCTGCATGTTGCTCTTATTGCACGACAAAACTCATTTCCTCTGTGTCTGGTCCATCCCCAACAGCGGTAAAAGTTCAGCTAGTCCAGCAGGAGCTCAAAGATTTAATGCAGATTGATGAGGGAATATTTGAAGATTGAACTGTTTTCGTTAGCTACATCATGCTAAAAGGGCCGTTCTGAGGGATAAAAAAAAGGAGATTTCCCGTATATAAGGAGTATCGGACCTATATTATGTTAGCATGATGCATCGATACATATACTCCCTGTTTGATATATATGCTTTTGCTTGGAGGAAACTCGTTTATTTCCTCCCTGTATATCTATTGCTAAAAGAGTAGGCAGAGAACCATACAGATGCCATCTTCTGAACATATGCTCGAACAAGGGCCGTGATTACGTGTTGATCACATGCAGTTGTCAGGCCCCAGTTCATCTGAGTTACTGGTAGCAGCTGAAGGTAGGCTGTTTTACTCGACTGTTCTAAGACTCAATGTCGCATCTGGCTTTGGGGGCGATAAGCGCATTCCTGGAGGCGCCGTGTCTACACTCCCAGGCACCAAGACGAAAGGGAGTCACCCCTCCTGACCTCATCAGTAATAGATAGTCAAGCCTTTGAACTGGTCTGATGAGGGTCATATATGGTCCTTCCCTGGAGCTCGAGGGCCAACTGGTATTTTTCCTTTTACAGCGATTGTATGTGTTGAACCAAAAAGTATATAACCTCATGTTTGAATATGAGCCAACAGTCTTCTCGGTGCACCTGATGGGTGAGGTTCGGAGAGGCTCCTCTATAGAGTATTTTGTTTAATAAACGATTGAACCTTCTTCACTGCCAACTGACTGGTTATTTGGAAATGGTATTGGGACTATTGGTAGGTATAGTCCTTTAGTTTATTTTTATGGTACATCAGTCTGCACACAACTGCCCTTGTGAATGGCATTTTGTATTTGTGAGATCATGTCTCTCCATGTGACCACTTTGACACATTCACATATTCACAGGACAGGGACATTGATGGCTGCGCAGTCTTGGACACAGTGAGTCTACCCCAAACACAGGTTGACATGTGATGTATGTGTTGCTCAAGCCAACAATGGACTGGAGATGTGGGCAGGCTATATGGGTGTTTCGGTGCTGGCATCCTGCATGTGTGTGAGATGTGCAGGGACTGTGTTCCCCCTCACAGCTGCATGCTTTAACATCAGCTTTTCCCATGCAGGGGTCCCATGTGAGCTGTACTATAGTCTCTGATTGACCTATCGTTGGATATGTGATGATTTTGTATCTTTCTGCTATACTGAGAGATGTCGGTACATGACACTGTGTCCCTGATCATTTCTTCCTCTTGTCTCTCATGCCTGCAGCTCAAGGTACACCCGCCTAAGGCCGTGTGGAGGGCCATTGCAGCGACCCATTTTGACCAGTAAAGAAATCAGAAGGTTGTCTAGAGTGGTAGAAGGAGTAGTGAATATCACTGCCGGAATATTAACTAACATAACTATTGAGCTTCAAGCGACCAGGCTCGTAACGCTTCAAAATCGTATGGTTTTAGACGTTATCTTAGCTGATCGTGGAGGAGCATGCAGAGTGATTGGCAGTTCTTGCTGTGTGTATATACCTGACTCCACCCCCTCTGTGCATTTAGCCATCCCTGGGGGCCTCAAACGGACGGCACACCCACTGCCATAAGAGATGGGACGACATCAGCCGGCTGGCAAAGAATGTGGCGGAGATGACCTTGGGGCTGCTTCCTCGCACTGCGCGTCTGGCACGGCGCAGTATGACACCACTAATGTGGCACATCTTGGCGGTGATACAGCCTGAGCTGGATGCATGTTTGAAGGAGCATCAGCAGCAAGCCAGGGGTGAGCATTTGGGGAGTCTGACTTTGGCTGGGAGTGGCTGCATGTGTACAGAGCCTGTGCCAGCGCTGGCCTCTGTGATGTTGGCAGTGTGATGTTGGGGCATGTAAGTGGCTGCTTGCCTGGGTGCCTGTGGCATGCATTTGCCCTACCTGTACTTCCAAAAGTGATTTGAATGCTGTGCATTCACATTACATTCTGAGTTGTGCTCTTCAGGTTTCTTCTGCATTGGTGTAGTCTTGGGAATCCCATGGGAGGGAACGGCAGTGTACCCAAACTGACTGTGCGTACATCAATGCGTCCATTGCATGCACCCATATTGGGGAGACCTACACATCTTACAGCAATGTGCAGCATTATATTGTCCCCAAGGTACGACATGGTGGTTGGCATGGGCTAATGTCCATTGTGGACTGTCATGTTGTAGTCTGGGTCTGTGTTGTCCCCTCATGTTCCCTCCAGTTCTGTCATTGGCAACAAGTAGTGTGCCCCCATCATGTCCCTAGGTGTGCTCAGAACTAGTTGTGTGTCTGTTTGAACAGAGCCACAAGCAGGGTGTTGTGCTGTGTGCTGTGTGGTTATCACATGGCTCACTCATGCCTGAGTATCCTGTTTCCACACACTGCTTGAGTCTATGTAGTGAGTTGGCACGATGTTATTGCAGAGGGTGGTGTGCAACATGTAGATTTGGTCAACTTTTGTAATGCATTGCTTGCATACGTTTGTTCTGTTGCTGCCACTGACCTAACCCTACATCTATCTCTCCCATGCAGCATCACCTGTGGTTACGGAGGGACAGGAGACGGACACCAGTGGGGGTGAGACTAGCACCACAGTTGCCCAGGAGCCCAGTGACACAGATGTCACCAGCGCCTCAGAGGGGGTATGCTGGAAGAGTCCCAGCCTGAGACGCAAAGCACCACATCATCCGATGCCAGCGGGGATGCATCCATGTTGGAGGGCACAGGGAATGGGGACTCAGAATCGACTTCCACCACACAGCGGCAATTGCCCACCCTCCCAGCCACTTCCTCTGGTGCTGCCCGTGTCTGCCTCAGTAAGAGGGGAAGAGTGTCCTTCACCCCTGGGACTGCTACCCCTGCCCCTGTCCCCCCTGCTGCCATCAGTGCTGAGTCTGTGGAGCTTTTGCGCCAGCTGTGTATAGGCCAGACAGCTCTTTCATGGAGGGCATACATTCCGATGTGGGTGGGCTGCACCGGACAGTCCAGGCTTTGTCATCAACAGTGACATCTGCCCTGCAACAGGCACATGCTCACAGTCCAGCTCCAGTCCCTTTGTCCAACCCCGGGCAGTGGCCACTGAAGTACTCAATAAAAATCCCAAGGGCCACACTTACCAGTGGCCCGCAATTTATTTAAAATAATAGTCAGTCGGCAACGGAGAAGGCTCAGAAGCTTTATTGGCCAAAGCAAAACTCTATATAGAGGAGCCTCATCGATCCTCACCCATCAGGTGCGCCGAGGAAGACTGCTGGCTCCTTGACAAAACCACACTTATATACATAACAGATTCAGCATACAAAGCCATACAAGTGGAAAGATACCAGTTAGTCCATGGGCTCCTGGATGAGCTCATACAGTGTTCAAATTCAGGCTCACACAAAGGGTTGCTATCTTTACAGAGGAGGTCGGCAGGGTGACTCCCTTTTCGTCCCAGGGCCTGAAGGAATTTGCTTGATACTCCCTACAGCAGATGTGACCTTGGGCCTCGGCCGTAAATACCACTAACCTGTCTCTGGGCTGGTACGAACTAAATCATGGAGATGGTACCAAAAGAAAGCACGTGATCTGACACGTGTTCTATCACAAACCAAAATGGCTACAGCCTGGTTTTTCGGCCCTTTTTGTGGTGCAGTAAGAAACGAAAGGAAATGCTTCTTCTAGAACATATCAATAGGTGTTTAAGTGATCAGAATACTGTCATAGATACATTGTTCTAACTTTACATGGTGCGAATAAACAGAACAAATGATTTTTATCCTTCAGATCGGCCCTTTTAGCATAATGTAGCTAACATACCAATTTAATCTTCAAAGATGCATTCATCTATCTGCATCATGTCGTATATCTCCTTTTGTACTAACTGAGTGCCTATCTTAGCTGGGCATGGTTCAGATTCGGAAGGGCAAGAAGGAGTCGATTAGTACAATAAGAACAGCAAGCAGGTCCACATTGTATGCAGACACAACAGGTGAAAAGGAAACCTGCTATACCCAACAGGATCATGAGTAATTTCCATCCCCAAGTGGCAAAGAGGCCCCAGAACCAGCTAGAAAGAGACGAGGTACCGGTATCTGTATGAATTTCAGATGCTAAACGGTGCAGTTTTTGGATGGCTAAATGCACAGAGGGGGTGGAGTCAGGTATATACACACAGCAAGAACTGCCAATCACTCTGCATGCTCCTCCACGATCAGCTAAGATAACGTCTAAAACCATACGATTTTGAAGCGTTACGAGCCTGGTCGCTTGAAGCTCAATAGTTATGTTAGTTAATATTCCGGCAGTGGTATTCACTACTCCTTCTACCACTCTAGACAACCTTCTGATTTCTTTACTGGTCAAAATGGGTCCCCATATGGGCAGGACTCCTTTCATTATGTCCACAAAGTGTTGTGCAGGAGTATCGGTCTGATCTGTGGCATCCCCCGTAATGGCTCGTTTTCCTAAACTCCGCCGATTCAGTGAATGGGTCTTATGATAGTCAGAAGGGGCTATATAGACTGGTGGGTATAGGAAAGACAAAACATCTACCTGATAATCCTCTGGGGAGCCATGTGTATGCATTTTCCCCACATACAAAATACACATTCGGAGGAGTAAGCATTGGTGGGCTGCTGAATGTTCGTAATCTGTACGTATAATTGCATTTACTAAATCCAACTGCTAAGTGACCAGTGCCATGTACACAAAAGGAAGATGACGCATTCAATACCGGGACCGGAATAACCTTATCATCTGATACATTTCGTTCCTGAAAATATTTGAAATACTCAGTGAAATTGAAAGACATAAAATCCAATACTTCATCCCTTAACCAAGTGTCATTTGCATATTCGGTATACTCATTCATGCAAGCGGTTGGGTCTAGTGTACCATCTGTACCATCTTCATTCGGAGTGAATCCCTGATGTACTTCTATATATGCAAGAATCATTTCGTAGTCTTTTTCAGAAAATCGGTGTTCATCAACAGTATAGTGCGTATATATCATCGACAGCAATCTAAACCATGCTTCACAACTGCCTAGATATGACAAGGGCATCGAAATGAAAAGGTCATGTTTGTGCATAACTGAGGGGAGGAGGCCACAGACCCAGCACTCTGTAGCATTAGTCGAACTATGGGTCTGGTGCAGCATTTCGATAAAAGCATTCTTTACATATGTCTGACGATGTCTTTCCTTATGTGGGGCGAAAGTATGGAAATGATGCTCTTCAGGGGCAGGAGTAGAGGGTACCAGGGTGTGCACAGGGTGACGACATTCCAAATAAATGAATACACCTAAACATGTTACTAGTGATATAGTTATTATAGCTATGAATACTATCTTAATACGCAAACTCCAAGTAGAAAACATAGGCATATATGGGTGCAGAGGACGTGGGGCTATAGGTCGCTCCTCTTCGGGAACAAAGCGAGCAAAGGGATACCTTCTTGCTAAAAGTCCAAATATAAGCTAATGGGAATGAGCCTACTTGCAGTCCAACCTGCCAGAGGGCGCTTCTTTCCTGTGTCCGTTCTGAGCCTCACAGGCAGACTCCTATTGTTCATCAAAAAAGAAAGAGAAAATATCAAAACAAAAAAATTTTGGGCACAGGGAATGGGGACTCAGAATCGACTTCCACCACACAGCGGCAATTGCCCACCCTCCCAGCCACTTCCTCTGGTGCTGCCCGTGTCTGCCTCAGTAAGAGGGGAAGAGTGTCCTTCACCCCTGGGACTGCTACCCCTGCCCCTGTCCCCCCTGCTGCCATCAGTGCTGAGTCTGTGGAGCTTTTGCGCCAGCTGTGTATAGGCCAGACAGCTCTTTCATGGAGGGCATACATTCCGATGTGGGTGGGCTGCACCGGACAGTCCAGGCTTTGTCATCAACAGTGACATCTGCCCTGCAACAGGCACATGCTCACAGTCCAGCTCCAGTCCCTTTGTCCAACCCCGGGCAGTGGCCACTGAAGTACTCAATAAAAATCCCAAGGGCCACACTTACCAGTGGCCCGCAATTTATTTAAAATAATAGTCAGTCGGCAACGGAGAAGGTTCAGAAGCTTTATTGGCCCAAGCAAAACTCTATATAGAGGAGCCTCATCGATCCTCACCCATCAGGTGCGCCGAGGAAGACTGCTGGCTCCTTGACAAAACCACACTTATATACATAGCAGATTCAGCATACAAAGCCATACAAGTGGAAAGATACCAGTTAGTCCATGGGCTCCTGGATGAGCTCATACAGTGTTCAAATTCAGGCTCACACAAAGGGTTGCTATCTTTACAGAGGAGGTCGGCCGGGTGACTCCCTTTTTGTCCCAGGGCCTGAAGGAATTTGCTTGATACTCCCTACACCAGATGTGACCTTGGGCCTCGGCCGTAAATACCACTAACCTGTCTCTGGGCTGGTACGAACTAAATCATGGAGATGGTACCAAAAGAAAGCATGTGATCTGACACGTGTTCTATCACAAACCAAAATGGCTACAGCCTGGTTTTTCGGCCCTTTTTGTGGTGCAGTAAGAAACGAAAGGAAATGCTTCCTCTAGAACATATCAATAGGTGTTTAAGTGATCAGAATACTGTCATAGATACATTGTTCTAACTTTACATGGTGCGAATAAACAGAACGAATGATTTTTATCCTTCAGATCGGCCCTTTTAGCATAATGTAGCTAACATACCAACTTAATCTTCAAAGATGCATTCATCTATCTGCATCATGTCGTATATCTCCTTTTGTACTAACTGAGTGCCTATCTTAGCTGGGCATGGTTCAGATTCGGAAGGGCAAGAAGGAGTCGATTAGTACAATAAGAACAGCAAGCAGGTCCACATTGTATGTAGACACAACAGGTGAAAAGGAAACCTGCTATACCCAACAGGATCATGAGTAATTTCCATCCCCAAGTGGCAAAGAGGCCCCAGAACCAGCTAGAAAGAGACGAGGTATCGGTATCTGTATGAATTTCAGATGCTAAACGGTGCAGTTTTTGGATGGCTAAATGCACAGAGGGGGTGGAGTCAGGTATATACACACAGCAAGAACTGCCAATCACTCTGCATGCTCCTCCACGATCAGCTAAGATAACGTCTAAAACCATACGATTTTGAAGCGTTACGAGCCTGGTCGCTTGAAGCTCAATAGTTATGTTAGTTAATATTCCGGCAGTGATATTCACTACTCCTTCTACCACTCTAGACAACCTTCTGATTTCTTTACTGGTCAAAATGGGTCCCCATATGGGCAGGACTCCTTTCATTATGTCCACAAAGTGTTGTGCAGGAGTATCGGTCTGATCTGTGGCATCCCCCGTAATGGCTCGTTTTCCTAAACTCCGCCGATTCAGTGAATGGGTATTATGATAGTCAGAAGGGGCTATATAGACTGGTGGGTATAGGAAAGACAAAACATCTACCTGACCATCCTCTGGGGAGCCATGTGTATGCATTTTCCCCACATACAAAATACACATTCGGAGGAGTAAGCATTGGTGGGCTGCTGAATGTTCGTAATCTGTACGTATAATTGCATTTACTAAATCCAACTGCTAAGTGACCAGTGCCATGTACACAAAAGGAAGATGACGCATTCAATACCGGGAGCAGAATAACCTTATCATCTGATACATTTCGTTCCTGAAAATATTTGAAATACTCAGTGAAATTGAAAGACATAAAATCCAATACTTCATCCCTTAACCAAGTGTCATTTGCATATTCGGTATACTCATTCATGCAAGCGGTTGGGTCTAGTGTACCATCTGTACCATCTTCATTCGGAGTGAATCCCTGATGTACTTCTATATATGCAAGAATCATTTCGTAGTCTTTTTCAGAAAATCGGTGTTCATCAACAGCAGTATAGTGCGTATATATCATCGACAGCAATCTAAACCATGCTTCACAACTGCCTAGATATGACAAGGGCATCGAAATAAAAAGGTCATGTTTGTGCATAACTGAGGGGAGGAGGCCACAGACCCAGCACTCTGTAGCATTAGTCGAACTATGGGTCTGGTGCAGCATTTCGATAAAAGCATTCTTTACATATGTCTGACGATGTCTTTCCTAATGCGGGGCGAAAGTATGGAAATGATGCTCTTCAGGGGCAGGAGTAGAGGGTACCAGGGTGTGCACAGGGTGACGACATTCCAAATAAATGAATACACCTAAACATGTTACTAGTGATATAGTTATTATAGCTTTGAATACTATCTTAATACGCAAACTCCAAGTAGAAAACATAGGCATATATGGGTGCAGAGGACGTGGGGCTATAGGTCGCTCCTCTTCGGGAACAAAGCAAGCAAAGGGATACCTTCTTGCTAAAAGTCCAAATATAAGCTAATGGGAATGAGCCTACTTGCAGTCCAACCTGCCAGAGGGCGCTTCTTTCCTGTGTCCGTTCTGAGCCTCACAGGCAGACTCCTATTGTTCATCAAAAAAGAAAGAGAAAATATCAAAACAAAAAAATTGCAAAAACTTCTCGCGTTGGGGCTGCACTTGACGCAGCTCTCACTGGACAGACTCCACCTGGGCCCCACTAATCAATCAATGTCTCTATTTTCTTTCTGAACAGAGCTTTACTGAAAGTTCCGAGCTCTCAACTAGTTCAGTCCAGTGTTCTTTGATTATACCAGGATTTACTCAAGTCTCTCCTCTTTTTCTCTAGACTGAATCTGGTATTTTTGCTCTTTGTCTTGGCCGCAGGTTATAGCGAACATGACCAGGTGTTCGGGGATCAGGAAAAAGAATGGGCACAGTAGGATCAAATGAAGTACTGGAAGTGTGATCTTTCGGATTGGATACAGCATTACCGGGAGCAGAGCTGATAGTTGGGCCAGCCGCTGGAGGCGTTTTTGAACTCACAGTGCCTCCCTCTCGCCCGTTCACTTCTTCTCGGGCTTCAGAGAGAGGTGAATCTTCAATGAGCTGCTCACCGTCATGCACCACCCCTTCACTCTGATCCTGCAGGTCATCCGGCAATGGAAGAGGAACTCTTTTTAAATGTGACACGTGGATCCAGTGCCGCTTCCCTTCAACCTTAACAGCCGTTCTTGTGGAAATGAGTATCTGATGGGGTTTGGTCCATCGTGGATCCAAATTAGATTTTCGCTGGTAGTTCCGGATCAAAACGCACTGTCCAGGTTCAAGACGATGTCCAGGACCCTCCGGCAGGGGCTGCAATACCGCTGATATCTGTTGATGAATGGAACGAAGATCTTTAGTTAATGCGTAAAGATAATCTGTCAACATCGGGTACTCAATGTCAATAAAGGATTTCGGTCTCGGTACACCCCAGATATTAGCGGGCCTGCCAAATATCACCTCATATGGTGATATTCCAGAGCGAGAGTGGGGAGTGGTTCTCACAGACAACAAGGCTAGGGGTAAGAGGTCAGGCCATCTCAACCCTGTAGTCTCTTGCAGCTTAGCCAATTTCAACTTTAATATCCCATTATACTTTTCTACCAACCCCGCTGATTGAGGGTGGCGGGCAGCGTGGAATTTCTGTCTAATGGATAAACCGCTACAAATGTGCTCGATAAGGTTGGCATTAAAATGTTTTCCATTGTCACTCCAAATTACACGTGGCAAACCATACCGAGGGAAAAACTCCTTTACTAGAGCTTTGGCGGTGGCTAGAGCGGTATTTTCCTTGGTGGGGTATGCCTCCACCCATTTACTGAATGCACATACCACTACTAGAACATACTTGAGATTATTTACCCGTTCTAATTGAATAAAATCCATTTGCAACACCTCAAATGGTAAGGTAGGGGGCGCAAAATTACCTTTCAGTACGGGGACACTACCTCCTGGATTATGCTGTAAACAGATCATACAGTTCTGGACCAAATGTGTTGCAGTTTTATTAATATTGGTGTTATACCACACGGAATCTAATACTGCACAAATACCTTTAACACCTATATGCGCAGGGCCGTGTGCCATGGATACTATCACATTCACAAACGCATTTGGCAGTAACCACCTGCATTTGTCTGACAGGTCGATCCAACATCCATTTTCGTCTAGTTTCCCTATCTGCTCTTGCCAATGCACTAGTTCCTCAGGGGTCGCTTCTTGTTGTATTTCTCTAACGCTATCCATAGTGCTATTGAATATTTCTGTTTCTACCATTCCTCTCGGTGAACTGGCTACAAACATAGAGGTGGTGTTTGACTGGGCAGTTTCTTTAGCGA
Source organism: Triturus cristatus (assembly GCF_964204655.1). Lineage (NCBI taxonomy): Eukaryota > Metazoa > Chordata > Amphibia > Caudata > Salamandridae > Triturus > Triturus cristatus. Next base: position 910,630,951 of record NC_140582.1, on the reverse strand, counting down.
TTCTGTCAGCAAATGAATTTCCTTTGCCTACATCATCGATCACAGCTTTATGGGCGCTACATTTAACCACAGCAATTTCCTTTGGTAAAGTCAGGGCAGTCAACAGCCTCAAGACCAACGGGCCGTTCCTTATCTTCTGGCCATGCGACGTAAGGAAACCCCTTTCTGCCCATAACCTACCAAAGTTATGCGCTACACCGAAAGCGTATTGGCTATCGGTGTAGACATTTACTCTCAAACCTTCACTTAACTCACAAGCTCGAAGCAAGGCCACTAATTCAGCAGCCTGGGCAGATTGATAAGACACTTTAGCCGTTTCAACTACAGTTTGAAGAGTGGTAATCGCATAGGCGGATGTGTAGTGCCATTCGGTAACTTAAAACATGAGCCATCGACATATAACTCCCCTTGTGGGTCAGATAAGGGAGTGTCTGTCAGGTCTATCCGTCCCTTCGTTTCTTCTTCTGTCCGAAATAGACAGTCATGTATGTCCTGATCTTGTTCTTCCGAAGGGAGGGGTAGTAACGTGGCAGGGTTCAGAGTGGCACATCTTTTGATAGTGATGTGGGGTGCGAACAGGGTCAATTTGTACACTGTAAGACGCACACTAGTTAAGTGCTGCGTCTTGGTCCTGTTTAGTAATACATCCACGGCGTGAGGCACCATCACTGTGAGGTCAGTATTCAGGACGAGCCCTTCTGATTGTCGAATTGCCACCACAACAGCCGCCGTGGCCCTTAGACAACTGGGAAGCGCTCTGGCGACATTGTCCAATACCGCCGAAAAATATGCACAAGGTTTTTGCTTACCACCAAAACCCTATGTTAACACAGAAAGCGAGCAACCGTCCACCTCATGCACGTAGAGTGTAAAAGGCTTCCGGTAGTCAGGAGTGCCAAGCACAGGAGCAGAACAAAGAGCAGATTTCAGAGAGACAAAAGCGTCCTGACATTTAACAGTCCAAGGTAAAGGTTCATGCACATCTTTAGTTGTCAAGTATAGTAGGGGTTTAGTCAGAAGGGAAAAGTTAGGAATCCACTGGCGACAGTAAGAGGTTATGCCAAGGAAAGCGCGGACATCACGTTGCGTGCAAGGAACAGACATGTTAGATATAGCTGTTATACGATCAGGAGTTAGACGCCTACCCTCCTTCGACAGGAGATGACCTAAATAAGTCACCTCCGGTCGACAATATTGAAATTTAGACAAGGATACCTTATTACCATGGTTTGCCAGATGCTGCAACAATTGAATTGTAGCGTCCCGGCAACCCTGTTCAGTATCCGAAGCCACCAATAGATCATCTACATACTGTAACAGTACGTTACCATCAGGCAAAATTAGAGTATCCAATAGGGCTTTGAGCGCTTGACTATAAATACTAGGGCTTTCTGTATAGCCCTGGGGAGCGCGACAAAATCTGAAGCTGCGACCAGCTAATGAGAATCCGAAAAGGTATCGGCTATCAGGATGAATGGGAATGCTGAAGAAAGCATTTTTCAGATCAATCACAGAGAAATATTGAGCTGTAGGAGGAATCATAGTTAATATGGTGGTTATATCAGGCACCACGGGATACTGAGGTACCACGATCTTGTTTATTTCTCGCAAATCAATCACAAAACGATATGTATCTACATAATCAGGATTGCAATCTACGGGGGCCTTTTTAAGAATAGGAAGAATGGGACTATTACACATATTGGAGGTTGTCTCTTCCACTACCCCAGATCGGATCAGATCCTGAATAATGGACAACAAGGCTCTTTCACCTGCAGGGGCAATTTTATATTGCGGTATTTTCGGTAAACGAGCATTTTGCTTCACGGTTATTGAGATTGGGGGTATCTTCAACAAACCCACATCATTGTCTCCGGTAGCCCAAAGTGTTTTCGGAATCTTTGCAAATTCAGGGGGTAAGGTGTCCGTCTTAGAGAAGTACAGCACCGAAGGGGCTTTGACAGTCAAATAAACACCGTCTGGGTAGCAATATATACAAGCATATAACCTTTTCAATAAGTCTATGCCTAATAAATTCTCTCCACATTGCGATGTCAAAAGGAATGGCGAATCAATAGAAATAGGGCCCAGAGTGAAAGAAAGAGGTCGAGAAATGGGGCTCACCACCGGAGTTCCAGAGAAACCTACGGACACATTATCCTGGCCAGACAGAGCAGCCCCAGGGACAAGGGCATGTGAAACAGAACTGTTCATAGCTCCTGTGTCAACTAAAAACTTACCCGATGCGCCCATTAAATGTGCATTAACATAAGGTCTGTTCTGATCTATAGGAATTGACACACGTCCCCCACTCTGCCTTTGGCTGTCCTATGCACGAGGATAGCCTGCCAATGCATCGCCGCCACATTCTTCATTGAAGTACTGTTTTCCTTGACCATGATCAAAATAGTTCTGACTATTCCCACCTTGTCCAGACTCCTCCTGTCGTGTATGTCCACCCCGGCTACCGCCACCGCGTCCTCTCCCTTGGCCTCGTGTATTGTTGTTTTGCGCATATAACAACGGACACTGGGAACGCCAATGCTCTTCCTGTTTACAAAATGCGCATTGGTTTATTCCTAAATCAGTTCGTCCTCCACCCGGTACTTGGCCCGCCCCTCGTGGAGCAGAGGTTGGCCCTCCCCGACCCCTTCCACGGCCTCTCTCAACCTGCTGTAACAGGACCCGCGTTTTTAAATCCTTTGCTTTCTTTTCCGTCTTTTCCTTACTTTCATTCTCTCGGTGCTCATAGTATTGAGCCATGCTTAATATAATCGAGGGAGTAGACGTCGTCCAAGTACTTTCTGCGGTCTGGAGTCGGGTCGAAATTTCGGGCAGTAAATTCGTTACAAACCTATTGACAAACAAGCGTATACCACCCTTCTTGGATAAGTCCTGGCCACTGAAGTCAATAAAAACACCTTCGAATCTAGTGAAAAAATCCGACACACTCTCATCTTTCTTCTGTCGGCATGCTGTCAATTTATCACAATCCACTTTTCTAGGCGTGATTAACGAATGCATGTATGTAATTATTTTGTCAGGTAGAGTTAATATTTCAGCCCTGGGCTTATCTCCGGGTTATCGATCCTTATCCCAATCTTTCAATTGATCCCATGTTCCCCCAAATTCAGTCACATGGTCTTGGTCATGTACCTGACGCCATATATCCACTGGTACTAATAGAGCAAAGAACAATTCTATATCGGCCAATGTCATTACCGCTGATGAGGCGGCTTCAGTAAGTTCTTTATAATATGCTGTAGGATTTTTCCTAGGGTCGGGCAAATGAGCTTTCAATGACAGCACTTCACTGCGTTTCCATGGGGTGTATACCCACTGCTCCTGAAAACGAGCATCTAATCGCGGGCGGGTAACCGTCCCTGTTGCATCAAATATTTCAGTGACTTCTGGATGATAAATAGGGTGGACCTCACGCATTGGGAAATGCGCGGAACCCGCAGGACCAGCAGCTTGAAGTCGGGTTCTATAACCAATCAACGTTACAACATTTTTGTACACCTCCTCCGGGGTTAGCCGAAATTTATGCGCATGTTCATGAATAGTATACAATATTACCGGAGCCTTCCCCCCTGTATGAACCTGTTCCCATAATGATATCAGGCATGCAGCCATATGGTCTAACGCATGCTGTTGCATCACGGGCTCATAGTCTTTCATAGTGCTCCATATGTCGGCCAAAGTGTAAATAGGCTGTCGCATCCATTGTGATGCTTGTGTCGCAATGACCTCCCTTTCCTCCAATTTTAAGGCTGACCGGGTAAACAGTTTCTTGCCTTCAAGAAAACCGGGCGGATGTACTGGAGTGGACACAGCCGGTAAGGGAGTTGCGCTCGCCGAGGAAGAGGTCAACACATGGGGAGAATGGGCTGACCCGGGTGACAGCTGAAGATTTTCAGCTGTCGCAGATGACAACAAATTGGGCAATAGAGTCATAATCTCTGTAACAGATGAGGACAACCAGGACAAATTGGTTTGAGGCACAAGGAGGGGAGGGGCTAAAGGTGCTGACGCAGCGGGAGCTTCCATCGTCACAGCTGAACCTTGCGCAGGGGCGACTGGACCTGCAACGGCTGATACCGGGGCATCTGGTACCGCCGGGTATAACCGTTGCGGGACATATGGGGGTGGTGGACGCAAGTCCAATAAATCTCCAATTTCATCTTCAGCATCGGGCCGAGTCACATAACTTTTATCGGCCTGTAATCGGAACTCACAATTCACACATTCAATCCGTTCTGCTGTTCGGGCTCTGTCGTAGGCAATAGCCTTCTGAGCAACTGTTTGCCCTGCTTTAACTCTAGCTAATTTCTCTTCTCTCATTCGCCTCCGCTTAGATTCCTTCTGCCAGGTGTTTAATGCATCAAAAATAGACTGCCTACTGCGTCTAGAAAATAACTGATCCTGTAAAAAGGCAATTTTCTTCTCATCGAAGGAACCCGATTGAGGCCATTGCAATTCTTCATTACCTTTGGTATACTTATGCCACAAAGTATTAAACAGTAGAGGAGTTATTCCATGTTTTATGTACATGAAATGGTTGGGACTGCCCTCCAGTGGGGCAGGCTGGCTTTCTGCCAAATGAGAGCCCCTAGTCCGAAAACAACAGCCAAAACAATTCAATTTACTGAAGCACGGCATTGTTAGTTAACAGACAAACACCAATAACGTACAAACAAATTCTTGTATCACATATAACACATATTGATTGTTCTTATATAATGTTTTCTGCAGTTCGACCTCAACCTAGTTATTCAAACTTGATGCATCCAAACAAACGAACCGAGCCCGTCGACTCCCGTTCGTGGAGAATTATTCAAAACCAGACTGACAGAATCACAACAAGCAGTCTTTTTAAAAAGACTGACAAGAGGCAGTCAAACAGGTGCGACCACGGACTGGACTACAGACCATCCTATGACCTCCTTGGTTCACCACTGAGACCGTTTTGCTGTGGTGCGAGCATCACCTCAGGTATATCTCACAGCTACCCAATTATAGTCACAGGCTTTTCCGAATACAATCTGGCCATGCGTTACACACAGGTAACAACCAGGCATCTGAGCAGTGCCCCCAAATTACAAAAGATCCGCGGAGTCTCTACAGTCAGTCCCTACCGGATCACCCTGCAAGACCTCCGTAATTCTCCTAGGGTACTCATGACCCCCAAATCAAAATACAGTTAACTGTTCCAAATGCACCGCTCAAAAGCGTGCGTCAAACAAACAAATTACTCACCGGGTGCACCAAGGTACGGACGTTCGTTCCCCGCTGCCAACTTCTTGGGACCAACACGGTCAGCTCCTGGGTCGAGCCCGTAGGACCCCGGTGAAGAGCTACTAAAAGTAGAGGACACCCTGATCCGGGGTGCGGAGTGGAAGTGTCAAAAGTCAGGGAGAAGGAAAAATAAAATCCCTCTTCTCCACCAGCCCGACCAGGACGCCCTCAATCCTACCACCTGACTACGGGGGAGGAAAAAGACCCTATCACGGGGTCCCACCAGAGTCGCCAACTGAAGTACTCAATAAAAATCCCAAGGGCCACACGTACCAGTGGCCCGCAATATATTTAAAATAATAGTCAGTCGGCAACGGAGAAGGTTCAGAAGCTTTATTGGCCAAAGCAAAACTCTATATAGAGGAGCCTCATCGATCCTCACCCATCAGGTGCACCGAGGAAGACTGCTGGCTCCTTGACAAAACCACACTTATATACATAACAGATTCAGCATACAAAGCCATACAAGTGGAAAAATACCAGTTAGTCCATGGGCTCCTGGATGAGCTCTTACAGTGTTCAAATTCAGGCTCACACAAAGGGTTGCTATCTTTACAGAGGAGGTCGGCAGGGTGACTCCCTTTTCGTCCCAGGGCCTGAAGGAATTTGCTTGATACTCCCTACAGCAGATGTGACCTTGGGCCTCGGCCGTAAATACCACTAACCTGTCTCTGGGCTGGTACAAACTAAATCATGGAGATGGTACCAAAAGAAAGCACGTGATCTGACACGTGGTCTATCACAAATCAAAATGGCTACAGCCTGGTTTTTTCGGCCCTTTTTGTCGTGCAGTAAGAAACGAAAGGAAATGCTTCTTCTAGAACATATCAATAGGTGTTTGTGTGATCAGAATACCATAGATACATTGTGCTAACTTTACATGGTGCGAATAAACAGAACGAATGATTTTTATCCTTCAGCCACATCTGACGATAGTGACCATGGTCCACATACATCAAAGTCACGATACAGCACACGGAGCACACAGCAGCAGCAACCCAAGCGGTCCTGGGCGCAGACACCATCTCCACAGAAGACCAAAGGCACCCCAGAGCGCAGGGAGAAAAGCCCATCAGGCGACACCAGTGGACAATTAGCAAAGCAGCAGACCTCAGGCACACATGCCTCATTGGCATCCCCATCCAAGGACTCTCCTGCCCCTAAAGCATCGTGCAAAGATAATCGTACAGTGTCTGTGCCCACCAAGGAGGTGGTGCATGCCACGGGTACACCTAGGAAGGGCTCCAAGGCAGTATCACCAACCACCTCGACTCCCATTCCAAGCCCAGTGAAGCAGGGGCTGGAGGGCACTGTAGGGGTAACACCTAGTAAACAGGGGAAGGGGGGGCAGAGGCGAAGCAAGGCGAACCGTTCCACTGGGTCCAGCACATCACCAGAGGGGCTGCCAGTGCCTGCACCTGCTGCAGCAGTGGTGGTGAGTGTGTCTGTTGTGCCCACACCACTTACCATTGATCCACAGTCAGTCAAGCTATTTAGGATCCCCAAGAAGTGGAAGGGCACCCCTCCACAATCTCCCAGCCACACCGTGACTCCCGACTGCATGACTCCACATTCACATGCCACTACACCACCTGGTCCAAGCAGCCCTCCAGCTTGCCAAGCCGCTGCTAGCTCTACCTCAGCTGTTCCGCTCTCTCCCTCGTCAAGTGCCCCGACAGTCCCCGAGACACAGCCAGCTCCCAGTCTGCCTGACAGCCAAGTCTTATTGTTAGTCACCCTCACACACCTGTGTCTCACACAGGTGGGGCTGTACTGGACATTTTTGCCCCCTGACTGTGTTGCTGACCATGGCAAGGTACAGTCGCACACATTCCCTGTGCAGCTTCTCATGGACTCAGTCTGCACTTTGTCCTGCCAACTGACCTTGTCATTCACTGCTGTGTGCCCCCTGCCTGTGCAGCTATTCATGGACTCACTCTGCACCTTGTCTTGCCCATTGGCCTTGTCGTTCACCGCTGTGTGCCCCCTGCCTGTGCAGCTTCTCATGGACTCAGTGTGCACCCTGGACTGGCCACTGGCCTTGTTGCTCTTTGCTGTTTTGGACCCTTCCCTGTGCAGCTTCTCATGGACTCAGTCTGCAACCTGGACTGGCCACTGGCCTTGTTGCTCTTTGGGGTGTTGGACCCTTTCCTGTGCAGCTTGTCATGGACTCAGTCTGCACCCTGGACTGGCCACTGGCCTTGTTGTTCACTACTGTGTTCCCCCTTCCCTGTGCGGCTTCTCATGGACTCAGTGTTAGAAGGTGACCTCAGAGGGGCCCGGAGGGGGCCCTGACTGTCCTGAGACCAACCCTTGAGGTATCGTAGCCGGGCACTGGCGGGAGACTCCTCAGGGGAGGAATCTCGTATCTAGGATCGTACACTCGGCACCACACGACAAAGAGACACCACACCGAGAGTTCTTAAGAGCAATCTTTATCAGATCGGAGTGGTAAGATCTTTATGATCAGCAAGGCAATATATATACAAGTAGAGCGCGGGCTCACAAAGTCTTGGAGGGGGGGTTAGGAGGTAGCGGGACAGTCTTTGGGGGAATGGATCAAATGCAGGAGCGTATCCGGCGCACAGCTCACAATCCTCGAGCTGGGGGATACACTTGTCGTCGTGGGGTCCGGCGGGACCAAGGGAGTCTGGGGGCGCTGCGAGATACTCAGCAAGCTCGAGTACAAGTTCGGGGGGTCTTACGATCTTCAGGGAGCCGCGAGTCACTCAGCAGGGCTCAAGCACAAGTTCGGAGGTCTTACGATCTTCAGGGAGCTGCGAGTCACTCAGCAGGGCTCAAGCACAAGTTCGGAGGTCTTACAATCTTCAGGCAGCCGCGAGTCACTCAGCAGGGCTCAAGCACAAGTTCGGAGGTCTTACGATCTTCAGGGAGCCGCGAGTCACTCAGCAGGGCTCAAGCACAAGTTCGGAGGTCTTACGATCTTCAGGGAGCCGCGAGTCACTCAGCAGGGCTCAAGCACAAGTTCGGAGGTCTTACGATCTTCAGGGAGCCGCGAGTCACTCAGCAGGGCTCAGGTGTTTCCAAGGCGAATCTGACGGACAGTCCCAGGGCACCCCTTGTTATAGGGCGACTCCTCTTTGATGTCCGGAGTCTGGGCAGGCAGGGGTCTTGTCACCTGGGGGTCGCTTGTTGGGGGTTTCCTGCCATTGTCCATTGATCCTTTCAGGGCCGGGTCGGGAGGAGTCCCAGACACCCAGCAGGCGTGGAGCCAGCCCTCGGGGAGGCCGGCGGGTCGATCGAAACCCACCTTCCCAGGGAAGCGCAGAGGTGTGATGGAAACTGCTCCTCCCTTTCTCATCCCAAGGGGAGCGCGATGTCCTCCAGCCGGAGTGGCGCCTGTAGGCTAGGGTCGCGCTGGGGCCGTGCGGCCATGTTGGTGCATGAAGTGGGCACGCGGGCCCGGGGTGGCCGAAGGAGGAAGGCCTACGGACGGGGGAAGTCCGGGTCGGGTGTGTGTGTTCTGGTGGGAATGTTCGGCCAGGCCAGGGGCTCGGGGCTGGTGTGAGGTGCAGGGGTCAGGTCTGACTATGTTACGAGGGCCGGGTCTAACACGCGTCCCCCCCAGCTGAAAGCCGGAGAGAACTACCCATCTTCTTGGGGGTTCTCTTCGCTGAGGCAGAAGAATCGGGAGAGGCATCGGCGTTGGCGTGGTCCGTACCAGGGCGATGTTCCACGGTGAAATCCATCCCCTGGAGGGAGATTGACCACCGCAGAAGCTTGGGGTTTTCTCCTCGCATCTGCATGAGCCATCGCAAGGGGCGATGGTCGGTCTGGACCCTGAAATGGGTGCCGAACAGGTAAGGGCGTAGTTTCTTGAGGGCCCAGACTACTGCGAACGCCTCGCGCTCGATGGTACTCCATCTCTGTTCCCGGGGCAACAGCCGTCGGCTGAGGAAGGCCACGGGATGGTCCAGACCCTGGTCATTTACTTGGGAGAGGACGGCCCCGATGCCATGCTCGGAGGCATCAGTTTGTACCACAAACTCTTTGGAGTAGTCGGGGGCCTAGAGGACGGGGGCCGTACACATGGCCGTTTTCAGGGCATTGAACGCCTCTTGGCAGGCAGGGGACCACTGTACCTTCTTGGGCTGCTTCTTGGACGTGAGCCCCGTGAGGGGACCGACCAGGCTGCCGTAATTCCGGATGAATCTCCGATAGTAGCCCGTGAGGCCCAGAAAGGCTCGGACCTCTGTTTGGGTAGTGAGAGGTTCCCAGGCTAGGATGGCGTCGATTTTGGGCTGTAGAGGGGCGACCTGCCCGCTTCCGACCTGGTGCCCCAGATAGGTTACCGAACCTTGCCCAATCTGGCATTTGCTGGCTTTCACGGTGAGGCCCGCCTGGCGTAGGGCGGTTAGCACCCTCCGGAGGTGTTGGAGGTGCTCGCTCCTTTGGGAACTAAAAACTGCGATATCGTCGAGATGTGCAGCGCTGAATTTTTCCAGCCCAGCCAGGACTCTATTTACCAGTCGCTGGAAGGTGGCCGGGGCATTTTTCATCCCGAAGGGCATTACGCGAAAGCGATAGTGCCCATCCGGGGTGGAGAAGGCGGACCGCTCCTTGGCTCCCTCTGTGAGCGCAATTTGCCAGTAGCCGCAGGTGAGATCGAAGGTGCTGAGGAACCGTGCAGCTCCGAGCCGGTCAATGAGCTCGTCGGCTCGGGGAATGGGGTGGGCATCGGCTCGGGTGACCTCATTGAGCCCCCGGTAGTCCACGCAAAAGCGGAGTTCCGGGGCGACCCCGGGGGCGGCTGCTTTTGGGACCAGGACCACGGGGCTGGCCCAGGGGGTGTCGGAGGGTTCGATCACGCCTAGGGTCAACATTTTCGAGACTTCGGCTTGGATACAGGACCGGACCCGATCGGGGACTCGGTAGGCTCGGTGTCTCACTGGTGGGCTGTCCCCGGTATCCACATCATGGACACACCAGTCGGTGACCTTGGGAACCAGGGAGAAAAGGTCCGGAAACTGCCCTAGGAGTTGGCGGCAATCCTCACGTTGCTGGGGAGTGAGAGACGGGGAGAGGTTCACTCCTTCTACGGAGCCATCCTTCTCCTTGGTGCATAGAAGATCAGGGGGGGGATCCGACTCTTCTTCGGACCCGTCGTCAGTGGCCAGTAGGAGGCTCAGCTCTGTCCGCACAAAGTGGGGTTTGAGGCGGTTCACGTGGAGGACCCGGAGGGGGTCCCGGGGTGACTGGACGTCTACCAAGTACGTGACCGGGCTCTTCCGCTCCACTACTTTGAAGGGCCCGGTCCATTTATCCTGGAGAGCACGTCTCGGGGGGTGCCTCGGGGCGCCGCCTCCCACTCTTCTTTGACCAGGCTGAGGGGCCCCCTGACGGGGTGCCCGTAGAGTAGCTCGAAGGGGCTGAAACCCAAGGATTTCTGGGGAACTTCTCGGTATGCGAATAGGAGGCAGGGGAGCAGGAGGTCCCACTTATGCCGGAGGGGCTCTTCCAGGCCCGCGATCATCCCCTTCAGAGTCCGGTTAAACCGCTCTACCAGGCCGTTTCCTTGGGGGTGGTACGGGGTGGTGAACTTGTAGGACACCCCGCACTGTTGCCATAAGGACCTCATGTATCGGGAGATAAAGTTGGTACCGCGATCTCTCACAACCTCGCGGGGAAAACCCATGCGGGAGAAGATCCCCATTAGCGCCCGGCCCACCACGGGGGCCGTGACGGTGCGCAGGGGGATGGCCTCAGGGTAACGAGTGGCATGGTCCACCAGGACGAGAATGAACCGGTGCCCCTGGGAAGTTGGGGGGTCCAGAGGTCCTACAATGTCGATCCCGACCCGCTCAAAAGGGGTACTGACGACAGGGAAGGGCTGGAGGGGAGCCTTGCGCTTCCCTCCACTCTTCCCACTGGCCTGGCACGTGGGACAGGACTTGCAGTGGGCTTCTACATCCGCTTTCATTCTGGGCCAGTAGAAGTGAGTCACGAGGCGACTGTATATTTGTCCTGACCCAAGTGTCCTGCGAGGGGGACGTCGTGGGCCAAGCCCAGGAGGAGGTCTCGGAAGCGTAGTGGTACCACCAGCACTCGGCCGGACCCTAGCTCCACCGACTTCTGTTCGCTGTACAGAAGGTCATTCTCCCAATAGACCCGGTGCGTCCCCGTCTGGTCGCCTGCGGCCTGGGCCTCTGCCTGTTGCCGGGGCCCGACCAGGGAGGGACAGGTAGCCTGCTCTCGGCAGAACTCCTCTCGGGAGGGGCCCCCTTCGTGGCGCCACTGTGCTAATTCGGGCAGATCGCCTAACTCCGTGTCTGGGGTGGAGTCGGAAGGTGGCGTTTCGTCACTGGCGAGCGACTCTTCCGGTGGGGGGATGTGGGGGCCCTCGGCCGGGACCATCCCATCTTCAGGGGTCGGGGCGTCGTCGACGTCCCTCAGGGGGGTCAGTCGAGCCACCATGGATCGAGTGGTGGTGCACACCCACTCAGGGAGGCCCATCATCCCTAGGTGGGTCTTGCGCTCAACTTGTCCCCAGGGGGAACTTTCCAGGTCGTTCCCCAGGAGACAGTCGACTGGCTGGGACGTTCTCACTGCGACCTTCAGTTTACCGACCACCCCTCCCCACTCGAAAGGCACCAGGGCTACCTTACATAGGCTTTCTGTGTTGTCGGCTGAAATGACCGGGCAAAATACGTGGGGGAGGACCTGGTCCTCGTGGACTAAATGGCTGAGGACACCGGTGATGATGGCCCCGGTGTCACGGAGGGCTTCTACTTGGTGGCCATTGATCGTGACGAGCTGCCCATATTTCTTTGTGTTAGAGGGCAGGAGGCTCCCAGGGACCATCTCTCTATCTCCTAAGGACACTAGGGCCATAGCGGCGGGTTCCCACTCCTCGGCCTCCTCAAACTCCTCCCCCAGGGCTACATTGGCTATCTGTCTAGCGGGGGGTGCTGCCTGGTTGGTGCGTGGGGCCATGGGGCATTCAGGGTCGTTGGCGTAATGCCCGGGCTTCTGGCAACGGAAACAAGTGATGGTTACCTGGTGCCCCCGTCTCAGGGAGGGGCCGGATACAGCTGGCGGGGGTGCCGGGAAAGGCAGAGGTTGGGACTTCGGGGGACTAGTCTGGGGCTCCCTCTGCACTCCCTGGTTTCCCCCCCTCTCTGGCGGGGTGGTCCCTGACTGGCTCGGGGGTACTCTCCTACAGGGCCCCGGGAGACCCGGGTGTTGGTCCAGCGATCCGCCTCGACAGCCAGCTTTCTCGGGTCCGTGAGCTTGCTGTCGAGCAGATGCTGGCGTAGTTCCACAAAGCAGTTGGCAGCCAGGTGTTCCCATAACATAAGGTCAGTTAGTTCTTCCAGGGTGGTTACCTTGCTGCCCTTGATCCACCCATCGAAGGCACGGCTGAAGAAATTCACATATTCCACCCAGGTGGTACCCGGGATCTTCCGGCAGTCCCGGAACCGCTGGCGGTACATCTCCGGGGTGAGGCCGTACCTTGTGAGGAGGGCCACTTTCATGTGTTCATATGAGGTCTGCATGGAGGTGGGTAGGTCGAGCAGGGTGTCTCTTCCTTCGCTCAGGAACCGTCCTCATAACCCAGCCCCCCAATCCTTCTGCAGGACCCGATGGGAGGTCATGGCGACCTCGTAGGCCCGAAACCACTGCTGAATGTCATCATTCTTGTAATATTCCTTGACCACATCCTTGGGGATGTGGACCTTCTGTTCCATCGGGGCGGCCGCCTCTCGGTTCCCCGGGGGCCGCGCTTCTTCGCTTCTTGCTTTCAGTTCTATTTCCTTCAAACTGCGTTCATGTTCTAGTTGAAGTCTCCTTCCCTCGTGTTCTCGTTGGAGTTTCTTCTCTTCCAGTTCTCCTTGCACTCGCAACTGTTCTACTGCTAGCTTTTTCTCGGCTAATTTCAACTCGCCCTCAATTTTGAGTTTGGCTAATTCGAGCTCGTGATGGTGACTTTTTTCTCTGTCTGCGAGTTCCTCCGGGGATAGGCCCCCTTCTGGTACGAAGCCTCGCAACTGGTTGCTGCTGCGTTCTCCTTGGGAGGGTCCTGCTTCGTCGTGGGGCTCCACCGCTCCTTCTGGGCGGGGGGCTCCCGAATCCACCCAAGCTTTCAGTGCCTTTTGCATATCTTCTTTGGTGTTGAGACCAGTGGTAGCGATTTTGAGTTCCTTACAGAATTGCTTTAGTTCTTTGTGAGTGTACTCTTCCAGCTGTTCCACCTGGAACACGGTACTGGCGTCGTCTTCTACGAGAACCCCGGCGGTTCCTTCTGCCATCTTTGTCGGTAGTGCGTCAGCCGTTCACGGTACGATCTCTAGATTATGGGCCCGAATCCCGTCGCTTGCCACCAATGTTAGAAGGCGACCTCAGAGGGGCCCGGAGGGGGCCCTGACTGTCCTGAGACCAACCCTCGAGGTATCGTAGCCGGGCACTGGCGGGAGACTCCTCAGGGGAGGAATCTCGTATCTAGGATCGTACACTCGGCACCACACGACAAAGAGACACCACACCGAGAGTTCTTAAGAGCAATCTTTATCAGATCGGAGTGGTAAGATCTTTATGATCAGCAAGGCAATATATATACAAGTAGAGCGCGGGCTCACAAAGTCTTTGAGGGGGGGTTAGGAGGTAGCGGGACAGTCTTTGGGGGAATGGATCAAATGCAGGAGCGTATCCGGCGCACAGCTCACAATCCTCGAGCTGGGGGATACACTTGTCGTCGTGGGGTCCGGCGGGACCAAGGGAGTCTGGGGGCACTGCGAGATACTCAGCAAGCTCGAGTACAAGTTCGGGGGGTCTTACGATCTTCAGGGAGCCGCGAGTCACTCAGCAGGGCTCAAGCACAAGTTCGGAGGGCTTACGATCTTCAGGGAGCCGCGAGCCACTCAGCAGGGCTCAAGCACAAGTTCGGAGGTCTTACGATCTTCAGGGAGCCGCGAGTCACTCAGCAGGGCTCAAGCACAAGTTCGGAGGTCTTACGATCTTCAGGGAGCCGCGAGTCACTCAGCAGGGCTCAGGTGTTTCCAAGGCGAATCTGCCGGATAGTCCCAGGGCACCCCTTGTTATAGGGCGACTCCTCTTTGATGTCCGGAGTCTGGGCAGGCAGGGGTCTTGTCACCTGGGGGTCGCTTGTTGGGGGTTTCCTGCCATTGTCCTTTGATCCTTTCAGGGCCGGGTCGGGAGGAGCCCCAGACACCCAGCAGGCGTGGAGCCAGCCCTCGGGGAGGCCGGCGGGTCGATCAAAACCCACCTTCCCAGGGAAGCACAGAGGTGTGATGGAAACTGCTCCTCCCTTTCTCATCCCAAGGGGAGCGCGATGTCCTCCAGCCGGAGTGACGCCTGTAGGCTAGGGTCGCGCTGGGGCCGGGCGGCCATCTTGGTGCATGAAGTGGGCACGCGGGCCCGGGGTGGCCGAAGGAGGAAGGCCTACGGACGGGGGAAGTCTGGGTCGGGTGTGTGTGTTCTGGTGGGAAGGTTCGGCCAGGCCAGGGGCTCGGGGCTGGTGTGAGGTGCAGGGGTCAGGTCTGACTATGTTACGAGGGCCGGGTCTAACACTCAGTCTGCACTTTGTCCTGCCCACTGGCCTTGTTGTACACTGCTGTGTGCCCCCTGCCTGTGCAGCTTCTCATGGACATGCTCTGCATCTTGTGCCTTGCTCTTCTCTTCTCATGTTACCTATCTGTGCAATATGTGAATAAAGACAGTTGCTCTTGTTGTCTATTTTGTCAGTGTCCTTACTGAACAAAGTTATCTTGCTGTGTGTAAATGGTTTACTGTGCCACATGGTCTGTGTGGCACCTCAACATGGTCAATGTTTGGGCTCACTTACTCTCTTTTTTTTTAGGGGTGACAGGGTCTTCATTTCTGTTTGACCCAAATACTTGTGGTGGCAATGGTGTCAATTTCGAATGGTTAGCAGTAATCATTTTCTTCTTTGGTTCATGTTGGGTCTATTGTACACATGTCGGGGGGGGGGGGTCACTGCCAGCACAGAGTGGGTTTCTGCACACAGTACTGCAGGCAGGCTGTCCAGGGTCATCATGTATGTGTGTTCTTCCTTTATGTGTGCCCAGTGGTGTATTTGTGTTGTCATATTGTGATGGCCAGTCATCCTAGTCCCATGGCTTACTTTCCATGTGTGCTCTTGGATGGCCAGGTAGTGTGCAGTTTGAAGGGGGGAGTTTGTGGGGAGTGTTGATGTGTGCATGCCTCTGCAATGTCAACTACACACATGTGTCACCTGGGAGTTGTGTGCCTGTTGTTTTGATTGTTCATCCCTGTGGATGTGGTTGTATGCCCATATGTGAGTTGTATGTTGTGCACTGTGCAGTGTGTTGGTGTAACCTTGCAGATATGTCTGACTCCTACTTGTTGTTTTTGACACTTGTGAGTATGCAGAGAGTGTTACTGGCAAGTCCGTGATGTGTTTTGTTGCACATCCATGTGTCTTGTTGCTGATAGCGGGGTCTGTGCAGACCTGCTTAACCACACTGCCATTGTGGTTGTGTTTTCTCATGCATTGCTGTCACATGGTACCTTCTTGCCTCCAGTGTGGCATGTTGTGTGTGTTGTCATGCCCTCCCCTATATGTGCATTCAGCTGCATACCCATTGTGGGTCTGCACTCCCTCTCTTTGTGTATGGTACACCCCTACCATGCCCCCTACTGACATGCAGTACACTTCACTTTGGTGTGAGCTGTCCCCTTGGTTTGTTTGTGTGTGTGCCTCCCATGTCTTCATTTGTGCCACTGTGCTTTGTGGTGCAGTTCTTTGTCCAGGGTCAATGTGTCACTCAGGGTATTTCCCCAATGGGCCATGTGTGATGTTCTGGTGCTGTTTGTCAGTCATGGTTGCTCCTATTCAGTTCACCTGTGTGTGCTGCCCACTTCTGTGGTCAATTTGTTTCTACCTTTGTGTCCCAGACTTGTGCATCTAATGGGTGTTGTGTATGTATGTGTGTTGTTTGTATTTTTGCTTCACTTCCTGGGTGTGCTGTTGTGTTTGTGCTGTGCTGTATGGTGTTGTGTGGGTTGCTGTTCTGTCACTGATGTCTGTGTGTGTCTGGTATGCTTATGTGCACACACCGCTTGTTGCGCATGCAGTGCTGTGTGTATGTTGCCCTGTGATTGCCTGGTGTGCATCCTCTGATGTTGTGATGTGTTTGCTATGTGATTGTTCTGCCTGTGCATCTGTTGTTTGTTTGCTGTGGCTGTGTTGTTATGTGATGATCCACTTCTTGTGTGTGTTGTGGTATGTTGTCTGTGCATTGTTCCTGAGTGATGTGGTTGTGCCCTCCTGTTGTGTCTGTGCTCCCATTGCCTTTCCCCTGTTTAGCTGCACAAGGCATGTCTGTTGTTGTTGTTGCGGCTCTGTGTGTGTTTCTGTTTGGCTATGTGTTTGTCTGTTGTCTTTGTTTCTACATTTGAGGTGGCATCTGTGTGTGTGTGTGTATGATGTTTGTGGCTGAGCCCAGGGTATGTGGTTGTTTGTGTGTGTATTGTCTGTCAAGTATTGTCAGCCTTCACTGTGTTTGGCACTGGTGTTGTGTGCTGCTGGTGTGAGGGGGGTTTGTGTGTAGATTCTTACTGGTGTTTGTCAGTCCTGAGGTGTGTAGATGGACCCTGTGTGTAGTGCTGCTGGTGTGCTCCTGTGGGGTAGTTGTATGGATGTGGGGCTGTTTGACTTCAGGGCCTTCCTTTCATCCTTTCATCTTTGTGCCTATATGTGGTTTGCCTTGCTGTCTCCCTGTGTTGTTGCACTGAGCTGTCTGTGGTTTGAATTCACTGACTGTGCCAGCCATGTGTGCTTTGATGATGTGAGGGTGTTGTGCTCTGTTCCTTGTGTTGATGTGATGTACACATGCTTCTTGTTTGTCTCCATGGCCTTCCCTTTGTGTGCAGCCAACTTTTGTTTCCATATTTGTTGTGCTCCATTGCTGTTGGCATGTGGGGTGTGTATGTGTGTGTGTGTCAGTCTTTGATAAGTATGTGTGACTGTGCAGGCTGTGTGTTCATTCGGATGTTAATTCCTTGTGTGTGTTCATTTGTTGCTTGTCCTCATTGATATTTACCTGAGTGTGGTGTTGTGTGTGTTTCCCTGGTCCTGTGCTACTGTGCTGTGTGTTGTGTGTTCCTGTGCAGCCACTCCTATATTGTGTGTCTCCATGATTGTTTGTTGTGTGGTGCAGGGTGTGTACTGCCCTAGCTTGCTGTTGTGCATGGGATGCACAGGAGGGGCACATGGCATGTGCCTTCATGGGGTGTGCTAGTGTGTGGTGGGAGGGGTTGTGGCCCTGTGGTCTTTGTGCCCTGCCCATGCCTGGCACTGGCCCTGCCTTCTGCATTGTGCGCATGTATTTGCTTGTGTTCACCGCTGCGGTGACGTGACCGGGACATTGCTGCATGGTGGCGGTGGCTGTGTGTCCAGGATCCAGCGGGGTGACTTTGTAGCAGGTGGGTGATGTGTGGGTACCCTTGTGGATGTGTCCCTGTCCCCCCTAGGGAGTCTGATGTGTATTTGGACCCTGTGTCAGCCCGTGTTTTGAGTCTTGTGTTGCACCTGCGGCAGCGGCCGCGGAGGTCCATGAGTTCCTGGTGATGTAGCAGGTACAGCACCGGAAAGACGTGTAGAGCTGGGTCCATGGCGGTCATGACCAGGACTCTGGTTTCGCGCTCCGCTGTCGAGCTTCTGCCATCTCTGGTTGGGCGGTGTCTCCGCTGCGGTGCGTCTGCTTGCTAGAGTCATCCTAATTTGTGGAGCGGGGTGGACGTCATTCCGCACGGCTGAGAGTCTCCATTGGCTCCCACCGCCGCGGTGGCGGGCGCACTTTGATGGCGGTGGAATTGGCCTATGTTTGACCATACTAATATGGCGGGCGTGATGTTCGCTTCTGGCGGGCGGAAAAAGGCATTTTTCTGCACCGCCAGCACTGCGGTGGTCCCACCGCCCTACATCCTAATGAACCCCTAAGTTCCTGGTAGATATGAACCCTACAGTTTCAGACTAACTATCAATCAATCAATCAGGGGTTGGTAAAGTGCAACTACTTATCCGCAAGGGTCTCAAGGAGCTGTGGGGGAGGGGAGTGGCTCAGTTGAGTGCTAGGGTCATCCGAACAGCCAGGTCTTGATGTCCTTCCTGAACTGGAGCAGTGTGTAAGCTTACTGGAGGTGGAGAGGTGGAGGTGGAGGTGGAGAGGGAGGCCGTTCCAGGCCTTAGCTGTAAGGTAGGAGAAGGACTTTCCTCCCGTTCTGGTCTTGTAGAGAGGTCAGCTGATCAGAGGTGTCTTTTGGATGTGTGGAAAGAGAGGCGGGTGTTTAAGTAGGTTGATCCGGTGTTATGAAGGGTCTGGTATACGTGGGTGAGGAGTTTGAAGGTTATTCTTCTTTCGACTGGGAACCAGTGGAGATCGCGGAGGTGTTGTCTGATGTGGCTGCGATGGGAGATGGCTAGTATCAGTCTGTCTGCGGTATTCTGGACGGTCTGGAGTGGTCAAAGGAGTTTCTTGTAGATTCTGGCATAGAGAGTGTTCCTGTAGTCCAGTCTGCTACTGATGAGAGCGTACGTGACAGTTTTTCTGGATTTGGATGGTATCCATCTAATCGTCTTTCAGAGCATGTTGAGGGTGTTGTAGCAGGTACAGGATACGGCAGTTCATTGTGAGCGATGAGTCTAGCATGATGATGAGGTTTCGCGCGTGGTCCGTCATGGTGGGGGAGGGGGTTCTGAGGGCAGGGGGCAACTAGGAGTCGTCCCTTGAGAAGGGGGTGGAGCCAAAGATGAGGACTTCTGTTTTCTTAGATTTGAGTTTCAGGCAATTGTTCTTCATCCAGGTGGCGAGATCTTTGATCTCTTTTTGGAAGTTTGGTTTGGTGATGTTGGATTCGCTAGGGAGGGAGAGGATTAGCTGGATGTCATCGGCATAGGGGATGGTGTTGAGCTCTTGGTTTCTGACAATGGTTGCGAGAGGGGCCATGTTGAAGAAGGGGGCTGAGAGAGGATCTCTGGGACACTCCACAGTTTGCCTCTGTTTGTTCCGAGAGGTAGGGCGGGAGTCTGACTCACTGAGAACTGCCAGTGAGGAATTACCATTTCCAGCCGAGGGCCTTGCCGTGGAGCCTGCCGTCCTGAAGTCTGGTGGCTAGGGTGCGGTGGGAGACGGTCTTGAAGGCAGCCAAGGGGTCCAGGAGGATGTGGGCTGCCGTTTGGCCCTGGTTGAGGAGGGAGTGGATGTCGTCGGGGGCAACGAGTAGGGTGGTCTTAGTTGCTGCAGAATCCAGATTGGGTGATGTCCAGGATGTTGTTAGCACGATGAAGTTTGCTAGCTGGATGTTGACAGCCTTTTTGATGACTTTGGCTGTGGATGGAAGCAGGGAGATGGGCCTGAAGTTTTTCAGGTACGTCGGGTCTGCAGAGGGTTTCTTCAAGAGGGGATTCACTTCAGCATGTTTCCAGTCATCAGGGGAGGTGGTGGTCTTGAAGGAGCATTTGATCATCCAATGCAGTTCGGGTGCCATGGCCTTGGCGACTCTGTGGAAGATGTGGGGTGGGCAGGGGTCTGAGTGTGTTCCAGAGGGAATGCTTTTCATGGTCTTTAAAATCTCTTTTGTCGTGAGTGGGGTCTAATTGACCAAGGTCTGTTGGATGGCGTCGCTTGGAGGGATAGCTGGAGCAGTGTGGAGGTCTTGGTTATCGAAGTTGTCATAGATCATCTTAATCTTGTTGTGGAAGAAGGTGCTGAGTCTGTTGCAGAGGTCTTTGGAGGGTGAGACGTATGTTGTTTCGCTGCAGGTTTTGGCAAATTCCTTGATGATGGAAAATAATTCTTTGGTATTGTGAGTGTTGGTGAGGATTCTGTCTTGAAAGGATTCCTTCTTTGTGGATTTGATGAGTTGGTCGTGTGCGATGGTGGCTTGTCTGTAGGCAGTGCATGTTTCTTGGGTTTTGTTGTTCCTCCATGTCTTTTCTGGTCATCAGCAGGAGCGTTTGTATTCTTGGAGTGCAGGGGTGAACCAGCTTGCTTTCTCGATGTGTCTTCCTGTGGCTTCCTTAAGGGGGGCAAGTGTGGTGTCAGTGCAGTTTGTGATCCAGTGGTTGAGGTTGTGTGCTTCAGTGTTTGTGTCTGGCGTAGCTGGTTGTGGGGTGCTTATGAGGGCAAAAGGTGAGCTGGCCTTCGGTGACTTTGTTCCAGCTTCTACAGGGAGGCCGTGGGTGTTCGTGTGTACAGTGGGTTTGTTGAAGGAGAAGGGGATGCAGTGGTGATCTGAGTTACGTGGTGCGGCTGCAGGAGACGCTATTTCTTTCTGTGAAGATGGGTTCGAATGTGTGTTCCGCTGTGTGCATGGGTGCAGTGACTAGTTGCTTCAGTCCTATGTTGGCGAGGTTCTCTAGGAGGGAGGTGGTGTTTGGGTCATTGTATTTGTCCAGGTGGAAGCTTAGATCTAAGAGTAGGATGTAGTCTGTGGAGGCGAGGGCTTGGGGTGCGATGAGGTCAGTGATGGTGTTGGTAAAGGGAGCATGTGAGTTGGTGTTTTTGTTCAGGTGGTGTCTGTGGTGTGTTTGGGGTGTGGCTGGTGTGTCTGTGCTGAGGCAGGTGAAGAGGCAGTGGGTGCAGATGAAAGGTCATTCCATGTAGCATAGGTTAGTGGGGTGGCAGTGTATGTTGCGGTGTTAAGGAATAGAGTGTAGAGTTCAGCAATGGTGTCTCTTTGAAAGGTCATGAGAGCCAGTAGACTGTACGTGGCATGGTCCAGCCACGGATAGGCGTGAACATGCTTGCCTTTGGTGCACTTTCTGCATGCCAGCTCCGTGTGTCCGAGGCAGGATCACACTGCAGCCTACATTAAGTACTGGGGTGGGCAGGGCTTCTGTTGGTGGAAAGAACAGTGAGTGGGAAAACCCGGGCAGGAAAACTCTGGTGGGAAAACCCAGGCAGCATAATAAGCATAAACTGGAGGCCACATGCAAGTGGCAGGCTAGGTGCCCAGATGCCTACCATGCCTACCTGATCACTTCTAAGGCTCAAAGGACCTCTGGAACGACAAATAGAAACCAGGATTCACTTTGCTGTATAAAAGTCACATTTCCTGAATATTTATAAAAAATCTGATCACAACTGGATTGGATTTTTGATAACATTAACAATTGTGTTTGAATTAATCTTATACCTTATTCCAAAACCAAATTAACAAAGTTATGATTTTCTTCTTAACTTTAGTTTTTTTCGCTTAGGACAGCTACTTCCCTTAGACAAAAATATCTTGCAGTGAGACATCACAGGTAGGCCTGAAGGTATGTTTTTTTTTGTCAGCATAGATGGTGGTGCAACGGGCAGCAGTACACATATGGT
The DNA here is from genome assembly GCF_964204655.1 of Triturus cristatus. NCBI lineage: Eukaryota > Metazoa > Chordata > Amphibia > Caudata > Salamandridae > Triturus > Triturus cristatus. Next base: position 910,609,310 of record NC_140582.1, on the reverse strand, counting down.
ATTTAACTTGTCCATGCTTTTGGTGCATTTTTATACAGCAAATACAATGGATTTTACTAGGAAGTTAGGAGGGCCACTTAAGAGTTAGCAAATTAGACCATATTTTCAGGGGCAGAGCACACCCTCTCCGTAGCCAAGAACGGTGGGGAGGTGGTGCCATGTGGGGTGATTTTGACAGACCATGACGAGGTAAAGCTAATTATTTATTTAATTTTGCCCTGTTGACATCTGTTGAAATCGACCCCCCCAGCCTCACTGCCCATCGCTCTTACCTGCACTGGCTATGGCTAACCCTGAAACAACCAGCAATACTCATCAGCAAAAACTGGGGATAACTATGCAAAACAAGGCACTTTCTCACACATTTTCATAACAATAATAATAAGATAAAGGTAATCTATATGTGGAGTTGTGCATAGGAGTCATTCTAATGGTTTGAATTTTTTGCAGAGTTTTATATAGCCCAAACTTGGCCCGAATCCAATCAGGTATCAGAGCGATTTACATTGCACCAGTTATGTTACATGAGGACATATTCATTTTTTGTTAGGCACAGGAAGATAAAGTGATTTGCCCAGAATCACAGGATGTTTAGTTTCATTACCGAGACTCGAACCCAGTTCCCCAGGTCCAAGGTCGAGTGCCCTAGCCGTTAGGCCAACTAAAAAAATAAAAATTCCTTGAATGTTTTCATTGTAAACAAATATGACTCATATTGACCTGCCAATACACCAAACCCACTTTAAAAATGATATCAAGACTGAATGGTGCAACAAAAAGCGCAAATGGAATGAGCTGGGAGCCTGATTGGAGAGGGACGGGAGCCTGAATGGATGCAGGAAGTGAAAATGCCTTGACTCATGAATCTGGGATAAGTACTTTAATGTGTCGCAATTGTTGCACAAGAGCCATACCAAATCTCAGCAAGTTGAAACCATTGTTTTACTCTTTACAAAAAGGGGTCTATTATTTTGTATTTTGCAGAATTGTGACATATCCCATTGCAAGATAGCATGGATCTCATGTAAACATGTCTTACGTGATCCCAGCAGGAAATTAATTTGCACAGAAAGTTTTTATTAAGAAAGCAAAAATATTAGTCTATGGCAGGTTCAAATGTACTTTTAGCTGAAAGATTGCAGAAAAAAACCTGATTTCTTAGATTCATGTCAATATCTAGAGGAGTCAGAGTGGGTCCTAAAACACATCTAAACGCCATGAAATTAAAATCCTCTTTCTTGAATCATGGGCCTCTTTCTTTCAGCATGGTCTGAGTGAGCATGCACATTTATTCAGTGCCACAATTTCTTCCATTATCGCAGTTTGCACAGTCAAATACATCACTACATACATATGGTGCCCTTACTTTCTGGAACAAATAAAGTATAGAGCTAGAAAAGAAGATAAGCAAAGCACCCAGGGTCATTTTTCTTCTACCTAGTGCCTGCCCACCCGCTCTACTGCTTGATCAGTATGACTTACATAATTGAAGAGCAGTTTGAGCTATTGAGATATTGTGGAGCCACTGAATGCTCACTAAAAAAACTGTTATGCAAATACCTAATCTGAAAAATATCTGGCAGTCCTTCCAACTGCTAGATAGAACTTCAGGAAACACTGAAGAAGGGGGGACAGGGAGCAGTTTTGGAAGAAGACTAGGTCCAGTACAGCTGCTCCCAAGTACTAACATGTAATCACTGTGTGGTAACTGTTTCTAAAGCAAAGACTCATAACCAACTTGGTTACATTTGAGAGAAAATTGAAAAAAAAGAAAGAAAAAAGAAGAGGGTGGTCTCTATATGGTTCCCTGCTGATGAAGGTGGGGGAATTTCTCCTTTGGAATTTAGTGCCCTCACACACTCTTGCGAGTGTCATGCTTCATCATCGGGCGTTGCTCCTCGTGGGGGGGGCGCTGCTGTCCCCCACGAGCCCCACGAGAGGGCTCTTTGTTGGAGATCTTTTCAGGAGACGCCGCAGTTGTGCATGCGGGTGTGTGGGCCTAAAAAAAGGTTGGTGCAACTGTATTAAAATTCCCCCGCCAGTACCGTAAGGTCAATTGTTATTCATAGGTTCGGGAGGTAAGGATAAAAGAATTATACAGGGGCGTTGGGGCACCTCTATTAACAAATGACATAGAGGTCAGGGTATTACTCTGCTGCTCCTAGTGCCCATGTGTGACTGTGGATTTGCGTGTTGGTCAACATGTTTTGCGATGGGAATGGGTCCCTTGTGGATCCCTGTGTGCTTCGTCAGGACTGTGTGATGTGAAACAAAAATAGGAGTAGGGAAAAGACGCCCTATCTTCCTATGGTACCTCAATTCATGTGTAAGTGCGTAATTTGCGCTCAAAGGAACACCCCTCTCGTGTTCCTGTCATTACCTAGTGGTGAGAAACATTGGGAACAAAAGACAAACATATAGAGACAAACATAAGTAATGGCGAGTGGAGATACACAATAAACTTAATCGTAGTATTTTGTTTCTGCCTTGCATATCGATGTGGCAGTTTGTGGGAAAAAGTGCCCAGGACATACTTTCACTGCCACTTGTGCACGTCTGACAGCATCAGCTGTCTGTGTCTTTAATCCTTGATGAGGTCTCATGCACTAGCTGCATGAAATCTGTGCATGCCCGATCCTTACTGAGTGCGGTGTGTCAAGAACACTCTTTTTTTATCATTGTGGCCACCAGTGCTCATTAATGCAAAAGCGCGCTTCACAAGTGAATCTAGTATCACACGATTGGATGTCACATAATCTCGGGCTGTTTAATACCCACGTTCGATAGTGAGACATGCTTTCAAATACATGAGGTATATTCTCCAAAACTCGCACACACTCTTTGAATATTCACATACTGATTACCCCTTTAAAAGAAAATGTTGTGCCTCCTCGGCAATCCCCGCGGTCTCAAGGGGTAATATCTGTGGATAGAAAATGTCAGAGTGAGCCCCATGCAAACAGAATGTACCTGTTTGTTGTCATGTTGAAGCAGTGGAGCAATACTTACATTAAAGCTCCTTCGTTCTGGCCCATTACCTGCCCTGCTGCTGCATGGACGCCAGAGGGATACAAGTCGGCATCCACCCGATTATGAGTGCTTGCGGGCGGAAGTGACGGGGATTTGTCAGGACGTGTCATACAGACAACGGCCTGTGCTCGATGGATTAGAACTGCCATGAACAGTTGCCATCTTGTAATGGTTCCATAGGAGCTGAAGTCTCCGATATTGTGTCATTAATGTTTGAATACGATGGAAATGATGTACCCATTTGCAACAGAACGTTTTAATTTTTTACAAGTAATTCATTTTATGTTAATTAATTTTTGCGTATTTTAGTTCTGTAGCGGGTTGTGGGTTTATAGGGGAATAGGGTGGGAAGTAATTTAATTATATATATTACGTAATAATGTTTCAGAAGTAATTAATTAAAAAATATATATATATATTGTGTTTTAGTTCCGTAGTGGGTCGTGGGTTTATAGGGGAATATGGTGGGAAGTAATTTAATTGAAATTAATTAATTGATCATTTTATTATTTATTATTTTTGTATTTACTCATTTATATTGTTATTAATAACATTTTAATTGGTTAATAATAATTATTAATTAATTGGTAAATATGTAAATTGTGTACGTTTTTGTTTAGGAGCGGATTGTGGTTTTATAAGGGAGTAGCGTGGGAAGTAATTTAATTATATTTAATTAATTAATAATTTTATTAATTAATATTTATGTAGTTCTTATTTTATATTGTGTTAAAATGTTAATAATTAGTTATTAATTGGATATTAATTATTGATAATTATTTGGTAAATATTTTAATTGTGTAATTTTTCTAGGAGTGGGTTGTGGGTTGATAGGAGTGTAGGGTGGGAAGTAATTTAATTTTAATATTTTTTTATATAATATTTATTTAAAGTTATTTTATAGTATTAATTGTGTGATATAATTTATTTTTGATGGTTTTTAAATTGCTTGTCAATTGTTAATAATTAATTAATTTATTGCTAGTTAATTTTGTTATTGTGTATTATTTTGCAATATTGGTGGTGTTGTTTATAAGGGTATATGGTGGAAAGTAAATAATTTTTTGACCAGTTAATTATTTCTTAATTAATGTTAATTAGTTTGCAGGAGTGGGAATACTAAATTATTCCCCTCCGCTATCCAACACTTTCCCTACTGTTGCATTTGCTGGAGTGGGAATAGTAAATTATTCCCCTACGCTATCCAACACTTCCCCTACTGTTACACTTGGTGGAGTGGGAAAAGTAAATTATTCCCACCAACTATCCAACACTTTCCCTACTGTTGCACTCACTGGAGTAGGAATAGTATATTTTACCCCGCCACTATCCAACACTTCCCCTACTGTTACACTTGCTGGAGTGGGAATATTAATTTGTACCTCTCCGCTATCCAACACTTTCCCAACTGTTGCACTCTCTGGAGTGGGAATAGTAATTTTAACCCACCCGCTATACAACACTTTCCCTACTGTTGCATTTGCTGGAGTGGGAATAGTAATTTTTACCCTCCCGCTATCCAACACTTTCCCTACTGTTGCAATTACTGGAGTGGGAATAGTAATTTTAACCCCTCTGCTATCCTACACTTCCCTTCTGTTACACTCCGTGGAGTGGGAATAGTAAATTATTCCCCTCCTCTATCCAACACTTTCCCTACTGTTGCACTTGCTGGAGTGGGAATAGTAAATTATTCCCCTCTGCTATCCAACACTTTCCCTACTGTTGCACTCTCTGGATTGGGAATAGTAATGTTATCCTCTACGCTATCCAACTTTTTCAATACTGTTATAGTAATATAGTGAAAAATATGTTTTTACCAATAAATATTAATTTTAATATTTTAATTTGTTATATATATATTTTTTATTTTTATATTTATTTTACAGGTTTATGTATATATATATATATATTCCACAAACTCCGTTCTTTCAATTCCTTTTCCTCAGGAACAAACGGAAGCGAACCACCAAGTAAGTGCTCAAATTTTCAGTTTATTGCTGCCACCATGACCGCCATGACATGTTTCGGACGTCCTCGACCTTGTTCACATGATGCGTTTTAGGAGTCATCATCATCTATTTAAAGTGACCTGTGCCTCTCACGTGATTTAGCATGGACATAGAAAAAATACTGCAGTTTTTCCTTTATGTAAAAAACTAACAACATCAAGACAATGAACTTTTGTCAGGTTATCTGTAAACATTTCTTATATAAATATATAAATATATGTAAACATGTAATGATGTAAACTCATACATAGTTAGTACTATTGTGCAAATCAGCAATTATATATATATATATATATATATATATATATATTTAAACACAAGGTAACTCACTTGAGACGCACACAGTTCTGCACAAGGTTACCAGCCTTTATTAGAGGTATGGACACACGTCAGTAGCAGGCTGGATCCGCAGCTTTCCGAAACGCCGACGCGTTTCGAGTTTCCTCTTTTTCACAGCAAGTATGATTCGTCCCTACGTCACTCGCACAGCAATTTTTTTACGGCAGCCAAAAAATGCCGCAAAACTGAGTCCGACGCGAAAACGGAGCCCCGGTTCGCGACGGACTGCTATGGAGCCCATCCTACGTGTTATCCCGGCCTTCTTAGCCTATGACCTGGTGCACGGAACCTGACGCACACGCTGCAGAAGGTGAGAACAACACCTAGGGACCAAGGGGGGGTGAGGGGCAGGAAACATACCCCCTACCCAAATTAAAACCTTAAATAGTGAGGACATACATTACCTCCAGGGTCTGCTCACTCCGGGGGGCGTGTCCACCAATCCCTGCGTCCCGCAACAACGGAAGTTGACGTGTACATGTACCCCTACGGCAACACTACAATAGTGATACGCACTGTACTCACACATCCATAGCGTGGGTACGGTTCGTAGCACTATAGTAGTGGTGCCATGGGGGTATGCGTGGTACGGACCGTACACACGCCCTCAGAGCGTGTGTACGGCCCGTATCACTATTGTAGTGGTGCCGTAGGGGTACGCATGGTACGGACCGTACACACGCTCTCAGGGCGTGTGTACAGTCCATATCACTATAGTAGTGGTGCCGTAGGAGTACGCGTGGTACGGGCCGTACACACGCTCTCAGAGCGTGTGTACGGTCCGTATCACTATAGTAGTGGTGCCGTAGGAGTATGCGTGGGTGTACGGCCCGTACCACGCGTACCCCTATGGTACCACTACAATAGTGATACGGACCATACACACGCTCTGAGAGCGTGTGTACGGTGCGTTTCACACGCTTACACTGGTGATAGGAGGCGCACACAAAAGGAATGGAGGTCTCCGTATCGCACAAGGCTGTACATCAAGTCATTGTCATTGCAGACTTTCATGTGCAGGGCCTAGGTGTGTCAGGCAGTGATATTGCACATGTCTCCTCATGTAGTTGCACAATTGATGTGTGATGACCTGTGTACACATGTCATGTGTGATGGGGCACTATGTGGCACACTTCCCCTTCACACTTTGCACATATATGCCTGTAGTACAAACATGTCAAGCACAGCATCACTGGTATGGCACAGTCACCACCACCTGCAACTGTCCCCTGATGCCAGGGACAGGGACACTAACAACTGACATTTCACGATCAGCGTGCCCCGATGTGACTATGTCATGTGTGTGTCATGTGTTCCCATGAGCTTGTTGTTAGTGTTCCGTCCACTACATCTGCTGTTGCTGCATCCAACATGTGTCTGTGTGGAGATGGGCATGGCACACATCTATGCACACCATGCCACATGTGGATTCCCACGTAAGCAGGGTCTGTATGCATCGGACATGATATTTTGACATGAGGACATATCTGCGTTGTCTCAATGTCTGTGTTTTCTGTTTTCACGTGTACCCCTTCATCGCAATGTGTTTGATCTGTACATTTGACATTCCATGTGACCTGTGCGTCTAGCTTGCTGTCAGCTGTCTGTATGAGATGACATCCTTTAAATGCAGCTATGTGGATGTATGTCACTCCTGTGATGTCTCTGACTGTTCACTCAGACTGGCCCCCAGCTCGTTTCAGGGCATGTCATGCAGACTTGCCAATCAACGGGTGTATCTGGCTTTTCGTAGGAGTATCACCAAGCTGGCATACGTGTCCTGGATGTATTGCACAGACCAGACTCTGTATTTAGCAGATGTGTAGTAGCAGCTGAGCATGTGCTCTGTTCATTGACATTGATCTTGTTATGCTCTCAATCTTTGTTATTCATTACAATTTTCTGCAGGGCACCGCCTGTCCCCCGACCAATGTCAGACTTGGGTGCCATGTGGGAACGTGCCTGCATCCGACGTTACAGATTCACTCAACAGTTGATTGAGGACTTGACCGCCAAACTGGCACCACACCTCCAACCGCGACACAGGTATCCTACTGCACTGACCCCCAAGATTAAGGTGATGGCAGCCCTACATTTTTTTGCCACAGGTACGTTTCAATTCACCATAGCTGATGTTGGTGGCATGTCACAGACAATGTTCGGCCGTGTCCTGCGTGATGTTTTGGCAGCCATGTTGGAGCACCTTGATGAATTCATCCATTTTCCGACTCCTGAGGAGTTGACAGGTGTCAAGGGTCATGCCCCATATCATTGGGTCCATTGATGGGACACATGTGGCTTTGGTACCACCACAGGCACAGGAGGTAGCCTATCGCAACCGTAAACATTACCACTCTATAAATGCCCTTGTGGTGTGTCTTGTTAACATGCTCATTTCCCATGTCTGTGCACGTTTTCCAGGGTCAGCACACAATGCCTACATCATGAGGCGTAGCAGGGTGCCACAAATGATGCTGTGGCTGCACAATGAACAAGCATGTCTTGTTGGTGGATATACTCTGTTGGTCCTGTGTGTTGCGGTATCTTTGGCTCTTACGGCATCTCCTGACCCACTTATTTACATGATGTTTCCATGTAGGGGACTCTGGCTATCCCAACATGCCATGGCTGATGACGCCTCTCCGCAACCCAAGATCAGCTGCAGATCACCGGTACAGCAATGCACACGGGCAGACCAGGCGAGTGATTGAGAGGACGTTTAGCCTCCTGAGAGCCGATTCTGGTGCCTTCACAAGACAGGCGGGTCCCTCCCATATGCACCGGCGAAGGTCTGCAAAATCTTCCTCGTGTGCTGCATGCTGCACAGAATGGCAGTGGAGAAGGCAGTGCCACTCATCCTGGAGCAGGATGAGCAGGAACATCCACCCGTGGAGGATGAAGGGCTTGGTCACGAGGCAAGTGAGGAGGAGGAGGAGGAGGAGGATATCCGGAGTCAGCTCATACGCAACTTCTTCTCATAATGGTGAGTCACTGGGTCTGAGTGTGCACGCTTGTAGCCTTGGGTGGCATGTGTTGCAATGTGTGTGTCCAGCTGACTGTATGCTAAGTGACTTAGATGTGTGTTCTGATGTGTCACTCGAGTGATGATGTCATTCCACACATTTTAGCTGAGACACTTTCTTTTAAATTAGCATGGGGACAACATTGTTCCTGTTTAGTAAATGACCATGTATGCGGAGAAAAATCTTTTAGCTGACTTCTTGTGTGTCTGTCACTCCCAGGTTCTTGCGCATGTTGTCTGCTCGTGTCATCGTTGTCCTCCTGCTATTCCTCATGAGTATTGCAACGTGTGATGAATCAGCGTTCCATGCACGGACATGGGGACATGTCATTTTGGGTAAGGATTGCAGCAAGGCATTTTGGGGGTGGTACGTATTTGGAATGTGTGGGGACTGCTTCTGTGCATGCTGTGTTAACATGCATACATGTGAACTCACCTTGGGGCACATACCATGTAGCATGACTCCCATGAATTGATAGTCACTCTTCGTGACAGTCATCTATAATGGTTTTTGGGTTCTGATGAAGGTATCAATGTGTGTAAAACTTCCCTCTGAAACATACGGATGCTACGGGTAGACATAGTGTGGGACATCCCCATAACAGGCTCAATGGGTAATTGCAGCCTCTCCGTGTGCAGCAGGATGTGTTTGGCTCATCCCCTTAACTTGTGTGCCTGTTCATTTGGATTTACAACATATGTGTTGTGAAGGGGGTGTCTAGCGTAGGTCCCACGTGTTCAGTCAAATGACCTGTGAGTCTATTCATATTGATGCATTTCCCTTAGTGTGAGCCTGAGTAATAAAGGTATTCCTCACCCTCCAAAGTGCCTCATCTCTGTCAATGCATGTCTCTTGCCACTTTGCATGCGTCATCTCTGGCATAGTTGACAAAGATTGTGCATATGAGTGTATGTGTAGTTTGACAACATGCATGCAGTTCTTCATGGCTTATAATCTCTATTGTGCATGAAGTCCATGGTTGTGTATGTATTTGGGCAGGTTGCTCTGCCCAACGGGCCGTCAACGCCTGCTGAGGGTGTGTCTCCTGTGCGCAGCTCGGCCTTCTGTTTCCTGGTCCTGTGTCAGTCTGCTTTGGTGATTGTTCATCCATTTTCTCTGGGTGAGACATGAGTAACCTGACACTCCTTCCTTTACATACGCCTGTTACAGTTGTCCCTTCTGACATCCTTGTCTTTGTGTGCTACTTTCGGCCTAGTTTCCAGTACATGCCACCTGCTGCTGCGGCCCCTGCGGCAAGGGCCCACCAGGTTCCCGGATTCTGCAACCCACACGCCTCCAAGATGCTCCTCCCTTCCTCCCTCCACCCATTCATTAGGCTGTCAACAGCTTGTCTGTGCCACTGTTGCGGTCACGCGGTGCCAAAGGCAGGACCGTCAGTGCATGCAACGTGCACATTGCATGACCCTCATGTCCTTGCATGACCCACATCACACAACAGTCTCATGTTGCAGCCACCCTCCAAGCAATGTCCAACCGAAAATCAACCGCCTGCTCTCAGGCATACCCTAAGCGCACACACGACATCTTTGCATGCTGAGTGTGCAACTCTAACTGCCTACAAAGCACTGCCCTGCCTTCCAGGCTCTGTCACACCACCCAGGTCATGTCCCTCCTACTCCACACCGGCTCCGTCCACCAGCACGCCATTGGACTCTGTTACCTCCTCAACACAGCAGGCCCACACATCACCTTCATGACAGTGACCTGGTTGAAAGCATCCTCAGCACACAACTTCTTCATTGCCATCTCAGACGGATACAAGAGCACCCGCAGGGACAGCACTAACAATCCTGGAGGATGAATTGATATCTATTCCCAAGTACGCACTCAGGGTCACAAATCCAGTTTGGCACAAACCCCCTGCAAACCCTCAGAGTAACACTCATCTACAGATTGCCAGGCCTACATCCACAATTCCGCAGAGCCATCAACACGTCCATCGTCACGCACGCCCTCACATCCACAGGATACATGTGGCTGTGGGCCAGGAACTTCTAGCTGGATGAGAACCACACCAGTATCCATCAATGGTCCATCCACATTAGCATCCACGTCTCCGACGAGCAACACACTGTCACACACCCCGCTACCAATCCCCCAAAGATGCTTGATGTAAGTCAACACAGACATGCTGTGTGGGACACTGGAACCAACACCACCGCCACACCCTGCAACCTCACACACTGGATCAGCAACTGATCCAACAATCTAGCCACGTTGACGGACTTTCCTGTGACGCACATCAACAATTAAGCCACCAGGGACAAGGCAGACTGTTGGTCTTGGCCCTTCTGGCAGGTTCACCCCTAAAACCTTTTGCTTTTAATTGTGCCCTGGTGTTAGTAATTTTTGGCTTCTGCGCACTTTACCGCTGTGTCCCAGGGTAAAGTGCGTGCGTGTAGTGAGGTTGGCCTGCCCTCCCATAGGAATGCAAGGGGGAATGTATGTGACCCTGGTAATTCCTGATGCGTGGGGAGTGCAGGTGCGAGTTTGGTATGTGCGGACTCGTGTGATTAAATGCTGCGCGATGATGTGTTCGGTGTCTAGGTAGCTAGTGGGGAAGTGCCACTTCTAGACGCTGGCATAAATGTGCAGTGACTGCCTGGCGCGTGATTGGCTGGCTGAGGTCATGTGATGGGCTAGGGAATCCCCAGTCTCAGGAGGAGTCACCCAGTGGTGAATGGGGAGATCAGCAGCCAGATGGGTGGGAGGAGTACACCTAGGACCTGAATAGGGCTGGGCTTTCCCCACACAATGCTGGCTCTGCTCCCTGTGGTGCGACTGATGACCCTGACCTGCTCTCTGAATAGGGAGAGGGGCTGAGCAAAACAAAGTGCTCAGGAACCAGTTGTAACTGGTTCGCCCCTCCCCTGCACCTTGAAACAAAGGTAAACCTGTGTATAAAATGGAGCTGTGACCCCAAGTAAAATGTTCTCATTCTGATCCTCACTTGAGGGGGGGCTGCTGCTGCTGGGCGCCAGGAGAGTCCGTCACTGGGGACTGCCTCCCTGCTGGAGGGCCCTGTGAGCTGGCCCCTGCTTCTAAGGACCTTGCCTGAAAGGCTTTTCCCTGGACCTTGCCTGCCAGCGCCAGGGAAGCGCTGAAACCTTGATTTACTGAAGAAGCGCCTGCATTTGTGGCCAGCAGCGCAGCGCTACGACAATCTACAAAAGAACACCGACGTAGGGATTCCCCCGCTTTTGCCGTGTTTCAAGCGGGTGCCCACCCCGCATTGTGGCGCTTGTTGGCGGGTGCCTACCCCGCTTATTTAATTATTTATTTGGCGGGTGCCCACCCCGCTTTTTTGTTTTGATTACGAGGGAGCCTACCCCTCTTACGGCCGGAGAATCATCGCCGTGGCCGGGGAAGCCCAGGAAGTCAGGCAGCCTTTGCAGGATGTGGGCGGGGCATTAGCAGGGAGCCTACCCCGCGCTCCTTTAGCTGGAAGGAAGAAGAAGCACGAAGTCCGGAGCCCGGCCGGCTCCGATCCAAGTCCCGGGTCCCAGGAGGGGACCGGGTGAAGAGAGGTCCGCGCCGCCAGAGGAGACACCCGAGCGAGGAGATGCCGCCTCTGAAACCAAAGGTGAGTGCGGGCGCCCCCGTGGGTCTCTCCCCTGCAGCGCACGGAGTTCCCCGCGGCCCGGCCCGCAGCGGCAGCTCCACTGACGGGACCGCATTGTCTTCCTGAGCCCGAGTGAGGCTCCAACGAAGGGGGCCTTCCTATCTTGCTGAGTCCCCCTAGCGGGCCTCCAACATTAACGGGGGCATTTCTTTGGTGTTTTGAGCCCCCGAGGCTCCAACGCGGGACATTGTTGATTCAAGAGCGTGAGGTCGCTCCAATGTTGATGGCAGTATTTGGCAGAGCCTGTGAGGCTCCAGCGCCGAGCATTATTTATTTAGAGTCCAGAGGGACTCCCACGGGCAATTTGCTCGTTTAGAGCCCAGAGAGGCTCTGGAGTGCCACCTCCGTTTCGGCGAGGCTCAGGGGACAGTCAGTTGGCCAGAGCCTGCAAGGCTCCAGCGTTGGCCCCCTCATTGTTCTACAGCTGCCCAGCACTTCGTGGGCAGCTGCTCCATTTAGGCCCCTGACACTGGGACACAGGGCGTCCTAGCCCCAACAAGGCCAGCTGGCCTATGGACAGTCACAGGTGGTGACTTATGTGAGTTTGGCGCAATTGTGTTTTCCTGCACCTCTGAATGTGTTTTTATGCGTCATGTGCCTTGTTTTTACACCGCTGAATGTATGTTATCCATCCGGTGCTTTCCTTCCCTACACCTCTGAATGTGTTGTAATGCATCATGTGTAATGTGCTTATACCCCTACAGGTATTGTAATACTTAGGTGGTTGTTTTTCTCCTAGCACAGGTGGTGCTAGTGAGGTCCTGGTTCCCTGCGCAATATTCTCCTAAGGTGGTTAGGGTTGCGTAGGTGGTACTTAACATTTACCAATAGTTACTGGTTGTGTGCTACAGTGATTTACATTCTATGTTCTAAGTGATATTCTAAGTGTTAGTTCTAAAAGTGCTTATTCCTGACAGTGGTCCATGAGGCCCTGTCCCCTGTAGATAATCCCCCTGTAAATTCTGCCCGTGCAAGTTGGCAGAGTGTAAATTGTGTGAATATTATCTAATGTGTTTTGGTATAATACAAAGGCTATTTTTATATAATACCTTGTGTGGAGTTTCTTTTGTGGTGGGCCTTGGGTGTTGTTGTTGGGTGTGCGCGCAGACGCTTTACACATTGCCTCCGGGATAAGCCTGACTGCTCGTGCCAAGCTACCAAGGGGGTGAGCAGGGGTTATCTTTGGTGTGTAACTCCCCAACCCTGACTAGAGTGGTGGTTTCTGCCTGGCTTTGGCGCAAGCCCTAGCCAACCAGAAATCCCATTTCTAACACAGACCTAATGGACTCATACACGTCGAGCAGGACTCTTGTGCACAGCTTGCAACACAAATAACCATCAGTGGCCTTACAACCCTGGAAAACGGCACACACAGCCATCACCATATCATCAGCAAGGACAATTGGAGATCCTGCCGATGGGGCCAAGGCAAAAAACCGCACGACATCAAGGAGCTCATCAGCATTGTGAGTGCACTGACATCAGCTCTCCATCCAAAAGACACCCCACCCTTGCAAGGCTGAGCCAATCCCTTGCAACTTTCTACCACTGCAAGCTCATGGACATACACGCAATCCTTGGCACACAGAGGCAGAACGCACTATTATATGCGGGACCAACCCCCCTCAGGTTTTGGACTTCCATCATCAGCAGATACAACACCTGGCTCATGTGCAACATCCCCTGGGGATCTCCATCAGGCCCCTTCCCACACAACATCTCAACCACATCATTCCCCATCCTTGTAGCCCCCGTCCAGCACGTCATGTATGTATCATTGGAGTTAGCCACATTCCATGGTAGATAGAGGCATGCAGTGACCCAGGCCCTTCTTAGACAATAGACAGCAGGAACGCTGGCTCTCAAGTAACATCACCGTGCTTACCTAGCCAGCAAATGTCATCAGGAAGACAGTCAACAAGCAACTAACAAACTTCCTCCACGCAAAGAGCTCCAGGCAACCTGCACAAGACCGTCTTCCACAGTAATCACCCCACTGCAACCATCATCATTGCCACCAACACCGACAACTTTGCCCTGCTCAACAATGGTGAGGCCACCCCCCTTGACCTCTCCATAGCATTATACACGATGTGCTCACACACTGTCAGCTCACACATCTCCAACACTGGTATCCAGGGGATGGACCAGGATGAACTCACCAAGTAGCTCACCAGCAAGGTCATGGGAGTGGGTTTCAAGCCTTCAGCATGTAGTACAGTGGCGTCATCTGTGACATGGCCCAGGGCTCATCTCTCAGCGTGTCAATCTTCAATGTGTCCAGGACCCCCCTCTCCACCATCACATGCGCACACAACCTCATCATCATCTCATATGCCATTGACAGCGAGCTGCTCCTCACCCTCACCAAAGACACAGCCATTGCCAGTTCCAACCTTCAAGAAGGCATGAGGTCCATTGATGAATGGATGAACATCAGCCACCTGAGGCTGAACTTGTACAGGACAGAGGTAATCATCTGAGGATTGTCCCCCTACAGCTGGGTCAACTCCTTGTGTCCCACCCGCCAGGGCACTGCACCAGCACCCAGTGGCCACGCACACAAGATGGTGTGCATCATGGACTCGTCGCTCACAATTGCCATGCAACTCACCCGCATCTGTACCTCATGCTGCAACACCCTCCGCATGATGCACATGATCCACAGATAGATCCACTCCAAGGCAAGACAGACCGTCCCCCAGGTCCACGACACCAGCCGTGTCAACTACAGCCCCGCCCTCTACGGAGCAAGTACAGCCAAACTCCCGGACAACTTGTCCACATCCAGGGTGCATCTGCACACCTCAGCTTCAACATCCCGCGCCCCAGTCACATCACCGTCCACCTGAGATAGCTGCAATGAATCACTGTCTGCTGCAGGATGACCTTCACACTCCTCACCCACACTCAGGAGGCAGTCCACAACCCCAGACCCCAAACCAACCTTGGACGTCTGTCATCCAAGACACCGTTGGGCCAACTCCGTGCATCCAACCTTGCCCTGGCCACCATTCTTCACATCTACCGAACTCCAGCATGCAGGAGATAGTTCTCCCACCTGGCCAAACATACATGGGACTCCCTCCACGGGAACCTCCACATGAACAATAACCTCTACGCCTTAATGATACTCTTCCAAATTGGTCTGTCCACACAGTATTGCAAGCCCCCCTCAGCAGCTTGAGGGCATCATGGGTGAGTATTGTGCTCCATGTCTGTATTGGATGATACATTGTGACCCATGTGTGTCCTGTACCGGACTCACATCCCAGGGTATGGATGGCTGGAGTTAGTTCAACACTCAGGCATAGTTTGACATTTCCCCACACATATGTTGTGCACTCATGCAAAATGACTGCAACATCTAATTAAAGAAATTTAGTTTTATTCTCGGTGGGGGGCGTGTTTTGTGGTGAAAAACAGGTGCTATACAGTGTGCCTAGAATCCAAAGTTCACAGGGGAGATGGGATCCTTTGCATTTGAAGTCATCAGAGTCCAGAACACAGTGTTTGTCATCATTGGTCAGACTGTGACCAGCAAGTCCATGTGGCAGAGAATGTCAGTGAATGAGGTGATGCTGTTGCACATGAAGGCCAGGTGCCAGGCCAGGTGACCTGGGAGATGTGGATGGTCCGCTGCCTCTCTTGGTCTTTTCCGTGGACGACCCACCTTTCTCGCGGGACCCTCAGATGCAAGTCTTCACGATGTTTGGGACGCTCCGTCGGACAAATCCTCCTCATCCTCCCCCCCTGTGGCTGGTGGTGGTCTTCGCCTGGTGGCACAGGGAGGGTTGGCCATGTTGGCGGCGATCCGACGGAGTGAACGGCTTATGTCCGTTTGCACCGCCAGGAGCTCAGCCAGTCTTGCCTCCATCCATCCTTGGTGTTCTTGTTGACTGGCGTGTTGCTCGACCTGCTGGTTCTTAATCTCTGTGAGGGTCTCCACTACCTGGCTGATGGCCCTGGTGTCACGCCGGTATGCCTCCATGATGTTGCGTATGTGTGACATACCAGTCCCTTCAGCTGGCTGGTCAGGATCTCGCCTCCGCCTGCCTCCACTCCCACCACCACTGCTCACACGAGCCTGGCCTGCCGTTGTGGGCACATCGGGTCTACGGGACCCCTGAGAGATGGCAGTTGCAGGGTTGTCTGCCTCCTCCTGGGTGCCCGGCGAACCTTGTCCCTCCAGGTCAGACTGGCTCAGTTGTTCAGTGCGGGCAGGGCTCCTGGGTGTCTCCTGGGATGTGGCAGGAATGGGGGTGGTGGTTGGCACAGATGTACCTGAAGCAGGTGCTGCAGGGGCTTGGACACCAGAGGGTCCAGGTGGGTTGGGGTCATCCGCTGAGTGTTGAGAGGCGTCGCTGCCAGTGGCATCAGGTTCCTCCCGAGCCTGGGACTGTGATTCTTCCCCCCCATTGTTGGGGGGAGATCCATGATGTTGCCCTGTGTGTAAGAGAGAGACGATGTTAATGCTGTTTCATGCGACATCCATGTTTCATACATATTCAAGTTGGCACAGTTCCTCCAGGTAGTTGTATGTGCCTTGCATTCCCCTCAATGTTCACTTGTGGATGGGTATGTTGCGGGCGACAGATTAATATGTTCTCCTGAGTGTTTGACATGTAGATTTTTGGCTTGGATGCTTCTTTGGCTATGGATTGATCTTGTTGAGTCACATGTCCATTGTTGGAGTGGGTAAATCCATTGCCTGCCCCGGGGGTGTGTGCTTGTGTAAGGGGTGTGTGTGACAGGGCCTGCTGGTGGGTGTAGTGTGATTTGGCAGTGGGTCTCCCAGGTGATGTATCTGTCCCCTCATGGAGCATGCTGCCATAACAGTGAGTGTGAGTTCCTGTCCTAGATATCTGAGCTTGTGGTGTTGGTGTTTGAGTTTACAGTGGTCACAGGAGGGCCTTCTGCTGCCTACAGCAGAGCAAAGTGTCAGCTACCTTGTCAGTACTTTGCCAGTCCCTGTGCATTGAGCATGGTGCATGGGTATGTACCTGGGCCATATGGGCTGAGGGCAATGTTGTCTGATTCTGAGTTGAACAATGTGTTTTGTGAGCCCCACCCTCCCAGCATCCCGGACATCCAGTCTTGGGTTTGTGCTTTGTGTAGCCTGGGACATGGCATGGCCTTGCTTTGTGAATAGGGCATACACATGTTAGTGGCATGAGCGTTGTTTTTGAGTGTGGTTGTGTCCGGTGAGGTCTTGGGGGTAGTTGCGTGCATTTGGTGTAGTTGGGGTGTGCATGCCATTACCCCCATGTTACGTAAGTTGTATGTGTACTCACCAGGGTCTGCAACTCCTTCGACTCCGTGTACTCCCACCGGCGGAAGCAGGGCCATCACCTTCTCCTCCCAGGGATGGTAATGTACCGGTCTGCGGGGCAGCCCACCTCCAGTGATGTTGCTCTGGGCATAGTCCTCATTCATTTTCTGCTTGACTGCCCTCCGCAGATCGTACTACCTGGCTTGGCATTCATTCCTGGTCCTTCTGATGGGTGCAACAGCATTCACGCTATCGACGATCCTCAGCCACAGGCGTGATTTTTCGGCTATGTTGGTCTGTCTGACCAATGTTCCAAAGAGCTGTGGCTCGACTCTGATGACTTCGTTGACAAGGATGTCCAGCTCCTCCCTTGTGAACTTTGGATTCTTGTCTGTGGGCATGGTGTGGGGTGAGGGTGTGGATGGTTGTCGGTGTGTGGGTGTGAATGTGAAGGTGTGTGTGGGAATGTGAAGAGGGGGTATGTGTGAAGGAGTTTGTGTGAAGGTGTATGTGTTAAGGTGTATGGGTGCAGTTGTTGGGGTGTGCTCTGTAGCTGCAGTGAGTCTGTTGCAAAGGCTCATGGTTTGTGTGTGTGGGCCCTTTTTATTGGTCCATTTGTGGGTGTGCCTGAGTTTGAAATTTTGGTGGGTGTGTTATAAGAGGTGGTTGTAAGTTTGGGCCTCTGTTTGCCTGTTTGGATGTGCCAGGTTAGTCATTTTGATGTATTTTCTACTGTAGACGTATTTTGTGGTGTTGTGCGAGTCGAATTGACCCTCCTTGTGCTGCTTTACAGGGTCCTGGTTCAGTACGAGTCGTTTTCGCGTATGTAAGGTGCGTACATACGCGATGTTGTTGTACCGTACAATGTTGTTGTAAGGTCCGTACATACGCGATGCTGGGGGACGGTGCTGGGGTACGGTGTGTCCAAGTACGGGGCTGGGGCACAGTGCTGGGGTACGGTGCGTACAAGTACGGGGCTGGGGTACGGTGCTGGGGTACGGAGCGTCCAAGTACGGGGCTGGGGTACGGTGCTGGGGTACGGTGCGTCCAAGTACGGGGCTGGGGTACGGTGCTGGGGTACGGTGCGTCCAAGTACGGAGCTGGGGTACGGTGCTGGGGTACGGTGCGTCCAAGTACGGGGCTAGGGTACGGTGCTGGGGTATGGTGCGTCCAAGTACAGGGCTGGGGTATGGTGCATCCAAGAAAGGTGCTGGGGTACGGTGCTGGGGTACGGTGCGTCCAAGTGCAGGGCTGGGGTACGGTGCTGGCGTACGGTGCATACAAGTATGGGGCTGGGGTACGGTGCTGGGGTACGATGCATCCAAGTATGGGGCTGGGGTCCGGTGCGCCCAAGTACGGGGCTGGGGTATGGTGCTGGGGTATGGTGCGTACAAGTACGGGGCTGGGGTATGGTGGCGGGGTACGGTGCGTACAAGTACGGGGCTGGGGTACGGTGGTGGGGTACGGTGTGTACAAGTACGGGGCTGGGGTACGGTGGTGGGGTACGGTGCGTACAAGTACGGGGCTGGGGCACAATGCGTCCAAGTACGGGGCTGGGGTACGGTGCGTTCAAGTACGGGGCTGGGGTACGGTGCTGGGGTACGGTGCATCCAAGTACGGGGCTGGGGTGTGGTGCTGGGGTACGGTGCGTCCAAGTACAGGGCTGGGGTACGGTGCGGACATGGGGGGTACGGTGCTGACATACGGGGGTACGATGTTGACATACGGGGGTACGTGCGGACATACGCGGGGGAGGGGGGGGGGCTGTACAACTTGTATCCCGGGCACAAGTTTACCCGGGATACGAGTGGTACAGAGTTTGCTCCGTATGGGACGTTTTACATACGCTTGTGTATTCGGAAGGGCGGTACGGATCGTACTTGTGCGCTCGGACTTCAGTTTTATGATTTGTACGTAAAACTGTCCGGGTACGTCTCGAAGACCTTTTCCCGAAGCGATTCGCATGTATTTTTCGCGTACGAATCGTACTTCACCGGTGGGACGGGACTTGTATGATTCGTATGTAAAAATATACGGATACGAGTCGTACGGGAATTTTTTTTTCGGAATCGGCACCTAACTGTTAAATATATGTGTATGTATAATTTTTATTATGTTTCTAACATTTTATAATTAAATAAAATATTTATTTACTAATATTATTAAGTTAATATATATATATATGATTGATTGATTGATTGATTGTGAAACTTGTATAGAGAAGACAGCATCAGAGACGGCAGAAGGAAGGCCGAGTGCGCATGCCTAGATTAAGCTTTAGGATATAACCAGGTCTTAAGTCCCTTCCGGAATTCAAGTAAGGAGTTGCACTGTCGCAGGTTCGCAGGGAGCTTGTTCCACTCGCCAGGAGCTACCGTGCTGAAGGCTCTTCCGCCTACCCTCATGCGCTTGAATCTCGGGACCACCAGTAGACCAGCTGTAGATGAACGTAATTGCCTACTTGGTAGGTAGCGAGCAAACCTGTCCTGTAGAGGGGCTGGACCAAGTCCGTACACTGCTCTAAAAGTTAGACACAAGGACTTGAAGAGGATCCTTTCTCTCACCGGGAGCCAATGTAAGTCCCTTAGTGCTCTGGTGGACGAGGAGCGGCGTTGCCTTTCGAGGACCAATTTGGCTGCGGCTGACTGAATCCTCTGCAATCCTTGGTGGACATACTGCGGAGCCCCTAGATACAGGGAGTTGCAGTAGTCAAGTCTGCTTAATACCGTGCTGCGCACCACTGTAGCTCGCGACTCCCTAGGGAGCAGAGGTAGAATACTCCGAAGCAGCCGCAGCAGGGCAAAGCAGACGTTAGCAGTCTTACTAGCTTGGGAAACCATCTGCAGATCGTCGTCGATGATTACCCCAAGATTGCAGACCTTCCTAACTGGTATAGGGGGTCCTTCCTCAGATGTGAGACAGAATTCAGGAGGAAGATGTTTGGGAATCCTAAATGGTGAGCAAAATACCACCTCAGTTTTACCGCTGTTAAATTGAAGAGAGTTCCTTCTGAGCCAATCCGTAGTCTGTTTCATACATTGATGGAAACGATCCATGGCCAGTGCATCTTCCCCTTCAAGAGAGAAGGCCAGCTGCGTATCGTCAGCATAGTTCACCAAGCTGACTCCGAAAGATTTTATTACCGGAAACAGGGGCCGCAGGTAGATGTTAAAAAGGATGGGACTAATTGCGGATCCCTGCGGCACCCCGTACACAACTGGAGACCTGCTAGAGGAGAACGGTGCCAGGGTAACTACCTGCTGTCTGTCCTCAAGGTAGGAGCGAAACCATTGCAGTGCTCTGCCCTTTACACCTATCTGCCTCAGCCTCTCCAGCAGGACAGGGTGGCTTACCGTATCAAATGCTGCCGACATATCAAGGAGTACTAAAATCATAGCACTCTCGTTGTCGGCTCGCATTCGAAGGTGGTCCAGCATGGTGATTAAAGCTGTTTCGGTTCCGTGACCAGGACGGAATCCGAACTGATCCCTATCTAGCAGAAGGTTCTCTTCCAAAAACTGAGATAGGGTCTTGCTCACAGATTTTTCCAATAATTTCACCGGGTACGGCAGAAGGGAGATGGGCCTAAAATTAGCTGGCACCAAAGGGTCCAGGTTCGGCTTTTTTATTAGTGGGGTGACTACTGCTAGTTTCCAGCGACCTGGAACAGATCCATCAGTTAAGGATTGATTACAGATCATCCTTAGCCAAGGAAAGGTGTTACGTCCATAAAGCTTCCAGATTTTATGGGGGAGAGGATCTAGAGGAGAGCCAGACGACACGCTTTCAGTCAGTTTATCAAAGGTTTCATGGGAGAGAGGTTGAAAGCTGTCCAAGATAGCAATCGTTTTGAGGTCTCCATCGGCAGGACTGGTTGTTTCCTCAGGGCCATCCTGGATGTTGACCTGCAGATTATTTACGATGTTGGAGATCTTTTCCTGAAAAAAGAAGGCGATTTCGCTACACAGAGTTTGCGAGGGGGCAACTCTATTGTTCAGACAGTCCGGGTTAGTAAGATCACGAACGATCTTAAAAAGAGCTTTGGACCCGTTAGAAGCCTGTGTAATGGAATTAGCGTAAAAATCTGCCTTCGATCTCAGGATGAGAGTTTTATATTGCAGTTGTACTTGTCTTAAGACTTTTTTATCTTCCTCAGAGTAGTTTCTTCTCCATTTTCTCTCTGCCTGTCTGCGAGAGATTCTAAGATGGTGCAGCTTCTCATTATACCAAGGGGCAGATCTTTTCCTTATCTTTTTTTAGAGGCTTTATAGGAATGCAGTAGTCTAATAGCATAGCTATATATTCCGTAAATGACTTATAGTTATCCTCCACGGACTTATTGGGAGAAAAAAGATTAACGTCAAGGGATGTGATCAAAGAGTCAGCCTTTGCTAGTTTGGCCCACTCTCTGTCCAGCCTGTGAGAGTACTGCTGGCTAGACATATTCTTCTTACATGGCATCGCCAGACTCAAAAGGATGAGAAAATTATCTGTCCAATTCAAGGGCGTAATACTAGATACTTTTATTGTGTCTGGATTGGCAAAAACCATATCCAGAATGCGACCTTTCTGGTGGGTGGGACTGGACACCAATTGATGGAGATTCAGGGTGGAGCACGTATACAGGAGGTCTCTCAGTTGACTGCCAAGGCTTCCATCCTCACTGAGATTAAAATCACCTAGAATGACCATATTGGTGTGGGTGAGCTTTAAATTGATGATGGTTTCGGGGAGAAGGTGAAATTGTGTGGTCGCGCCCGGTGACCTATAACAGAGCATCCCCGTGAGTAAGTTCCCACTAGGGGACTGAAGAGAGAAGCCCATTATTTCTATCCCCCCAACCTCATCAATTTGACATGGTCTGAAGTCTAAAGTTTCCTTGAAGATCAGACCCACTCCTCCCCCTCTGCCCGAACTACGAGGTTTATGAATAATTTTGTATCCGCTAGGACAGGCCACGCTCAGTCCGGCGGCAGATTCCGTGGTGGCCCATGTTTCTGTTAGACAGAGTATATCTAGTTTCATGTCTTCCAGAAGACTAAACACTTCAATAGAGTGCTTGACAAGCGAGCGACTATTAACTAGACCACAAGAAAGACTAGCGCTCGCTGACTTATGACCCTTTGATGGGTTTAGCTGTAGTAATTGTGTTCTACTATACCTCACTTGTTTCAGCTCGCAGTTTAATCGAATAGCACTGCTGGCGCTGGAGGCGTCCGGAGCGCGGACGGGCGCAGACGGGCTTGCCTCTGGCGCGCCTCTGGCGCGCCATCGGCGAACCCGCTGCACACGCGCGCTGGGCGCTTGCATCGAGTGGCTTTAAATAGAATCTCAGCAAAAAATCCCCAGCCACTAAACACTAGAGCGCCTCCCAAAATGGCGCTTAGTAATGGCACAGTGATGAAAATTAGCACACCCAAGATGGCAGTGCTAGGAGAAAAGAGAAGTCGGCACGCTAAAGTAGCGTGTGCAAGATCTTTTATGGTGCGGGTAAGTGATACAGCGGTGTGAATCAAGTTTTAGATATGCTACTAAATTAAAACACTTTGACACAAAGACAAAGATAAAAACAGCACCACGCGGCGCCCTGACTTTTATGCAATTTTTCAAGCACACAATACACTCGTTCTGTCACTCGATGATAGCTTCAGTCTGCTAGGCTGCGCGCTTGCATAGAGTGGCTTTAAATAGAATCTCAGCAAAAAATCCCCAGCCACTAAACACTAGAGCGCCTCCCAAAATGGCGCTTAGTAATGGCACAGTGATGAAAATTAGCACACCCAAGATGGCGGTGCTAGGAGAAAAGAGAAGTCGGCACGCTAAAGTAGCGTGTGCAAGATCTTTTATGGTGCGGGTAAGTGATACAGCAGTGTGAATCAAGTTTTAGATATGCTACTAAATTTAAAACACTTTGACACAAAGACAAAGATAAAAACAGCACCACGCGGCGCCCTGACTTTTACGCAATTTTTCAAGCACACAATACACTCGTTCTGTCACTCGATGATAGCTTCAGTCTGCTTTAACATATTTAACATTTTTTAAATATGAATGTTTAACTTTTTTCATATTACATTTCTTATCTATCATTTTTAACTTTTCTTTAATTCATTCTAACTATGTTTTTATTAATTATATTTATTATTTAATTAATTTTATATTATTTTTAAGACATTTAAAAAAAACAATGTTTTAAACAACGATATTTTGGTACCAATATTTTTGTACTTACCTCTGTAGAGATAGGATGTCGATATTCTGTCCAATGATATTCTGTTCACGATTTTCTTGTAGGTCAATATTCGGTCCGTCGATATTTTATCAGTGATCCAAGGAAACTCATTGATGACACCGGAAAGAATTGGGATTGGAAACATCCTCTTGGTTTATTTGCAATGTGAACCCATGAGCAAAAGTCCACTGGATTTTCTTCTTTCGAACTCCTGTTCGGAAGAAAACCTTGTGCTCTCCTTGACATTGAGTATGAACAGTAGGTTGAAGAAGAAGGTGAAGGAAAGCCTCTGCTAGCATATAGTGAGCCCATAAAGGAAAGACTTTTTTTTTTATGGGAATTAGTCCACAAAAATATGGACAGAGCTCAACAAAAGCAAAAAGAGAATTATGACAAGGGAGTCAGACTGAGGGAATTTGCTATCGGTGACAAGGTTTTTATCCTCTTGCCTACCACTGAAAAGCAACTCTTTGCCAAATGACAGGGACCCTATATAATTCTTGATAAGTTAACCCCAGTGACATACAGGATAGCTGTTCCTCGAAAGAGGTGCGTAGGATAAATGTGTCATGTTAACCTGTTAAAAAAATGGGAGGAACCCCCATCTGATATAGAAGAGCCAGTTCTATCTGTGGGAAACTTTACCCTTACTGAACCCCTACAAGTGTCACTACAGCCATGTGGAGACCCATTGGCTGAGGCCATTAAAATGGGCAACACAGTGACAAACACAACAGCTGACAGATTTACTGAAACTGTATTCAGGAGTCATATCTAACATTCCAGGACGTACATCTCTAATCAAACATGATATCATTACAGTGGGAGTTAGGGTAGTTAAACTAAAACCTTACTGCATTTCTGCAGCCAGAAGACAGGCTATAGAAAAAGACGTGGAAGAGGTGCTGAGTGCCGATGTCATCGAGCCCTCCCAGAGTGCTTGGAATTCCCCCTAGTCCTCGTGCCCAAACCCAATGGTAGTCTGCGTTTCTGCATAGACTTCAGGCAGCTGAATGCTATATCCAAATTCAACATGTATCTTATGGCAAGAGGAGACAAACAGATAGAAAGGCTAGGGAATGCCAAAATAATGTCTATCATTCACCTAACCAAGGGCTATTGGCAGAACCCTATTACTGCCAGGGAAAAGACAGCCTTTTCAACTCCGCCAGGATCATATCACTTCAAAGTCTTACCCTTCAGTTTATATGGTGCCCCTGCCACATTTCAAAGGTTAATGCATATCTTGCTAAATGCCCACCATTAATAAGCTGCTGCTTATTTAGATGATATTGTGATATATAGCCCTCAATGGGAAACCCATTTACATCAATTGAAACAAGTTATATTGACCTCAGTCAAGGCAGGCCTTACTTTAAATCTGAAAAAACCCACCTTTGGCACAGATCATATAGACCATCTATGGTTTTCCACCCAGGACAATACTCAACCCTAGTTAAATAAACTTGAAGCCATACAAAAGATACCACAACCGACTACAAAGAAAGAAGTACTCTCCTTCCTGGGTCTAGCACGATACTATCACTGATTCAACTCGTACTTCTCTGAGATAGCTTGTCCTCTTATGGATCTGCTGACCAACACACATTCAGGGAATAAGATAAAATGAATGGAAGAACAAGAACAACGTTTTAAAATATTGAAATATGCATTATGACATGCCCCTGTACTGATGTTTCCTGATTTTGAGAAAGTGCTTGTTCTTCAAACTGATGCCTCTGGCCATGGGTTAGGGGTGATGTTGTCATAACCAGATCAGCGGCTAGATTTGAAACATGTCCTGTTGCTTAGCCATAAACTGCTTCCAAAGCAACTACACTACTCCACAGTGGAGAAAGAATGTTTAGCCAATTATGTGGGCCGTTGAAGTCCTCCAATATTATTTACTTTGTTTGGACTTTTCTACTTTTGATACTTTTAACATATCATGCTCTCCTCACTTGGTTGGCTGCTAACAAAACCTTTAAACCTAAAATACTACATTGGTTCTTAGCCTTACAGCCTTTCTCTTTCCAAAGTTACCAAGTTCCAAGGAAGCTACAGGGAAATTGTTGACTTCTTGTTCCGATGTCCAGTCTCTGTATGGCCTGACCGTCCATACCTAATGGGGGAGCAGTGTGATCCAGCAGTAGATGTCCCTGAGAATTCCAACATGGCTGCAAACAGCAGCCCGGCAGCGCATCAGTGGCTTCGGCTCACGTCATGAACCTGATGCACGACGCACCTGAGGAGGAAGTATATGGGACTAAAAAGGGAAGCAAAGAGGTCCTTAAGTCATCAGAGACAGAAGAGATTGAAGGAGAAAGTGACAGATGAAAGAGTATTACAGAGCACAGAGTAGGAAGAAAAAACGTGACATGCCCAGGAAGCAAGGAGTCAACTGAAGAGGCAAGCAGTGATGGTGGAGGCCAAAGAATAATGGCAGTGAAGCTCCAATCGGCAAAGAAACACCAGCCAAACATTACAAGGTCCAGTGGTCCCCTCAGGGAGGAGGACACTAAGACTCTGTTCACCACAACACCGGTTGGCCATGGCTACTGGCAAGTGCCGCTTGCACAATATTTTTCTTTAAGGAGATGAGGGGGCGAGATCCTAAACTTTGTCACAGGCCCCCTTCGGTGAAGGGGGCACTGTCAAGGAAAACGGTAACCAAACAAGAAACCACAATACACGGGTGTGGTTATGGCACAACTTGGTGGAGGGATTCATATAATCTGTTAGTTTGTTATTCACAGCACTTTTTTTTATCTGGTTTCCTTAGGGGTCATGACAAACTTCTTTGTGGGAAGATGTATGAGAATACGTAGACAATATAAAACTAGAGGGGACGAGAGGATAATACCAGAAGGCTGAAGAGTAAAACAAAGAAGAACACTGCCGGGGAAGAAGGAAAGCCAGAGGGAAATGAAGAAAGAAAAAGCACAATAACCTCTTCTCTCAACATTTTACCATCTTACCTAGAGTTTTAGAGAAAGAAATCTAATAAAACTAGTTGTTGACCACATATAATCAGTCTGCACCATATATATTCTGGAGGGGCTGTAGTGAAGACACTGACACTTCTGAATACAGTTGCTACTCATTAAAAAAGGTAGGAAGTGAGGATTCAGGTTTTGACATGAAAAGAAGAATATCATCAGCATATGCATTATATTTAATATTTGTTTCTCTAAGTTGAAAGTCAAAGAGTGTCTGAAGATTTTAATTGATGTAAAAAGGATTCTAACATGATAATACATATTAGTGGAGAGAAGGGACATCCTTATCAAGTAGCTCTATTGAGAGGAAGGTAAGGAGATTGGATACCGTTAACTATGAGTCTATAGAGAGGCAATGAGTAAAGTAAAAACATTTGTTGTAAAAGTCAGGGATCAAAATAATGCCATTCCAGGGCCTTCACAAGAAGCCTCCAATTGACTCCAAAATGTTTAACGCATCAAGGGGTAATTAAGCAAGATACAAGTTGAGTTTATTTGCTATTTGCTTTACTAAGAATATGCAAGAAGTTACGTGAATTATCTGCTATATTCATGGTTTTAACCAAAAGAGATTGTTCCGAAGCAAAGATATCGGGCATTAAATGAGATAATGTAAGGTCAATGGCCTTAGCAAAAATATTTCAATCATTGTTGATAAGAGAAATGGGATGGCAACTGGGACAAAGGGTTAAGTCATGATCATTTTTTGAAAAGAGATATTTCATGGCCTCAGAAAACAAACCAATGGAATTATTTGAGGAAAGAAAATGACTGATTAACTTAAAAAGTTTTAGGAAAAGTAAACTAGAAAATTGGAAATAAAATTTGACAGAGAAGCCATTGGGCCTAGGTGTCTTACCCGTAGGCAGACATTTGACAGCTGAGTGTACCTCATCAGGCATTCAGTGAGATTCAAGGGGAGAAGTATCCATAATAGTTGTTGGGTGCTTTCCCTCAACTTTTTGCTTTTGTCCCTCTTGGTTTTCCGCTGATCTACATGCTAGCCTTAGGACTTTGAGCGCTGTTGACACTCCATGTCATATACATACTGATGATTGGTGTATACATGATTGGCTGATTGAAGTTAGCTATAAATCCTTTGTCAAAGGGCTAAGACACACACCTATGACATGTAACTCCAAATCCAGTGAAGAAGGTAAAAATTCTGGAAGTCCTGATTGACGACCGATTAACCTACAAGCAGCCAGTACATAAAGCTATCTTGGCCTCCTTTTCCTACCTTCGCACAATCAGGAAAATTGTGCAATTCTTGCTGTTTGACATGGTGAAGATGGCAGTTATTGCTTTAGTACTATCGACAATCGACTATTGCAATAGGCTATATTTAAATCTGCCAAAGAAATGTTTGAAAATAATGCAAATTGTACAAAACGTGGCTGCTCCTCTTCTTACGAAAATTCCCCCATGGATCAGCCTCCGAAGCTGTCAGCAGTCTTCACTGGCTGCCAGTGAGAAAATGCACACTTTTAAAAGGCCTTTGTACAGCTTGTAAGGCTCTTCAGGGCCAAGGGCCTGTGTACCTCAGAGATAGGTTTAGACAGTATCTTCCAGGCAGGACCCTTCATTTCAGCTCAGCACAAGAATTGACTGTTCCCTCCGACGGGCTGGCACCATGGGGAGGCAGGAGCTTGATACATGGCACAACGTTATACTGGAACCATCTACCATGGGAGCTGAAAAGTGTTTCCTCCTTACTTAAGTTTGGGAAGTCTTTAAAGGCCTAGTTTTCACACTAGATCTTAACTAGCTATCTAGAAAGTCCATTAATCTCCTGTGTTCCATTCTGGTCACAGGCAGCCACAAGACGCCTTTGGGCAACCATTTGCGCTTCATAAAAACAAAATCAAATCTATCTTAAGCTTAAGTAAGATCCACCCGCCAGCATGTCTCACTCCTGGGATACAAGTGAAATGTGTAAGTGTTTATGACAAAGAATAACCACCCCATTTTTAGGAAGAACAGATGAAGAAGTAAACAATTCACCCACCCAACATATTTTTAACATAACAATTTCCTTTTCGGCAAGATGAGTTTCTTGAAGTAAGGCCAGTTGACATTTCAAGCAAGATAAATGAGACAATGCACATTGGTGTTTATCCGAGTTTCACTGCACAAAAACATGTCCTATAGTTAACACTGATCGCCACTGTCAGAAATTGATTTGTAGGTTGACTGGGATATGAACCCTAGTCAAGCAGCAACCAGAATCCTAGTCAGGGAAAGAAGCTGGTGAACCTTAAATTAACCTATGCTCGCCCTCTTGTAGCTTGGCACATGGCAGTCAAGTATAACTTAGAAGCAATGTGTAAAGTATTTGTGCAATACTTCAAAGAGTAAAATAGTGAAAACACCAATCTAAAAGATTCAACAACAGATTATAAAAATTACTCCTAATTTAGTAAATAAAACAAGACCCAGCCAAGAAAAATCCAATACATAAAACTTGAGATATTGAATTTCCACGTTTTTAGGCAAAAATAGCACCTACTAACAAACACTGCTATTGAAGATATCTGGTTGCACCAGGCCGGGACAAAATCAAAAGTTCAGGCCGACCTCAATGGAGTGTGTTCCAGATACAGGGACTCAATGAGGCCTGGTGAACAAAAGTACCTTAATCCTGGGTGCGTTGACTTCGAGGATGCGTGGTACAGTCGAGGCGATGAGTCGGTGTCGATCCACAGAGTGGCGGCGATGAGCTGGTCCTGATCTGCGCAGTAGCGGCAATGTGTCAGCTCGGATGAGTGATGAGCTGCGATGCCTAGGTGCAGCGTTATCATTGAGGCTGGCGTTGATGGAGATACGAGGACCTTGTAGCTTGAAGAGCAACGCACAGTGGTGGTTCTGATCCACACAGCAGAGCTAATGCACCAGTTCTGATCCGTGCAGCAGAGGCAATGCATTGATTCTGGTCTGTGCAGCAGGGGGGATGCATCTGTTCGACAGCAGTTGTGGCAGGTCTGCTGGAACAAGCACCTCAGGCCCACTACCAAGGGCCAGGACTGGGGTGACACCACTTGGAAGGGCATACTCGAAAATGTCAGAGTCCAGGTGCAGAAGGAGGGTGGTTGGAAGACTTTTATGTCTCTGGGACATTAGATCAGGAGGCCAGCTAGCTAGCTCTCCAAGTCACTCTGGGTTCAAGTGATGCAGGTCCAGTCCTTCTCTCCCAGTCAGGAGGACAACAGGCAGCAGGGTACCACACCAAGGCAGGAGTCCAGCAAAGCAGCAGTCCAGCAGAGTGGCAGTCCTTTAGCAGCACAAATGTCCTTCTGACTGGCAGAGTGTTCACAGGTCCAGAAGTGCACTGAGGTGGTGGTGTCTGTCAACTAGAAGGCCCTTGGCACATGTAGTGCACTTTACTAGGAACTTATAAGTGCATTAAATGTGCCAATTGGTTATGAGCCAATATTACCATGTTTAGAGCAGAGAGCACATGCACTTTAGCACTAGTAAGCAATGGTAAAGTGCTCAGAGTCCGGAAGCCAAAACAAACAAGGAGAGAAAAAGTGGAGGAGGAGGACAAAATGTTTGGGGTGACCCTGCAGAGATGGACATTTTCCAACTGGAATTATTTTTCCTGTCTGTAGACTCTATTCCTTGTTTATATCCTCCAAAGAAAATAAGTGGCTGCTGGGGTGCAGCGAGGGGAAATAGGAGTGAACTGTATGATGTCATCTGGGTAAAAGGGTGGGTGATCTCATTCTACTCTAGGCATCCTGGTGAATCAAGATCCATGTATATACAGAAGTGCAATCCGATGTAGAAAGGTGATGAAATTCACATATCCTAAATAATGCTATTCAAATTAGGGACTTTGGGGCATATGTACAGGCCCCTATCACCACCACAACGTCACTTTTAAAGATGTTGTGGTGGCGATAGGAGCTGCACTTTATGTACAAGGCAGCATTAAGCTACTCTTTTTTTTTTTGTTGTTTTTTTTAATTATTTTTTATTGAGCAGAGCAAAAAAGGTACATACATAATTTTCAAGAGCAACATTAAAAAACACCATAATTAAACCAACCGTAGATGTTGATTTGTTGGTGGGCTACTTACTAAACAAGGTGCAAAGTGCAAAGTGCAATAAGTTGTTGATATTTTTTAGGCAGTCGCATGAAAAAAAAAAAAAAAAAAAGTGCAGATGCAAAGATATAACAACAAGTTGACTTATAACTCAGCTGAGACACAAGACAGACACAATATTAACTCGAGGCAGAGATTAAGTTCCCGATTAAAGTGCCCAGCGCAAATAGCAGCCGGAGTCGACCTAGGTAAATACAGTACTCTTAGCATCACGAATAAAGTGCAAATGCAATAATTGAAACACCAAAATTAAACCCACCATTGATGTTGGTTTGTTGAAAGGCTACTTACAAAATGCTATGCATTTTCCTATTTAGTAGGCAGACAAATATCGTTCCTTTGTCCATAGACAAGTTGGCAAATAAAGTGCGAATGCAGAATATGACCACAAGTTGACATACAACACAGCAAAAAAACTCGTCTTGAATCACACAGGAGAAGATTAAAAATCCAGGATGATATGCCCAGTGCAATAGCGACCGAAGTTAACCTTAACAAATACAGTACACTTGGCATCGAATAAAAATATAGACGCATAAAGTGCAAAATAAAGCTGCAGAATCGAATATAGCTCCACACATCCTAGAGCTCTAAGGACCTAATTGGATTCTAAGTTAAAGTGAAAATGCAAAAACAACACAAATCTGCCTATTAAAATACAATATTATTAACATTATTACAGTTTAAAGTGCAATTGTGCTAGCAGCAAGTTTTGTTGTGGAATACAAGATATCAGCGAACGGGGTAAAGTGCAATTTCAGATGACAGCCATTTAAAAGCTACTAAAAATCACCTAAGGAGGGGAGTAACATTAACAACATTGACCCCAAAACATGGTACTTTTTGAATAGTGTAAAACTTATACTGGTCCATTTGGGGATCAATAGTATATTAGTGATTGAAACTGTATTCCTCTTAACCAATTAGAGAATCCACGCCATCTCTAGGGCCTATCCTTGAGTAGGAGTAATTCTTCAAATTTATCCCAATTTTTCTTAAATTTCCTTATACCCCCTGCTCTTTTGGCATATGCCTCTTCGAATTTCCAGATCCTTTTCATTTTATTAAACCAATTCAAATGATTCGGAATCTCGTTAGATTTCCAATTTTGAAGTATCAAGGATCGTGCCACCATATATAAGATATGGCTATAAAAACCCTATCGGAGCTAGATAAATTGGCCTTGTCCCTTGAGTATCTGAATAATGCGGTTTCAACCTGGGGAAAGACACCCATGCCTAAAACTGATCCCATATCATTGAAGATCCCCCTCCAGAACTGTATCAGTTGCGGGCAAAAAAAAAAAATGTGAAGCCATCCACCTTCCTCCTCCTGGTGACAGCGAAAACACCTATTGGGATGATCGGGATATCGTTTCTGAATCATTGATGGAGTCCAATATGCGAGCCATCTTGATAGAAAGGACATTCTTTTAAAATTAGCGGCACGTAGAGACCTATGCCCTAGAAGGCATATTTTTTCCCATTCCCTGAGACTAAATCTGGAGCCCGTATCCTTTGCTATTTTTTCGATATGGGAAACTATCCCCTTTGCGTGTTCATCCTTCCGCAATGCAGAGTACCATTTCCCAAGTCCCGAGAGCTTAAGGTCATAAAGTTCTACCATGGTGTAGTGTGGAGTATTCAAAATGCCTTCTGCCCTACTCATTATTTCTTGCCAAGATATTATTTTGTTATGAACAATGAAGTGTTTAAGTTGTGAGAACCCGCAATCACTCCAAATCTCAATATATCTTGGTTGTAAATGTAGGCCCAGACTATTGCATTCTCCCAGACCCAAAAATTGAAAGCCAGAGGAGCTATTTTTTTTAAAGACTGCTTGGAGCCTAAACTGGACTTCTCGTAGGGACTTGTAACGGGTCCTCTTAGGTAATTTAGCAGTCTTCAAAAAGGCGGGTGTTTGCGTTCCCCCTTCAATTATCATTTTGTCAATAAAAAAACTATCATAGATGCACTTATAGTAAATTAGATCAACCACTAAATTAAAAACTTATAAGATGGGCCACTTTTCTTGACCCCCATGTTCTCTTTCTTCAGGAAACTCATCTTAAGTCCAATTCCCCCAACTTGTTTATTCCTAAAAAAATTCTCTAAGGCCTTTTTTGCTTCTTCAGGGGCAGCAATGAGAGGGGTAGCAATTTATTTCTCGAACAAAATGAATTGGGAGTTTCTTCAAGTCCATCGAGACATTTTAGGGAGATGGATATGGGTAACAACTAAAATCAGGGGTCGGATAATAAACTTTATTAATTACTACGGCCCATTATGCGATAATGTATTACCCCTGACCCAGATCCACGAAAAGTTGATTAGTTCTCCTGGACAGATTGTCCTAGGGGGGGATTTTAATTATATTATGGATATCAGGGCGGATACTACTAATAAAAATAAAAGACAGTCAAAGCCCAATACCAAAAAAAGGATGTCGACAATTATGGAACAGTTTGGGCTCGTGGATTCTTGGCGGGAGCTTCATCAAGAAACAGAATCCTTTACCTTTTACTCCAATCGCTTCTCTACAGCCTCCCGACTAGACTATCTTTTAACATCTAGATCTATACAGGTGATGAAGGCGTGGATCAGTAGTAATTCTTTTTCCGATCACGCACTGGTTGGGGTCTCTCTGTTTTTAGGGGGGAGAGATAAGGAACGATCTAGGTGGCAGATGGATCGTCTCCTTCTGCAAAATGAAGATTGGATCTTGGGATTTAGGGAGTGGATTGTTCAATATTTTGAGATCAATGATAACACCGCCACCCCCTTTGCCATCTGGGGAGGTTTTAAGGCTGCGGCCCGGGCTCAAGTAATAGCTGTTATGGCCGGTCAGTCTAAAACTCGGAAGTCACAAATCGAGAACCTCCAAAATAAGGCGGATCAAGAATATGCCTTAATGTTACATCACTCCCCCAATTCCTTTATCAAAGCTAGTAGGGAATTAAGAGATTTTTTATCTTGGAGGAAATATGTAACTCCAAAATATACCAGCAACAAATATATGAAGAGAGCCAGCTGATGGGGAAGTTGTTAGCCAATTCCACCAGAAAAAAAATGGAATCCTCTCTAATCACCTCCATCAGGGACCCTGTTTCGGAATTAGTGGTATCAGATAGGGAGAGTGTGTCACAGGTCTTCCTCCACCATTATGGACAGCTTTATTCAACCGAGTACCCGGTTAATAATGAACTAATCTCTAAGTATTTGATGGACATTGATCTCCCTACACTCTCGGAGGAGAGAATTAAAAATTTAGATAATGAAATAATGGAAGAGGAAATCATAAATGCAATTAAATCTACATCAGGGGGAAAGGCATGTGGTCAGGATGGATTCCCGATCGAATTTTATAAGGTCTTTCTTACAGAATTGTCATCTCCCTTAAAGAGATTTTTTAACGATATTAGAAAGGGTGCAACTATACCTACCGAGTTCAAGGAATCTGTAATAATATCTTTTGTGAAAAAAGATAAAAATCCTCTAGATGTGAACTCCTTCCGCCCAATCAGTTTACTTAATTCTGACTATAAGATTTTAATGAAAGTATGGGCTCAGCGCTTCCTCCCTGCTGCCCAAGAAATAATACACAAGGATCAGACAGGTTTTATAGCAGGCCGATCTATGGCTACTAATACTCAATTTTTAATTCACGCCTTAGATTTCTTTAACATAAACGAAATCCCTGCTGCAATAATTATGGTTGACGCTGAAAAAGCCTTCGATCTTGTGAATTGGCAAACATTGTTCTTAACGTTGAGGAGTTTTGGCTTTCCACAACAGGTAAATAATATGTTAAAAAATATTTATTATGGTGCAAGCGCTAAGGTGGTTATCAATCAGGAACAATTAGGGGAAATTATAATAAAACGGGGAACTAGGCAGGGTTGCCCGCTTTCCCCATTACTTTTCACCTTTTTTATTGAACCCTTGGTTTTAAGAATACGCAATAATGCTGCTATTTCTTCTCCTATTCCGGGGATGTCAAAAGTTAAGTTGTTCGCCGACGATATCATCTTGTATTTAACCCCCACCAAAGAAAATCTAGAGCTTGCCTTTAAAGAATTGTCTTTGTTTCAACAAATCGGTGGATATAAAATAAATGAAAAAAAGACCGAGATACTGGCTCTCAATATTGATCATAATGTTCTACCCAATAATTTGAGATTTCAAGCGATGAAAACTGACCCAATTAGATATTTGGGTATCTATGTTACCAATCAGTATCACAAATTATTTGAATTGAACTATCTTAGAACTAAACATAAGATCAAGAGCCTTTTCGAACAATGGTCCATACTCCCCCTCACAATTATAGGAAGAATTTCTTTGATCAAAATGTCTATTCTTCCTTTACTGATTTTTTTGTTTTTAAACGTCCCTATTCGCCTTAATCAAACCTACTTCAACGAACTAGATACTTTGTTTAGGGAATTTATTTGGGCAAAAAAGTTTCCTAGAGTAAAATTAACCACAGTACAGCTGCCCATAAATCAAGGAGGTTTAGCACTTCCGCAGATACGAACATATTATCAGGCCAGCATTAAGCTACTCAACGTGGCTTAACGCTTCCTTGTACATAAGACCCCTTTCACGCCATGGTTAGCGTGAAAGGGGTGAGCCTTGGGTAATGTGGTGGTAGTTCCACAGGATCACCCATTCATTTTGATGCTGCCCCCTATGTACAAGGGTGGCATACATAGGAGACAGCGCCAAAATTGAGACCAGGTAAACCCTGTTCTTAAGTTGGCCAAACGAGAATAAATGCATTATTTCTCCTCGTTTTTGCATTTTCCATGTGTGCTGCCTTGTGCAGTACACATGGAAAAAGCTAAATGCCATGATTTGTTAATGTACAAGAAGGTGTCCCTTTCTGTACATAAATAAACCAAATGCAATTTTGTCACTTTCATATGTGCTGCATGAAGCAGCTCACATGAAAGTGACAGAATGGCATTTTATGATTGTTTATCTGCAGGAAGGGACACCTTCCTACACATGAACAACCGTCCAATGCACGCAGACACCCTTGCACTGTGGTGCAAGGGTGCCTGCGTTGGTGGTGAGTTGCTATACTTAGCGCCATCGCTGGGGACTGTAACTATGGTGCAGCCTTGCGTTTCAGAAGTGGCGGAGCGCGGGGTTTAGCCAAGAAGGCTAATGCCGCGCTCCACGACTTCCTTGTACATATCCCCCTTTGTCTTTATCGGACACAGCATGGTGTCAGTATTTCGAGCAAGTACAAGAAGTAACTTTTAAATCAAAAGCATCTGAGATCCATGAAGCTCGCTTTACTTTATTTTCCACACATAGACAACAAAGGATATCCCATTCTTGATCTAACCCCATGTGTCCACGATATTGAGTTACTGCACTAATATTTACAGAAGTGTGAAAGGTTAGAAGTACTTTTGGATTTGAATAAAGATAAAGCGTGCCGCCAAGTAAGCAGTTTTAAGATATTTCTTTAAAGAACATGCCTGTCCGATCTGCAGTTCCTAATTTCCAGTGAATGTTTTAGGTAGTTCTTGTGCTAAAAAAGGTATACTCTATTGAATGTATACATTTCTTTGTCTTGGTTTAGCTCCTCTTCCAGGTCGTAAACCAGACTCTCCTGAGTGGTAGGGGTAATCTTTTAGGTTATGTTACAGCAGTTTAATAAATTCGGAAATCCATGTATTTGTGGAAATTATGTAATGTAAAAAAATGCGAGCATGCATTTTTTAGCTTGTTTTCCTGTCTTTTTTTACACATTATACCAGTTCTTCCGTATGCCATTACATGGTCATCATTATGTTTAGAATGGAAAACGTTAAAAAAAAGTTTCAATTTATGAACCATTCCGAAGTTTGTTGGACAGTCTATTACTATTAACTGTGATTCGATTACAACCCTTTACAGTACAGGGCTGTTGATCTTAATCTATACACCAAGGGCAGATTTATGAGCCCCTTGCGCCACTTTTGCGTCACTTTTCCCATGTTAAAAGTGACGCAAAAGTGGCGCAAGGGGCTCATAAATCTGCCCCCAAGTCATTAGCAGCACTACCCTGCATAATGATCAAACAATTATAGTTCCGATATTTCGGACTAATGTTTCCCGTCTGTGGCCAGTGCGCATGCACATTCTAATTTTTCAAATGGTGTTGTTTAAAAAATAAAATGCTTTGGAGAATTTAATTTGCATGGCACCTTGCAACACAACCAAGCGAGAGGATGGATGCAAGGTCATCTGCCCCCTGTTTCAACATCCCTGCACAACGTGTGTAGCGTGCTGTGCGTGGTGTTACTCTGCACGAGAGTGCGGTGGGTGAACTCTACATGCTGAAACGGGGAGTACATTTTGAGTCCAGCGACCTGCACTGCTCACTGCATGGCTAAAAACTCATGTGTTTAGGGACAAATTAAAATTGAATGGATCGGCGTCATATTTTTACATCTAAACCCTATATGATGCGTATAGAAATACATGAAAAATATGTATTTTTATATTTCTTTGGAGTAAGTTATAAGTTATTAAACGCGTGATTGTATTTATCTAAACACATTAAAATATGTGGTGCTGAAATATAATTCAAAGTACTTAGGACAGCAGTTAGTGCTTGCCTTATTCCTTGGAGTAATATACAATGGAAAACTATTTAAATTGGTTTCTTCTCAGGACACGTAATTCTTTCCTGACGGAAAATCTGATTTAAGTGTTTTTCACGATCATTATGCTAAGTATATGTCTAAATATATTCTCTAAGGCAAGATCTGTATTTTCCATGAGGCATCTGCATCCTGCATTTTTGTTTATTATATTTAGACATTTGAAGATTTTCTTTAGCGTGGTCTTAGGTAATGAAGGTGCTGCGGTGCTCTGTATGACATTATTGCACTTCATATGTGCTCTATATCTTCATCTATATCATACATGTATATCAAGGTTATCTCAAATATGCATTTATTTTACCTTTCAATATCAAAAACTGAACCCCAATGAGCTATATTATACATTGCATGGTAAACTGCGCGCTTGTCAGCAAAATTCTGATTTCTTCTATTTACTTTTTATTTTTTTTATTTTCATTGAGCAGAGTAAAAAAGATACTAATACGTACAACAGATTTCATACTTCTACAATCAATGCCATTAGAAAATATTCTTCTTAGCAAACATTATTACATTATCAAGACTTTTCCTTAAGTAATAATGTGCAAGTGCTAAAGTGCTGTTTCAAACTTCCTCTACACTAGATTGCCCATACATACATTATACTACATAGATCTAATACATTGACTTTTTCAAAGTGCACATGTGCTTAAATAGATTACTAAAAAGTCAACTAAGTGCATTTACCCTCCAAGTTTTTTTTTCCATCTGGTACTTCCATACTGAGATATATCTTTTACTAACCAACCCTTTTTTCCATAAACGTCTTCAAATTTTCTTACTCAACTCAATTTTTTATACCATTCTAAGAAAGTCGGTACTTTGGTTGTTTTCCAATTTTGAAGGATCAAGGAGCGTGCCACCAAGGAAGAAATTGCTAAAAACACCCCCCCTCCCCCCTCTGGTTAGTGACTGGATTTGGCTCTATTTTAATAAACCAAAGAGTGCTAACTCAGGCTTAGGTTCCACTTTTCTTAACAGGTCGTGACTTAGTTCAGCACAAATTTCCTCCCAGAGCTGTCTTATCATTGGGCATATAAAACATACATGCAACCATCATCCCTCTCCCACCTGTTGATAACGGAAACTTTTATTCTCCACCTTGGGATACATCTTATGGACTACTGAATGGGGGTGTAGTAAGCCATCCAGTGAGATGAAAACACCATTCTTTTAAAGTTTGCCGCTTTCAATGCCTTACTACCATATTGGGAAGTGGCTTGCTACTCCCCATCTGAAAAATTACATTGTGTTTCCTTTTTTATCTTTTCAAGAATATTGGTAACCAAAAGGGAGTCCTCTTGATTTCGAAGTAAATTATACCAATTTCAAATACCATTTAATTTGTTTTTAGACAAAGTGGCTAACACTGGAGAGGTACCTGTATTGCCTGGAAGTGCATATTTGTTTAATAGTTGTCTAATCTGAAGGTAGCTAAAAAAGAAAAGCCCGCTGTGATTGAAAAACTATCCAAGGATCCTTTCCTGTCGATGAACCGAACAATTATGCCAAAATTGCTGCTTCATAGTAAGTACAAATATGAGGGAGTGCAAGTCCACCCCAGCTAGTATAGAGTTGAAGTATAGATAATTTCACCCTTGACGCTTTTTCATTCCAAACGAACTGACCATTTCTTTTTCCAGCTCTTTAAAATATATCTTGTTGATTTTAATCTGAATATTAGAAAAAAGAAAGATTAGCAATGGTAAAATCGACATCTTTATAAGTGCGATGAGGCCAATCAATGTGAGGGGAAGGAGTATCCATTTACCCAATAAATCATTAATTTTTCTCAGCATGGCTTCATAATTTAATCTGTAGATGTCTGAAAATTGATTTGAAACATATATCCACAGATAACGTATTGGTTCAAGAGAGAGAGCTTGTTGTTTTAAATTATCTGGAAGAAAATTGCTGCAAGCATTTAGGACCAGGACTTCTGTTTTTTTATTATTAATTTTATATCCACCGATTGCCTCGAACTCTGTAAATTCTCTTAAAATTGTTATGATATTTTGTCTTTCAGGTTTAAGATACAATATAACTTCACCAAATAGTTTTAGTTTTGACATTCCCGCTATTGGAGTTATTATTTCCTTATTGTCCCGTATCCTAACAGCCAGGGGTTCAATAAAAATGTTAACAATACTGGGGATAAAGGGCACCCCTGATGGGATCACTGTCTTATATCTATTGTACAAGCCAGATTAGAGTTTATTCTAACCTGTGCCTGAGCCCCTTGATAAATGTTCTGAAGCATGGAGATGATCTGAGGGGGGAAACTAAATCTTTTGAGACCGTAAAACAGAGCACCCCAGTTTACCAAATTGAACGCCTTCTATGCGTAGGCCATCATTATCAGAGCCGGCATTCGATTAATATTAAACAAGTTGATTGCTTTGACTAAATAGCCAGTGTAAGAAGATATTGACCTGCCCGCTCCGAATCCAATTTGATCTGTGTGTATCACATACAAGGCCATTGGAATACATCGATTAGCCCAAATTTTCATCAGGATTTTATAGTCTGAGTTTAACAGGCTAATTGGCCTGTATGAGCTGACGTCTTTGGGGTTTTTTGTCTTCTTTACAAAACTGACTATGGAGGATTCTTTAAAGGCTGCTGGAACATCACCTCCCACCTTAACATAGTTAAAAAGCTCCAGCAAGAATGGTACTAACTCTTCCAAGAATGCCTTATAAAATTCAATCAGAAGGCCATCATTTCTACAGGCCTTACCTCCTGGGATTGAAGCTAAGGCCTGAGAAATTTCAGCTGCAGGAATATCTGCCATCAATGCTTCTTTCTGCCCACTGAGGACCTGAGGGAGTTTTATATTGTGGAAGTATTGCTGAATTCCTTGCTTCGATACCTGATAATCAGTTGTATAAAGTTTGTTATAATGATCTAGGAAAATGTTAGCGATTGTGTCTTTTTCGATTACTATGAGCTGCATCCCAGGTAACACCAATTTATCAATTACTGCCTGGCTTTCCTCATAAACTCTCTGCTGGTATGATTGTGAGTTACTTTTGTCTTCAATATTGAAAATTCCCTGAACTCCTGTCTTGCTTTCCTTAATTGATCTTTAGCTAGGTGACCTCCCCCAGAGGAGCTGTTATTCCCTAACAATGCTACATCAACTGCTTGCTGGAGTTCAGCTATTCTAAACTTGTGAAACCTTGTTTGCTCAGACATTTAGGCGATCATTTGCCCTTGTGCTGAGGGCTTAAAGGCCCCCCAGATCGAGAAGAACATTTCAGTACCCTTGTTAACTTGAAAAAACTCTTAGATCCATTCTCGCATGCTATCAATCCATTACAGGTTGGTTAGTAGAAGTCTATCCATCTGCCACCTGGATTTTTCCCTCCTTCCTACCTCTAAATCGATTTAAATTTTTACCGGCGAGTGATCTGAAAAAGAGTTAGCTCATATCTCAATATTCAGACAAATCAAACAACGTGATATTAAAAAGAAATCAATGTGGGAGGCAGACTGGTATTGGCGGGAATAATAAGTACATTGCATAGTTTCCCTATGACCCTTGCGCCAAGGATCAACTAATTGGTAATCTTGTTTAATTATGTCTTTCACTTTTTTCGTTCTTGGCTTCAATTGTTTTGTGGTTTTATTTGACGTATCCATTACTAGATCTTCAACAAAATTAAAATCACCACCTAGAATTATTGGACCCACCGCCCCTCTAGCTTTATCATTGATCTTCTTAATAGCTGTAGGATCATCTACAACTGGTGCATAATAATTCCCAAAATTCATTGTATTGACATTTACCTTAGCTGTAACCCATATCCATCTACCACGAGGATCTCTCTGGATTTGAACAATTTCCCAATCTATCCCTCATCCAAAGTAGAAGGCAACCCCTCTTAATGCCGCCTGGGCCAATGCAAAATAGGCTTTAGAAAAAGCCTTGGGATATACAGTTTTGGAGTATTCGTCTTAAGATGGGTTTCCTGAAGAAACAAGATTTGTGGTGAGAATAAAGCCAACCATCTTATTAATCCACCATATTATTGCTTGTTAGAGATACCATTGACATTAATCGTAATAATATGAACTTTATAACCGATCCCTGCAACTGGTACTTAGATCTAGAAAGCTGGCAAACATACATTTCCTTCCAGTGTAGTGCAATCTATACCTCTGCTCATTTTCTTTTTTAACTCCACCACCCTCCATCAGTACCCACATCCCCCTTTGTCCCCCCTTTGCCTAAACCCACCCCAGAGGATGGGGAATTTCCCATCATACCCCTCTTCTCACCAGTTGGGGGTTTCTCCCCTTTGGGTGCGATGGGATTGTACCCTACGTGATCAGTCCCTCCCCCCCTGCATCCAAAACCATTTTCCTGTACAGTGCTGATCTATGACCCTGTAGATATTTCTTGTAGAAGTTTCTGGGCTGTATCAACATTAGCAAACATATGACATTTTCCTCTTACTAAAACTCTTAATTTAGATTGCTGTGCTATCGTAGCCTGTGCGCCCTGGGCTTTAAACAAATACAACAGTTTAACAAACTCCTTTTGCCGCCGTGCCGCTGCTGCAGACATGTCAGAGACAATACGATAGCTGACTCCTTCTTCACTAGAAAATTTCTTCTTTTTAATGGCTTTAGTGAGTATTTGATCTTTCATGTGATAGTCTGTAAAATTCATTAGAATTGTCAGTGATATTTTGGAGTTTGGAAATGGCTAGTAGTCTGTGGGCTCTTGTAATAGTGAGGTCCCCTGAAAACTCTGGGATAACAGTTTTCTTATAAATGTCTCGACCCATTGGATTGTTTGGCCCCCTTCACATCCCTCAGGATTACCAACTATACGTAAGTTGGACCGCCTAGAGTGGTTTTCTAGCTCCTCAAGCTTACTCTCCAGTAAAGCTTTTTCTTTCCTAGCGGAGTTGACTTGCTGCTGCATCAAGTTCATCTGGTCCTCTAGCTGAGTTATTCAACCCTCTGACTCTTGCATTCTGCCTGGGAGGGCACCAACTGCAGCCTCAACTTTTTAAGGCGATGGCGGAGAGATGCTATCTCGCTGGCTTGTGTAATCTTCAACTCTCTCATCTCATCCAAGATGAGATTTAACATGGTCTTTATGTCGAGTTGCATCGAGGTAGATTCTCCTTGCTGCTGTCCTGCCATCTCTGATGGGGGTTTGCCTACCTCTGTCAGTTGTGCTTCCTGTGCTTCATGTGATGTTGTCTCCCCATCTTCTCCTCCATTTAGGGGGCAGGGTCCCTGCTGAGGCTGTATCTGAAACTGTGGCTGTGGCTGTGACTGTAGCTATGGCTGTAGCTGTGGCTGTGACTGCGACTGTGGTGATAACTGAGAGTCTACTAAAATTCTAGGTTCCTTTTGAGGGGATGTAACTGCTAGCAGATCCCCCA
Source organism: Triturus cristatus (assembly GCF_964204655.1). Lineage (NCBI taxonomy): Eukaryota > Metazoa > Chordata > Amphibia > Caudata > Salamandridae > Triturus > Triturus cristatus. The sequence continues at coordinate 910,566,582 of NC_140582.1, read as the reverse complement.
TGTAGCGAGCTATCCTGTATATTCTTAGAGGAAAGATGCAGGACCGGTGATGATATTGATGGTGTTGATGCTATTTTAGCTTTAAGGAACCGTGGATAATCTTTTGGTAGTCCACACGTCAGGCCATTGATGTTGTCTTTCACGTTGGCCTCTGTATAAGCAGGAGGATCCATTCCTCTCCCAGGACTGTTCCATTTGCCAACTTCTTTATATCGCAAACACCATCACCTTCAATGTTTGAAACTGGTACCTTACTGTGTGAGGGAGGAAGTTCTTCCTCCAGCCTTTTCCCATCACCTAGCTGTCCTTGTGATATATTCATAATGACTTTGTCACGGGCCACAGTCTCCCTTCTAGATTCTGATACATCTTCCTCAGAGCTCAAAGGACTTGGGAGTGCAGAGTTGCACCTTGATTTCAAACTGCGCTCGACTCTTGTGGCTGCCCCTGCCTTCAACTGAGCTGCGGGCACTTTAGCTTTGGTACTGGGTACAATTTCTATATTTGCAAGTGTATTGGGGCTTTTAGGTGTTTTCCCATTGCTTAAGCACCTCAAAGCCTTTCACCCTCCTTGCACCTCAGAGGTTGGTAATCTTGGGATACCGCTGCTTTTCCAGTACACTTTTCATGCCCAAAAAGTCACTAACAAAGTGGGTCCATTAAGCTGATTTTTTTTTCAAAGGGGCAACTTGAGAGGGGGCAGAATGATAAAAATCAGTAAATAGCTGCCTTCAGGAGCTTTTACAGCCTTAAATCAACTCACTCATGCTTAACTCCAGCACTTACCGGTGTGAAACATGTCCCTACAGCTGCTGAAACCCTCCAGACATCAATTACAGCCACTGACAAAACAGCCTGAAACAGCCTGGAAAGACAAGCTGAGTCTGGAGCACAGGGATCACAGCCAGCCAGTCACCACATGCCACTTTTTTTTCCCTTACTTTTCCAGCCTTTTCCAGCCGACACAGATGCTGCTTGAGCTCTTTCCCTCGATTCCAACCAGCCGGGATAAAAGAAGCTTTTAGCAAGAAACACCGCTGCCGCAGTGATTACTACCTCGGTGTTTTTCCTCTCCAGTCTCCATGTACGAAAGAACAGCCAACCCCAGCCACCATATCCGCAAGTGAACGGGTGGAGGGGCAAGGTGATCACATCCGTGGCAGCAGAGCATGCGGGTTGCACCTGCTGCTGCTTTCCGATTTCTTCTATTTACAACACGGTCTGCCAAACCCAAGGGACCCCAAAATGTATTATTCATCAAAATAGCATCCCAAAAACTGCTCGAAAAAATCTCCCAGGGTGAGGCATGGAGGACACTGGGAAACTTAGGGTGCCAAATGTGCTGGAGCTTTTGTTGGAGGGTGAGAGTGGCTTGATGCCCTGCGCCTGCACTCAGCACAATACATTTTGATGCTTGGTCATCTTGAGGGTACGGCCAACAAATAATACAATTTTGAAAGACATCACTAGAGCGTATGGGTGGTCGTTTTCTGGCTTGGGTATTACTTTGATACTTATGTGTGCTGCTACTGAATTTGGATTTTTTTCTTTTTAGGTGTGGCATGACAGCATAGGTATTAGCATGCCTTATGCAATCAAAATAAAATAAGAGTTAAAAGACGCACATACCAAGAGAGGAGCTTTCTGCCCAAATGTTGATTCCGTGAGTACATTTTTTGTTCTAGCAATAATTGTATGCTTTTGCAAAAAAATGAGTGTTTGTACTACACTGTTTTCCTTCAGGAAAGCTTATGTTCAATAGAGCAAGAGTTTGTTGTGGCAACAAGCAGCTCACAAAGGCTATCGACCTGTTCCATTTATTATGAAAAGTTAAAACAAAGACAAAAGGCCCTTACTGTGAAAAGCATTTGTTAAAACCAATAGTCCTTTTAGAATGGACTGTCAATATACTGTGTTAAAGCTTGAAGGTAGGTATTTTATCTAGGGAATCTCGTGGATTACCAAAACAGGAAGAGCTTTAGTGTTGGCTCTCTGCTTTGAGAAACTCCAGCGATAAAATATTTGTACTTTGAGAAGCCTTGTTATGCCAGTTTAGGAAGGGTTGTTTTTTTTATGGGAGGGTTGTTTTTTGTTTGCTATGTATTTGTAAATTTATGAATGTGTTTAATGGATGTCTTGTGGTAATGCATATGCAGAGCGACCAGGTTGGAAATGGTGATAAGCCAGTAATAAAGGATGGTGATGATTCTAACAAACCCTGGTGGTCAAATATTTTTACATTTCGATTCCTTGTTAATCCCTTTAGGATGGGTTGACTATTGTTTCCAGCTGTAATTGTGTTCATATTTTTAAATTGCTGATTGTACACCTGAGGATTGCTGTGTGGGAATGTTTATGTAAAAACCAGAAGGTCTAAGTGATTGATGGTGACAAGCCAATAACAAAGGCTTTATGATTGTTAGATCATGTCAGATGCAGTAGGTTGGACATGTTTATCATTGATATGACTTGTTTCTTACAAAAAACTAAGGCAAAGACAGTAAGCCTGTTGTTAAAGGTGTTTGTTCAAGTCAATAGTCCTTTAATGGTGGATTTTCATTAAACTATATTAAAGGCTGTAGACCTATATTTTGTTGCATGCAAACTCACAGATTATTGTAGTAGGCAAGGGTTTTGTTATTGGTTGCCCCCTTTCGCAAACACTTGGAATTGAAGATTGAGTGCTTGAGCATTGCCAGTTTCTTTGCAGTATAGCAGGCCTTAAATGGCTGTAGGCTTGATTGGTTCATTGTGAAGTCATATTAGATGTCATTGGTCTTATCTGCTTATTATAAAAAGTACAACAAAGGTAGCATCACTGGCATACATACTGGGAAATGCATTTATCAAAGCCAATATGAATTTAAAGGTGGATTGTTATCACAATGTCAAAGCTGTAGAATGCTATTTTGTTTCATGGAATCTCACAGATTAGGTAAGAAAGAGTTTTGGTTTTGGTTACTTCCTCCGATAAAGCCTTTGGGTGAAAGATGTATACCATCACAATCCTTATTATACTTTTAGAGGGATTGTATATTATTTTGCTAGCTGGCTTGTATTTGTAATGCTGCTGACTGTTTGCCTCACAGGGCCTATGTTCTGTAGTAGACCTTAGTTGGTGATGGTGACAAGCCAACATTAAAGATTGCAGGGCAGATTTATTTCTGAAAGCTATGTCAGATGCCATACGACTAATATGTTCATAATGAAAAGTTATGACAATGACAGTATATATTGTGAAAAGTGCATGTTAAACACAACAGACCTTTATGGGTGGATTGTCATTGAATTGTGCTAAAGCTTGTAGATAGGTATCTAGTTCAATGATATCTCACAGGTTACCATAGTAGGCAAAGGCATTGGTGTTGGTTACATCTGTGACAAAGCCTAGGGGAAGATTTGCACTTTGACAGTCCTTGTTTTGTAAGATGTTATTTTTTTACATATTTGAAGTTTTCTGACTGTACAATGATGGTTGCTTTGCAGCAAAGCTTGTGTTGAAAACAATACAAGTGATCTTTTATGGTGACAAACTAATGATAAAGACTAATGATAAAGGCTGTAGGACTGATTGGATCATTGGCAAAAAGTTGTCAGATGTCATAGCCCTGATCCCTGTACTACATAAATTATTGACAAAAGCAGTAGGCCTAAATTATTTATTGCGAAAATGATATGTTAAATCCTTTTGGCTTTTGAAGAGAAGATTGCTGTTACTCTTTGTTAAATCCTGTTGACAGTTATTGCTTAACACAGTTTCTCATAGAGGGGTATTGTTGGACCCGGCCTCGTGGCGTGGTCCTGACTTCCCTGGAGTTGGGCCCGTTCCTCGCCCTGGCCTCCACGGGCCACCCGTTCGAGCCGCACGAGGTCGCATACACCTCGGGGCTCCACCCTTTTGTTGCCTGCCACGTGACCCTGCACACCATTCCACCTGACTCCGCTCAACCCGGCCTCGGCCTCAGCGAGGCCCAGACATTGAGGCACCAAGAACTGGCCAGGGGGTATCACGTGAACACCTCATCGCCCTGGCGGAGGGCGGTATCGATGGGACCCCCAACCGTCCCCACACACCGAGGTGCGATCGGCCTCCATCTCTCCTGGGCCCGGCGCCTCTCCTGCTGGGCATCTGGCCGCTCCCAACCCGGCCTCTCCGCCCCTCCGGGCGCAAGGGTCCGGACTTCAAAGGGCTCCAGGCCTATATCTGGGGCGACCCCGCAACAGACCGGCAGTTGTATCCCGGAGTCGAGAGCCCTGCTGATCGAATTGCGGCCGACCCTACGGAGAAGAACTCTTGCTTGAATCCACCACGAGCCCTGCAGACTGCGTCGCGGCTCCTTCTTGCTGAAACCTTGAAGCCCCCCGGAACATCGGGGCCCTGCTGACGCTGTCGCGGCCCAACCTCGCTGAATCCTCCCTCGGAGCCCTGCTGACGACGTCGCGGCTCGAGCTGAGCAGAAACCATCTTGAGTGCCCCGCTGACCTGGTCGCGGCTCTCCACGAACTGAACGCCAGAGCCCTGCTGACGCCATCGCGGCTCGACCCCTCCGAGATCCAGAGGTCCTCCAGCTTGAGGATAAGAACGGGGCCCCAGGTACCCTCGTACTGAGCTCCTGCCAAAGACTGTCCCGCTACCCCTTCCCTTCTAAAGATACACTGAGACTTTTGTGGATCCCCCGATCCTTTTCGTGTAAATATTGATCCCGTAACCTTTAAGTGCTGATAAAGATTTGCTTGTCTTGAGACAACCTCCTTGAGTCCGGTGTGGTGGTGTTACTGTGCTAGTACATGATAGGAGAAGGCTCTCCCTCGGAGGCTTCTCAGCGGCGCTCGGCTACTTCGTACAGTGTGGGGGCCCCTCTGGGTGGTCTCTCCGACTCCCCGAGGTCCGCCTTCCAACATTTGGTGGCCAGCGACGGGATCCGAGCCGAACGCAGTACGTACAAGCCAGTAACCCACTAGCTACCCATCCAAACAACCGGAAGTCATGAGCAACCAAGAGAACAACACGACCACGGAGTTCCAGCCCGAACGGTTGGAGGAATACACGCACAAAGAGTTGAAACAGTTCTGCAAAGACAAGGGCATTGCAACCACCGGCCTAGGTACCGAAGAAGAGATGCAGAAAGCCCTGAGGACCTGGCTAGAGGCCGGGGCAGGCCCCTCCCAGGACGAAGGTCCACTGCCCCTGACTGTGGCCACATCAACCGCACCGACTCCGGCAACCGGAGGAAGAAACAGCCTAGAAATCGGCCTCTCCGAAGAGGAGATACGAGAACGGGAGAAGGTCCGGAACCACGAACTAGAGCTCGCACGACTACGGCTGGACGGCGAACTCCAGCTAGCAGAAAAGAAACTGGCCCTAGAGCAGCTACGGCTACAAGAGGAGATAGAAGAGAAGAGACGGCACCGAGAGTTGGAGGAAAAAAGACTGACCCTTGAGCACGAGCGAAGTCTCAAAGAGCTCGAAATCAAGGCAAAGAACGGGGGGACCGACACCCCCAGTAATAGAGACACCCTACCGCCTGCCGAAAACAAGGTACATATCCCTAAAGATGTCGTCAAGGAGTACTACAAAAATGACGACATCCAACAATGGTTCAAAGCATACGAGGTGGCCATGACCTCCCATCGGGTGCCCCGAAAGGACTGGGGCGCCGGCCTGTGGGGTCGGTTCCTTAGTGAAGGTCGAGACACCCTGCTCCAGCTGCCAGAGGAGGTGATGACCTCCTACGACCACATGAAGGAGGCCCTGCTCACCCGCTACGGGCTAACCGCGGAAATGTACCGCAGCGGTTCAGAGACTGTAAGAAGATCCCAGGCACTACCTGGGTGGAATATGTGGACTTTTTCAGCCGGGCCCTAGAAGGATGGATCAAGGGTAGCAAGGTCACCACCTACGGGCAGCTGGTCGACCTCATTGTTTGGGAACATCTCTCCAACAATTGCTTCGTGGAGCTAAGGCAACACCTCCTCGACAGCAAGATGACCGACCCACGTAAACTCGCCGTCGAGGCCGATCGATGGGTCAACACCCGCGTCCCTCGGAACTTGATGGGGGAGTACCAGAGGAACCCCACCGGACCTCCACGCCAACGCGGTGGAGGGGGAGGGCCGAACCGGAATCGGGACCCCCCGCCGGGGCCCCCAGGAGCCCGCCTCGAGGGCCGCCGCCGCAACACCTCTCCCCGAGCCTAGCCCGAAGAGGGGCGACCTCAGCCAGAACCGGACCATGGCCCCCAGTAACCTGCTACGGCTGTCAACAAACCGGACACTATGCCAGCGATCCGGTATGCCCCCTGAACCGAAGAAGCGGGGCCGGCGGGCCCCCGCCCCAACAGCTGATGGCCGCCGCCCTGGGGGAAGGAGAGGAAGAAGAAGAAATCCTCGACCGGGGAACCACCGAATGGGAGCCGGCGGCCATGTCCCTGGTCTGCCTGGGCAGCCGAGAAATGGTGCCCCGCACACCAATCCCAAGCAACACCCAGAAATACCGGCAGCAGGTCACCATCAATGGCCGACGGGCCGAAGCCCTTCGTGACACCGGCGCCAGTGTCACCGCTGTCCGCTGCCACCTGGTGACCCCCGAACAAATCCTACCCGATGTGCTGTGCCCCGTCCGGACGGCCGACAACAGCGAAAGCCTGTGCCAGATGGCCCTGGTCCCCTTCGAGTGGGGAGGGGTGACAGGCATACTGAAAGTGACTGTCCGGGACGACGCACCAGTGGACTGCCTCCTGGGGAACGACCTAGAGAGTTCCCCCCGGGCTCAAGTGGAGCGACGAGAGCACCTCCGAATGCTGGGACTATCCGAATGGGCCTGCGCCATCACCCGGTCCATGGCCGCCCAGGCCCCCCGCTCATCCCAGGCCCCCGGTACCACCCAGCCCGAGGGGCTCGCACCAACCCCCGCCTGCAGCAAGGGGGAGGCGGACACCGACACTGGACCGACTGAACCCTCCCCCGAAGAGATTGCTTCCCTAGGCGCCCTACCAGAACTTACACAATGGCGCCACGAAGAGGGACCCTCGCGAGAACAGTTCCAGCAAGAACAGCAGTCCTGTCCCTCTCTCGAAGGGGTCCGACGACAAGCGTCCGCACAAGCCAACGGTGACCAGACCGGCACCCACTGGGTCTACTGGGCCGAGGGCCTATTGTACAGTGAACAGAAAGTGGCAGAACTCGGGGCCAGCCGCGTGTTGGTGGTCCCTCTCCGCTTCCGAGAGTTCCTTCTCAACCTGGCACATGACGTGCCCCTCGCCGGGCACCTGGGACAAGACAAAACTTACAGCCGTCTGGTGACCCACTTCTACTGGCCCCGGATGCGAAAAGACGTGGACAACCACTGCCGGTCCTGTCAGACCTGCCAAGCCAGCGGGAAGACCGGGGGTCGGGTCAAGGCCCCCCTCCAGCCCTTTCCAGCCGTCAGCACCCCGTTCGAACGAGTCGGGATCGACATTGTGGGGCCCCTGGACCCCTGGACCGCCCTGGGCCACCGCTTCATCCTGGTCCTCGTGGACCACCCCACCAGGTACCCGGAGGCTGTCCCGCTAAGAACTGTAACGGCCCCCGTGGTGGGCCGGGCCTTAATGGGAATCTTCTCCCGAGTGGGATTTCCCCGCGAAGTGGTGAGCGACCGGGGCACAAACTTCATCTCCAAATACATGCGGTCCCTGTGGCAGCAGTGCGGGGTCACGTACAAATTCACAACCCCCTATCACCCCAAGGGGAACGGGCTGGTAGAGCGCTTTAACCGAACCCTAAAGGGGATGATCCAGGGCTTGGAAGAGCCCCTCCGGCGGAGATGGGATGTCCTATTGCCATGCCTCCTGTTCGCCTACCGGGAAGTCCCGCAGAAGTCCCTGGGGTTCAGCCCGTTTGAACTATTGTATGGACATCCAGTCCGCGGGCCCCTCAGCCTGGTCAAGGAGGGCTGGGAGACGAAGCTCCAGGGCGCCCCTTCTGACGTCTACCGATACCTCCTGACCCTACGTAACCAGACCCGCAAGTTCCGAGCCCTGGCCGAAACCAACCTCGAAGCCAGCCAGGAGGACATGAAGCGGTGGTACGATCGGAACGCCTCGACAATCGAGTTCGAGCCAGGCCAGCGAGTCTGGGTCATGGCCCCTGTTGAGCCCTGCGCCCTCCAGGACAAGTGGACTGGGCCCTTCAAGGTGGTGGAAAAGAAGAGCCCCGTCACCTACCTAGTTGACCTAGAGTCCCCCCGGAACCCCCTCCGGGTTCTACATGCTAACAGGCTCAAACCCTACTTCGCCTGGACCGAACTGAGCCTGCTGCTGGCGACCGACGAGGGGGGCGAGGACGACTCCGAGCCCCTACCCGACCTCTTGCAGAACGACGTCCACGACGGATCCATCAAAGGTGTCCAGCTCGCCTCCTCCCTGACCCCGGAACAGCGCATCGACTGTCAACAACTGCTGCAGGACTACGCAGCCCTCTTCTCCCTCACCCCGGGGGTGACCCACTGGTGCGTCCACGACGTCGACACCGGGGACAGCCCCCCCCGTGCGACACCGAGCCTACAGGGTACCCGACCGAGTACGGGCATGCATCCAGGCCGAAGTAGCGAAGATGTTGGCCCTCGGGGTCATAGAGCCCTCTGACAGCCCGTGGGCCAGCCCTGTCGTCCTGGTACCAAAGGCCGCAGCCCCCGGCCATCCCCCGGAGCTGCGATTTTGTGTAGACTACCGGGCCCTGAATGCTGTGACCAAGACGGACGCCCATCCTATACCCCGGGCCGACGAACTCATCGATCGCTTGGAGTCCGCCCGCTACCTGAGCACGCTGGACCTCACCGCCGGGTACTGGCAGATTCAGCTTACCCCCGGCGCCCGAGAAAGATCCGCCTTTTCTACCCCTGATGGGCATTACCACTTTCGGGTGATGCCCTTCGGCATGAAGAATGCCCCGGCCACTTTTCAGAGACTCGTAAACAAGGTCCTGGCCGGGCTTGAGGCCTTCAGCGCGGCCTATTTGGATGACATTGCCGTGTACAGCAACCACTGGGCTGAGCACCTAGTTCACCTCAAAGCCGTCCTGGCCGCCCTCCAAAGGGCTGGGCTCACGATTAAGGCCAGCAAATGCCAGGTCGGCCAAGGATCGGTGACCTACCTGGGCCATCAGGTGGGAAGCGGTCAGGTGGCCCCCCTCCAGCCAAAAGTCGATGCCATCCAGGCATGGGAACCTCCCACTACCCAGACCGCTGTGCGGGCCTTCCTTGGCCTCACCGGATACTACCGGCGGTTCATCCGGGACTATGGGAGCATTGTGGGGCCTCTCACGGAGCTCACCTCGAAGAAGCAGCCCAAGAAGGTGCACTGGACTCCCCGCTGCCAATCAGCTTTCGAGACTCTCAAGGCCGCGATGTGCACTGCCCCTGTGCTCCAGGCCCCTGACTACAGTAAAGAGTTTATCGTACAGACAGACGCCTCCGAATATGGGATCGGGCCGTCCTGTCTCAGGTTGATGAGAAGGGACTCGACCGCCCAGTGGCCTTCATCAGCCGACGGCTGCTGCCCCGGGAGCAACGATGGAGCACCATCGAGCGCGAGGCCTTCGCTGTAGTGTGGGCCCTTAAGAAGCTCCGGCCCTATCTCTTCGGTACCCACTTTCGGGTCCAGACCGACCACCGGCATATGCGGTGGTTAATGCAAATGAGAGACGAGAATCCCAAGCTGCTGCGATGGTCCATTGCCCTGCAAGGGATGGACTTTTCGGTTGAGCACCGACCCGGCAATGACCACGCCAACGCTGACGGCCTGTCCCGCTTCTTCCGCCTTGACGAGGAGAATCCCCAAGAAGATGGGTGACTCTCCCTGCCTTCGGCTGGGGGGGACGCCTGTTGGACCCGGCCTCGTGGCGTGGTCCTGACTTCCCTGGGGTTGGGCCCGTTCCCCGCCCTGGCCTCCACGGGCCACCCGTTCGAGCCGCACGAGGTCGCATACACCTCGGGGCTCCACCCTTTTGTTGCCTGCCACGTGACCCTGCACACCAGTCCACCTGACTCCGCTCAACCCGGCCTCGGCCCCAGCGAGGCCCAGACATTGAGGCACCAAGAACTGGCCAGGGGGTATCACGTGAACACCTCATCGCCCTGGCGGAGGGCGGTATCGATGGGACACCCAACCGTACCCACACACCGAGGTGCGATCGGCCTCCATCTCTCCTGGGCCCGGCGCCTCTCCTGCTGGGCGTCTGGCCGCTCCCAACCCGGCCTCTCCGCCCCTCCGGGCGCAAGGTTCCGGACTTCAAAGGGCTCCAGGCCTATATCTGGGGCGACCCCGCAACAGACCGGCAGTTGTATCCCGGAGTCGAGAGCCCTGCTGATCGAATCGCGGCCGACCCTACGGAGAAGAACTCTTGCTTGAATCCACCACGAGCCCTGCAGACTGGGTCGCGGCTCCTTCTTGCTGAAACCTTGAAGCCCCCTGGAACATCGGGGCCCTGCTGACGCTGTCGCGGCCCAACCTCGCTGAATCCTCCCTCGGAGCCCTGCTGACGACGTCGCGGCTCGAGCTGAGCAGAAACCATCTGGAGTGCCCCGCTGACCTGGTCGCGGCTCTCCACGAACTGAACGCCAGAGCCCTGCTGACGCCGTCGCGGCTCGACCCCTCCGAGATCCGGAGGTCCTCCAGCTTGAGGATAAGAACGGGGCCCCAGGTACCCTCGTACTGAGCTCCTGCCAAAGACTGTCCCGCTACCCCTTCCCTTCTAAAGATACACTGAGACTTTTGTGGATCCCCCGATCCTTTTCGTGTAAATATTGATCCCGTAACCTTTAAGTGCTGATAAAGATTTGCTCGTCTTGAGACAACCTCCTTGAGTCCGGTGTGGTGGTGTTACTGTGCTAGTACATGATAGGAGAAGGATCTCCCTCGGAGGCTTCTCAGCGGCGCTCGGCTACTTCGTACAGTGTGGGGGCCCCTCTGGGTGGTCTCTCCGACTCCCCGAGGTCCGCCTTCCAACAGGTATGGTGTTGGCTCACTCTCTGAAAAACCCTGCATATAGGGGTGGGCAGAACTTTTGGAATTTCACTCCTTGGAATTCGGCAGAATTACATATAAACTCTGTGCACGGGCAGAAAATGCATTGCACTGAAATTTAGCATTGGTAGCTCATTCTCCGCGAAAAATCAGCACAAATGGCACCGCGTGGTGCGCAAGGGTGCAGCTATTTTGTTTTGCTTGCTCCTGTCTAGATTTCTCCTGTCAAAATTTCAATTTCTGTAAAACCTAATTCACCCTATCAGATCAGCCATCTTAACACACCACCATTTTCTTTACTTTATTTTATTTTACTGTGTGGCTTCCCCTTTGTGTATTTATGTTTCTGTGTGTGTCTTTGTGACTTTTTTTGTACCTTGTTTTATGTTTTCCTTTCCTGACCTGTTTTCTCTGTCCTCATGTGTCCCTTCCCATCCCAGTCTGACTCGTGACTCTGTCCCATGAATATTCTGATGGCATTGTATTTATAAAAGATAGTGATTTCATGGATGTTTGCCCCGTAATAACTATGCACCCATTTGAAAAATATCCTCAAACCTTTGCAGATGTAATGTCCCCTATACATTGGAAGAAGATGGAAAGTTTTATGGCATTTTTTGTTTAGGGGGTGCAAAGAAAAAATGGGATCCCGGGACAGATTCGGACCCCAATACATTTTATAAATACATTTTGCACTTCAAAAATGGTTTGTCAGAACGTAGACTATACTTCGTAGATGGTCTATTTCCCATGGCAACTAAACTTATGTAGTGGTTAAGTTATAAGGCAAAACAACATAGTGATATCTGTTATCCTGATAGTACGGCACTACTGTTGTACATAGTGATGGCAAGTTATTGGGTTAGTGGCTATTGACTGCCTTTACAAAAGTAAAAGGCAGCCATCTTGTTTTTATGTGCCATTTGGTTGTATTCTGTGTTATGACTTCAGATGTATGCAAGTATTATCTTTGGTATTTATTTATATTTTTAAGAAATGTATGAAGTGTCTAAATAGTACCGCACCACATAAAAAAGCTTTTTTTTAAAGTCCACAAATTTTTGGACAGCATTCACATAAAATCAAATCAAGGTAGGCTTACATTTGTAATTGCATATGTTTGGTAAGCAGTTCTCAGATGTTACTCAGGACACATTATTGGCAGGGGAGTTTAAATAGGCACCATCTACACGATATAGATGTGGATTTGAAAACACAATATTCAAGTGGTAGGTGGAAGACATGCCATGATCCCTCAGAAATGCAGACACAGTCTTGCTGATATGTCTTCAGCTTTTTTCAAATTTTACAGCTTTTGCTGTGGAGTATTTTCATTTTTGTATTTGACAAATATTTGAAAACACAAAATGTGTGTTTGGAAATATACTCATTAAAGACTGAAAAGTAGCTTTCATCTTTATTTCCATTCAAACACCTGTTTGATGACCTATATCATTCCCTTCACAATGAATGGTCATAAACTGTGCATTCTCAAAACCACTAAAAGATGAAGGGCCAGATGTAGGACCATTGGATTTTGTGACTCAAATTGTGACAAATTGTGAGTCGCAATTTGCAAGTCTCAAATTCCAATGTACAACAGGGTCTCAGACACTGTTGACGATTCCCTATGGGGTTGCAAGTTGTATGCTTCATGAATATTAATGAGGCTGTCACAATTTGTGACTCCATTGAGAATGGCTGGCACTCCCAGGGATGGTGGTCTGCTGGGGTCAGCAGATTACCATGTCTGGGTCTGCTTTGTCAATAAAGCTGTTATTCTAAAAAAAAATGCAGCCCTTTTTCCTTAAAGGAAAACAGGATGCATTTAAAAAAAAATGAAACATTTCAGTTTTATTTCTCAAGGGCAGGCAGTGGTTATAAATATATATATATAGCCTGCACTCTCATCGGGAAAGATATGAAAGCATATCTATCACCCCAGTGGGCCAACGACTTGTGATAAAGTACCTTTTTAAAGCCCCTGCATTGTTCCATACAGTCATTAAAGATGCAAGGACACACAGACCCGCTTTTGTTCTGTAGTGGTTCTGGCTTCATGGCTTGGACCACTGTTTTGATTTGATTCACAGGTTTGTACAAAGGGGGAAGCCTGCACTCTGGCTGAGGCATTGGGCTAATGACAAGCCAAGATGTGTGGACCTGGTATTAGGTCTTACGATGATTACATCAAATCCAATACAATAAATGCAATATTACAATCCAAACCACCATATTTGTTTGTTTAAATGATCTCCTTGTATTGGCATAATGTGAACAGTTCTCACTTAGCATTAGTGACCTTGTAGTTTGGAAACATACAAATACATCTTTGAGGGTGTCGCAGTCTTGAAAAGATATTAAAGCATCTCCATCGTCCCAGTGGGCCCAGTCAATAAGAAATAAACTACACTGCATGCCTACATTATATTACAATCTAGTTACGCCAATCACACACACATTGAAGCGTATATGAAAATGAAAAACAATACAAAATGGTTTCAGAAGGGAAATACAGTACAGACATGTTATATATTTGGTAATTTGGTACAGCTACATCAGAAACAATGGCTAATTACAACCACATGATATGAAACACAAATAGGAAGATACATAAAAATATGGTGAATAAGAAACCTAGAACATTATTGGATTAGAACTATAACTGAGCTACAAAGCGAGCCCTATACTACTCAATGTGTGGTAGCACCATAAGTACCTTGGTGACTGTTCTAATACAACAGAAGAGGATTTATAAACCTACATATTGGAATACTTTTTATACATTTATTTTCTGTTGTACAACATTTACAAATATTACAGGTAGATATAACTATATACTTCTTTTAGGAAATCACATTCATATTTAGCAGTACAAGAATTATGTGATTTCTAAATTCTTCTCACTATCATTAAAACTCAGGTTTTCTTATCTTTGCTTTTTACAGTATGCCTACAAAAAATTACATTGAAAAAAAAAGAAATTGCATTCTACACTCGGACAAGAGGGGAGTCCATTAGAAATATTAGAAAGAGCGCCCACCAGTCCTTACTCTCTTTCCTCTTAACAAGCATGCCAAGAGTGAAGAGGGTAAGGACCAGTTGGTGCTCTTTCTCCTTTCTATGTCCTTCTGAATGGAATAAACTCCCCCAGCACTTGAGACAGGAGACTTCGGAGCTTGCTTTTAAAGAGGAGCAAAAAACATGGCTTTTCACCCTCCAATATGTATCTTGCCGCTAGACTAGTGCCGGAACACTCCTACGAGCATCTGTGCGCTCTGTGAATCTTATTCATCATCATTATTTATCATAGCCAAAAAATTAACTAAAAATCGATTACTTGCTAATTTACTTCAAAAACTTGCCGTTCAGAGAGAGAAGACTGATAGATACAGAAACAATATGTTCAGTATATTGTCATGAAAGCTTCCATAGTCAGAAGAAAATTGTTTATTTTAATAATAACTAGAATGAAAAGTCTGGCCCCTTTAATAGGAAAATATGACATACATAAGCTGTGGAACAAAGATCTAACACAACTAAACTTTTACAATAATTTTGGAGGGACCTGGAGACATACATCCAGCACAGATACACACATTCTTCAAGAGACTTTCCATCCATACACTAATTGAGTTATATCTGTGGCAGATGAAGGATGTTGTTATGAAGAGTTACATGGTACTGTAATAGGCTTATAAAAATACAAAATATACTTTCACATTTGTCTCAGGAGAATTTTCCGGGCAGAAGGACAAAAAAACCTGTGTACTAATGAAATTGAACTTCTATGTGCAATAATCAAAATAAATCCATTTGGATACTGATGATGTTTCAGACAAAATTTAAAACATCACACCTCCTTCACTCAAAACCGCCAGAGTTAAACTATATCACACACTACATACAATCAAAATGCTTTGATGGTGAATCAGAAAATTCTGCCTGTATAGTTGTTGTTTACAGCCACAATCCATTGGAAAATACATTACTGAACTTAGAAAGTTATCAAGTTGATATTTTATAGCTTCTGCAATACTATACCTTTATGTCTTTTCGTGTACTTTATAAAAATCAAAATTTGTCTTATATTCTCAAAATTGTGGAATCTAAATTTCAATGAAAATAAATCAATTCAAACTTTACTTCCTTTTCAAACCATTATTAGAATACAACCAAAATCTTAAAAGATTCATCCTCAGGAATTAGTTTGTGCACAAGTTTTTCATGAGATTTTCAAAGAAATGTAGAAACTCTCAAAGTTCTGTGGACATTAAAACAAACTTTATTGTATTAGAAATGGAGTTCAAACAAAAGAAAAAATTGGCAAGAATGAATAATATTGAAAAAATACAAGAACCATTTCTTATCTCCTGAAAAACAACATACACTATAAAAATACGGAGCTTGAAGACTTCACCTGTTTTACTCAACTGCCATTTATACATTGGTTTTTTTGAAAAGATTAATAAGGAACACACTGAGCAAATCTATGAGCATTTCAGTATACACCCACGACATTCTAGAGATATGATGAGTGATGCATTAGAACTGTATCAAATGAGAGAAGCTACAGGACAGCAAGATAGTATCTGAGAAAAAGACAATGTTAGAAGCAAGATATTATCAACATTTATTTTCAACTGAGAAAGGTGGACGTTGTGATGATCCTCCTGTCCAAATTACTGCTTAAGAACACTGTGATACAAAACTCTATTCAGTCGATGCACTCTTTTGGCAAAACATTCCTTAAATTTTCACACTATTGTATGAAACTGAACTACCCGTTATGTCTTGTGCTAAACATTTTCTGCAGACGGTGGAAACCAATGCCAAAAACCCTAAATATAACTTGATCAATAATATGGCATGTCAGTGAGGTGCCAATGAATATCAGATTCTTAGACATAGAGAACTATGATGTATGTTAAGAAATGTAGGCCTGACTGACTACTTAGATCCTCACTTAATGTTATGCTGAAACCTATGGGATGACTTATACTGTTTTCTACTTCAAGCAAACGATACTCTTCCAGATGTTGCCTGCAAGACAACTGGTGAATTATGTTTTTTAGATCCTGCAAATGTTTGCAGATTTTTCAACCACAAATTCCAAACTATGCTTAACTACTTAACCAAAAAAGAACACAAATCCCCTTAGATAGTTACTTGATTTCTTTTGGAGAAAAATGTATCAAGCAAGAGGAGCACCATATATTTCTTTTGTGGGTTAAAAATATGCCAAGATTTGGATATGACTCTGATGAATCCATTTTAAATTTTATTGACCAATAGGTCACTTGTATGATACTTAATAAAGAAAAGAATACAAAACTGTTTGAGCAAGCTGTCTTTATATACACTATTGAGGTTTAAAGGTAAACTCACATGGACCCATCACTCCATTGTCCACTTCAGCATCTCCAGACATGCACCAAAACTTCCACGATGATGAAGGCCCCCCACCAGAGGTGGAATAAAATCTCCGAGACCAGCAGGGCGAATGCCCTCAATACCTCCAACCCTGCTACCACCACCAACTTTGAACAGGGAGTGAAAAACTTTCACACCTGAATCACCAACTGCACAGAGAGCATCGTCCTTTTCAAGAGCAACATCAAGAGAAAATCCTCTGAAAAAACACTAGCTGGTACACCCAAGAACTCAGAACAGTGAAACAAGACAGCAAACAGTTGGAGAGGAGATGGCACACCTCCGACAGGGCAGACTGCAAGACCTATCTCAACCTCTACTACCACCTGCTTAGGGCAACAAAGAAGACAGCCATTGCTGCACAGATTTAAACTAGCACCAACAACACCAAGGAACTTTTCAACATCGTTGAGGAAGTCTCCAGCCCGGCTGCCAGCAACAAAAAAAATCACTCCCTACTAGACTCTGTGCAACAACCTCTCCCACTGTTTCCATGACTAGCTCACAACCATATACAGTCACTTCAAACCCCAACCCACACCTGTGGACTTCCTCGACAGATACGCCATCACCGTAACCAACATGAACCCCACACTGACTACCTGGAACATCGTCTCCACCTAGGACACCACCTCCACCATGAAATCCTTCCACTCAGGAGCACCCACAGACCCATGCCCACACCACATCTTTAACCTCAGAAACCAAAGAATTGGAAAGGAACTCACCACCCTACTCAATACCTCTATCACCACTGCTCTATTTCCTGATGCCTGGCAACACGCAGAAGTTAGACCACTAAAGGCCAATCCCCCCCCCATTTCCAGCACAAATACTGAAAAAGATCATCAACAATCAACTCATGACATATCTGGAGCAAAACCAGCTACTCAATGCCTCCCAATCCAGCTTCTGTAGCAATCACAGCATCAAAACCGCCCTGATAACAGCCACCAATGCCATCCAAACCCTCCTTGTCCAAGGAAAAAAAGTAGTTATGATCCTCCTCAACCTCTCAGCAGCCTTCGAAACCGTATCCCACCACACATTGATCGAAAGACTCCACCACAGCAGCCAAGGGGACGCGCTCAGATGGATCACCTCCTTCCGTATCGGAAGAACCCAGAGGATCCACCTCCAACCTTTCAACTCTGAGCCCAAGGAGATCACCTGCTGTGTCCCCAGGGCTCATCCCTCAGCCACACGCTCTTCAACACATATATAACCTCTCTTGTCAACATCATCAGATCCCACGGTCTCAGTATAATTTTCTATACAGACAACACTCAACTCATTCTCTCACTCATCGACGATCCCACCACCACAAGAACCAGCTTTGCCAGACACCGACTTGATGAAGAACAACTGCCTGCAGCTGAACACAGACAAGACAGAAGTACTGATCTTTGGCAACTGCATCAACACATAGAATGACTCCGGGTGGCCATCAGAGCTAGACCCTGCACCCACTCCCTCCAACCATGCCAGACACCTCAGAATCATCATTGACAACAAGCTCAGCATGAAATCACAGCTCAAATCCATCCCCTCCACCTGCTATATCACTCTACGCATGCTACCTAAGATCTTCAAGTTGCCACCCATACACACACGATGCACTGTGACACAAGAACTCATCACCAGCCTGCCGGACTAAGGCAATGCCCTCTACATAGGAAGTGCTGCACACCTCCTATGGAGACTTCAGACCATACAGAACATTGCAGCCAGACTGATCCTTGGCCTCCACTGATGAACCCCACAACAGGGAACTCCACTGGCTCCCCATACAGAAGAGATGCCAATTCAAGCTGCTGACCCCCACACACAAGGTTCTACACAGCCAAGGACCCACCTACATTAACCACCACCTGAACTTCCACCAGCCATTGAGAAGACTTCTCTCCACCTACTTTTTACTTGCCCATACTCTGCACATCTACTGAAGCAGAAGTGGAGGACAGTCCTTCTCCTACATCTCAGCAAAGACCTGGAACATTCTCCTGATGTACCTCCAAACCATCACCTGTATAAGTCCCCGGGCCCTTCAAGTGCCAGGAAACCCTGTTGGGTGAGTAGCCGCGCTTTATAAATCCTGATTGATAAGGTGATTGAAGGTGCAGTAAAGTGAGGTGTCTCCCTGTGCATTAGACATTCCCCTGTGCATTAGTACAGGTGGTGTTTCCATGTACAAAAGGTGCAGCAGATGTCTCTTGACACATGGGATAAGACAGATCTCTGCATGTACACAATGCTCATTGGATACCATATGTTCCTTACACACGGATAGGGGCAGATTTAATCATTTCACATACCCAGTGTCAAATGCAGGATATCCTGTGTACATCAGATGTTCACTAACATGTATCTCTCAATCGCTCAACGCTGCACACCTCACTCTGACACGTTCAGATGCAGTTCCCTGGCACCGCAGTGATAAGAGTGTGCATGTGTTGGAGGTGCCGTAAAAACATCAATCGGGATACACACACTCTGAGCTAACACGTGTGCCGGGTGCTGTACACACTGTAACCCCTTCACGGATACTCAGGAAGCAGGTGTGGGCCCAGACGGCAGGTAGGCCAGTGTCCAGAGCACGGCGTGCATGGTGCTGTCTGGGGCAGCTGCTGACACCACGCGCTGTCTGTGTCCAGCACCACTACGGCAGGGAAACCGTCCTCTAGAAGCCTAGATTTCACTGCCTCCTCCGGCACCACAAAACGCAGGGTGCCAGTCCCCCATGGGGTCACTGCAGCACAAGGGAGTTCAAGTTGACATTCAGCGATCCACACAGGTTAGAGCCCAGGAAGACCAGCAAGGGATGGGAGTCCATAAGCAGTGGATGCTGGCTGGAACCTGCCAGACCAGTCACTATGAATTTTGGATAAAGGGGCAGGTGAAGCTCCACTTCTGTAAAGTGCAGAATATTGAAAAATGATCTGAAATCCTCAGTGAAGGTGAATGCATCATTGAACTATCAGAGCACAATCTACGATGAGAGGGTTCTTTCTTGGTCTCTCCTGGTGACAGCCGAGTCCATGGTTCTCCCTTTAAATGCAAAGGTGCAAAATCACCCGGAGGCATCATCCATCTGACCCCACCACATCCACCTTAGTAGTTTGCACCTCACAAACATATACAGCCACTCATACACCCCCTCAAATACACACAAAACCACTCACACATCCACTCATATACCTATACAGCCACTGACACACCCACTTACAGATCCATATAGCGACTCACACACCCACTCACAGACCCATACAACTACTCACACACCCATTCACAGACCCATAAGCCACCCACAAACCTACTCACACAGCTACTCACATACCCACTCACAGACCCACAAATCTACTAACACACCTACTCATACACCCATACAGCACTCACATACCCACTCACAGACCCATACAGCCAGTCACAAATCCACTCACAGACCCAGACAGCCAATCACACACCCACAAAACTACTCATACACCCACTCACACACCCATACAGCCACTCCCTGACCTATACAGCCACTCACACACTGACTATCAAAGGTTACAGCTAGGAAATAATTTCTTTTAAAACCCTCCAAAATTCACACCAAAAAAAGGTTACAGGGACGCTATAGTTAGAAAACAACATTAGGAACCTTGGAAATTCACTGAAAAAACAAGGGTTGCAGGGACAATATAGTTAGGCTCAGATTTCACTTGCGCAAAACCATTGAAATTCAGCAGTTATACTTACCTGAGCTAACTATAACTTACGCAACGCAAAGCAAAACCTATGGCCTTTCATTTTACATCACTCATTACATGGTCAGTGACATCACTTATGACATCTCAAATGACATCACTGACAACATTATATACAGAACCACTCCCATACCCATTCAAACCCCCATGCAACCTCTCATACACCCACTCACACACCCACATAACCTCTGACATACATATTCACAGATCGATACAACCACTCACACAACCACTCATTCAACCATAGAGCCACTCATTCATCCACTCACTCACCTTTATAGGCACTCACAAACCTAGTCACTCACCTGTATAGTTACTCACACAACCACTAACTCACCCATACAACAAAATTCACAGCCACCCACTCACCCATACAGCCACTCCCATTCCCACTTATTCAATGATACAGCACTCACACTGCCATTCACTCACCCATATAACCCCTAAACAGAGCCATACACTCACCCATACAACTACTCACACACTCTCTAACACATAACCACTTATGTACTAATTCAAACATCCATAAAACCATTTACATACACTCTCAATCACCCATACAGCCACTCACACAGACACTCTCTAATACATCTACTCACACATCAACTCACTTAACCAGACACCCACTCAAACAGTCACTCACCCATAGAGTCACCCATACATCTACTCACTCACTCACACAGCTACTCACACAGCTACTCAGTCACTGATGCAGCCACTCATACACGCATTCACATACCTATACAGCCACTCACATATACTCACTCACTAATATAGCTACTCACACAGCCACTCACTCATCCATACAACTACTCACATTCCCACTTATTCACCCATACAGTCACTTACACACCCACTCAAACACCCATACAGCCACTCAAACAGTCACTCACCCATATAGACACCCATACATCTACTCACTCACTCACACAGCCACTCACACAGCTACTCAGTCACTGATGCAGCAACTCATACACCCATTCACATACCTATACAGCTACTTACTCACTAATACAGCCACTCACATACACTCACTCAGCAACATAGATACTCACACAGCCACTCACTCATTCATACAACTACTCACATTCCCACTTATTCACCCATACAGTCACTTACACACCCACTCAAACACCTATACAGTTACTCAAACACCCACTCATACACTGATATAGACAGCTACACAGCCACTCTTATGACATATGTTGGGAATAGTATCACTCATTAGTACAGCATGGGCTTAGCATCTTATCCTATGCTGACGACACCCAACTCATCCTTTCCCTCACCAAGAACCCAGAAACCACCAGACTCAGCTTCCAGGAAGGATTGAGAGACGCAGCAGCCTGGATGAAGGACAGCTGCCTAAAGCTCAACTCCGAGAAGACAGAGGTCCTCATCCTCAGACCGTGCACCTCCGCCTGGGACAACACCTGGTGGCCCTCCACCCTTGGGATCCCACCCACCCCGACAGACCACGCTCAGAACCTCAGCACAATCCTCGACTCCTCACTCTCCATGAACCGCCAGATCAATGCCGTCTCCTCCCCCAGCTTCAACTGCCTCCGCATCCTCCGTAAGACCTACAAATGGATCCCCCTGACTGCAGAAATCCGTCACCCACGCACTCATCACCAGCAGACTTGACTATGACAACGCCCTCTACACCGGAATAAACAAAACTCTTCTACGCAAGCTCCAAACCATCCAGAATGCTGCCGCCAGGCTCATCCTAAGGACACCGTGCCATATGACCCAACACCTGCAAGTCCCCCACTGGCTCCCCATCGAGAAGAGGGTCACCTACAAACTCCTCACCCACGCCTACAAATCAATCAATGACATCAGACCCAAATACCTCAACGACCGAGTATGTTTCCACGCACCCAAGAGAAACCTCTGCTCCGCCGACCTCGCCCTAGCAGAGGTTCCCACACATCCACAGAAGCAGAACGGGTGGGAGAGCTTTCTCCTACATCACAGCCAAAAGCTGGAACAAGCTCCCGGTCAGCATCAGATGCTCCCCAACCCTCTACACATTCAGGAAAGACCTCAAGACCTGGCTCTTCGACTGACCCGCAGCTGCTTACCCCCCCAGTGCCTTGAGACCCTCGCGGGCGAGTAGCATGCTCTATAAACCACTGATTGATTGATTGATTGAGTATTGTAGAAAGAATAGTAATTCAATGTATGCAGTAGCTTAGTATATATGTGTAAGTCTCATACATGTAAATAGTAACTCCCACCAATTCATACACCCATACAGCCATTCTCAGACTCAGTCACCTAAACAAATCCTCACACACATATATATATTTGTCTATGTATTATATTATCTACTGGCGTTAGTTAGGACCGAGTTTCCATAGGAAATCTCAAAATTCTATTTTGAATAACTTTGGCACCGGTTGACGAATCCTCGCGAAATTTTCAAAACAAATGGGGCGCTCCGTTCAGCTCCTACCCTGAAAGTCTCGGGGTGATTCGTCAAGCGGGGACCGATAAAAAGGAGGGGTCCCAAAACGCGTTTTCCCCATGCATTTTTCCATAGGACCTTTAGTCGAAGGTACAGCCCGAACGGCTGAACAGAATTACGTGAAATTTGGCAGAGAGGTAGCCATAAGGTCAATGAAGTGCCTTTTGCAGGTTTGGTGTCAATATGTTCAGTATTTCCCCAGAAAATAGCATTTAAAAGCATATCAATATCTATATGCGCGCAACGTGCGCGCACGGTGACGTGCGCGAGCGCAATTCTGATTGGTTGTTAGATGTCAGTAAACATTCGAATCGGTAGAAATCAGGAAGTGTCAGCCGCCATTTTGTCTCTCGCAGTCTGAGGCAGTGAAAAACAAAGGTGGAGAACGTGAAAAGGGGGCAGGGTGGACAGTTCCTGACCCCTAGCCTTTGTCAGGGGGTCACAGAAGGACCCCCAAGGGTGAAAAAAACATTTTTTTTTTTTTTTAAATATCGCGGGGTGCGCGCACGGCACGCACAGCGCATGGTGGGTGATCGGTGTGCGAAGCGCACCGATTGTCCACAGCGCACACACGGTGCGCGAAGGGCACAGTGCGCGCACGGTGTGCGCAAGATGAAAACCCTGAAAAAAATTAAAAATTAACAAATACATAACTTAGCATTTAAAAAAACGTGCAAATTCACTTAAAAAACCATAGGTTTCACACACGTTATAGTTAGGAATTAGCATTTAAAAAACCTTGCAAATTCACTTAAAAAATCATAGGTTTCACACAGGTTATAGTTAGGTGGACATTTCCCTCGTAAAAAACCAATGAATTCCCTAGTTATAGTTAGTTCAGATAACTATAACTCGCGCGACCGCCACTCTATCACAAGGATGATGTCATCAGTGATGTCATGAGTGATGCCACTGACCATGTCATGAGTGATGTAATATGTGACGTTATGAGCAGTGGATTGCGGGCGCGCGAGTTATAGTTATCTGAACTAACTATAACGGGGGAATTTCATTGTTTTTTTACTAAGGAAATGTCCACCTAACTATAACCTGTGTGAAACCTATGTTTTTTTAAGTGAATATATATATATATATATATATATACATATTCACTGAAAAAACCATAGGTTTCAGGGGCGTTATAGTTAGCTGGACTTTTCACTCGTACAAAACCCTTGAAATTCCCCCGTTATAGTTAGTTCAGCTAACTATAACTCGCGCGCCCGCAATGCACTTCTGATGACGTCACATATTACATCACTCATGACATGGTCAGTGACATCACTGATGACATCACTGATGACATCTCAAATGACATCACTGATGACATCACTGATGACATCATCCAGTGAATGTGTGTTTTTTTGAAAATTAAATATGTTTTATGTATGTATATCTCAACGTCGACAGAAGAATAAATGGGTATATGTGTCTAAATGAATGATTTGTTTTTGAAAAATTGATTGTATAACTGACTGATTAAGTGTATCTAAGTGAATACATGGCTTAGTGAGTAATGTTTAAATATGTAAATATCTGTATCAGTCTCTCACTTTGTGTATAAGTGGCTACAGGGTTGGTGAGTAGCTACATGAGTGTCTATATAGGTTATTAGTTGTTTTTTTGAGTATCAGTATGAGTGTCTGAGTGTCTGTATGGTTCGGTGGGGGGTATTACGCAGTGCATAGATGCATGAATGAGTGACTCACTGTTTGTATGTGTTGAAGACAGCATGTGTGCAGGACTGTATGGGTGGATGAGTGTATGCATGGGTGTGTTAGTGAGTGAATGACTGTCTCAATAGTGTCTTTATGAGTAACTACATATGTTTTAAACTAGTATATGTGACTATTGGTGTATATAAGTGAGTATATGTGAGAGTGAGAGATTGGAAGAGTTTCTGTATGAATAAGTATGTGTTTCTATAAGTGATTGTTTAAAAGACTAAGGGCCATATGTAGGAAGCTCTTTTGCGATCGCAAACCCTGCGAATCGCAAAAATCAGGGTGTTTGCGATCGCAAAACAGACCGTTCCTATGTAGGAAATGTTTCCGCTGCCCAAAAATGAGAATCGCTAATTTAGCGATTAGCATTTTTGCGTAACGCAGATTGTGAGAATTATTTTGCGTAATCGCAGTCTGCGTCACATCAACTGCGAAAATCGCTATAACCGATCACGCACATTGCGAATGCGCAAAATTAGATGTGGGAAAAAATCGCAATTAGCGAATCCACGAAAATCACTATTTTGCACTTCTCAATTACCACCAACTCTGAGCAGGTGGTAACCATGTGCAAACTATTTAAACAGGCCCACAATGCCACTGGAACTTCCCACCATGGCTGGCCTGTACGTGATAGCCAGGAGGCTGCGAATCAGAGATGCCACACAGAGAAGGAGACGCCAGAAAAGGATCTACAGAGCACGCATCACCCTCTTCCAACTGACCGAGGAGGAGATCCATGTGAACTACAGGCTGCACCCAGACAGCATCCTGGATTTAATAGAGGAGCTGACACCCATACTTGAACACCCCACACGCAGTGCACACACCATTCCCACCCATGTTCAGGTCCTGTGCTCACTGCACCTCCTGGCATCAGGGAGTTTTCAGGGGGTGATTGCCACAGCAGGAGGTTTTCTCTTAAAGTGCACTTTTGCGCTTCTTCAACGCTTTCCTTGATGCAATGGTACAGAGGCTGCATCATCACATACAATTCCCATGCACACAACAGGCATTAGATCAGACCAAGCAGGAATTCTACCAAATTGCCCAATTCCCCCACGTCATTGGCTGCGTAGATGGGACCCATGTCGCAATCTCACCCCCATCACAGAATGAGTATGTGTTTAGGAACAGAAAGTCATATCATTCCCTGAACATCTAGGTAGTGTGCAATGCCCAACATATTATCACTGATATTGTGGCCAAATACCCAGGAAGCACACACAACTTATTCATGTTTCGCCACTGTGCATTACATCGCAGACTCACAAATGGTGAATTTGGAGAGGGCTACCTGCTAGGTAAATGCATGCCATACAGACACAGAACCAGTAGAGTTGTGCAGTGGCAGGACAGTATTGAACATGAATCTACTTATACCCTGCAGGTGACAGTGCGTATGCTGTACGTGACTACATCCTCACACCGTACTTGAATCCAGCAACTGCAGGTGAGAGGACCTTCGGAATCCTAAAGAGCCGTTTCCGATGCATCCATAAGAGTGGAGGTGCGCTACAGTACAGCCCTGAGACATGTTGCAAAGTTGTGGTTGCCTGTGCAATGCTACACAACATCGCTACCAAAAAAGGCACCCCAGTGGATCTGACGGACTCTGAATCATCAGATGAGGAGGGACCAGCTCCACATCGCGGACCAGCAGGTGGGGCTGGTGTGGCTGCCAGGCACATGAGACGAGATGAGATCACACAGAACTACTTCTAAGTGAGTAATGAGGACACAATGCCACTGAATGGTGTTTGACAGTGATGTTTATTTCCTTAGTTGCAGGATTACATCTATCACATAGCATGACTTTATTGTTCGTGCTTGCAAATGTTTGTGTCACAGTGCAATAACTGCCATTAGCCACTGAGTCAGTATGGAATGTGTTGCTTCACACATGGACATTAGTCCCTGGTGTCCCTTCACCTTCTATGTGCACGCCCTGTTGCCCCTCGCTCTGTCTGCGCAGTGCCCTCCCTGGAGACATCATCCACTCTCCCCTGGCGTGCACTCCGGCGTCTGTCCTGTGGAATTGGGGGAGTGATGCTGCTCCTGCTGGACTGTTCGTCCGTATCCATTGCACTGAGTGGGCCTATGCCACCTGTGGCAGCTGCGCGCATCTGGTCCACCGCATGTGTTATCTTCACCAGGACACTGCCCTCGTCCTGGTAGCAGTCGGCCATCTCACGCTGCATACTGACACATCTCCTGGCCAGCAGTGATGTGGCGGTTGACTGGCGGTTGACTGCTCTAGTGTACAAGTCCAGCCGTGTGTGAAGGCGATGTCTCTCCCTGCGCCGGGCTGCCCTGTCCCTCATGATCTCCCTGCACAGTCCCTCCAAAGCACCAGTCATGGCCATTACACCAGCCTGCAACTCGGTCATGTTGTGATTGTGTGCAGCCAGTTGCCGCTGTATTGACCATATCCCCTTCACTTGCAGGCGCTGTTGTTTAAGCATGCTGCCCTCAAGGCCCGAAAACACTGTGTCCTTTTCGGCAGGAGCAGTGCTGGTAGACGGGCATGCCCTACGTCTCAACCCTCTCCCTTCTCAGGAGTGTTCAGGGGACTGTGTTGGCTGCTGTCCTGCACGCTGCCTGTGCACTGGCTGTGGCTCTGCTGCTCTGTCTGGTGCCTGTGCCTCCAACAGTGGCAGTGGTGACACTATGTTGCGCCGCCTGCATGGTGCAGAGTCTGATGTTCTTGCTTTGCCCTGCTCCTCCTGCCCTGCCTCGTCCTCCATTTCTGCAGTTTCCTCCCCTTCAGGCATGATTTCCTGTGTTGGTGGTGCTGCTGTGAAATGAAAGGCACACACTAATTCTGTGTCCTGTCTCGCATTTGTAATGCATTATAGTTTACACAATAAAATTCACATGGGTACTATCTGTCTGTTTCCCTATTTTCATGATGGAGTCCTCCCTATTCCACCTGGCTGTGTCTCACTGGCCCAGTTTTCAGTGCATGTGACTACATCTCCCATAATGCATTTCTGGGTGTGCTGGTGGACATGTACTGGAGTTGCACTTAGGTTGCCTTTTGGGGTGTGTGAGAGGGTTGGGTATGTATCAGGGGGTTTTGGCATGCATCTTACCTTGTCTGGTGTCTGTGTGTTCAGAGCTGTCTAGGTCAGCCACGCCACTCACACTCTCAGGCTAAAGTGTGCCCTCCACCAGCTCCTCCAGGGGCGTTGGGTCTGTTGCTGTGGACGGCCCACCACCGGTCTTTTTGGCCTCGGCCAATCTTGTAGCCACCCTCTCCTTTGACCTGTGCCGCATGTCGTACCACCTTTTTCTGAGGTCTTCGACTGTGCAGTGTGTCACGCCAATTGAATTCACTTTTTCCTGGATGTCACTCCATATTTTTCTTTTTCTTGCCTCTGGCACACGTAGGGAACTTTTGCCAAACAGAATGTCATGGCTGCTGACTACTTCCTGAGGACCTCCAGCTCCCTTTCGCTGAATTTCTGTTTCCTTTTTCTTGGTGGTTCTTCCTGCTGCTTCTCTGGCCCCTGGGACTCCATTTGGCTTGCTTTCAGTAGCTGAGCACAACTGTTCTACTCTCCACACAGGCTCTCACACAGCTACTGGCTCTCACACAGCTGCTGGCAATCAGTTGCAGCATGGGCAGTCACACTTCCTGGGTGTGATGTCATCGTTCTGCACCTGAATAGCAGATCCCAGATTTGCGATTCCTTAATTGCGTTCTCGCAATTAAGGAATCGCAATTTTGGTAATCGCAAATTAATTGCGAAAAAATATCTATATCGGAATTTGTGATTCTCAAAATGTGATTAGCAGAAAATCGCAATTTCAGAATCGCAAATTCTTCTATACCTACATATGGCCTCAAGTATGTGTAAGTGTATGTAGAAGTAAGTGTGGTGGTGTGTGTATAACTGTATATGTAAGTAAATGGATGTTTGATTCTTTATTAGCATGAGTGACTATGTGTGTGAGTAAGTCTATGGATGAGTGGCATTGTGTAACAGGATGTATAGGTGTATGAGCACATATGATGAGTGAGTACATGTATGAGTGACTGTATGGGACTGTTGGTGAATGAGTGGATGTGTATGTGGATCTTACAATTACTGAATAGGTTGTTGTAACTGGTATTTGTATGTCCATTGTTTTGAAAATGTTAGTTTCTATTTTTGAATGTGTGTAACAAAGGTTATATTATGGTGTGAGGAGGTCATTAGAGATGTCATCAGTGATGTCATGAGGGATGTCACTGACCATGTCATGAGTGATGTAATATGTGACATCATCAGCAGTGCATTGCGGGCGCTCGAGTTATAGTTAGCTGAACTAACTATAACTGGGGAATTTCAATGTTTTTGTACGAGTGAAAAGTCCAGCTACCTATAACGCCCCTGAAGCCTATGGTTTTTTCAGTGAATTTCTAAGGTTTTTTAAATGCTAATTTCTAACTATAACGTGCCTGAAACCTATGTTTTTTTCGGTGAATTTCAAAGGTTTTTTAAATGCTAATTTCTAACTATGCCTACAGAGATAGGACATGTGAAGAAAGAACAAAAAACGCACAGAAAGGAAAAAAAGAAATGCAGAAAGAAGCAACAGAAGTCCTCAAAGACGAAGAAAAGTGCAGAAAGAAGGATAACGTGCAGAAAGAACAAACAGAAGAGCAGAAAGAAGCCTTGCTGCAAAATCATCCTGCACCCTCAACTTTTTCAGATGGATACTGGTGGTAACTGAGTCTGACTAACCAGTCCTAGAGCCAGTGCTATGTTAAAAGACACTCAGAATACAGTGAAAACACCTAAATACACTAGGGAACACTATGCGTTGTGGTCCCCCTGTGATTAGCATGACCTCCTCTGTAAGCCCCTAGTATATAATAGGGAAGGGGGATTACAATTACCTCCTAAAACGCACCACAGGGTGTGTTTGCACACGTCCCCTCCCTTCCACACTGTGTAAACACACCCTGTGACCATTTTAAGTTGGGAGATTAAGTCCCCTTGAATCCTGAGGGTCCCTAGGGTCCAGCTAGACCATTAGGTACCTCCAGTAAGCGCCACAGATCTGCGTTGCAGAGAGATGTAAAAAGGGGCATGGCCTAGACCACCTCTCTGCAACACAGCGCAGTGGCGCTTACTACAAGTACCTGGTGGGCTAGTTGGCCCCCAGGGTCCCTCAGGATTGAAGGTGAAGTATTTCCCCAACTTAAAATGCGCCACAGGGCATGTTTGCACACGTTAACTCAGGCCCCATCCCCTCCCTTCACCACTGTGTAAACACAGCCTGTGGCCATTTTTAGTTGGGAGATTAATTTCATTTGAATCCTGAGGCTCCCTAGAGTCCAACTAGCCCACTAGGTACCTCCAGTAAGCACCACAGAGCTGCGTTGCAGAGATGTGTAAAACGTGGCACGGCCTGGACCACCTCTCTGCAATGCAGCTCAGTGGCGCTTACGGGAAGCACCTGGTGGGCTAGTTAGCCCCCAGGGGCCCTCAGGATTGTAGGGGAATTATTTCCCCAACTTAAAACGCGCCATAGGGCGTGTTTGCACACGTCACATCAGGCTCCGTCCCCTCCCTTCCCCACTGTGTAAACAAGCTCTGTGGCCGTTTTAAGTTGGGAGATTAAGTCCCCTTGTATCCTGAGGGTCCCTAGGGGCAAAATAGCCCACTAGGTACGTCCAGTAAGCGCCATTGCAGAGAGGTGTAAAAAGGGGCATGGCCTGCACTACCTCTCTGCAACGCAGAGCAGTGGCGCTTACTGGAAGCACCTTGTGTGCTAGTTGGCCCCCAGGGTCCCTCAGGATTGAAAGGGAATTATTTCCCCAACTTAGAACGCGCCACAGGGCGTGTTTGCAAACGTCACCTCAGGCCCCGTTCCCTCCCTTCACCACTGTGTAAATGCGCCCTGTGGCCGTTCTAAGTTGAGAGATTAAGTCCCATTGAATCCTAAGGGTCCCTAGGGTCAAACTAGCCCACTAGGTACCTCCAGTAAGCGCCACAGAGCTGCGTTGCAGAGAGGTGTAAAAAGGGGTGTGGCCTCAGAACACCTGTCTGCAACGCAGCTCCCTGGCGCATACTGGAGATACCTGTTGGGCTAGTTGGCCCTCAGGGACCCTCAGTATTGAATGGGAATTAATTCCCCAACTTACAACTGGCCAGGGGGCGCGTTTGCAGAGTGCTGCAAGGAGTGGGCGTGGCTTCCGGCGCGATGTAAGTCTTTTATTTATTTTATGTTTTTAAGAAGGAGGGCTGTGTGGCCCCCGTTCTTTTTCTAATTTATTGGCCCTGGGGACCCCATCCCCCAGGGCCTGCCCCCTAATTTATTTTTTTGAAAAAAAAAATTTGGAAGGGGGCCACAATCGGCCCCGAGAACTCCAACCCCCGGGGCATGGCCTTTCTTTTTTATTATTATTTTTTTAATACATTTATAGGAACACCTATGACATGCTGAACAAACCGTATGTACCTATCACCATGACGATTTGCGTGATATTCATTAAAAGGCGACTATGCATACAATGAATCCACGTGGAATGTATTTACATCGCTAGTGAAGCTCTGACGTGTCTGAAGCCCTACCGTGCCTAATCCCGGCGCCCCAGCCGTTGGGTACCCTCCAAGTAGACACCCTAGTCATTTATTTATACAAACATGGGTAGCTATTGACGGGCACATTTAATACTCACACACATCAAGCCATTCAAAGGGGATTCAACAAAAATTAGACCAAAACTATGCAAGAAAACCCCTCACGGTTAATAAAACACACATCCACCGCCGGATGTGTAATACTTTTTATTTTACTTTCTGGAAAGGAGACAAACCTCAATTGAGAGTCACAGCGCGCTCCTGGCTGAGCCCAATGCTGTGTTACACCCACCAGTGCCTGCCGAATGCCAAACACCTCTGTGTTGTATTCCACCAGCTAGTGCATATGCTATGACACTCTCTATCCCATGTGCACTGTAACACCACCCCGTGAATATGTCATGCCACACTTGCCTTCGCACGGGTTATATTGCCCCATCTAACGTGCCTTCCTCGATGCCTATGTTATAACGCACAGTGCTATGCCTTACATATTACAATCTGGGATCCATATCTTTGTCACAGTGCATATGCAACGTTACACTCCCCAGCACATATTTTATATTACAATTTTAGAGACTAGTTAGGTTACACAACACTGCCCTGTGCATATTACACTCCAAGGTGCATATCGCATAGCACGCGCTAGTGCCTGTGCTATCTCGCACTCTCCAATGAATCTGTCATTGCGCACAATGTATTGCATATTATATTTCACGCCCCAGTTGATCTTATATCACACTTTTTGGTGCATAGTTTATACCATACACTATATCTAGTTTTCATTTTTAATCGTGCTCTCAGGATTATGTTCTATATAACACTGCGTTCACCTACCCTTTTCACGGGCATTCCATTTTGCGATGGGGGTGGAGGGTCAGGGGGTGTTTCTGCCAAGTGAGCCCGGAGTCACAGTCACAAACGTCCTCTTCTTCCTGAATAAAAGTGAGATTATAATGCATACTTGTTCATATTTTAAGTAGTTTGCACAGACACACATTTTAAGAACAATAAAGTTCCTAATACCCACCTTCTCTGAACAGTTAGCTTGCTGCCCCATCCACCTCCTCCCTATCCTCTGTTGTCTGAATCCATGGACTAGCCTCCTCCCTCCTGCCATGCATGGTCTGATGTGCTGCCACTGCCCTCCATTTAGCATGATGTACCAGTCCACTCCTCCTGCCCTCCATTGCCCAATTCTATGCCCCATCATTGACCTCCTGCTTAGCCTCTGTGCTTAGCTTTCTGCCCCTATTCTCCTTCCCCATGCCCTCCGATGGCTTTGTGCATGCCCCTGCTCCATCCTTTTTGCCCACCATGTTGCATGGACCTGCCACTCCTATCTACTCTGAGTGTTCTGTTGAGCTGCCACTCCCCTCCCACCTGCCTAGCATTGTCAGATGACTGTAACCTGTTACCTCCACCCTGCCTGTCCACATGCCATGCCCCTATCCCCTTCCTCCTGTCCTCCATGGTCCATTTTACTGCAACACCCTTCTGCCCTCCCTGGTCTGTTGTGCTGCAACTGCTCCTCCTGCCTGCCCCGCACAGTCTGTTGTGAGGCTCCTTCCCCTGAACTCTCTTGTCTATGCCCAGGTCCTGACCCTCCCTTCTATCATCCATGGTCCTTTGTGCATGCGCCTGCGCCCTCCTTCTTGCCCATCCTAGCCATCGTGCTGCCACGGCCCCTCCCACCTTCCCTGTGTGGTCAGCTAGCTGCCCCTGACCCCCTCCCACCTTCCCTCCATAGTCTGTGTGTATGCCATCATAGTCTCACTGTTGCTCTCCATCGTGTGTCTTGTTTCTAGTGCCCATCCTGCCTGACCTCCATGGTCATCTTGCTGCTCCTGCCCTGTCCCTTTGCCCCCAGCCCTCTGTTTCCATGTGCAGACCCATATTCCTTCCCTCCTGGCTTGTCTGTTCCATTGTAATGCCCCTGATCCGTCCCTCCTGCCCTTTATGGTCTGTTATTCTGCAGCTTTCTCTCCTGTCTGTCCATTATGGTCAGCTAGCTACCATTGTCTCTTTCCCCTCTGTCCTCTGTTGTCCATGTGCATGGTCCTGTCCCCTCCCTATTGCTTTCTATGGATTGTTGTGCTGCACTCCCGTCCCGCATGCCCTGTGTGGTGTATTATGCTGCTGCAAACCCTGATGCCTGCCCTGTATGGTCAGTTTGGTGCACCTCTCAATGTCCCTCCTGTCGTCTGTTATCCGGTCCCATGTCCCTACCCCAATTCCTCCTGCCTTCCATGATCCAATGTACCATACTTGCGAACATTTTGAACTTGGTAAGAGGGAGATTTTGAAAAAAAACAGGAGTATTGATTTTCACCTTTGAGTTACATTGAAAAATAGGAGATTGTAGACAGGAGACAGATCACATAAAGCCCATTTGAGCTTAAAAACATTGGACTTTTCCTGGCTGAATCGGGTCTGTTGGCATGTATGGTTGTACTACCACTGCCTCTTCCTTCTGCCCACTATGGTCTATTGTATTGCCACAGCCTCTCTTGCCAGTCCTGTATTGTTGGTTTGTTGTCCCTGCCTCCCTTTCCACTGCCCTCCATAGTCTGTTGTGCTGCCACTGCCCTTCCTGCCAGCCCAGTGTGGTCAAACTGTTGCCTCTGCACCCTCCTACCTGCCTTCAGTTTTCAGAGTCCGTGCCCCTGGCCTCTGCCTCTCAACAGTATCCTAATGAACAACTAGATTGCTAACATTCTATATTTATTACAAAAGTGTGGGACGCCTGACGTCATCTTGATGTAATCAAAACTGTAATAACTAGAGCATTTCCTTTAGAACTTACATATATGAGAGGGTCTTATTTGCATCAAAATTATGGTTAGTGCTCTAAAAAACTAAAATGAGGACATATTTTCTGAGTTTTCAAACAGCGACAAAGCACTTTTAAATTATTTGTAATCTTTATGTTTTTTTATCCAGTTGACCACTTGATTAAATGCTGCACTTAGGGGAGAGGATGTGGTGTTACTTCCAGAGCTGCAGCCTTTGCAACTGGGGAACCAGGTTGGAGTTTCTGCTTCAGCTCAACATTCTGTGATTATGGTCAAATCACTTAATCTCCCCATGTCTACAACCAAAATTAATTTGATCTTGTGTGATGTAACCAATGCTCATGTAAAGCACTCCAATACCTGACAAGTCTGCACTATATAAAACTGCAAAAACACAAAAAATAAGTGTTTTGCACACTTCTGTCATTGGGCTACATGTAGGCTACATCTGGGTGATATTTGTGCTACATTTGGGCTCTTTTGTCTCTGGTGGCCATTTTGGGAGATTTATTTGTTATGAAGTTTCCTCATTTACTGCACTCTCCTCAGTAGGAAATGCTTTCAGTTTTTTACTCTGATTCCCTCAAGAAGGTATTCAGATATGTCACACATTTGCCATAAATTCTTAATGTTAGCACTCTAGTTGCTCATTAGATCACTGTAGTAAAGCTACAGCTCACCAGGGAAGTCTGTAGCTGGTATTAAAAGTGCATATTTCAGTCTGCATGTCAGAATTTTTTAATGAAATAGAAGAGGATTTGAGAAGTCACTCAAAATGTGCCCTAATTTTTATTTCTGCAGCGATAACCATACTTTCTATGGCAAAATGAACCCCCTCATTTTGTTCCTTTTTAAATTAAATGTTTTAACAGTTACCACTTTATTCCAATCAAGATGGTTTCAGGTGTGCAATACGTTTGTCATAAGTAGGACTGTTAGCGCTCTAGTTGTTCTTTAGAATAGTCTGGGAAGCTGCAGTAGAACACAAAGGAATCAACTGACAGTCTCTGCCCTTGTTGGATGTACATGTTTTACTGCGAATGTCAGACTTCATTCTCACATGACTGAGAAATGTGAATTTACAGAAAATATGTTCTCAGTTTAGCTTATAGATCACCTTCCAAACCTCTGTGGGAAAAGCATGAGAAAATAGTTTTCTCTCAAACATGATATCACAGCAGAAGGCTTTTTCACATGGTAAAATCACCTTAGAACACACTACAATTCCTAAAATGAGTATGGTACCATCAACAAATGATTTATAATGTAACTAAAGTCTTAAAACCTTTTATTAACTGCAATGCTTTTTAATGAGGTGCTATCATGTATATTCTTCCCAAAATGGCTGCCAACACTTCTTGGATGAAGTACTGACAGCCAATCAGATCTCACAATGAGATGTGTGGTTAGGCTCCGCCCAGATATATATGTGATTTTGATTTTGATATTCTCAGGAACTACTGAACGGATTTACACTATTTAAGCAAAAGGCACGACTCTGAACCAAGGTCTACCTTTCTGCCAAATGTGGTGTAATTCCGTTCAGCAGTTCGGGCTGTAGCTGTGGCTAAAGGCCCTATGGGAAATTGTATGGGGAAAACACGTTTTGAGACCCCCCTTTTTTCTCAGCCCCCACTACACGAGTCATCCTGAGACTTTCAGGATAGGAGCGAACCGGAGCTGGCCAAAAGTTTGAAAAATTTCGCGAAGATTCGTCAACGGGTGCCAAAGTTATTCCAAATGGAATGTTGCGGATTCCCTATGGAAAATAGGTCCTAACAATAACTCCCTACTGGCGACCGCCAGTAGGTAATATATATGTATATATATATATATATTCACTAAAAAAAACATAGGTTTCAGGCATGTTATAGTTAGAAATTAGCATTTAAAAAACCATAGAAATTAACGGAAAAAACCATAGGTTTCAGGAACGTTATAGTTAGTTGAACATTTCACTCGTACAAAACATAGAAATTCCGGTGTTATAGTTAGTTCAGCTAATCAGTGATGTCATCAGTGATGTCATTTGAGATGTCATCAATGATGTCACTGACCATGTCATGAATGATGTAATATGTGACGTCATCAGCAGTGCATTGCGGGGGCGTGAGTAATAGTTAGCTGAACTAACTAGAACGCCGGAATTTCTATGCTTTTTTACGAGTTAAATGTCCAACTAACTATAACGTTCCTGAAACCTATGGTTTTTTCAGTATATATATATTCATGTGAACAAGGCTCGGCCGAGCCGAAACGATATGGTGACATACCGCACTAAATAAATTATTTGCACTAAAATCTTTTGGTCCGTGTCCGTAGGTGCTTTGATGCCTGAGTACGGAAACTGGTGATATATATATATATATATATATATATATTCACTGAAAAAACCATAGGTTTCAGGGGTGTTATAGTTAGCTGGACTTTTCACTTGTACAAAACCATTGAAATTCCCCCGTTATAGTTAGTTCAGCTAACTATAACTCGCGCGCCCGCAATGCACTGCTGATGACGTCACATATTACATCACTCAGGACATGGTCAGTGACATCACTCATGACATCACTGATGACATCTCAAATGACATCACTGATGACATCACTGATGACATCATCCAGTGAATGTGTGTTTTTCTGAAAATTAAATATGTTTTATATATGTATATCTCAAGGTCGATGGAAGAATAAATGGGTATATAAGTGTCTAAATGGATGATTTGTTTTTGAAAAATTGATTGTGTAACTGACTGATTAAGTGTATCATAGTGAATACATGGCTTAGTGAGTAATGTTTAAATATGTAAATATCTGTATCAGTCTCTCACTTTGTGTATAAGTGGCTGCATGGGTTGGTGAGTAGCTACATGGGTGTCTATATAGGTTATTAGTTGGTTTTTTGAGTATCAGTCTGAGTGTCTGCATGGTTCGGTGGGGGGTATTACGTAGTGCATAGGTGCATGAATGAGTGACTCACTGTTTGTATGTGTTGAACACAGCATGTGTGCAGGACTGTATGGGTGGATGAGTGTGTGTATGGGTGTGTTAGTGAGTGAATGACTGTCTCAATAGTGTCTTTATGAGTAACTACATATGTTTTAAACTAGTATATGTGACTATTGGTGTATATATGTGAGTATATGTGAGAGTGAGAGATTGAAAGAGTTCCTGTATGAATAAGTATGTGTTTCTATAAGTGATTGTTTAAAAGACTAAGTATGTGTAAGTTTCCGTAGAAGTAAGTATGGTGGTGTGTGTATAACTGTATATGCAAGTAAATGTATGTTTGATTCTTTATTAGCATGAGTGACTATGTGTGTGAGTAACTCTATGGATGAGTGGCATTGTGTAACAGGATGTATAGGTGTATGAGTACATATGATGAGTGAGTACATGTATGAGTGACTGTATAGGACTGTTGGTGAATGAGTGGATGTGTATGTGGATCTTAGAATTACTGAAGAGGTTGTTGTAACTGGTATTGGTATGTCCATTGTTTTGAAAATTTTAGTCTCTATTTTTGAATGTGTGTATCAAAGGTTATATTAGGGTGAGAGGAGGTCTTCCACTCTATCACAAGGATGATGTCATCAGTGATGTCATCAGTGATGTCATTTGGGATGTCATCAGTGATGTCATGAGTGATGTCACTGACCATGTCATGAGTGATGTAATATGTGACGTCATCAGCAGTGCATTGCGGGCGCGCGAGTTATAGTTAGCTGAACTAACTATAACGGGGGAATTTCAATGGTTTTGTACAAGTGAAAAGTCCAGCTAACTATAACACCCCTGAAACCTATGGTTTTTTCAGTGAATTTCTGAGGTTTTTTAAATGCTAATTCCTAACTATAACGTGCCTGAAACCTATGGTTTTTTCTGTGAATTTCAAAGGTTTTTTAAATGCTAATTTCTAACTATGCCTACAGAGATAGGACATGTGAAGAAAGAAGAAAAAATGCACAGAAAGAAACAAAAGAAGTGCAGAAAGAAGCAACAGAAGTCCTCAAATACGAAGATAAGTGCAGGAAGAAGGATAACGTGCAGAAAGAACAAAAAGAAGAGCAGAAAGAAGCCTTGTTGCAAAATCATCCTGTACCCTCAACTTTTTCAGACGGATACTGGTGGTAACTGAGTCTGACTAACCAGTCCTAGAGCCAGTGCTATGTTAAAAGACACTTAGAATACAGTGAAAACACCTACATACACTAGGGAACATTATGCGTTGGGGTCCCCCTGTGATTAGCATGACCTCCTCTGTAAGCCCCTAGTGTATAATAGGGCATGGGGATTAAAACTACCTCTTAAAACAGGCCACAGGGCGTTTTTGCACACGTTAACTCAGGCCCCGTCCCCTCCCTTCACCACTGTGTAAACACGCCCTGTGTCCATTTTTAGTTGGGAGATTAAGTTCATTTGAATCCTGAGGGTCCCTAGGGTCCAACTAGCCCACTAGGTACCTCCAGTAAGTGCCACAGAGCTGCGTTGCAGAGAGGTGTAAAAAGTGGCACGGCCTGGACCACCTCTCTGCAATGCAGCTCAGTGGCGCTTACTGGAAGCACTTGGTGGGCTAGTTAGCCCCCAGGGGCCCTCAGTATTGAAGGGAAATTATATCCCCAATTTAAAACGTGCCATAGTGCGTGTTTGCACACGTCACCTCAGGCCCCGTCCCCTCCCTTCACCACTGTGTAAACGCGCCCTGTGGCTGTTCTAAGTTGAGAGATTAAGTCCCCCTGAATCCTAAGGGTCCCTAGGGTCAAACTAGACCACTAGGTACCTCCAGTAAGCGCCACAGAGCTGCGTTGCAGAGAGGTGTAAAAAGGGGCTTGGCCTCAGAACACCTGGCTGCAGCGCAGCTCCCTGGTGCATACTGGAGATGCCTGTTGGGGGCGCGTTTGCAGAGTGCTGCACGGAGGGGGCATGGCCTCCGGCACGATGCCAGTCTTTTATTTATTTTAGTTTTTTAAGAAGGGGTCTGTTTGGTTCCCCTTCTTATTCTAATTTATTGGCCCTGATGACCCCATCCCCCAGGGCCAGTCTCCTAATTATATTTTTTTGACCCCAATCCCCAGGGCCGGCCACTGTTTTTTATTATTTTTAAAAAATATATATTTATAGACACACCTAGGACATGCTGGACAAACCGTACGTACCTATCACCATGAAGATTTGCGTGATATTCATTAAAAGGCGACTATGCATGCAATGAATCCACGTGGAATGTATTTACACCACTAGTGAAGCTCTGACATGTCTGATGCCCTACCGTGCCTAATCCTGGTAGACACCCTTGTCGTTTATTTATACAAACATGGGTAGCTATTGACGGGCACATTTAATACACATGCACACCAAGCCATTCAAAGGGGATTCGACAAAAATTCGACCAAAACTATGCAAGAAACCCCCCTCACGGTTAATAAAACACACATCCACTGCCGGATGTGTAATACTTTTTATTTTACTCTCTGGAAAGGGGACGAACATCACTTGAGAGTCACAGCGTGCTCCTGACAGAGCCCAATGCTGTGTTACACCCACCATTGCCTGCCGAGTGCCACACACCTCTGTGTTGTATTCCACTAGCTAGTGCATATGCTATGACACTCTCTAGCCCATGTGCACTGTAACACCACCCCGTGAATATGTCATGCCACACTTGTCTTCGCACGGGTTATATTGCCCCATCTAACGTGCCTTTCTCGATGCCTATGTTATAACGCACAGTGCTATGCCATACATATTACAATCTGGGATCCATATCTTTGTCACAGTGCATATGCAACGTTACACTCCCCAGCACATATTTTATATTACAACTTTAGAGACTAGTTAGGTTACACAACACTGCCCTGTGCATATTACACTCCAAGGCGCATATCGCATAGCACGCGCCAGTGCCTGTGCTATCTCGCGCTCTCCAATGAATCTGTCATTGCGCACAATGTATTGCATATTATATTTCACGCCCGGTTCATCTTATATCACACTTTTTGGTGCATAGTTTATACAATACACTATATCTAGTTTTCATTTTCAATCGTGCTCTCAGGACTATGTTCTATATAACACTGTGTTCACCTACCCTTTTCACGGGCATTACATTTTGCGATAGGGGGTGGAGGGTCAGGGGGTGTTTCTGCCAAGTGAGCCCGGAGTCACAGTCACAAACGTCCTCTTCTTCCTGAATAAAAGTGAGATTATGCTGCATACTTGTTCATATTTTAAGTAGTTCGCACAGACACAATGTTTTAAAAACAATAAAGTTCCTAATACCCGCCTTCTCTGAACAGTTAGCTTGCTGCCCCATCCCCTTCCTCCCTATCCTCTGTTGTGTGAATCCATGGACTAGCCTCCTCCCTCCTGCCATGCATGGTCTGATGTGCTGCCACTGCCCTCAATTTAGTATGATGTACCAGTCCACTCCTCCTGCCCTCCATTGCCCAATTCTATGCCCCATCATTGACCTCCTGCTTAACCTCTGTGCTTAGCTTGCAGCCCCTATTCTCCTTCCCCCTGCCCTCCGATGTCTTTGTGCATGCCCCTGCTCCATCCTTTTTGCCCACCATGTCCCAGTGACCTGCCACTCC
Source organism: Triturus cristatus (assembly GCF_964204655.1). Taxonomy (NCBI): domain Eukaryota; kingdom Metazoa; phylum Chordata; class Amphibia; order Caudata; family Salamandridae; genus Triturus; species Triturus cristatus. Next base: position 910,526,235 of record NC_140582.1, on the reverse strand, counting down.
TATCTACTCTGAGTGTTCTGTTGAGCTGCCACTCCCCTCCCACCTGCCTAGAATTGTCAGATGACTGTAACCTGTCCCTGCCACCTCCACCCTGCCTGTCCACATGCCATGCCCCTATCCTCTTCCTCCTGTCCTACATGGTCCATTGTACTGCCACACCCTTCTGCCCTCCCTGGTCTGTTGTGCTGCAACTGCTCCTCCTGCCTGCCCCGTGTGGTCTGTTGTGAGGTCCCTTCCCCTGAACTTTCTTGTCTGTGCACAGGTCCTGACCCTTCCTTCTATCCTCCATCGTCCTTTGTGCATGCCCCTCCACCCTCCTTCTTGCCCCTCATAGCCATTGTGCTGCCACTAACCCTCCCACTTGCCATGCAGGGTCTTCTGTGCTGCCATGGCCCCTCCCACCTTCCCTGTGTGGTCAGTTAGCTGCCCCTGACCCCCTCCCACCTTCCCTCCATGGTCTGTGTGTATGCCATCACAGTCTCACTGTTGCTCTTCATGGTGTGTCTTGCTTCTAGTGCCCATCCTGCCTGACCTCCATGGCTATCTTGCTGCTCCTGCCCTGCCCCCTTGCCCCCAGCCCTACTCCCTCCCTCCTGGCTTGTCTGTTCCATTGTAATGCCCCTGATCCGTCCCTCCTGCCCTTTATGGTCTGTTATACTGCAGCTTTCTCTCCTGTCTGTCCATTATGGTCAGCTAGCTACCATTGCCTCTTGCCCCTCTGTTCTCTGTTGTCCATGTGCATGGTCCTGTCCCCTCACTCTTGCTTTCTATGGATTGTTGTGCTGCACTCCCGTCCTGCATGCCCTGTGTGGTGTATTGTGCTGCTGCAAACCCTGATGCCTGCCCTGCAGGGTCAGTTTGGTGCACCTCTCCATGTCCCTCCTGTCCTCTGTTATCCAAGTCCATGTCCCTATCCCATTTCCTTCCATGATCCAATGTACCATACTTGCGAACATTTTGAACTTGGTAAGAGGGAGATTTTGAAAAAAAACTGGGGTATTGATTTTCCCCTTTGAGTTACATTGAAAAAGAGGATATTGTAGACAGGAGACAGATCAAATAAAGCCCATTTGAGCTTAAAAACATTGGACGTTTCCTGGCTGAATCGGGTCTGTTGGCAGATATGGTTGTACTACCATTGCCTCTTCCTTCTGCCCACAATGGTCTATTACATTGCCACAGCCTTGAAGGAGGGTAGATTTTGTATCACAGGGGGCCCCTGGCCCGTTCTGTCCACACCTGAAGTATGAGACCCTTGTCCTTGCCCTGCCAGCTGCATTTGTAGGCCGTATTAAATTGACCAGCGGGTCCTGTGTTGCTATATAATTATCCTGAGACATCCTTACCACTCAGCCAGCATAAAACCCCTGTGTAGGCCCTTCTGTTCAATATGTAGGCCTCTTTGTTAAATTGACCATAGCTCTGCAATTTTAGTGTATAGCAGTCTGAAGGCAGGTCTGCGAGGCCTTCTGATCCAAACTAGTAGCCCCCACCCTACCCGAGTGCTCCGTGCTCGGTATCAAAGTTCAACATCCCCCTGAAGCTGTCGACATACAGTAGGCTGCATCCTGGACTGGTACTTGCTTCCTGGGCAGGTTTCCCGCTTTTAAGGAAGTGGCAACCGCAGAGCGTCAAGTTAGGAGAACTGAGGAGATTTTATACATGAATATATTGAATTCCCGTACAATACCCATTATTTTCTGCTTGCTCTATGGAACTTACGATAAGCGATTGGCCTGAGAGACTGACCTTTTCACCCAGTCCATTGTCAGCATTAAGTGGGTAAATGACGAAATGTCTGGTAAAATCTGCAGACGAAGCTTTTGGGTAGCATACGTAGGTAGATGTAGCGTGCAAAGGAGCCCACAAAATGATATAAAAAGGGAGCACCCACAGATATCGACGGACTACCTCGCCGTCTGTATGTAGGTTAACAGGCAGTGCAGGTTTTCCCCAAGAGCTGGGAGCTCTTGTCTTCCTTTGCTTAAAATGTCTTGCTCTGCTTTGCTTGAAGTATCTTATTCTATTTTACCTATATGAAATGTCATGTTATGTTTAACCATTGTTCTCTTTACTTTTGCATTTAAAAGATTTTGTATTGTAATTGCAGGAATGCTTGCTCTAAGAGTAAACGTGAGTGTTCCTAGGTAACATTTTCCTTGGTGTAACTTGTTTCTCATGATGCATTTATAGATGTGTTTTCTCTCTCTCTCTGTCAGTACATTAATTGAGATACAGAGAATATTATGACAGCTGTATGATTATCTGGATTCTGTATTTTGTACTTTATGTCTCTATTCTGCGGTTTCTTTGAAGTTGCATCTTCTCATTAAACTGCCATTGTATTCTGCCTCCAATTCCATGTCTCATATGTCTGTTTTCTTCATTTTTGGAGCAAGCGTTCCTAGGCACCCCGGCTCAAATTAAGGTGCCCCTTTTGTCCCTGACTCACTCTCCTGCTCAGTTCTGTGGTGGCTCCTGGGGATCTGGGGACCGCCCCTAGCTTCCTTGACCCGTAATAGATCTTCCCTCCAAAAGCCTCTCTTGCAAGTCCTGTATTGTTGGTTTGTTGCCCCTGCCCCCCTTTCCACTGCCCTCCATAGTCTGTTGTGCTTCCACGGCCCTTCCTGCCTGCTCAGTGTGGTTAAATTGTTGCCTTTGCACCCTCCTACCTGCCTTCAATTTTCAGAGTCCGTGCCCCTGGCCTCTGCCTCTCAACAGTATCCTAATGAACAACTAGATTGCTAACATTCTATATTTATTACAAAAGTGTGGAACGCCTGACATCATCTTGATGTAATCAAAACTGTAATACCTAGAGCATTTCCTTTAGAAATTACATATATGAGAGGGTCTTATTGGCATCAAAATTATGGTTAGTGCTCTAAAAGACTAAAATAAGGACATATTTTCTGAGTTTTCAAATAGTGACAAAGCACTTTTAAATTATTTGTTATCTTTATGTTTTTTTGTCCAGTTGACCACTTGATTAAATGTTGCACTTAGGGGAGAGGATGTGGTGTTACTTCCAGAACTGCAGACTTTGCAACTGGGGAACCAGGTTGAAGTTTCTGCTTCAGCTCGACATTCTGTGATTCTGGTCAAATCACTTAGTCTCCCCATGTCTACAACCAAAATGAATTTGTTCTTGTGTGATGTAACCAATGCTCATGTAAAGCACTCCAATACCTGACAAGTCTGCCCTATATAACACTGCAAAAACACAAAATAATAAGTGTTTTGCACACTTCTGTCATTGGGCTATATTTGGGCTACATCTGGGTGATTTTGGGCTACATTTGGGCTCTTTTGTCTCCGGTGGCCATCTTGGGAGATTTATTTGTTATGAAGTTTCCTAATTTCCTCATGTACTGCAGTCTCCTCAGTAGGAAATGCTTTCAGTTTTTTACTTTGATTCCATCATGAAGGTATTCAGATATGTCACACATTTGCCATAAATTCTGAATGTTAGCACTCTAGTTGCTCATTAGATCACTGTAGTAAAACTACTGCACCATGGAAGTCTGCTCCTGGTATTAAAAGTGCATGTTTCAGTCTGCATGTCAGAATTTTTTAATGAAATAGAAGAGGATTTGAGAAGTCACTCAAAATGTGCCCTCATTTTCTTTCTTCAGCATTAATCATAATTTCTATGGCAAAATGAACCTCCTCATTGTGTTCCTTTTTAAATTAAATGTTTTAAGTGTTACCAGTTTATTCCAATCAAGATGGCTTCAGGTGTGCCTTACTTTTGTCATAATGAAGACAGTAAGCGCTCTAGTTGTTTTTAAGAACATTCTGGGACATTCTGTCATTGGGCTATACTTGGGCTACATCTGGGTGATATTTGGGCTACATTTGGGCTCTTTTGTCTCTGGTGGCCCTCTTGGGAGACTTATTTGTTATGAAGTTTCCTAATTTCCTCATTTACTGCAGTCTCCTCAGTAGGAAATACTTTCAGTTTTTTACTTTGATTCCATTAAGAAGGCATTCAGATGTGTCACACATTTGCCATAAATTCAGAATGTTAGCACTCTTTTTGCTCATTAGATCACTGTAGTAAAGCTACTGCTCACCAGGGAAAACTGCTGCTGGTATTGAAAGTGCATGTTTCAGTCTGCATGTCAGAATTTTTTAATGAAATAGAAGAGGATTTGAGAAGTCACTCAAAATGTGCCCTAATTTTTCTTTCTGCAGCACTAATCATACTTTTTATGGAAAAATGAACCCCCTCATTTTGTTCCTTTTTAAATTAAATGTTTTAAGAGTTACCACTTTAATCCAAGCAAGATGGCTTCAGGTGTGCCATACGTTTATCATAAGTAGGACTGTTAGCGCTCTAGTAGTTCTTTGGAACACTCTGGGAAGCTGCAGTAGAACACAAAGGAATCAACTGACAGTCTCTGCCCTTGTTGGATGTACATGTTTTACTGAGAATGTCAGACTTCATTCTCACATGACTGAGAAAGATAATGTGAATTTACAGAAAATAAGCTCTCAGTTTAGCCTATAGATCACCTTCCAAACCTCTGTGGTAAAAGCATGAGAAAATATTTTTCTCTCAATCATGATATCCCAGCAGAAGGCTTTTTCACATGGTGAAATCACCTTAGAACATACCACAATTCCTAAAATGAGTATGGTACCATCAACAAATGATTTATAATGTAACTAAAGTCTTAAAACCTTCTATTAACTGCAATGCTTTTTAATGAGGTGCTATCATGTATATTGGTCCCAAGATGGCTGCCAACACTTCTTGGATGAAGTGCTGACAGCCAATCAGATCTCAGGATGAGATGTGTGGTTAGGCTCCACCCACATATATATATGCTTTTAAATGCTATTTTCTCAGGAAATACTGAACAGATTTACACCAGACCTGCAAAAGGCACTTCCTTGACCTTATGGCTACCTCTCTGCCAAATTTCAAGTAATTCTGTTCAGCCGTTCGGGCTGTAGCTGTGTCTAAAGGTCCTATGGAAAAATGCATGGGGAAAACGCGTTTTGGGACCCCCCTTTTTTCTCGGCCCCTGCTTGACGAATCCCCCCGAGACTTTCAGGGTAGGAGCGGAGCGTAGCGCCCCACCTATTTTGAAAATTTCGCGAGGATTCGTCGACCGGCGCCAAAGTTATTCCAAATAGAATGTTGCGGATTTCCTATGGAAACAGGGTCCTAACTATAACTACCTACTGGCGACCGCCAGTAGGTAATATATATATATATATCCAAGTTTCTCGCCTTGAACTCCATCCCTTATCCTGGGAAACAGATGAAGCGGACCCAATTATGCTGGTGCTGGTTTTATTTAATAAAGTGCCCTGATCCAACTGCCATTACGCGTTTCGGTCTTCCAGAGCCCTTGATCACATGACGCGCTTCAACTTCCTTCCAATGCATTTAAAGTGACAGTGCATGATCCCCGTGACTGAACTAATAATAGACATAGAAAAGTCAGTGAATACATCAGCACAAATGGGCTACAGATAACGGTAATTTCATAATTGTAATATACATATGAAGACAGCATGATAAATATAAATGAATATACATCAAATATAAAATGAATATTTTAAAATCAGATGCATAAGCTGTTAAAAAACAGTTAAATGCAAAATTGCAACTAAAATGGTAAAAGGCATGGTGGAACAACCCACATTGGTAAAATATACACTAAAAGGGTTCTTAAGAATAAAAACCCTCTCAAATGTGGACAATTTCCTTTATCCAATATATATATATATATATATATATATATAGAGAGAGAGAGAGAGAGAGAGAGAGAGAGAGAGAGAGAGAGAGAGACAGAGAAACAGAGATAGATATATAGATATAGAGATATAAATATATATAGATATACTGGAAATACCAAAGGTTACAGGGATGTTATAGTTAGGCTCAGATCTCCCTCATACAAAACCATAGAAATTCAGCAGTTATAGTTACCTGAGTTAAATGCAAGGTATGCCCCCGCAATATGTTGCTTATGAACTCACATATTACATCACTCATGACATGGTCAGTGATATCACTGATGACATCTCAAACGTACTGAAACTAGCTCAATGTCAAACATGGATGATGGATGGCACTTTGAAAATGTGTCCGAAACCATTGCATCACCTTTACACCATACAGTGTGAATTTCCTAAAACTAATATACTTTTTGCCCATGCATCACTGCCAACCAAACAAACCAAAACCTACATGGAACTGCTAAATTAGATTAAGCAGCAAACAAACACAAAATTATTATTTATTTTGAGCAAGCCGTGATCCAAACTATACTAAAAAGGTACCCCACACAGTCATACAGGGATGTTATTATCATTTTATCAAAGCATACAGCGTCACCTACAGAAATCTGCACTAAGGGCCAGATTCTGAGTAAGGCAGTCTTGAGTCTGCTAGACTGCCATACAATCAGTGGTGGTCTCACCATAAAAAGGCTGTCAGAAAGGCAGGGAAGGGGCTCCAAACAAAGTCTGCAAAGTTTGCACTGTGAAGACTGTACATGGGGGCACATGTTGTGCTTACATCTGCTTGCACTGTCGAACATGCACTGTGTGCCATGCACAACATGGTGCATGGTACACAGTGCACTGATATACACACAGTGCTTCCACAGTGGCAGCATTTGCTTCAGGCTCTTTCTAGTAGCCGAAGCATGTCGCCCCTGTGGCACTACCGGCAAAACACCACCAGCCCAGCAGGGTACTCACAATACAACAGTCTGGATGATGCTGACTTGGCAGCATTCTCCCGGCTGCTGCAACGGCAGTCCGGTGCTTGGACCGCCAAACTTGGAATCAGGGTTTAAGCGTGGAGTATGGCACCAACAGTCAATTTGCCTCTGAAATAAAAAAATGTATAGCTCTAGCCGACGTCCGTGTGACTGAAGTAGCCAACCATTACAACATCTTAATAGAAAACCCTTATTGACAAATCAATGAAGACAAACTAGCTCCCGTAATGGAATACTTTGAGGACAAGTGGGTAGGGAGACTGCATAGGTGAGGACACTGATGCCTGCCAAAATTCCACATAACATGGTGGAATGTGTATGACAGAACCTTAGTGCAAGAGGCAAAAACAATGCAGTGGAGGGATTGCATAATGCCTTCCAATCCACCCTAGGAAGAACTTAACTTACCCCACACAAACTACAAGCCTTACAAAAACAGCAAAGCTACCAAGAACTAAGGGCCTGATTATGATTTTGGGTGGACAGGCAGGCCATCAGTCCAACCACTACATTACAATGAAGGTAGTCAGAACCCAGAAGTCGGGAGAAAGACCGCCACCTCCGATAGGATCATTTGATCCCGACGGAGTGGCAGTTGGCATTGTAGTCCTGACAAGAGCTGATGCCGATTATGATGTTCCTTTCCGACAGCCAGGCTGTCCCATTTCAACAGCCTTTTCATGGCGGTCCCCCAAATAGAGCCCCGTCCCTTGTGGGCCACTGCCAAGTGGCCCAGCGGGCACATGTAGTGCCCTCACACACATCCATGCACCGTGTGCCATGCACCACATGGTGCATGGCACATGGTGCATGGATGTGCAAAAAGTGCTCTTTTATACTGTGGCTTGTGCTGCAACCCTTTTCCTGGGCTGCAGCACAAGCCACAGTGTTAGAGTGCACTTTTCCAACCACCAGCATGGAGGTCAAATTATAATTGGACAGTTGAAATGACACATGCTTGTCAGGCGGTCTCCTGACCACCGTGATTGCAGATAACGGTCCGAACAGCCGCTATCATAATCAGCTCCTTGACTAGAACAGTTGTTTCCACAAGTCTCTCCTAAACTAGCCAACAAAGTCAAACAATCTGTGAGCATTTACAATTCAAAGTTAGACTATTTATAAACAACAATTCTCTAGACTACCTTGAAGTAATAGCAACATCTATCCTCTAAACCACATATAAAATCTACCAACAATCTAACAAACCACAACATAATACATTGAATTCATTGAATTTACTGAACAAATCAGCATCAAATATTTAAAAACATATTCCATGTCCCACCCACAGTAAAATGATGTATTTAACTTATGTTCTTGTTGCTGCAGATCTCTGTCCAAGTGCACATAATCCCAAAAAGTAATCCATCAAAAAGTTTTTGTAACAATAGCACAAAGCCCATTAACAAAATGTGCTTTAAAAAAACACAATCCATCTAAGCAATCTGCAGTCTTTAGGTTGCATAAGAAAAAAAAATTGTTTTAAACAAATACCTACTCCAGGAAACCTGAAAAACAAGAAAATGTATATTAAAAGGGATTTTATGATAAACGTCTTCAATTTCCTTTAAAAAACAGAAAGGTACATCCGACTTTCCTAGAACAGTCCAAGGAAAAATAAACCTGCAAAAAAAATAGAGAAAACACACACCTGCACAAAACAGTGCATTTTCAAATGTAAATATACATAATAAAACTGTGCACCAAACTAGTCATGAATACACAGTATACATATAACTAACATTAAAAATCACTCTAGTTCCTATAGCATATCATATACCTACACAACACCAAATAACATCCAAAAAACAATAAAGCACACATTAAATTCTCAAAAAGCACCACACACATTAGATATACAACTCTCCTACCTCCTCCCACCTTAGAAATACCTTAAAAATAGGTACAAATAAACATATCTTAACCAACAAAGAGCAGAACCCAACCATGACTTCTCTCCTCCAAGAACAACCCAAAAACAGCAGCAATAGACTACTAAATTTAATTACCTGTGGAACAGAAGTGGACACCTGATAAACTGATAAACTAATTAAAAGACTAGCCCCATAGGAATAGATGGGAGAAATATCAAAGGTATATTAGGAATCTTTATTAAAATGTTTAAAAATATAACACATGTAAAACAATATTCCCAAAATAATTTAAAACATTGTAAAATATATATTAAATAATGTAATGCTATATCCACAATTATTTAATATATATTACAAATACTTTTGTTAAAGACCAATATACAAATGTATATCAAAATGTTTCTAAAAGATTTTAAAAAACTGTACACTATTTAAAAAAATTTAAATGCATATTACTGAAAAATTACTCCAAAAACTTTTTCTGTATGTCTTTAACAAATATTATTCAATGGGACATATTTACAAAGAAGTGGCGGAGTGCGGCGTTAGCCACTTACAACAATATGGTGCAGCGCTGTGTTTCCGGCTGAGCTGGTGCTAAATTTAGCATCCTAGTGCCAATGCAGGCACCCTTGCACCATAGCGCAAGAGTGCCTGCGTTGAGGGGGAGATTGTTTATCTGCAGGAAGGTCTCCCTGCACATAAACAATCTTTAAATGGTGTTTTGGAACTTTTATGTGTGGTGCTTAATGTAGCACATATAGAAGTTGCAAAACGTCTTTTTTGTTTATTGTTTATGTGCAGGAAGGAACACCTTCCTGCACGTAAACAATTGATGGCGTTTAGCTGTTTCTATGTGTGCTGCACAACGCAGCACACATAGAAACAGCAAAAAAAAAAGGAGAAATAAAGCTTTTCTTCTCATTTAGCCTATTTAAGATCAGGTTTTCCTTTCAGGTTTCCGTCCCTGCTGACCCCTTCCTTTACTTCCCCCGCTTGATCATCCAATTCGCCTGTGCATTGAGGTTTGGGACTGTCAAGAGGTGGACCCCTTTTGGCATCGAACCGTTCCCGAGGAATCGTCAAGCTGACACAGGCAAATAATCTTGCATGTTTGAGGAGTGATGTATCCTCACTACTTTTTCTCATTTGATGGTGCCCCTATTGCATGTGACATGACATAAAGTTTACAGTACATGCAGTGACTGTACAATGGTTCCCATTGGTAAGTACTGGTCATACAGTGAAATGAGAGGGCAAACAACACTGGTGCCATTAGCATTAGTGCCATCATGTTGGCTTGTGTGCATTTGACAGTTGATGGTTCATCTGCAATAGTGTCTCAATACATTAATTCACTGACTGGTGGCATGCATGAGGGAGTGAGATTTCGAACTGTAGGGATCCTATGTGAGTGTATGCACTGTGCCTTAAAAGGTAGACTGAGTATGCAATACCAAAGAGTGGTGTGATGTGTCTGTCCATACGGACTCTAGTAATCCCATATCTTCATGTCATAGATGTTCAGGGACACCCAAAACCATTAAACGTATATTGGCTTGTGGATATACAATCTATGACTGGTGTCATCCCCTGTACCAAGCAGGATTGAGCATGTTCATATGGCTAGATGGAATGTTGTGTTGTGTGAATTCAGAGTATCTATCTTCCAAATGTTTGGACCTCAATGTTTTCAGGGATTTATATCTTTTAAATGTGGTACACAGCTAAACTACATGTGAACAGCTTTCTTTTGACATTTCAGGTAGTGAACATTTTATGTGATTCGGAATGTAAAGTGTCATCAATGTGGAATGAGTATTTGCATGTGACATGATGTATGCCAAAACAGTAATTGATGGTACATTGGATTTCAACATGACCTTTATGACAACATGATGTGTTATGAGTAATTGTTAGATTTGTTTTATTTTGGGCTTTGCATAATCATTGTGTGAATCTCATTCTTAGAACCATCCTATTTGGTTGTATCTCTTAACAATGATATACCTCAAGTTCCAAAGTATGCCAGGTGATCAACTATCCTAGTATGAACATAAGGATGGAATGTAGACAATTCCATAAATGCATTTGGGCTTGTATGGGGTTATGACATGAGCGGGCTCAACTATTTGCCGGTTATGTAGCACACATGCATCTGCTCATGCTACATTTGAATCCTATAGAGTGAACCATGTAGGTGGTGTGATGTGTGGACTTAATCATTGTTTTCTGGTGATTTGTGATAGTCAGGTGTGGTAATCTAGTTGCAAAAAACTCACGTTCAATGTCATTACTGATACATCCAGGGCAACCCGAGGAGAAGGGGCCAATGTCAGGGAGGGGGACACAGCTGATCATGGCAGTTGAAGATGTGAGGCTTCAGACTCTGAGGGACCCGCTTACCAGGCGGATGCAAGGAGTGTCACGGAGGACATCAGCTCAAGCTCATGATAATCTGAGTCATCCTCTGGTGGATGCTCCCAAGTGATGGTAGACACAAAAGGGTCAGTTCCAGCTTCATCCTTGTCTGCCACCCCCAGTTCCATCGCCACCCTCCCTGTTGTCCCCACACAAGTTGGCTGTTCACTCTCCCCTAAGAAGGGAGCAGTCTCCTTCACTCCAGGCACTTCAGCCCCTGTTAGCCCTGCTGCCCTGAGTGAGGAGGCTATTGACCTCCTATGGAGCATCTCTGTGGGTCTGACTACAGTCCTGGATGACATCCAGTAGCAAAGCACCAAACTGACCCAGATGATTGCCTACCTGGAAAGCATTCACACTGCTATGTCTGCCATGCTCCCTCACGGCAGCCCTCCAACCATCCCAACCTGCCCCCCATGCTCCTTCCCCATCCAAATTCCCTCTTCCCATTCCTATCCCAAGCACATGCACATCTAAGCATGTACACACTTATTCTGACACAAACTCCTCACAGAAACACAAGACATCCAAGGAACTCAAACATACATGCAAAAATCAGACACTCACCTCCCTCGCTACCCCCAGCATACACCTAGGCACCACAGCAACACATGAAGAGCCCTCTTCAGACACAACAAATATATGCGCAGCACCCGCATCAGGTACATCATACTGAGTCAAATATGCCCTGAGCGATGAGCGGCTAGGTGGCGTAATATCAACCGCCATAATGAAATACGAAGAACAACAACCTAAAGCCTGGCAGCGCAATATCGGGTTAAGAACAAAGAAAACAAACCTGTTAAATCTTCAAGCTTGAAAGAACCTATAATACATCAATATAGGAGGTTACACCACCACAGCTGTCTCTGGAAACAGAAGTAAGGGTTTTGTGGATAAGCATAAGCACTACTCAAGAGACTCGCAGATAAGAACCAGACCAAACGTTGGCGGCGCCATGTTGCATGGATTCTGCACCTACACAGACCTATGCGCAGGAAAACAGGACCTCAGTGTATAGGGGTGTACCAATCTATCACCTTAGTAACCAAAATGCCAAAACTGACTAGCTATAATGTCTCATTCGTTCTCCTCCAAAAATCACAAACCTACAAATGATTAGACAACCCAGAACACAACACTCCCAACTCTCTCAGGAATCGTGGTAGCAAGACATACCCTTTCGTTCGCTCACTCGTACTTTTCCACAATAAGAATTGGCAGAGTAACTGTAATAGTTTATTTGTTCATGTTTATTTTAACTACCGTGCTCTACAGTACAGTATACGATCCACTACCAGCAGTAAAATGCATAAACTCAAAACAATTAGCATTGTTACAATTCCATAGAGTGCAAAGGGGGAAGTCACTATGTAAGGACTGTGAAAAAGGACTATAAGACCCAACCACCCTCCCCTTCACCGGAAGAAGTTGATTTATATAAAAGAAGATCTCTGGGCTTTGACAGCAGGCCCTATACCTTAAAGCCTGGATGCAAGGTTTACATCATAGGAACAGCATAGCTCTTCTCCATGGAAAGGCTTTCTCCATGTGTGTGTTAAAACAACATGCAACCCCGTAATATCGGAGCACGAGTCTCCAGCATTGCAGCTGTGTTTAGCATGTTATGTCTAGGTGCTAGGAACTGAACAGAACAGAATAACAAGGGGCATTGTTTATCGGCCTTGCACATCGTGTTCAGACTAAACTCCAGGAACTTAGCACAGAACTCAAAAAGCAAACCGTTCTCATGTGAAAGGTACAAACAGAGTCTTGCAAAAACAAAGTCAAGGAGTAACATGCTCAAAAGCAGCATCATGGTAGCAAAGCTCATGCTAACTTAGCAATGTCGACAATGTGCCTAAGGGCCAAATAACAGTTAGACATTTGTTGATTCACACACGGAGGGTGTCAACTTGTCATCCCTTTGTGTAGTTCTGCATGGGAATGTGTCTATTTTATAGTGTATAGCTTACAGCTACTTCTTCGAGATATGTGCCACTTGCTATGTGCTGTTTTGCTTCCTAAGCTGCAATTACCCATTCTCTACACATGCATGGAACTTGGATATGCAATTGGTTGCCCCTGAAATACTTTCCAGGTCCAGTGCAGATGGTGTTTGTCAGACATGTTCAAAATGTAGTGTGCCCCAGGGACCAGTCTTGTAGGGTTCCTCCTGATAGAGGTATAGCTATCCTCCAGAGAGAGTGCCAATTGTGCCCTTAATATATAGTTCTCACAATGATTCTATGTACTCCTATTGAATGTCATTGCCTTTTCATGTGGGTGATGTGTGCAAGTCTAATGCAGAATTATAGCAGAGAAGGTGTGCAGGACTTTACTGACACATCCATACAGAGGTTTCTTGAACATTAAAACAGAACCTGGGATATGTGCAATCATGTGAGTATGACACATTTACTATTGTTAGAGTTAAAATCACTAGGCCTCATGGTAGGTGTATTCAGTTAAATTTCACTTTAGCAACACTTGGGAAATAGTAAGGTGCATGACAAGTAAAGATCAGTAGTGACGTGGCTGACAAGTGAGAAGGGGCAAAAGGAGTCTAGAATCTTGGTTGGAGGTGGAATGACAAGGCCTCAAGGTAGTTGTAGTTAGTTCAATCTCACTTTAGAATCACTCAAGAAATGGTAACCTGCATGACAAGTGAAGATCAGTAGTGACATGGCAGACAAGTGAGAAGGGGCAAAAAGAGTGTAGTATTTTGGTTAGAGTTGGAGTGACAAGGCCTTATGGTAGTTTTGGTCACTTCAATCTCACTTTGCCAACACTAGAGAAATGACAAGCTGCATGACTAGTGAAGATCTGTAGTAACATAGGAGACACGTGAGAAAGGGCAAAAGATGTGTGAAAGACATTAATAGGTGTGATATTGATGAGGAGGTGATGTTAGGGAACACAAAATAATGCACACATAACTAGCACTGTATATCATTTGCAAACACATGTCCATTTGTGTGTAATGTGCATGCTCAGTAACAGCGTTTTGGCTTAAGAGGGCATACTACAGATGTATTTCTGATGGCTGTTATGAAACATTTCTAGACAGGTTCCCTGTATACATGCAAATTATTTAGGAACCCCAACTCCCTTGCCTGGTCTATGTTGGGGCATCGTTTTGCAGAGGAGTCTAAGGCAACAGGTATTCGTATGACTTACTGCTGATTTAGTTTGTGATGGAGTGGGTTTTGAATGTGGTCGAGCAGGAAGAGCAGCGGCAGGATGTGTCTGGTGGGCTCCATGATGGTAGAAGAAGAGTAGAGATAAGTTTTGGCCTTTAATATCTCCCTTTCTGCCATCTTAGATGTGGTGGTTGGATCGCCAAGGTCACGCCGGCTGTAAAGCAACTCGTAATTGGGTGGAAGGTTTCACTGGTGGTCCTAGCTTCACACATCCTCATAAGTCCATTCTGCGACCACCACTGTCGGAGTTGTCTGATGGTGTCAGCGGTTCACGTCTGGTCTTCGCAAAGCCAATCTGGCCAACTTGTAATATGATAGTCAGACCGCCGAGCTTGTGGTGGCGGGACGGCCACTGCCTGTACAGTGGTCCACAGAACACCAAACTAGAAATAAGGACCTTAGACTATGGGTGTGATTGATGTGGTATTCATATTGTCTGCCAGGAGATCTGGCTACAGATGATGACAAAAAATAATAATACTGTTGTTCGAATATGAATTTACCTTGAAAATTGAAAGGTAAGAGGTGTTTGACAAAATAGGAACAATTGGTTTAATTAAACGCAGACACTGAGAGAACAAGCAACAGAGTCGAGCTCTGAAGTCTGTCTCAAAGCACTTCGGTTTCAGACGTCATTTTATACATTGCATGAGGTGTCATAAAACAGTTGGTACATTCTTTTGGAGACAGAAATCCAGGTCTAGTCACAGGGCCATAAATCTGGTCTTTTGACAGTGCAGATGGGCCTCTACCTGGTGCGGACGCAATGCAGGACCAT
The DNA here is from genome assembly GCF_964204655.1 of Triturus cristatus. Lineage (NCBI taxonomy): Eukaryota > Metazoa > Chordata > Amphibia > Caudata > Salamandridae > Triturus > Triturus cristatus. The sequence goes on along the minus strand of NC_140582.1, from coordinate 910,511,210 downwards.
TGCGTACATGTCCAGATGTCCAGCATGGGGAGCACATGATCACTGTGTGTAATGTGCATGCTGTGTTATTATTGGCTTTGTGTTCCTAACTTAGGGGGGCATGTGACTTTATGGTGTTTTTGGGAATGTGCGCCCACCGGCCAAACGTGTTTTATTGGGTGCATGAGACCATTCTGGTGTTGATGCCTATTTGGGGGATCGATATGGGTTTTCCTGTTTTCCCACTTGTCTAAGGGTTACGTGTACCCCACCTGTGATCTGTTATTCAGTTGCTTCAAGCATTGGTCACAGGGCCTGCCTGATCACATCTTTCTGACTTGGGTTTCAGGGGGAAGTCACATAAGGTGAATTCAACAATCGAGATGAGAGTTCGTTATTATACGTACATATATCATGGTATACATCAACATCACATTTATCAATATTAACAATAGTCAGCCTATTTAATCTGATGTATTTGATTGGATTCCGTTCTTCAATGGTGGCAAGGTCTGGAACTGTAAATGATAGAAAGGCACTAAGTATTTTGGTTATGTGTGGGTTGTAATGTTTTAGAAAAAAATGGCATAGATTTATAGCTAAGCGGTTTTTGGATCGTGCACAGGCCGAAAGTTGAAAAAATTGCAAAGTTGTCAGGTGCCACAGAGGTATCACTCTCATAACCCAAAGATTGTATGAAGTCAAAGAAAATCCATGCGTTGGCTAGATTTATAGCTTCCAATTTAACAAACTGCTAGTTATTGATTTGCGTTCTTTGTTATTTTTGCTCATTTGTGAAAAATATGGGACACATTACCTACATGGAAATTATTTATGACTAAAAAAATATTGACATTATAAAAAATCATTTTATAATGTCAACATTTTTTAAATGTATGATGTAAAGAAATAAATGTACCAATTGAGAAATGAAATACAACAATAGTATTTGACACACTGGAGGAAAATAGGTTCTGTGTCTCTTGCTGGTGGTGGTGGACGTGTTGCCATCCTCTCCTGGTGGTCGGCCTGACCATCCCCTCCTGGGGGGGAAACAACCATTGAAGTGAATGAGGTGGGTATAGCTGTTTCCTCTTGTGGTAGGGCTTCCATTTCTGTGGCTGAGGCAGATGTAGTTGCGACAGATGTAGTTGGATTGCAGAAGGGGGGAGATGTTCCTGGAAAAGCCCTACCCATATGAGTGAAAATATCATGCAGCACAACAGTCAGGGAGCCAAAGTTGGAGTTCAGATCCTCCATCTGTACCTTGTGCTCCGTCTGCAACTGCTATATCTCTTGGATATTTGTTAGGACCTGGGCCATCATGTCTTGGGACTGATGGAGATATTCCAAGACTTAGTCGATGGTGGCCTGGGTGACAGTGAACCCAGTGGCCTCACTTAGCTGATCCCCAAAAATTCCTCTCCAGGACGCCTAGCCCCACTACCATGTGCCCTTGACCCAGTGTGCCCCATCCCACTCGTTCCTGGCTGAACTGGAGTTATTGGTGGAGGTGTATCAACAGCGGGCAGGACTGGGGCACAAGATTGGTATGGTATTGGTTTGGACACAAAAAGTGGAGGTATCCATAGGTTGAGGTGTGGTAACAGCTGGGGTGGCGGGTGTAGGTCTGGGCTGAGTGAGACTCACTGTATCTGTCTGCCCAGACAGACCAGATGAACCAGGCTGCTTCTCGTCAACGGGACTTGCAGGAGTGTAGTCCTCACTGGAGACTTGATCCTGGTCTGGAGTGGCGGTATCCTCTGTGGTAGATGATTGTCCATATACTCTGGCTGTTGGCCTCTTATGAATTATTAAAAATATAAAAAAATACATCTGGATTACACATATATTTATTTTTCTCCTTTTCGTTTAGGAGGAGCTCAACTGATGCTACAACAATGGTCCAGGATCTCAGAGGCACCTCTTGGGCATCAGGCACTCACTCCAACGGAGGCCAGCAGGGGTGATGCAGTTACAGTTGCAGGTTCAGGCAGGTCCGATGCAGCAGGTCATCCGGGAAGTTGCTGGAAGACTTCTGGAGCTCGGGGTTTCCATGTAACTCAGAACAGGAGATCAGTCAGCTGACCCTTGGAGTCACTACAGCCTGGGATAAAGGGTGCAGGTCCAGTTTTCCTTCTCAGACAGTAGAAGGTTCTCACACAGCAGGGTAGTCCTCTGACAGCAGAGCAGTCCTTCTGTAGTGTGCATAGATCCCGGAATGTATTGAAGGGTGGGTCTGAGAGTCTGGCGCCCCCTTTGAAGTGGGAGAAACTTCTGGAGTTTTTTGCCCATACAAAAGTGTTTGGAATTTACTGCCTCGCTGACCTTGTCCCAGTCTGTCTATGGCACAATCAGCTAGAGAAAAGTTATTTGTGTGTAAGCTGGGCCAGTGTCTTTGAAGTGCAAATGTTGTAGGTGACAGCTCCACCCCTCTTCAGGTACCCATCATCAAGCCTTGACGGCCCATCTAGTGACACCCAGACACTCCATTGTGATACAGTCTGGGAGTAATACAAAAAAGTCAGCTGCCAAATACACTCAGTCATGTGATCCAGAAACAGGCTGCAGGCACCTTGCAGTTTGGACAAGAACATGCTAACTTTCTCAAAGGGAAATTATCAGAATTGGGACTTAAAATCTGACTTTACTGTTAAGAGGCTTTTCCTTACAATTTCTCAGACACCAAACATGACATTCTACCTGCTCCCACACAATGCTACCTAAGGGGTGGTATAATAAGTGTTGAAGACCAACTAATAGGATCTAATTTATAGGCCCTGGGTACATGTAGTACCACTTTACTGAGGTCTTAGAAGCAAATTAGATGTACCAATGAGGTTTAAGCCAAGTAAACATGTTTAGAGGAGAGAGAGCTCATGCACTTTCACACTTGTTAGCAGAATTAAAGGGCACAGAGTCCTAAAAGCCAACATATATAGGTTAAGAAAACAGGAGGGTGAAGGCAAATTGTTTGGGCATCACCCTGCAGAAATGGCTAAGTTCAACAGTAATTTATTTTTAAAACATCTGAGGCCTGCCACTGTAGTCTGTAGAGCAAATTTAGACTGCCATTTCAACCTGTCAATATACACCTTTTCTGAGGCCCAAACCTTCCCTTTTAATACATAAAGCCACTTTTAATGACGGTCCTTGTGTCCGACCTGCGCCCCATTGCAGTGGGCCTGAACTTTGACTTTACCACAGTCTAGCACGACCACATGACCACTGTGAGAAATTTGTTTAGTCATGTGGCCAATGGGGACATTGTCGTCTTCCCTAAGTTAGCATGAGCAAGCTGCAGATTGCCCGCTGCTTTGTGCACGTTACTACACAAGTTTATTTTGCAAATATGTCTTTTGTATTTTTCACACAAGAGCGTATTGCTGTTTTCACCCTTTGCAGGTTCCTGGAATTTAGTCTGAACACTGTGAACAAGGTCTAACAACAATGCCCCTTGTTATTCTGTTCTGGTCAGGCCCTTGCACCTACTCAAAACATACAGATGCAGCTTTTGTTTGAAAATATGTACTTTGGTCTTATTGGAATACATGGAGAGATAACTAACACTTGGAGAGGGATCTTTCCAGGGAGAAGAGCATTACAGCACCTATGATGTAGATCTACTATCTATAGACTGAGGTACGGGTCTGCAGATAACACCCAGAGATCTTCTAATATATAATCATCCTGCTTCTAGACAGGGGGAGGGAGGTTAGGCTATGCTGTCTTTCACTATGACAGCTCCTTTTATGATTTATGGATTACTTGCTATGCTGACAGTTTTTGTGATATGCGATTTTCTGCTTATTGTGTCACGTATACTGCATACTAGAGCATGTTAGTTAAAATAAATATTTTAAGCTTGCTTGTGTCTCTGTTGAATCTTATTGTGGACATGTGCATGAGTGTGAGCTAAAGGGTATGTCTTGCAACCATGATTTCTGAGAGAGTCGGGAGTGTTGTGTTCTGGGTTGTCTAATCACTTGTTCCTCTGTGAGTGAGTAGGAGGGTATGTGAGACACTATAGCTAGTCAGTCCTGGGATCATGGGTACCAAGATGGTAGGATGACTCAGTCCCTATATACTAAGGTCCCATGATCCTACGCATAGTTCTGTGTTTGTACAGAATCACTGCAACAAGTTGTCAGTTGAGGGGTCTGAATACCTGCTCAATCAACAAGCACAATCCTTCTCAGGGTACTTAACCCTCTGGTTGTGTGTAACAAAAGCAGTCAGCCTAACTTAGAGGAAATGTGGAACTATATGTCCAATACCAATTTAGCAAAGTAGACCAAATCTGCTATTGCCCTTGCAGGATTCTTAGCACAGAGTTCTTTACACATAGGTACTCAGAGTCCGCCCATTGTGGGAATGTCTTGGACCTCACCCCAGGTTCAGGGTACCCCTGTTGTAGAGCTTCATGGGGCTACAAGCAGGGCATCCGTTCACACATTGGTCCATTACTGTTGCACGTTGGGAATAAAAGACTTCTTTTAGTGCTGTCACCATTTTTATAAGCACTGTTGTGTTACATGGAATAAAGTATCCCAGAGTAGTTTACATTTATTTTATCGTACAGTGTTCCCCTTAGGGACTGGCCAATGGCGTCTCTACTTCTGTATCTCTCGTTAGGATGTAAAGTGTTGAGAAAGATGGCTATGGGAATAATTCCTTCCTTACATACCAATGATCTGCATTATTCCCAGTAATACTGTGCACGAGACATACAAGGGGGACTCTGGGCTGCCAGACCCTATTATGGGTCACCCTTACTGGAACGTGGTGGGGGGGGCAAAACATCTAAGAAAACACTGAGCTGAAGTTCCTGTTTGGAGGAATTGAAAGAAGGATACACAGATAACTCATTTGAGCAATAATTTGATATGATTTAAATGGGACGTTGATGCAACGAATTTAGAAGTCAATGTTTGTTGAATATGTGCATGGAGAGCATCCTGAACATTATTTGCACTCCGGCTTAAAGTAAGTCAAATATCAATTAGGTTTAGATATTTGCTTGCAGTATTGTGTTACTATTGTTACATGTTCTTTGGTGACCCCGTGGAGTCTGATCATTGGAAGCACCATGTGCTATAAAAATAGCACTTTAACTCAATGTCCCAATGCAGGGGTAAACATCATGCATTTTAAGTTGGGACCAGCCCCCATCATGCGGCGCAAACATTGTTGACAGGTTGTTGGAAATGAGAACATGGAGAGGACCAGTTCTAGGCAGTGGCGATACCAGATGGTCTCTTAGAGCAAGGACAGGAAGGGGGTTGTATGATCGACCCACTAAGCTGCAAATCTGGCTCCATTCCTGTTGGAGTTGTGGGTAGTAAGTAACTTTCAAACAGCTGGTGGCGTGCTCAGGACAATTGCGCAATTTATGGCTTTTTATTGTATGTATTCTGGGACTTCTATTCCTGGATTTAACCGTACATATGGATTAGCCTAAAGATCACAGTATGTGGCATACTGTTAGCTTAAATTGAGTGTGTAATTCGTGCAGGTGGTTGTTGGTGCTGGGCACTGGCACTTCATTATGTGGACTGGGATTCATTTTTCGTAATTCCATTTTGACCCACAGAAGGAGAGAAAAAGACAGAAAACAGAGAAAGGGCCTAGAATAGGATATACAAATAGTGACACAAGAGGAAGCAGGAATGAAAAAGAACCTGAAAGTGAGAGAAAGAGATAGTAAGGTTGCTGGAAGAAAGAGGTATTAGGTGGATTGAAAACTAAGCACACTTGGTAGATAGCTTCCTTGGCGTCAGCTGGCTCCAAAGAAAAACTTTAGGCCTCTGCACTTGATTTATTTAAAACAAAACAAAAGGAAAAAAACTAAACGCATCTCAGTTATTATTCAGACAGCTTGCTTTAGTGCACAAAAGTTCTGAAAATACAATGCGCATCCTTTTTTAATAAGCCTCGATTTATTTCCTTGGCCGTTTACTTGGTTATAGTGATTTACTGTACTCCATGACATATTACCAGGTGTTTGTACTGCTGACCAACAAAATAACTGGCCAGTTTCTCTGTGTTGCCTGGAACGCTGAAAGGCCGAAATAAAGCTAATTTCTGTGATACTCTCTCTCTCTCCCTCTCTCTCAAAGCATCCAACTACATTATGCTAGGCAATTATGGCTAATCATATCTGCTAATGTTCTAGCTTGTCTCCTAAATTCGAGGTCATTTGCTAACTATATTCCATGGAGGGTGCACCTTCCTCTGCCTCCATCTACCCTTTTAACATCCTGAGCTCTAGCTTTCCATCTCATTTTCACTAACCATTGTGGACAGCATTTCCCTAAAATTGAAATGATTTGGAACAGAAACAATCTAAATCTCTGGACCTCATCTATGAATCACTCTTGTTGTTGACACAAATGAACCGAGCTTTCTTCCCAGTGCACTCTATTCCATTTTAACTCGCTCTTTTAATTAAGTGCAAATTTGTTTGCTTGTCTAAAGGGGGTGCTTGTAGCATGGAGGATGCTGGTTCCAGTGTCCAACTGGGGCTGACTGTAATTTTTCCCTACTGCACTGTGTATTGGAGACCTGTTCTTAATCAGTTAACAGATTACACAAAGGATTTAAATATGGTGGGATTGATACTGAAACGAATTACACATGTAACCTAAATTTACCGTTGCAAAAAGCATTTTTGGAAGAGAAAGACTACTTTGTTATTCTTAAAGTTGATTTAGCACTCATGAAATGATTTAGTCACACAAAGAGTTTCATGTGTCCAATTCACGAAGCCATATACATATGTAAAACCCGTGTATGGCTGTAACTTGCTTGATTTATGCCTGACAGCTATCCACAAAACGATAACTGCCAGATGTAAAGGGTTTCACTACTACATATATGGCTTGGAGTGAAAGGAACACGTCATGGTTTATCTTGACAGTTTGTGAAAGGCCATAGCTTGTGGGCATTAACAAACGTCTATCCAACCCGTTTCCATCCTTAATATGTTATTCCAGTAAGAGATTGGAATTGCCCCCCTTCCAGTGATATAAGAGAGAATCGCATCCAGACTTGGCAGGAGTATAGGGAAAGGTGAAAACATAAACAGTACAAAGGTGCATTTGAACATGGAGCCGACTTTCGACAGTGCATGCTTGATGTACAGTATATGCAAGTACGCCCTGGGAAAACACAAGTCTTTAAATAAAAATCACAGGACTCAGCAGCATGCCTGGACCGCAGCACCTGGGCCATTTTGCAGATGTTTTATTGCTGAGTTTTGTGAATAAGAGAACATTGCAAATATGCTCCTGTGAGGAATAGCCCTTTCACAGGGGCAGATTTACCATTCCTTTGTGAATTGGGAACCATACGTGCAAATCCTTGAGCAGGGGTCAGGGGTGAGGGGTGAATGGTTGTTCGATGGTGGAATGCTCTGGAAGTTTCTGAACACTCACAAATCTATAGATTATGGTTAATAAACTTAACTATGCAGTGGCGTAGCCAGGAGGGGGTGGTCCGAGCGACACTCGTTTTGGGGATTGCGTAGGTGAGCAGGTCGTCTGTCAACTACTCCCCAAGAACAAGTCGTCTGACAACAGCCATCCCCCCACTCTTACCTGCACCGGGCGGCAAACGCAGGACAGCACAACATGTCTAGCTATGCCACTATATAAATGAGTCTTTCCCACCCTAGAAGGTGTCAGCATGTTACTCCCCTCAATGGCAGAAGTAAGGGCCAGCAAGCCTAAGCATTTTCACGGCCACGCGCACTCTGCTTGGGCATTTGCAGCTGTACAAATGCTTTTTCAGAATCTACTAATCCCACTTTAGGTGTAAGGAAAGGTTTTTCAACTCCTAAACTGGGGTTGCGAATGGATTCCAATTCAGCATCTGTGAGGGGCGCATTGTATGTGTCTGTGGTAAATAAACTGAAGCAGAATCCTCTTGCATCGAGTGGAAGCTTTATTCTTAGAAGACAGCGCAGTCACCCAACCAGCACTGCCAGGCAAGAAATCAACTACCAACGGCAGCACAATAGAACATTAACCACGACATCATAGAACAATACACATGTCATGGCAACACAAGCATGGCAGCACGAACAGAGCAGCAAGTGTTAAACACATTATAACACATCTTCTTACCTTCCAAAGAGACACTTTAAAATTAACATTACTCTCAACAAAATACTATGGGGCTTATTTATGAGGCCTTGCGTCACTTTTGCGCTGCCAGTGCGTCAATTTTTGTGACGCACCAGCAGGGTACAAAATGCCCCATGTTGCAAAGTGACGCATCTAGGTAGATGCGTCACTTTGTTAAACCCCTGCACCACATTATAGCTGCACCAAGTATAATGTGTGCAGGGTGGGCGTTTTAACGCAAGTAAGCCTCGTAGAAGTGACACAGTGACATCTATGAGATTCCACTGCATCACTTCTAAGACGTAAATGCATCAATATCTTATGCCTACCTCACAGCAGGCATAAGACTGACGTAGGCACATTTGAAATGGGACTTGCCCATGTGAAATGTCCCACTGATGGAGTTGCGTCAGTTTCGTGACACACTCCAGCAATACATCATTTTGGCACATACAGATACGTCAGAAATACTGACGCATCTGTAACTCTTTGTGACGTGATGCATCATACTGTAAATATGACACATCCAGCAGGTCGCAAGAAGGGCGCAATGAAAAGTGACGCATCGCTGTTTTCAAGCAGCGATGCGTCAATTTTCATAAATGAGGCCCTAAATAATTGACATAATCTCTATTAGGCTGAAATACCATAGAGGAAAAAAATGTTTTGAGATGAAGAAACCAAAAGACATAAAAAGAAATACCAAATAAAAGCAAAACAAGAAAGAAAAAGAAAAATAGCACAAAGTGGGCAAGGGGTGAAAACTGAACCCAGGCATGACACTTGCGAGTGTGGTTCATATGAACCTAGAAAACACCTCTCCTGTGCCCACTCGTTCCCTTGATGAAGAAAGGTCATGCTGACATAGTCACAGACATAATGCTTCAAATATTCTGGCATCCTTCGTTCGCTGAGAACCCTTTCCCTCTATCGGCCCAACCTTGGTTCTGGTGCGGAAATATAAATTACTTTGCTGCTCTGAAGGTTATCATGCCTTATGGGTGTCCAACCCGACATCCCCTCATCAACCGCCCTGGGATTTTGCACACACTTTCCATGTTTTTGGTACAAAACCATCCTTCTGAGATTCCATGGTTGACCATTTTGTAATTTCGCCCAACTTCCCCCTACGCACCTCACTTGAAAATGACACCTGAATTTTTTAAAGCCTTAATTGCACCACCTGGTTTGACTTTTACTCAATCACCTTGCTCTATGTTTTTGTTACCACCAACCAAAGTTTTGTTGGCCTCACAAGAAGAAAGATTGGTGAAATTCCTGTGCAACCACATAGGAACCATTTGGGTGCCAGCCTGCCTTCCCCTCATTAAATCAAACTGAGTCTTGTCCAAACCTTGAGGTACAGTGGGGAGATACACCCATAACATCTCCATGATTGCACGCTGAACAGGTATGTTTGAAGCTACTGCATTGTGCCTTTCACCAACTTATTTATTCTCTCACATAGATCCTTTCCCTGCGGGTTATAAAGTGATGTACACTTATTGTCAAAAAAACTCTCCTATTTCTTTTGAGGTGATTTGTGTTCCATTGTCCTTAAGAAGACTAGCCAGGATGCCTTCCCTTGAAAAAACCTCACTTAATCACTGATGGAGGATTCTGTACTAATGTTTCTCCTGAATACCACCTCCATCCACCTTGACCCAGTGTCTACCAAGACTGCCGCAAACGTTTTGTTTTTATGCAAGTCAATGAACAGACCAATACAATCTTACCAGACTTTCTGACAAGCACCTTCCACACCAATGACATGCTGAAATGGAACACACAATCTGTTTCCTGACTGTTTACAACTACTCCAATTTTCCACCCAATCCTTCACCTGCCTATCCATATTTGGCCACCAAAACCTTCCTTAAACTCTCCTACCAGTTAAAGTTTGTTCCAGGTGCCCCTTATGTGCCAAACCAATCACTCTAATCCTCATAGATTCAGTTGGTATAAACCCCTCACCCCTCAACAATACAAAGCAGCCCTGTGTGGATAGTTCATCTTGCAACTGGACATATGGTCTGAGACCTGCTGATACGGTACTTTCCCTTGAAACTCATTTCTTCACCATCCTCATGACACCTGAAAGGGTATTATCCTTGTAACTACCTTCTACTCAATCCTCTCTGGTGATGGCCTTTCCCAAACCCTCAGTGATATCATCAAGTCTAGCTACCACCTCTTCAGTTACCAAGTCAAAACATGTCGCCTTGGTGTCAGGTAGCCTTAACAGCTACACTTTTTCACCAACCAGGTACATGTTCTACCTTACATGTGAAATCTTGTATCCTCACTGCAAGATGTGCAAGTCTGCCAGAACAATTTTTTGTGCCATCATGACCCAAAACCTTGATAAGGGGCTTATGATCAGCTCATAAAGTAAAAACCACACCCCATAAGAACACTTTAAAATGTTTAGTGTCCCAAGCGGCTGCCAGTGCTCCACGTTCAATGACTGAATAATTCCTCTAAACATCAGTCAATGAGCATGAAGCAAAGCCAAAGGTTTTCTCATACCTTGCATGTATCTGCGCCAAAACTGAACCAATGCCCACAGCACTGGCGTCACCAGTCAAAATAGTTTGTGAACCAGGAGTGAACGGTGCTAAGATATCAGTCTGTGCAATGTTCTCCTTTAGAAGACTTTATGTTGCTCTTTACCGATATCAATTTCCTGCCTTTCCTCAATAACTCACTTAAGGGCTCCACTTTGTGTGCGAAATCTTGAACAAATTTGGCATAGTACTTAACTATCCTCACAAAAGATCTATATTTGTCCCTGTCTTCAGGCACTTTGACATTGACAATTTCACTAACCATATCGTGGTTGGGTTGAATACCTTCTTTTGTGACGTGGTATCCAAATAAATAACTTCCTCAACAGCAAAAACACACTTGTCTTTTCACAATGTTAATACCGCCCCACCCAAGCGAAATAGTACTTGTTCTAACATAGTATTATGATCTTTCTCATTTTGCCCATATCTCAGGATGCCATCTTGAAAAAAACATCACTTGATCGACACACTGTAAAATCTCGGTAATGATTAATCGAAATGCACCGGCTGCAGAGCATAGACCAAATGGAAGCCTGTTGAATTGAAATGTGCCTTCCGTTCTGATAAAAGACGTGTATGTTCTTGAATCGGGATGTAGCTTAATTTGATGGTATGCACTGCATAGATTCAATTTAAAAAACAACTTTCCCCCAGATAACATCAAAATAATCTCATTAATGTTGGGAAGCGGAAAGCTGTCTATTATGACACTCTTGTTTTAGCTATGTAAGTCCACACAAAAGCTGTAATGAGCCATCCTATTTTTTGGTGATAACGACTAGAGATAACCATTCTGCCGCCTCCACAGTTTGAATGACCTTGTCATCCAGCATTAGTTTGATTATGTCTTTTACTTGTGCCCTGGAAGCCATTGAAATTCTTCTAGCCAAGTGTTTGACAGTACTGAGTTTTTCCTTAGTTTAATTTTATGTACAAACCCAGTGGCTTCCCCCAAACTTAGCATGAAGTTGTATAATATTTTGTACTCCAGTGTCATCAACAATCAGTACCTGTTGTTCTGCCCTTGGAGTCACCCTAGTGTTGAGATCGTATTGGTGAACCCATCCTAAAATGGCAGAAGCTTCTGGAGCAATGTAAACCTTTCCTTTGGTTTGTCTTTCAGTAAACTTAATTTCTGCTTCCATGTACCCCAGAACTCCAATGTGTCCTCCCTGGTAGCCCTTCAAAATTACATCATACATAATTAATGTTGCATCCTTACACACAGAATCACACAAACATTTGGAAAAATAGTATATAATGATCCAGTTCCCACCATTAAAGAGAGAACATTTCCATTAATATTAAAATCAGCTTTGGAATGAATCCTGTTCTTAGTCAAAGGAACATTGCATCTCTTTGGACACCAAGACCCTGACGTCAGTGTCAGCCTCCTTTACCACTGCTACCTTTTTCCCAGTAGCCTTGCACATATGAGCAGAGTGACCCTTCTTTCCGCACTTATGACATTCCGTGCCTTGTCCAAAACAGTTTTGCGAGTCCGCCAAGTAAAACATTCACACTTATGACAAAAACGAATAGGCCCTTTCTGTGAGGGGGACACCGTACCCTTTCTTGTCTTTGGTTTGTTACTGTTAATGTTCCCCATATTAGCTTTGCTGCACACCACATTCACCCCTTCACAATCATCTTGTAAAGTGGTTATTTCCAGCCCTTTTTCCTGTTGAATGGACTTCATTTCCCTCATGCAATTCTCTGACCCTTCTACAACTTTTACAATAATAATAGCTTCCTTTAAAGTGAGATTACTGGCAGCCCATACCTCTCATGTGCCTTCTTGCTGCACTATTAGTTGATCCCTTATCATCTGGTCTTGCATTGGACTAAATTGACACTTTGTTGACAACTCCCTTAAACTGGACACAAATTTGTCAATAGATTCATACGCCCCTTGTAGATGTGTGTAACATTTATGTCTGCGCATAACAATGTTCTCTTGCTTTACAAATCTAGTGGGTAACCTGACCAAGGCATCCGTGTACACATCACCCACTACCTCCACAGTAGCTAGAAGGTATTTCAGAATATGCTGCCCCTCTTTTCCTAAGAGAGAAATAACAACAATATCTCAACTGGTATAATTATGGAAGACAGTTAGAAATGCATGTCAAATACATTACAGCAAAGAAAGAGGAAGAATCTTGTAAAAATGTTTGTTTGGAAGGTGCACTGGGCATCGTATATTTTCAAAACATAATCAAGTACAGTTGTAGCAGCACTGTAGGCAAAGAATTGCATAAAAACTACCCGAAATTGGACTTGGTGCTTAATTGTGTAAGTGACACAACAAGTGGCGACGCAAGTGACAATGTGTATTCAGCGGAGAAAAGCGCAAAGTGAGATTGGTGAACTAATATATATAGTGAATAATGGTGGTTCCGATACTGATTTCAACACATTTGTAAATTGAGGCAATTGTTCGATGGAACCACAATGTATAGTGCGCTATTATTTGTGCTGAGCGTTTGATGACGTTTCAATCCTCTAACTCAGGATCATCTTCAGGACCGGGTGGTTGGTTTAAAGCGGTGCTGTACAGGGGGGAAGAGAAGGAAGGGGATCAGGGAGGAGGGAGAGGAGTTGGTCCAGCGCGTGCAAGAATGTCGTGGGGGTAAAAGGTTGGTGAGCATTAGAGCAAGGATGGAAGGGGTGGGAGGAAAACGCGCTAGGATAGGAACGTGGCTAGGGCGAGGGAAGGGCAGGAGAAGCTACCTGGAATGGACGCGATCCCGTGTCCAAGTCAGTTGAAGGGTAGTCGGGGTACTTCAGACTCCGGATGGGATGGCCTGGAGGGAGGAGGTGGGCGTGAGTACTAAAATCAATGGATGAGAAACAGAGAGAAGTGCGCGCAGGTAGCGAGAATTACCTGGAAGAACACGCCGGGACGCGTGTTGTGGTGGATGCCGGGTAACAGTCAGGCATCGGCATGAGGCGAGGGCGAGAAAAATCAACCCGTCATTGAGGTACCGCGAATCGGTGCCGGAGGTGGAGAGCTGGGGCGAAAAAAGGAGGGATGCCGGTCAAGGGCTAGCCGGAGGGCGGTGGTACATGAATTATGCAAGGATACCTGGGAATGAGTAAAAATACAAGTGAGCCGGAATTACCTGGGGGTACATGCCGGGATGCGTGTATGAGTGGAAGCCGTGTTACAGTCAGGCATCAGCATGGGGCGATGGTGGGAAAAGAATAAACCCGTCCTCGGGGAACCGCGAATCGGTGCCGGAGGGGGAGAGCTGGGGGAGAGAACGAAGATGATCAGGGGCTAGCCGGAGGGCGGTAGTACCTGCATAGTGCAAGAATACATAGGCCGGGCAAGGACTTACTTGAGATGCAGGAATGAATCGGATGGAACAGGGGTGCCGGAGCTGGCGACTCTCTGCTGCGAGTGAGTGCAGGTGGATGAGCTAAGCGGCCACGGTGGTGTTTAAAGGCAATGCGCCGTGCTTCGTGGTCATGTGACCACCAGGAGTTGTTGGGTGTGGTAAAGCCCCGTGATTGGTGGCGGTGCGGCATGGGGGGTGGGAGAAGGACCAGGAAAGGTTTGGAGAAGGGAACAACTAGAACACATATGTTTGGTAACTAGCGGAATTGGATGTAATGACAATCACTATTTAAAAGAAAACAATATTTAGAAAATCACTCATGGTATAAAGAATTGCACAGATGTCATAAATCGGTCGGGTGGCAAGTGGTTAGAGGGGGAAATACTGACACTTGTCATGAAGGTACAGTCCTGCAGGTAGACCATTTGTATTTCCACCTGAAAACAAAAGACCGACTTAACATGGATAACAAAGTTTACAGAGTCTGATCCAGACGAGTAATTAACTGGCAAGATATGTGAACGTACAGGGGGTACAATCATGTGGCGGGACCTATATCACATTTCTGCCTGTAAACAATAAACCGACTGAACATAGGTAACAAAGTTTACAGAGTGTGATTCAGACGAGTAAAGAACTGGAAGGTATGTGAAAGTAAGGGGGCTAGTTTGTAATGGGCGAAAGTGAAGGGTAACAAGGTTACAACATGTGAATGTTAAACATGGCATTCAGGAAGGATGGGAAACAGAGGAAAGATCAGGGGAGGGCAGGAGAAGGTTACGGATCTGCCGAGGGCGCTTGGCCCCACTTGTGTGGAGTTGATGGAGCATGTAGCGTGTGGGTGAAAGGATGGTTAGAGTGCGACAGTACTATTCCATTCGTCTATGGTGTTCAGGCACGTGTGAATAGAGTCACAGATAGTCATCCATTTGCATTCAAATTTATTGAGCAATGCTTTCATGTTGCCGCCGCTGATCGGGAGCGTGGGCTGGTCTATCACTTGTCAGGAAATGTCTGTTTCGCAGTGATTCTTTTGAATGTAATGTGTGACCAGGGGAGCAGTGAGTACTTTGCAATGGATTCGGCTGTTGGGTTGGATTATCCTTTGTTTGATCATTTGTGTGGTTTGTCCAATGTAGACAAGGTCGCAAGGTCAGCAGATCGCATAGATGACATTTTGGGATCTGCGGTTTGCGAGGGTTTTCAGTTTGTAGGTCCAGTTGTTGATTTTGAAGTCTTTAGTATTGACTGTGAGATCACAGACAATACATGCTTGAAATTTGTAATGACCCATAGCAGGGCGTAGGCCCCAGGTGGGCGTGATCGTGTTCCTGCCTGGTGCTTTCATTGGCCATGTGATGGCATGGACAAGATGAGTGGCTAAATTGCTGCCTCGTTGGTATGAGAAAAGCGGGGCTTCTCTGAATGTTTCAAAAGGTTGTAGCAGCTGCCAATTATGTTTAATGATCTTGTTGACTTTGTTGCTGCAGGGGCTGAATTTAGAAACAAAGGGTATCCTGGTCATGGTTTTTTTGGGGTGTGGTGTGAGAAGATGTTCTCGATGACAGTACCAGGCTCTTTTCCAAGCTCTGGTGACAAGACGTTTGGGGTAACCTCTGTCAATGAGTTTTTGGATAAGGATGTCTGATTCTCTAAAGTAATCTTTCCGCCATTTGCAGTTCCTGCGGATTCTGAGGAATTGACCATAGGGGAGGCCATCCCTGAGGCCTTACGGGTGGTAACTGGAATATTGCAGTACGGTGTTCCTTTCAGTGGGTTTCTTGTATAGGCATGTACCGATTTTGTCATCTACTGCGTGTATCCTGATGTCTAGAAAGGGGAGGTCATTGGGTTTGGATTCGTGGGTGAATTTCAGGTAGGTTTGAGACTGTTTAAGCCAATCGATGAAGGGGTTAAGGCTAAGGGTGGAGCCTTTCCATAAAAAAAGTACATCATCGATGTATCGACGCCATAGGGAGATATGGTCGATGAACGGGTTCTTCGTGGTGAGGATGTGTGTTTTCTCCAGGTGGTGGACAAAAAGAATGGCAAAGTTGGGAGCGAAGCACGCTCCCATGGAGACGCCCTTGACTTGGAGATAGAAGGTATCATGATATAGAAAGTAGTTATTTATTCAGGTGCTGTGGAGTAGATCCAAGATTAATTTCATGGTTATAAGGGTGGGTTTAGGCCTGGTTTCGAGTAAGGATTCAATGACTTGTAGACGCTCTTTGTGTGGGATATTGGTATACACTGATTAAATATCCAACCCAACCATTAGGTCAGTACTGGTGTCAAATGGCATGTCTTTAATGGTAAGGATGAGTCCATGGTGTCTTGGATGAAGGTGCCTGTGGACGGGACAAATTATTTTATGATTGCATCAATGTATTTGCCCAAGGGTTCAAGAATGGATCCACATCCGGATACGATGGGTCGTCCCGGTGGGTTGATACTGTCATTATGGATTTTGGGTAAGACGTATAGAACCGGTCCATTTTCGGGTTCTTTTTATGCAATTCTTTGCCTACAGTGGTGCTACAACTGTACTTGATTATGTTTTGAAAATATACGATGCCCAGTGCACCTTCCAAACAAAAATGTTTACCAAGAGTCTTCCTCTTTCTTGGCTGCAATGTATTTGACATGCATTTCTAACTGTCTTCTATAATTATACCAGTTGAGATATTGTTGTTATTTCTCTCGCACCTACCCACATCTCAACGTGGTTTATTGGTTATGCTTGTGTCGTATTTTACAACCTCTTTTCCTAAAGCACCTAACAACAATGCTTTTTTCCTTACTGCTGGAAACCTTGTACCATCTAATGCTACTAAATAGTTGTCGAAGCTATCTCTACAATCTTCCCATTCCATGGCTGGGTCCCCAGCTGATATGAGGAAAGTTGGTGGAGCTTTGATAGTGTTGAAAATATTCATGATGGGATCACAAAGTACCTCCCCCACCAGCTAATCCCGTATCACAAAACAACAACTTGAATGGATAACTTGAAAGTTTCTACAAATTACACTGCTTAACAAACTTCAGCACTGTAAAAATGCATATCAATGTACCTTAATGCTGTGCGTGTCAGTGCAATAATGCAGCCCACATATGTTGCTCCAATGAGGTGCGTGTGTCACCGTTAGAATTTTGAGAAACGCAAATTAAAAAAGCAGCGGTGTCCCATTCACACTGGTTAGAATCTATGCACTGAGATAATGAGGGCTTGAAGGTGTGCGTGTCACTGTGGTTGCATGCAGACAGGGTTCCTGCTAACAGCCGGTGTGCATGTCACCACAGATGAATGCAAGCACACGCAGCAATGAGGGGGTTGACTGCCCCTTTAAGAAGATTCAAGAGGGTGTGCAAAAGGATATTCAAAGACACACTGTTACCCCTTTAAGACAATCTTGAAAGTGTGCGCGTCACCGAGGTGGCGCACATGAAGGTTTTGTGTTTACACCCTGTGTGCGTGTCACTGCAGATGAATGCAGACACACACATCAACGAGGGATGTGACTGCCCCTTTAAGAAGATTCAACTGGGTGTGTGTGTCATGCATCAACGAGGGATGTGACTGCCTCTTTAACCCCTTCAATGCGCATGACGGAGCGGTTCCGTCATGCGCGTCAGTTGCGCTGTGTGTATGACGGAACCGCTCCGTCATGGCCCTGCCCGCTCAATAGAACCTTCAGCACGGCGCGGTAATCCGCGCCACGCTGAAGGGGTTAAGAAGATTCAACTGGGTGTGCATGTCACCATTTAGGTGCTGTGCCGACGATCTTCACCTGACCACTCCTCTCCCAGAAGGCAAATCAGGGACAAAGGAAGGTTGCCTAATGGCGGCCCCTTGACACGGAGCGCGGGGAGTGCAGGTCAAACACACCACCACAGGTAAGCTTGAGATCGCCTAAATGTGCACCGAATGCATGCGCACCAGCTGCATGACCAGCTGAAGGTGTAGTGCAGCCCGCAACAGATTCTATCGATGACGTACCTCAGCGAGCAGAATACCTTAATTAGTAGTGGCCAGAGGAACACTTCACTTGTATCTGCAAAGTGGCGCAGTCCTAGGGGGGAAGTGCCACAACTTTCCGTCCAGTTGCATAGGTTCGTCAGGGTGACCTGCTATGCTGCCTCCTGTCAATGCCTGGCTCTGTTATCGCTGATCGTCACCAAAAATGTGGTAAATAAACTGAAGCATCGAGTGGAAGTGTTATCCTTAGAAGACAGCACAGTCACCCAACCAGCACGGTCAGGCAAGAAATCAAATGCTATTCGTCACACAATAGAACATTAACTATGACATCATAGCACACTAAACATGTCATGGCAGCACGAGCGTGGCAGCACAAGCAGAGTTGCAATAGTGTTCAACAAATTATAACAGTGTCCCTTCCAAGTACTAAATCAGTATTCTTCGTACCAATGTTGGTAACCCATTCGCAAAAGGGTCTCTTAAACAAGCTTTAGAAAAAAGAAAATGTTTCTTTTTAAAGCAGACCCATTTCTTTTAGGGAAAACATGATATATTTAAGAAAGGTTTGCTTAATTTCAAAGCAATCACAGACATGGTATTCCGCTGACCCCAGACATTCATTATCCTTGAGATGTCCTCCAGTGTTAGTGAGTCACCATTTTTGTCCTAACTCATTATTATTCATAGGGTAGGTCACAGGTAGTAGTATACATTTATTTTTTTTACTGTGTTTGGCAGATGGACTGACCACAGGCGTATCTACTTCGGTATCTCTCATCAGTATATAAATTGGTGAGAGAAGGGAAATTGGGGTAAATACCTCATCATATACTAATGATCTGCATTACTCCCTGTCCCTGAGACATACAAGAACAACTCTGAGATTTCTAGACTGTTAGAATCCGGGGTCTCTGGTTGGCGCAGGTATGCACTTGCGACAAGCAGGGACCCTTTCCTCTAAGTCTGGGCGAAGGATTACTCTGAGAAAATAACCCCTGCTCACCCTCTAGGTAACGTAGCGCGAGCAGTCAGGCTAGATTCCAGAGGGCATTAGGTTAAGCATTCAAGGCGTCCCACAATACCCACCAACCCACCACACAGAGACACAAGGCTGTATTTATAAAAATAAAGTTCTTTATGTAAAACTCTCAAGCAGGCTTTAAAAATACAGTTCTTCAATTAAAAGGAGGTTCCAGTTACTTTCAATCACTTTTAGGGAGTCCACAGTTCTTTAAATGGCAATTTTTGGTGTAAAGTACGCTTCTTTGGGGTCTGTGACTGTGTGCTTCGTAGGGCGTTTCGTACACTTCGTACCGCTATTTTGACGCGTTGTGCTGTTTCTCACGCTTCTCGCGTGAGCACGCGTACTAGGACTTGAGCCGTACGGACCGTACCCTCGTAGGTATGTGTCGTACAAGTCCGGTACGCCTCTTGCCAAACCTCACGCTTCCCGCGTGAGCAACGTCTATATATTCTCAATGGTATGGACCGTACCTTCGTCGGGACGCTTCGTACAGCTGGTGCGAGCCGTACCAAGGCTCACGCTTCACGCGTGAGTCGCGTAGCGGGACGACGGTGCCGTACACAGCGAAGGGCGCCTTGCACAGGGGCGCTTCAAGCTTACAGTACCTTGTTCTTTGGGGGCAATGTTCGTGGCGGCCTCCGAGGGGTGTCCCACGTCGCTTTGCAGTCCCTCTTGGTCAGTGGACTGCAATGCTTCGTGGGACGCTTCAGGGCTTCCAGGCACACAACGGAGGTCGGAAGCAGGAGGGGCAGCTTGGGGGTGATTTCTTCAACAGCGCAGTGCTGTCGGCTTCGTCCAGACGGCGAACCAGGGCGTCGTCGATCCTCACTGTGATCTCCACGGCCAGGGGTCGCAGAGGCTCGGTGCTTGGAACCTGGACAGTCTCACTTCACGTTGCGAGCTACGGCTCGAGGGGGCAGCTGCTTACTTTGTTTAGGGCAGGCAGGGCAGGCCTTCACGGTGCTCACAGCAGCACAGGCGGGCAGAAATCACGTTGCTCAGCGAGATGGGGGCACACAGGTTCTCTGGGGTCAGCGTCAGCAAAGTCACCCACAGCAGCTTCCTCTTCTTCCAGGGAAAGGTAGTGCCCACTGTTCCTGGGGCGCAGTTCAGGGGGCAAGTTCACAAGCAAGCCCTTGGAGATTGTTTAAAAGCACAAGTTGAATTCAAAGTCTTTCAGTCTTTTCCTCCTCTCCTTCAGCAGCAAGGCACCCACCACAGGCCAGTCTCTCAGGCTTAGAGACAGTACTCCTCCATGCAGCTTTCCCAGGTCCTTCTCTTCGGGCAGAGGTTCTTCTTGGCGCAAACAGGATCTGATTTCTTAGGAGCAGGGCTCCTTCTTTTATACAGCAATTCTTTTGTTATTTGTCGCCAGGGGGCCAGGGCCTGGCTCAGTCCAGTTTTGGAGCACTTTGTTGTGGTAACTCTGCTCTTTCCTTTCAGCAGCAGGGCAGAGACATCAGCCGCTCCCAAGGGGGCGGAGCCGGCATTGTGGTGGCAGAGTCAAGGTGTACTCCTCCCACCCATCCTGGTGTAATCTCTCTACCCACCACCTGGCAGCCAGCCTGTCTCCTGGAATTCCCCAGCCCTCCTCCCCACTGAAACTAGGCAGCACACACACACACAGCAGAGGCGGACTGAAATGGCCAGGTCAGTAAATACTAACTTTCTAAAAGTAGTATTTACAAACACAGGATATTAAAATAAACTTTACTAAAAGAAGTATTTTATTATTCTGAGTTCAGGCATACTAAACTTGACTTTCTACCATGCTCTCTGAGTCCACTGGGATTACAGCGTGTAGTAATTCCAGCAGCCCATTCTGGCCTATGGAGAGCAGGTAGCCTTCAAAAGTGAGAAACGAAAATGGCTGTAATTCACTATTAGGACATGCCACACACAATAGGGCATGTCCTACCTTATGCCTACCATGCACCCTGCCCTTGGGCCTACCATAGGGGTGACTAATATGGAGTTAAGGGAAGGTTTAGGGACTGGCAAGTAGGGGCACTTGCACAGTCAGCATGACAGTACCAGACTGCACGCAGGGTCTACAATGGCAGGCCCTAGACACATTTTACTAGGCCGCTTCTGTGGGTGGCACAGCCAGTGCAGCAAGCCCACCAGCAGCATTTGTATTTACAAGCCCTGGCACTCCTGGTGCACTTTATTAGGGGCTGATAGTAAACCAAATAGGCCAAACATGGACACCAATCAAATGTATACACTTTTCAAAGGGAGCACTTGCACTGTGGCACTGATTAGCAGTGGCACAGTGCCCTGAGCAGCTAACACCAACAAAACACATGAGGCACATCAGCAAAAAGTGGAAGGGAAACTCATGCCAAGGTGCCAGGTCTAACACGTGTCCCCTCCAGCTGAAATGTGGGGGGAACTACCCTACCCCAGGGAGTTCCTCTTCACTAAGGCGGAAAAACCTGGACAGACCGTCAGCTTTGGCGTGATCTGTGCCAGGGCGATGCTCCACCGTAAAGTCCATACCCTGTAGGGAGATGGACCACCTCAACAGTTTTGGGTTCTCACCCCTCATTTGCATCAACCATCTGAGGGGCCTGTGGTCGGTCTGAACCCAGAAGTGAGACCCAAACAAGTAGGGTCTTAGCTTCTTCAGCGCCCAGACCACAGCAAATGCTTCTCGCTCGATTGCACTCCACCTTTGTTCCCGTGGCAGTAACCTCCTACTTATGATGGCTACAGGTTGGTCCCAGCACTCCTCAGTCATCTGTGAGAGAACAGCCACTACCCCATGCTCTGATGCGTCTGTCTGCACTAGGAATTCTTTGGAGAAGACAGGAGCCAAGAGCACGGGCGCCGTGCACATGGCAGTCTTCAGGGTGTCAAAAGCCTTCTGACAGGTGTCAGTCCAGATCACTTTTCTGGGCTGCTTCTTCGAAGTCAACTCCGTCAAGGGGGCAACAATGCTGCCATACCCCTTGACAAACCTCCTGTAGTACCCTGTGAGTCCTAAAAAGGCCCTCACCTCTGTCTGGGTCTTTGGGGGCTCCCAAGCCAGGATGGTTTCAATCTTGGGTTGTAGGGGCGCCACCTGGCCGCTCCCTACTTGGTGTCCCAAGTACACCACAGAACCCTGCCCGATCTGACACTTGCTTGCCTTGATCGTGAGGCCTGCCTTGCGCAGTGCCATCAACACTTCCCCGAGATGTTGCAGGTGTTCTTTCCATGTGCCACTGAACACTGCGATGTCATCCAGGTAGGCGGCGCTGAACTCAGTCAGCCCAGCCAACACCTGGTTGACCGACCTCTGGAAGGTGGCAGGGGCATTCTTCATCCCAAAGGGCATAACCCGGAACTGGTAGTGCCCATCTGGTGTGGAGAACGCGGACCTCTCCTTGGCCCCATCAGTCAAGGAGATCTGCCAGTACCCAGACGTTAAATCAAACGTGCTGAGGTACCGTGCAGCCCCTAACCGATCGATGAGCTCATCAGCTCTGGGGATTGGGTGCGCGTCTTCGTGACTGAATTGAGTCCTCTGTAGTCCACACAGAACCGGAGTTCGGTGTGGCCCCCGGCGCTGCAGCATTTGGGACCAAGACCACTGGGCTGGCCCAAGGACTGCTGGAGGACTCAACCACCCCTAGAGCAAGTATCTTTGAGACTTCCTCTTTGATGCAGGCTCTGACCCTGTCAGTTACTCTGTAAGCTTTGTGCTTCACAGGCAAGCAGTCTCCTGTGTCCACATCATGGACGCACCAATCTGTGACACCAGGAACCAGGGAGAACAGGTCAGGAAACTGCCCCAGCAGCTGGCGGCAGTCATCCTGTTGCTCAGGGGTCAGGGTGGGTGAGAGGTTAACTCCATCCACTGACCCGTCTCGCTCTGAGGCTACCAGGAGGTCAGGAAGAGGGGCCTGGGCCTGGCTCAGTCCAGTTTTGGAGCACTTTGTTGTGGTGACTCTGCTCTTTCCTTTCAGCAGCAGGGCAGAGACATCAGCCGCTCCCCAGGGAGCGGAGCCAGCATTGTGGTGGCAGAGCACAGGTCTATTCAGAGTCAAGGTGTACTCCTCCCACCCATCCTGGTGTAATCTCTCTACCCACCACCTGCAGCCAGCTTGTCTCTTGGAATTCCCCAGCCCTGCTCCCCACTGAAACTAGGCAGCACACACACACACAGTTGAGGCGGACTGAAATGGCCAGGTCAGTAAATACTAACTTTCTAAAAGTAGTATTTACAAACACAGGATATTAAAATAAACTTTACTAAAATAAGTATTTTATTATTCTGAGTTCAGGCATACTAAACTTGACTTTCTACCATGCTCTCTGAGTCCACTGGGATTACAGCGTGTAGTAATTCCAGCAGCCCATTCTGGCCTATGGAGAGCAGGTAGCCTTCAATAGTGAAAAATGAAAATGGCTGTAATTCACTATTGTGACATGCCACACACATCAGGGCAAGGGAAACTCACGCCAAGGTGCCAGGTCTAACATAGACCGTATTATGGGGCACCCATGCCGGAATGTGGTGTGAGGGACCAACAATGTAGAAAAATACTGCCCTTGAAGTTATGGAATGGGATGCACAGGTGATGCATTTGAAGCATGCTTTGATATGATTTAAATGCAACAAGTTTATGAAAAGTTTTTAACAGTCCGTCATTGATAAATAGGTGCCTGGAAAGCATCCTGGACATTATGTGCGCTCCATGTCTGAAGTAAGTGAAACCAATCAGTACATCCGTTGCTTCTTAAAAATCTTTACTGGTTGCAAAAATACTAGTCGCAATTTGCAACCAGTATTTTATGACCATAAATGCATACATCTGGCCGTTAGTCGCCTTCTAGAGGAGGGCGAGCACACCCAGAATTGGGGGCATAGGTGAACATAGGGCCTGACTCAAAGGACAGATATCCTCAACATTCAGACACACGAGGATCTAATTTTCTGCATGACTCCCCATTCATGTGGCCACGTCCCGCTACTTATAGTGTCTATATGTCCAATTTATCTCACATTGTCACTATACTGCAGCACCAAGATTCCCATCCAAATTAGAGAAGATTAGGAAAAAAGTATGAGAAAGAATATAGAAGAATTTTTTTTAGAAAAAAGTGTGAAAGTGGAAAGAAAGCACCTCACGGTCACACCGCCAAGGGGTGCTGGCTACTTGATACTCGCTAGCACGCCCACTTATCATCATCGGTTGCTTTCTCACCATGAAATGGAAATGTGTTCCACTTTGGACATATAGACACTATAAGTAGCAGGACGTGGCCGCACGAATGGGGAGTCATAAAGAAAATTAGATCTTCCGTGTGTGTCTGAAGGTTGAGGTTATCTGTCCTTTGAGTCAGGCCCTATTTGCTGATAATGTTTTGAGTGGGAGCGGCTTGACTCTTCATTCCCCTGTGCTCCTTTCTGTGTTGAGACGTAGGTGAACAGCCTGCAACAAAATAGAAAGGTTTTCCCTTGAGAAGAAAAAAAAAGACACTAAGCTAGCAAGTGCATTTGCTTGAATGCAAAAAAGGAATGCATGAAGTTTTCCAGGAGTACGTTTGGAAAGATGCAGCTGGCATACGTTTCCTGCAATTAATTGGAAAAAGTTTGAGAACTCCAGTAAGCTAGTAGCCTTCCTTCATGCTCGACCACAGTTTGTGAATGCATACTTCTACCTTTTGTAGGGGCATCAGGCATTGTGATCTTCTCCTCTTCACTTTTCATCACTTCGGATGCCAGTGATACTGATCTATTAATACAACATACAATCAAAGGCTTATTATCTATTATTATACCACCTATTATTACTTGCAATCCTAATGGGCTGGATCCGATTAAAATTGGAATTGATTACAATACCTCGTTACGGTAAATTGCAGCTCTTTTTACATAATCAACCATTTTAACTAGAGCTCTGTGCTGTCAGGCTTGGTCGAGTTTTACATAAAGTGAGGATGTCTGATTTGTTGTTTACATCTTAGAATATTGAATTAACATCTACTGGTGCCCCCGTGTGTTTTCCAGTGTCTATGGAACATATTTTACATTGCTTATCATGGAAATAAAAAAGCATATATTATGGACATTTTCCTTTTCTTTCAATTTCATTTTCAATAAATTCATCTGTTTAAACTTGGGCTTTTCTGTTGATCATAATTATTTTTCAAATTTGATTTCATTTATCAATTCCTAATCCTTTTTCATAAAAGGTTAGAGCTCTCAGTAATATAAAAGATATGCTGCTGGAAATGGCCATTTATGCAGAGTAACCCCCACACACTTTGCCTTTCTCCTTAACTTTTTGCTGAATTAGTTCTTGCTGGTATTAGGACTCTTTGCACTTTACCATTGGTAACCAGCGCTAAAGGGCTTGTGTAGTCAATAATAAACATGGTAATAATTGTTCTTCCCCAATTGGCACATTTAATTTACTTATAGGTTCCTAGTAAATTGGAAATACATGAACCCAGGGCGTATAAATTAAATGCTACTAGTGAGCCTGCAGCACTGATTGTACCACATACTTACATAATCCTCTAATAATGTCTCAGGCCTGCCATTGCCGAGCCTGTTGGTACAGTTTACACTGGCAAAATAAACCTTTTACCAAACCCTAACCTTCCATTTTATACCTACAAGTCAACCCTCAGGTAGACCCTGGACAACCTCCAGGGCATGGTGCAATGTATTTAAAAGGCAGGAGATGTACTCCTAAGTTTTACATGTCCTGGTAGTGAAAAAACTCTCAAATTCGTTTTTCACTACAGCAAGGTCTATCTCTCCCATGGGATAGTACTGGAATTACCATATTACATTTTAAAAGTTTAATTCCTAATTGGTAAGAGATCAACCCTTCAAGTCTGGTGTCTCTGGAATCACTATTTGAAATCCAAACTTATGGTGAAGTCGGATTTTAAATTGCAATTCTCAAAATGCCAGTTTTAGAGAGTTGGCTTTTTTTTGCTTTTGCCATTGGGTGCATGGAGCTTGTCTCTGATCACATGAATGGGTATAGTTGGGATTTGTGCACTTCTCCTACACTGCCACATTCAATGGGATCTTAATTGCACCTTGATGGGCCATTTCTGGCAGGATGGGAGGGAGGAACTGGGCACAGCCACACTTACACATGAATAGGCTGTGTTCCGTCCACACACAAAGGGCTGCATACCTCCTCTAGTGAGCCTGGAGCCAGGGCAGGAAGGGAGGACGTCTGTGCACTTCAAAAGCATGTCTTTGAAGTCTCCCCCACTTCATAGGCACCACTGGGTATAAGTACTGGACCTTAGTCACCACCACTTCTGGACCTGTGGATACTCTGCCAGGAAGAAGGACTGCTGTGCTGCTAAATGACTGACACTTTGCTAGAGGGCACTGTGCTGAACTCCTGCTTTGCTGTGCTGATCTGCTGCCTGCTGCCTGTTGCATGTCCTGGATAAGAATGACAGAATCTGCATCACTTGATCTCAGAACCCAAAGTGACTCCAAGGAATAGCTGATTAGCCTCCTGATCTGAAGTCCCTGCACGTGAACTTTGCAATCTGTGAATCTATGATGCCAAGTGGTGCCACCCCAGTCCTGGACCCTTGGAAGTGGGCAAAAGAGGCTTGACAGTGGAACCAATGTATCTTCTCTGATGAGAGACCCATCGCTGAGTGGAAGCAACACATCTCCTTGGCTGAGCAGCGCATCTCCAAGCAGAACAGACACATTGCTGCTGCTGCATGGATTGGACCAGATCCTCACATCTTGGGACTGACACAACACATACAGAACCGCTGCTTCTCAGCGCTCTTCCTAGTGCAAGTTCCTCGCATCCCTCATTGACGGCAGCCTCAACAAAGAAACTTTGCATCACAGCTTTACCATTCAAAGGAACCAACACATGGCCTTGGCTATGCCCCTCATCAATGACTCTGGACTTCTAATCGCAAGCCCCTTCAACAGGATCCTCGCACTGCAGTCTCACCACATCTTGGAAGTGACGCATTGCCTCTGCTGTGCGACGCATCTTTGACACAGATACACGCAATGCTTTGCAACCAGGAGTTGAGGTACTTTGTTTAGTGGGCCTAACCAGGTCCATGTAGCCGGCCGATGCTCCATAGCAGTTGGCCTGAATTTGTGACTTTATCCTGGTCTGGCATGACCAGACCTCCTCCATATCAGTTTTAGCTTTTTGGTGCTATTGTGCTTAAAGAACTTTGAAATTCATTATCTATAGTTACTGATGGAATTTTAGCTATTTTGGTATTGTTTTATCAATTAAAATCAGAGCCTTCTTTCTATTCTGGTGATAAATGTGTGTTGTTTTCAATGTTTTGTTGTTTGAAGTGTTGCTCAAATACTTCATAAACAGCCTCTAAGTTAAGCCTGGTTGAGCTATGCCAGGCTAAAAGAGGCTGGGTACAGGTTAATTTAGGGTTTGCCTTATTCTTACCCTGACTAGGATTATGTTTGCACCTTGACCAGAGCTCATACATCAGTCAACCAGCAATCCAATTTCTAAAAAATGTCAGATACATTTTGTTTTCATTGATCCATTGCATCACAGCCTTCTGATTGACGAGACTGGATTTTGTACCCACCACACTAAAACTGTTTGTGCCCAATGCACCAACCGACATTACAAGCACGTTTGATGGAATTAACACACCCGTGAATAAGAAGCACTTGACTGAACATGCCTGAAACATTGGGTCACTAGCAATCTCTTTTTAAAGCCTCAAATTCCTTCAATCCAGCATTGACCATCAATGATATGTTCTTGTTTGACTTTTATTCTGTGTTCAGTCATGTTATGAAGCTATTTGCTGCAACAATTCCTTGTTTCAGGGATAGTCACTCTTCAGAAGTGCATTCTTCTTTTGCAAGCTAAGACTATTAAGAAGAGCTCCCTTTTGCCGAAAAGCTTTTTACAGTACACCTCTATTTCTTGTGCTTCTGCTTTACATGATAACCCTATATTCACAGTCCATGCTATAATATCCAATTTTCTGACATGGATACTGACACACCCAAACAGATACTGATACACCCACTCACACACCCACTCACAGACCTACTCAGACACACTCATAGACTCACTCAGGCACTCATGTACCCACTTACAGACACAATCAGGCACTCTCATAGCTACTCACAACCCTATTC
Source organism: Triturus cristatus (assembly GCF_964204655.1). Classification (NCBI taxonomy): domain Eukaryota; kingdom Metazoa; phylum Chordata; class Amphibia; order Caudata; family Salamandridae; genus Triturus; species Triturus cristatus. The sequence goes on along the minus strand of NC_140582.1, from coordinate 910,483,055 downwards.
AGGTACTCATGCATCAGTCAAAGACCCACTCAGACATGTAACCCCACTCACAGACCCACTCACAGAACCCACTTACAGAACTACTCATACTCTCTCACACCCACTCACAGACCACCCAAAGTCTTGTACACCAACTCAGAGAACCACTCAGAGACTCATAGACCCACACTCAGACCCACTCAGAGACTTATGCACCCACTCACAGATCTACTCAGACACTCACACACCCACTCACAGACCCACTCAGAGACTCATGTACCCACTCATAATCTCATGTACCTACTCCTTGACCCACTCAGATACTCACACACCCAATGATATACGCAATGAGACACTCAAACACTAACTCACATACCCACTGAGACTCTCATGCACTCACTCACACACTCTCTCTCAAAGGTTACAGGTTACAGTTAGGATATACAATTTTTGAAAAAATCATTGAAATTCATATGCTAAAGTTAGAAAATAACATAAAAAAATATAGAAATGTACTAAAAAACAAAGGTTACATTGACGTTATGGTTAGCAAACAATGTTAAAAAAAACCTTAGAAATTCACTGCAGAAAAACAAAGTTACAGGGACATTATAGGTAGGAAATCGAAATTCACTGGAATAACCAAAGGTTACAGGGATATTATAGGCTCAGATTTCACTTGTACAACACAGTGAAATTCAGCAGCTATAGTTACCTGGGCTAACTGAAACGTATGCCCCTGCAATGCACTGCTAATGACTTTGTATATTACATCCCTTAAGACATGGTCAGTGACATCACTGATGGCATCTCAAATTACATCACTGATGTCATCATCCACAGAATCACTCACACACCCAATGACACCACTGAATAACCTCTCATACAGCCACTCACACACCAATACAACTCCTCACAAACCCATTTACAGACCTTTACCAGTACTCACAGCCAATCACTCATCCATACTCAATCATACAGCCACTCATGCATACATTGATTCACCCATGCACTCACAAATACAGCCACTCACACATCCAGTCATACAGACATACGAATATCTACATACCTGATCATAGATCCTTACAGTCACTCACACACCCACTCAATCATCCATATAGAAACCACATAGCCACTCACTCATCCATACAGTTACTGACACACCCACACAATCATTGATAAAGCCACTCACACTGCCACTCAATCACTAACACTGCTATTCACACACCCATTAACTCACCCATACAGTCACTGACATAGCCATTCACACATCCATACAGCCACTCACTCACTCGTACAGCCACTCAATCAGACATTTACCCTCCAATACAGCCATTCACACCCACTCACTTACGTATATACACAATTAAACAACACTTAAACAGCTGCTTATCTCTCATACAGTCACACACACCTATTCCCTTATCCATACAGCTACTCAGTCACCCATACAGCCAGTCACACACCCACAACTCACCCATACAGCTACTCACCCACCCTCTCACTCTCCAATTCAGCCAGTCATGCAGCCACTCACTGACCAATACAGTTACTCACATACCTGCTAATGCATCCATACAGTCACTTACACAACCACTCAGACATCCATACAGCCACTCAGACATCCACGCACACACTAATAGAGAGGTCACACAGACACTTAGATGAGCTATGTTAGAACTAGTATGACTAATTATTAGTACAGAAAGAACAGTAATGTAACTTATTCTGTACCTTGGTATATATTTTTAAGTCTCAGAAACATTTACAAAACACTTACCCTCATGAGTTGATATATATATCACCTACTGGTGGTACTTATAGGTAGGACCTAGTTTCCATAGACAGAGCATTTTTTTGTTTTGATAATAACGTTGATTCCATTTGATGAATCTTCACAAAATGTTCTAGTTTGTCACTCACTTCAACTACTGTCTTGAAAGTTTTCGGTTGATTCACCGAGCAGAGCCCATCGAAAAGGCAGGGTCCCAAAATGTGTTTTCTCATCCAATTTCCCATAGGGATTTTAGACATGACTACAGGCCAAACTGTGTCCCTGTGTTTGCCGCCCCATGGCAGCATTAAAGAGCAGGTGAGTACGGGTGAGATTCGGCCGATGATTGTCACCCTGCAATGACCGCTTTGTAGAGCGAGGAGGTTGCCGCCCGAGGTGGCAGGTAAGCACGAGCCGCCCCCATAACTGAGGCTGCCTGGGGCAGAACGCCCCCACACCCTCCTCCAGCTACGCCACTGCGCCGGAGCAATACATAATAAGTTAGAAGTGGTTGAAATTTCAGAGGAACTTTGACATCTAAATGTTTATGAAACAATACTGATACAATCTATACACCCTTTACAAGCAATAGTTCATAGGGGATCAAAGACTGGGAAACTACCACCGACTGAGCTTCAGAAATGGCTTAAAGGTAGAGTTGTGTATTTATCTTTCGATTTTAAATGCAATATTGAAACTGTGGGTATAGAGAGAGATTAGGAAGAACCACTTGTTATTCTAGTATATGGTGTGCCCACAAAAAACAAAAGAATCAGGAAGGAACCAGTGGATCTAAATAAGGTGAACAAAGCTACTTTCTATCCTAAAGAGAATAATGTATACTATAAAGATGTTGATGTTGCCACACATGAAAGTTGCATAAAGGAAGACTTGTTGCCTTCAAGTGGACAGTTTGAAAAAGTGGATAAATGTAGATCTGAAGAAATATATGAGCACTACAGTATTCATTCACAACATTCAAAAGACGTTATTGGGGATGCTATTGAACTGTATCAGAGGAAACAAGCTAAAGGAGCTCCAATGTGTGTGTGGGGGAAAAGGTTAGAAGCTCAATGTTTTCCTCAATATTTCTAACTGGAAGAAGTGGAGGATATGATGAAAACCCTGTGGAAGTATCTGCAGCTGAGTGTAGATTACATTGAGTGGATCCCAGATTTCTTCAAAGTATTCCATATGTATTCCCTCTCTATTTAGAAGTGATTTGTCTCGGCTGTCATATGCTGTTAAATATATTCTTAAGACAAGAGCTAATTTACAATATTTTGTGCAACAGATTTTGTGAACAAAATTCAGGAAAAAGATAAGAAGCTGGAGAACAATTTGATAATGTTGATGCCATGCCAACAGTAGGACCCATGAGTATTGATATCGTCCTCATGTTGAGTTGAAGGATATGTTGCAAAATTTAGGTGCACCAATTTAATTTGTAACTCAGTGTTGTGCAGAGTATGAATGGGATGCATGAGATGATGTGAATGACTTTTGGAGAGAAGCAAACTCTAACATTAAAGGTACTGAATTGAAGACACTAGGAGAACTTTGCCCTTTGCATCCGTCAAATGTTTGAAGGTATTTTAACCACTGATTTTAAGCTTTGCTGTCCTTCACCTGCAACAACAAAAAATCCGCCTCTTGGAAAAGTTATTAATTTCTTTTGGTGAAAAGGCTACCAAGCAAGAGGCACTCCTCATGTTCACATGCTGCTGTGGGTAAAGGAAGTACCTAGATTTAGAAAAGACACAGATGAGTCTGTACTATCTTTCATAGAGGAGTATACTACATATACCATTCCTAAAGAAACTGATGAAAAAGGCTTAAAGCAGCACATACTGCATTTCCAATCACATAGATTTGGAAAATGCTGTCAGCAGAAACCCAGAGCTAAAGGAAATGTGTATTCAAAATAGTGTTTTGAATGTCCAAGACCCATTGTCTCAAAAGGAAGAGTAATCAATTGTATGTCTGCAATGAGAAATACACTTCCTAGTTAATCACCAAAACATACATACAACCTCAGGAGAACATGAGAACAGGGGCTTCAAAATATATTAATGACTAGAAATCTGTGATTGAGAAAATGTGGAATGCCAATATGGATATTCAGCTGTTTCAGACAACTCTATAGCTGTTGCTTGCTATGTTACTTCATATACAAAAAACTCTGAGAAGACATAAATGACAGATGTGTGGGAAGACTTTTTTGCCAAAAAGACTCTAACACAAAAATGGTACAGCTTGAGTTTCAAGATGCTTTCTCACAGAGAAACTGGATCCTGTGAATGCGTTGATTAGTTGAGTAATGCTATTTTATATTCTAAGTCTAACGAAATTGCTTGGTTGAGTATAGGCCTAGCATCAAGTTGAAATAGAGTTCTGAAACATTTTCTAGAAATTGAATATGTTGCAGAATTTGAGCCAGATAGTACAGACATTGTGAAAACAAACGTGTTGGGCACTCACCATGCAAAATGTACATCTAGAAAATATCAGTCTATATAAAGTACTTTAGTACTACACATAAAACACAATGTAACATAAAATGTATATGAAGGTAAATGTGCTGTAGTTGGTTGTAATGTGTGTTTGGTGCAAAATTGCAAGTCCAGTCTAATTAACCATAGAAAACTGAGTTGCCAGACTGATCAAAAGCTTGTCATAAAGTGTCAAGAGTGTTAAAAAAGTAAAAAAAAAATTAATCATTGATGATTTGAGCATGGTTTTAAATGTAATGCTTGCCTTTATGAATTTAATGCAAGATGTTTGAGGACGTATTTTGCTGTCCTGTTTGGAGGAAAACATTTGATTGATTTTGGAGATCTACTGCAACTTATGCCTGTGCAGGGTCAGCATGTGTTTCAAAAACACTGCTCTATGAAGGAACTAGGAATTCCTTGGAAAGTATTGGAAATGTGAATAGTTGGTTACATTTTACATACAAATAATTAATTGAGAAGATGGGACAACAATCTGACATTGAATATAGTAATATTCTGAACGATATTAGAGTGGGTACTCTTTCAAAACAGTGAACTGTTATCTAACAACAAAGAAAGCAGCAGAACAATGTTCAGTGTTATAGAAGAAAGAAAACATATTGTGTGAAATGCCTACATTGTAGGAATGTGCATCTTTTAACAATGAATTGCTGGAATTGGAGAAAAAAGACATTTGCAACTGACGGAAATAGAGAGAATCGAACACCAGGGTGAAAGAGTACTGCTAAATGAAAAGTCGCAAACAGACCTGGATTCATTAGAAAAATATATTTTGCAAACTGCAGGACTGGAGAAATTTTTAAGTGTATGCAAAAGTTATAGGGTGATTTTGTGCCAAAATTTAAATGTGGTAGAAAGTTTGGTTAATGGTGCTTTGGATAAAGTTTTTGTTTTTATCAATTTTCAGATGGGAATGATGTGGAATACTTTGCCAATATATTTGATCAGATTGACAATGCTGAGCAAATTGAACAATCTACTGAACATGTTTTGCTTGATTCATATGTTCAAAGGAAACAGTTTCTCTAGCATTTGCTGTTGCTTTCATAAAGCACAAGGTTTGATGCAGATTCAGCTTTTATTAATATTGGTAGTACAGTGTTTAAGGAAGGTATGTCTCATGTAGCCTTGCTCGAGGTAGGACATTGTCTGGTTTGTATGTAGTTGCATTTGATGACAGCAGAATAAATGCAGATTCAAGTGTGTAAAAAAATACAACCGATTAATGCTCCTCATTTAGGACAGTATCCAGTTTATGAAAAACCCTCTATTTGTCCAAAGCAAAAAGTGTCAAACCAGTGTAGTGATGGTGTTGCAAAGAAGGAAATGAAAGAGAAGAAGGAAGTTCTTAGAAACAAACAATTGAAAATGAAGATGATATTGTGGGTTTTTAATTGTCAAGACCCTCTGGTGTTAACTACTATGCTCATGTTGTACTAAATTATTGTTTGCATTACCTCATGCTGTAGATGCAACTGTAGAGAAACAACAGAATGTATTGTGTTCTGCACTGTGTGTTTTGTTTAATGTCTGTGTAACAACATAACTAAAACACTGTGGGCCATATGTAGGTAGCATGAGATTTACCGATTCATAAATACCGAATTTTACCGATTCGGTATTTATGAATCGGTAAATAAGATGTAGGTAATAATTCGGTAAATTTTACCGAATCGGAAAAATTCGGTAATTATGAATCGGTATTTACCGATTCGGTAATGAGGCATACCTTCCCATTGATTCCTATGGGCCTGAATAAATGGGAAGCCATTCACCATTACCGATTCGGTAAATACCGATTCGGTAATGGGGGGAGCATATTCAAGGGTGGCAGGGTGTCACATTGACACCCTGTTGCACCCCTGATTCTTGCATGTGTGCACATGTGGCACACATACATGCCCTAAGGGCATGTATGTCTGCCACATGGCACTCTTAAACCTGCAAAATATTACTTTTTGCAAGGTATTCGTTATTTATCACCAACCTGTATTTGGTGGTAAATAACGAATTCTTAATACTAATTTTCACTCTTTAGAGTGCTCCCTACATATGATTTAGGGATTCGGTATTTACCGAATCGGTATTTTACCGATTCGGTAATTTACCGAATCCTGAAATTATGCCTCCTACATCTCAAATAGCTAAATACCAGTCGGTAATGGGATATTTACCGAATTTCGGCCGTTACCGACCGGTATTTGGCTTCCTACATGAGGCCCTGTGTGTCAAACTTCATGACCTTGTAGATATATGTAGTGGATCTGTACAGTTTACTACCAACACTAGAGAGGATGCACAGGAGTTTTTAATGGTGATGTTCGCTGTTTTAGAAGAAAAGAAAATACCTATTGATGAGTTATTTGGACTTTGTTACTCATGGAACCCTGAATGTGAAGATTGCTCATACACATCAAGTATAGAAATAGATTCGGAGCATTTTTTATTTATTTAACATTACCAAATTGAAAAAGTGTGGCTTTTGACAGATTGCTAAGACAAGCTACACAAATCCAAAGTATGCCTAAATTGTCGAACATATTTTGTGTCAACTTTACATGTAGAAGGAAGAGGAAAGTATTTTATTTCAATCTTTCAATGATGTAGACTAGACAGAACCAAATTAGGTACTGAGATACTAACTTTAAAGCAGGACAAATACCTACTTCTGGTAAAAAATATATAGTAATATCACTATTATTTTTCATGAAGGAGTTAGTATTAGATCTGGTCATTAAACTGTCTCTCTCAAAACTAGAAGTGGATGGACAGAATGTAATAATAGGAACCTAAAATCAAGCAAAGATTGCCTTGGAAGTTATCAAATTCCCATCCTTTGTTTCCGGAATTAAAGTTCCAAGAAGGATTACAGTAGTACATGTGGAAAAGTCTTGTTATTGTAGATGCATTATTAGGATTTATGACATATTTTGGCCTACCGATGGTAATTTCATTATAAGGTTTTGATTATGCATGCGAGTCTTATTTTCCATAGTAGTACTTCTACTGATGACGTTCTAATTTTAAGCATATGTATCTTTTGATTAGTAGAGCAAGTTTAAGTAAAGTGATCATTTAAAAATTGTAGTGAGCACAATGCACAGTATTGATTATTTGCATGGACATCCTTTCCAGTACTTTTTTTATACAGTCTATATGATTGTTTTTTTATTCCCCACTGTTCAAGGATGTTGCTTTATAAAGCACATCATTTATGTTGTATAAGTACAAATGCTGAAAACAGTAAAAAGGGAAAATCGAATGCTTATTTTTACTATGACGTAGCTCTGTTGCATGGGAAATGTGTAGTGATTTGTTGCTATTATGAAATTATTAATTGTTAAAAATTGTAAGTTTATTTTATAATTTTATAAATTGTAATACTAATTCATATTGTCTTTTTCTTTATATACTGATGAATGACCCCATCTATAAGAGTAATATTGTTTACAAATTAGATCTTTCAGTGTTAGTATGTTAGTTTACATTGTGAGGGTGTTCAAGACTACAGTTTGAAAAACATACTCCCCCTTATATAGCCAGATACCCACTTATGCTCCCATACAACCACTGACACACTTATGCAGATACTTACTTTTCACATACCTACACAGTCATTCAAAGACCCACTTGCACACCAATACAGCCACTAACACTCCCAAAAAAACAACTCACAGCCAGTAACACAGCCTTACAGCCATCAAAACACCCAATCACAGACCCACATACCCACTCACATATCCACTCACAAACCAATCACAGAGAGAAGGGGAAAAAAAATGCTGGTAGGCTTTTATTTTTTTCAGAGCTGATCTGTATAAATATCTGTATAAATATCTAGAAGCACCTCAGAATTTATAGCCTAAGATAAGTGAGACCTGGGCACCAAAGGCAAAGTAATTAAGGTCCAGACGCCCTACTACGGTACTGTAAAATTTTTGAGCCTAATTGCATGACTTTCCTGGCGTTATTTTTTTCAGGGCAGCTGGCGCACTTGCGGAGCATCGTCGAGTTCAGTGCACTATCAATTGTATCAGTGCCCCTGATACTACTGGCAGGGTTAGGCTTGGAATTAAGTACGGTTCATCCTCTGAGCCTTATACAGATCTAAAGGGGGTAATAAGACAGAGTTCGGCCTCCCCTTATGACATCTCTGTCTCTTCGAGAGAGCAGATAATACAGGGCACAAAATTAAGATATGTATTTTACCCCTGCCCCACGGAGGTAGTTATTCAACAATCTGGTCGACAACCTGGTTCCCCTGAAGCCGTAGAGGCCGTCAGGGAGGGACAGTTAAATTTGCAGTTAAATTCACAGTTTTCTGATATTCCAGGTTGTTTAAGCCCCATTACTGCCTCCACTACTACCTCCACTACTACCCCTAATACTATTACCACCACCTCCTTTACTTTTTCAATTTCAACCACTGAGTCGTCTCGGGGGAGGAGGTACAAGCTAAGATCACGCAAATGTTTAGGGGCAGATCTTCCGGCAGCACAATCTCATCAAACCTCTGGGATCTGTAAAGGCGAAACCAGACAGAATCCTAATCAGAGACAGTTTTCCAGTAAGCCGAACAAACCTGTGAAGCCCACCCCAGCAAAGAGCCATAAGAAAAATAAGAACTTTGGGGCAGATTTTCAAGCCCCTTGCGCCTCTTTTATGCCACCGTTACGTCACTTATGTGACGCAGCGGCAGCGCAAATCCTGCGCCATGGTGCGGGGTACTTACAATGTGACGCATCTGGGAGATGCGTCACGTTGTAAAGCCCTGCGCCACATGTAGGCGTTCCTGCGCAGGGGGGGGGCGTTCCGGCACAGGAACGCCTCCTAAAAGTGGCTGAGTGAAATCTACAAGATTTCACTCAGTCACTTTCAGGCCCATGCTGCGTCAAAACCCTGCGCATGCTTGAAGCAGGCGTAAGGATTGACGCAGCATTAACAAGATAGGGCCACCCAGAGCATTGCTGGAGCTGCGTCGCGCTTGCGACGCAACTCCAGCAATGCGCCACTTTTACAGCACAGATGCGTCACGCATCTGTGCCGTTTTTGCCCCATGGTGCACCGCATTGTAAATGCGGCGCATCCATGGTGGCGGAGCCGTGGCGCACACTAACTGCCGCATCCCTGCTGATATGCAGGGATGCGCCAGTTATTGTAAATATGCCCCTTAGTTCCTATAAAGGTAGCCCCCTCACTTCAGTCCTACTTCATGGCTAATTTACAGGGCAGTATAGACTCTGTACAGTCTGAGTCTACAGTCTATGTGGAGGAAAATAGTGATGTGGACCCCTCTATTATACTCTCTAATTGTTTTGCCCCTCTGAGCGTTATGCCTGTGTCATCTGGGGTGGACAGACAAGAAGAGATTGAAGAGGTGGGCTCTACGCCAGCGGAGGAGGCTGCTCAAAGTGCTGAAACAGTACAGAGGCTGTTAAAACAGCTGACTCTGGAAATTAGGGCTCGCTTTTCTACTTCAGAATCGAATCAGAAAAAAATACAAGATACTTCCACTAGTTTAGAAGAACATTTTTTGGCACTCACCCGCAGGATGGAAGATCTAGAACTAAAAGTAGGGGAGTTCAGCCAGGAGGTAAAGGACAATGCTCAAGAGGTATTAAGCCTTAAAGCAAAAGAGCGGGAAATGGCAGAGATTGGAGAGACTAGAAAATATGTCAAGAAGGAACAACATTCGGCTTTTAGATTTAAAGGAAGGGTTGGAAGGAGATAATCTAAAATCCTAATTTATTGATATTCTGACCAATGCTTTTCCCCAGATTGCATCGGCTTCGGTTTGGGAAGTCGAAATTCAACGGATTTACAGAGACCCCTTTAGGCTAAATCCGGCTCGGAAAAAACCTAGAAAGATCCTGGTCTATATACAGTCCTATTCTCTAAAGGAGCATATATTGGGGGCGGCATTCTAACTTAAAACCATTCAGGTTCAAGATGCTTCCTTTAGAATCCGTTCAGATATTTCCCGGGTTACGGAGGACAGGAGATGGGAACTGGGAAAGCGTATGGACACCTTAAGGGATGTAGGGGCACAGGTGCAGCTGCGGTTTCCTACCTTTTTTAAAGTGGTCCTTGCGTATAAAATGCATAATTTTAGGTTCCCGGAGGAGGTTGACAGCTTTCTTGTACAATGCAGCGCCACAGTGTAAGGTTCTTCAATCAGCATCTAAGTTTTCTTTTTTTTTAACATCTCACTTATAAGAAGCTAGGCTAGGGGCCCTCGGCTCAAAAGGCAATATTTATTGCCAATTGGTAGTTTGGGGGGTTCCCGCAGGGGGGGGTAGTTGGGTGGTGGTGGGGGTCAATGGGGGTTTTCATAGAGTTTGGTGGGGAGCATTCGGGAAAAAACAAAAAAAATATATATTAAATTCATGTGACATTACAACTTCTAGTAGCAACTGCAGAGGGTGCAACATGTGCTATGATGGGGAATAGGTCTGCTCGTGATGGGAATCAATATCCTGTGTGTCTTAGCTGGAATGTTAATGGCTTGAGAGTCAGAAGAAGGCAACGCCTGATTCTTCAATATTTAAGAAATAGTTCTGCTAAACTGCTCCTGATCCAGGAGACCCATTTTTTGCTCGCAGAATGCAAGGCATTATTTGGGAAACAAAAGTGGGCGGATAAAATCATTCCTTTAGATCAGCAATGTTGCTCTAAGGGGGTTGCGATAATATTAAAAACGGGAGTCAAGTTTATTAAGTCTCAGGTAGATAATAGAGGACGATGGGTTATCGTCGAAATCAAATTTAAAGGGGTTAAGTACACTTTAGTAAGTTACTATGGGCCTAACGAAGATGATATTTCCCCCTTGTACAATCTCTGCTTGACACTTGCAGACTTTGATGCCCCTTTGATCTTGGCCGGTGACTTCATTGTACTTTTAGACAATAAGCTTGATAGGTCTTCTCCCCGAACTCACATTGCAGCACCTCGTGTTAAAGCTCATTTGTTGAATATTTTGAAATGTTTTAATTTATGTGATCTGTGGAGGAAAAAACATGGTGAACTTAGGGAGTATTCCTTTTATAGTAAAAAGAACTCCCACTATTCCAGGATAGACTATGTATTTATGGATTATGCGGAATCTCATAAGGTGAGCCTAATTAAATATCTGCGCATTCATTTATCAGTCCATGGTGCTATATTTTTATTATTAGATTTTCCTCCGGATCATTCTTTAAGGAGATGGACTTTAAATAGCTTAATACCACCAAATAGTTATCTGTGCCAGTGGTGGGACAGGTCGAGAGGCGGCAGTAGCTATGGAGGTCAAATGAGGAGAAAAAAAAAACATTCACACACTCAGAGAATGAAAAAAACATTTAAGCACACACTGACAGACCAACACAACCATTGACACACCCACAAAAACACTCACATACCCATCTGAGACCCACAAAACCACTCTCATAGCTGCTCAATGACTCACACACACAGTGATTCACACACCCAGTGAAATGCCCACAGATCTACTCATACACCACCTCACACACCCATACAGCCACTCAGACATCTACTCACATACCCACAAAATCACTCACATACCAGTCAAAGACCTACACAATGTCACACACAGCTACTCACAGACTCACAGAAGCACTCATATACCAACTCACACCTACTGACAGACCTACACAACCTGTCTCACACCCACTCACAAACCTATACAGTAACTGACACACCCACTCACACTCCCACACATACATCCATTCACATTTTCACACACCCACTCACAAACTCATTCAGAAACTCACATACCCACTGACATGCCCATTCAGTCACACACACAGAAAACCACTACTGGATCTTCTCACACAACCACACAGCCACTGAGACATCCACTCACACATCCATTCACACACCCACACAACCACTCATAAACCCACAAAACCAGTATTACAGTCACTAACAGCCTGACAGAGCCACTGACACAACCACTGGGACACCCATAGAAGCACTCATATACCCACTTATAGTGATAGACATGCAGGCATATGGCAACAAGTATTCATACATTCAAAAACAAACAAATAACATATAGGTTCTCTTTTTTTTCTTTAACCATAGATAGGCAACTTTTTGTGTTTTCAGAACTCTTATTTTGTTACTTTTTTTAAACAAACAGGCACTATATCAAATTAACTGGAGACATGCACAGAATGTGTTTAGACAGTCTTATAAAAAAAAAAGCGGCAGGGATCGGTACTCCAGGAGCACGTTGTGGTGCAGCAGACGATGCTAATGCCTGCACTTCAACTCTGTCTATTTCTGCTGTCATGAGTTAATGAGGAAGGATAGTCCTTAAGGGCTTAAAAAATGTTGTTGGTGCTATGCAAGTAATTTTTTTTACTGGTCCCTCTTTGTTTCAAAGGTTACATTTTACAAGCTTTGCAATGACCTTCTTTTCTCCAGAGGGCATAGAAAAGAAATTCTAAGCAATGGATTCCTTTTCTGTGGTGGAAGTTCTTCCTCTTCTTCTTCTCACTCCTGCTGTTCTTGCTAGTATGTTTCTATTCCTAATGCCATTTTGGATTTTCTTTTTAAAAATACACCAAAGAAAAAAGCAGATCTTCCTGTGCTGCAGAGGTATGAAAAATGAAGAAACAGACCCAAACATTAAGTAATGTGAAGGAACTTCTTGTAGAAGAGGCTGGCAGGTGTTATAACCAATAAAATGTATTTGTTGCTATGTTACATTGGATTCAGTTATCCGTTGCAGCGTGATGTCACTGTGAATCCAGAAATAGGTATTAAACCAACAGTGTAAGTTTCTATGTTATTTTAAAGAATAACTGGCCTCCAACATCAATTTGTAGTGTTGATTTAGGTTTTTTAGTGTTGTTAAAAATCACACTGGATCCATCAGGGTTGGCATCATGCCGGATCCGCAAATCCAAAAACAATATAAAAGAAAAAACACTATTTTTGTTTTTGAAATAGTTTAAGTGCTGTAGTTTAATAATTTTACAAACTTTTTTTCTCTAAAATACTTTTAGATGAAAATCAGCTAAAAAACTTCAAATTAAAGTAATGTTACCATGAGGGTCACTAGAAGTATGTGACTGTGTGGCAGAAGAGGTATTCACATAATTATTAATTAGCTGCATGTTCCTCGTTATTCATCATCTGCTGCATAATTTCTAGAATTTTAAAAAAATTTATGTATTTCTCACTCAGACGCCTCAAGTGTTATTAACAATGCAGCGATATGTGTTGGTGCAAAGGGCATGGCCCTTTGGAAATCTGGACTTGTCACCTTTCAGTTGCTTATTGTTGTATTTGGGTATTAAATTGGTACTAATAAGGTGCAACCTAATGCTATAGAATGTTACCAAGGTGAAAAATAATGAAATTATGAATTAATATCATTAGAAAATGTGCCACATTATACCACATAATTTTCGTTTTCTTGCCACATAATCTACTCAACCCAGCCACATTGGTTTGACCCTCTCACTGTAATAATTCTAGTGGCCCTGGTTAGAAAATATATACAAAAACAGCCATAGAAATTCACTGAAAAACCAAAGGTTAGAAGGATGTTGTAGTTAAGATATAGATTTTGAAATAACTTAGAAATTCACAGAAAAAAAACTAAGGTTATAGGGATATTATAGTTAGGAATCAGAATTAAAAGAAACCTTAGGAATTCAATGAAATAACAAAGGTGACAGGGATTTTATAGTTAGGTTCAGCAAACCAGGCACAATAATTTCCAAAGAACCAGGCACAGACTCCGATTTAAATTGGCCCTGCTTTTATTTCAACATAAGTCCTCCATTACACAGTTTGTCCACAACCTGCCTTGCCACGCATACACGGTGCCAATAGCATTCCAAATATAAAGCATTCACATGATTAACGGTCATTGAAGACAGAATCTGCTTAACGACTTTACAGGCAGGGTACCCCGAAATTGTCACACCCTGTGTGGAAAAATGTTATAGGTAACCTATTCACAGGCATAAATAAGCGAAAATAAAACTGAATAACTTTCAAGGTAAAAAACATGAATTGACCAAAATGTTATTTTGAATTGAATTATTTGGCTTTATATCCCTTAATGCTAACATTAATGCACCATCAACTTATAAAATTATGGAATCTGATTCACCAGCATCACATCGAATTCTTAAAGTAAATTGTTGATCTCCTTCAACATATACCCAATGTCAGATATTGCATATGTTTTTATATTATAGCCATTGTCTAATTACAATCATGTCTCAACAGATTACGGTTGACTGTTTATAACACCTTGAATGCATTAATGTCAATTGAATTGCCCTTGATTAGATACAATTCCAATTACATTTATTCACAGATGTGACACATAGTTTATTGTAAAGTATGCCCAAGAGGGCCAACTCTGCACCATCTTTGAAAGCATAATACCATGCTTCAAAAATCATCCACAACACATGGAAAATGTGAAAAAAACAAGTTATTTCACTATTCATCATTATATACCTGCCCAAACATATAGTTATGTCTTCACCAGACCCTCATATTAAAGAGCCATATCGAGTATACAGAAACAAAAAAGTTGCAGGTGCACAAATAAAATTAAATAAATCATAAAAACGTATACAACTCATCTTCAATATTCAGGATGTTAGGTGATTTGGAATCAAGATTTAATACACATCTTGTCTCCATTTGCCTGAGTAACCACTCCCAAATCTCCCCTCGCAATTGTTTTGGAATTGAATCAATCACAAAATACTTAAGGGAATTGGTATTTCTGTTGTGGCATTCGCTGAAGTGTCTTGATACTGGATATGTTGAATAGATATTGGTAATCTCTCTCAAATGCTACAATATTCTCTTGTGCCTGCAACATAGTGCTGCAAACATGTCTAAGTCCACAGTCACATTCCAATACATATACTGCATATTCTGTTTTGAAGTTATACGAGTGAGCTATGGTAAATTGATTGTCATAGAACGGTGTAGTATATTCTGCAATATTGACAGCAAATATACAGGCTTTAAAGCTAATATATTTGCAAAAGTCAACACTAAGGGGAGCGCAACGAAACGCTACACTCCCCTTAGTGTTGACTGGAGTGTTAACACTAAAGTCAACACTGAAGGGAATGCAAAATGTGGACTGCTTGTACCATGATGCAAAGGAACAAACATTTCTGGGATATGATGTAATTTTTGGCCACACCCTTTTCCCTGCCCAAACTGATTTTCATGAGCTCCTCTACCATTTATTGCACGTTCCTAAAGTTCCTTTTTTTAAATTGCATTCAGGCCCATTGATTACACTTTATCAAGCCTGAGCTGGAGAGTATGGCCTGAATCATGGAATACGGCCCGGGTGTGGAGAGTACAGCCAAAGCCGGAGATTCCAGCCCGACTGAGGACGTAAAGGTATGACTTGCAAATAACCTCTGTGGATACCAAAAGTTGTGAAGTTAGACTTTTGTCTCAGATTGCCTTTGTGAATCAGGCCCTATGTATGCAGTTATTCCAACACTCCAGCACTACATATGCACTCTTTTAATCATAGAGGCACTCATTATGTATTCATTAAACTACGTAGGCAGCACCCATGCATGCATCCAATCACCCAGGTAGTAGCAATATAGTCATGTAAATACACAGGCACTATTTATGCAAATATGGAACCACTGATGTAGTTTCTACATACTCAGGGAATCATGCAGACACTACCTATATTCTGAGGGAATCACCTAGGTGCTATCGATGTTCTCATCCTTTCATCTAGCGAGTATTGCTGTACTCAATCAGAAACACATGTATTTACAAGTTTAAGTGAGGAATATGTACGGTTTTAGAACCATCTGGTAAATTATATATGTAACCTGTCACACATTGTTTGCATGTACTCAGAAAAATTTGTGAACTATATGCTGCGATACATTATAATGTGCAGATTTCTATATACAGTGTTCCTCAAAATTCAAATATGACACATCTAAGTAGAAAAAAAGTACTGAAACATTAAATCTACCGGTGGCGCAGTGGTAGAGAAGCACAGAAATAGCTTCTATGTTGTATTTTTGGATTTACAGTATTGAGTCACTGTATGTACTTTTACACTTTGGTTGATAAAGTGGTGTTTTAGAATTTATAAGTGAGAACTGAGATATGGTGTAAATGGGTTGTAGGAGAGGTTGCAATAATAGTAAAAGGTAACTAATAAATTAAGTTTTGTGTTTTGGTTTGGGTTTGGTACATTGAAGTAAGTGCTTGTAGTTATGTACCTAGGTTCATCTGTAGATTTAAAACTGCTTACAACGAAAATGATGACTCCTAACTTAATCTACTATACCCAAAAAGCACTCATAATAAGAAAACATTTAAATGTTTTAGAAAATGATTACGTTTTTCAGAAGAACCCTCACCCACCAACCTAGTTGGTGGCATGCTTCATCATCAGGTTCCCACCTAGGGTGCCGAATGCATCCTAGGTGTGCTTCGACGATGGATTACAGTGGAGTGGGTGTTGTTGTGCAAGACAGTGAAAGGTGAATTTTCTTAAAATTGTCTTTGGGATCCCCATCCAAACCTGGAGATTTTCTATTTTAATATTGGGGTCATGGGACAAGGTTAAAAAGAGTCAAGGTGGATGTTTATAGGATTAGATTGATCTCAAACATCCTTGGGTTGGTCCACATGTTTCAGCCATTATTGAGTGGATTGTAAGACTTTCTTCAGGACCAGAAAGTGAGAGGGTCATGGAAAGAAAGGTCCTCTAGTGGTGCAAGTACACATGCTAAGGTGTACTTCTTATTAGAGGGTGAACCTAAAACTCAAGTTTGTTTTTACCCAGTAAGCTGTATATCATTCCAAAATTATTGAAATGACATGGATCCAGGTGGGGGGCGGTGCCTGTAGTCACACATTCGCCAAGATTAACCGCCCGTGTCGGTTACGTATTGTGGCCCAGACACAACAAGACCCTGGAAATTTAAAACTGCAACATAACATAAAAACTGTATTGTAATTGCATTTATATAGTGCTTACTACCCCTTATGAGGTGTTGAAGCACTTTTTCGGCAAGTAGCATGCTACTCTGGAACCCATAAAGGATTAGTGGTGAATTCCCTGTCCCTGAGACATACAAGAACAACTCTGAGATTTCTAGACTGTTAGAATCCGGGGTCTCTGGTTGGCGCAGGTATGCACTTGCGACAAGCAGGGACCCTTTCCTCTAAGTCTGGGCGAAGGATTACTCTGAGAAAATAACCCCTGCTCACCCTCTAGGTAACGTAGCGCGAGCAGTCAGGCTAGATTCCAGAGGGCATTAGGTTAAGCATTCAAGGCGTCCCACAATACCCACCAACCCACCACACAGAGACACAAGGCTGTATTTATAAAAATAAAGTTCTTTATGTAAAACTCTCAAGCAGGCTTTAAAAATACAGTTCTTCAATTAAAAGGAGGTTCCAGTTACTTTCAATCACTTTTAGGGAGTCCACAGTTCTTTAAATGTCAATTTTTGGTGTAAAGTACGCTTCTTTGGGGTCTGTGACTGTGTGCTTCGTAGGGCGTTTCGTACACTTCGTACCGCTATTTTGACGCGTTGTGCTGTTTCTCACGCTTCTCGCGTGAGCACGCGTACTAGGACTTGAGCCGTACGGACCGTACCCTCGTAGGTATGTGTCGTACAAGTCCGGTACGCCTCTTGCCAAACCTCACGCTTCCCGCGTGAGCAACGTCTATATATTCTCAATGGTATGGACCGTACCTTCATCGGGACGCTTCGTACAGCTGGTGCGAGCCGTACCAAGGCTCACGCTTCACGCGTGAGTCGCGTAGCGGGACGACGGTGCCGTACACAGCGAAGGGCGCCTTGCACAGGGGCGCTTCAAGCTTACAGTACCTTGTTCTTTGGGGGCAATGTTCGTGGCGGCCTCCGAGGGGTGTCCCACGTCGCTTTGCAGTCCCTCTTGGTCAGTGGACTGCAATGCTTCGTGGGACGCTTCAGGGCTTCCAGGCACACAACGGAGGTCGGAAGCAGGAGGGGCAGCTTGGGGGTGATTTCTTCAACAGCGCAGTGCTGTCGGCTTCGTCCAGACGGCGAACCAGGGCGTCGTCGATCCTCACTGTGATCTCCACGGCCAGGGGTCGCAGAGGCTCGGTGCTTGGAACCTGGACAGTCTCACTTCACGTTGCGAGCTACGGCTCGAGGGGGCAGCTGCTTACTTTGTTTAGGGCAGGCAGGGCAGGCCTTCACGGTGCTCACAGCAGCACAGGCGGGCAGAAATCACGTTGCTCAGCGAGATGGGGGCACACAGGTTCTCTGGGGTCAGCGTCAGCAAAGTCACCCACAGCAGCTTCCTCTTCTTCCAGGGAAAGGTAGTGCCCACTGTTCCTGGGGCACAGTTCAGGGGGCAAGTTCACAAGCAAGCCCTTGGAGATTGTTTAAAAGCACAAGTTGAATTCAAAGTCTTTCAGTCTTTTCCTCCTCTCCTTCAGCAGCAAGGCACCCACCACAGGCCAGTCTCTCAGGCTTAGAGACAGTACTCCTCCATGCAGCTTTCCCAGGTCCTTCTCTTCGGGCAGAGGTTCTTCTTGGCGCAAACAGGATCTGATTTCTTAGGAGCAGGGCTCCTTCTTTTATACAGCAATTCTTTTGTTATTTGTCGCCAGGGGGCCAGGGCCTGGCTCAGTCCAGTTTTGGAGCACTTTGTTGTGGTAACTCTGCTCTTTCCTTTCAGCAGCAGGGCAGAGACATCAGCCGCTCCCAAGGGGGCGGAGCCGGCATTGTGGTGGCAGAGTCAAGGTGCACTCCTCCCACCCATCCTGGTGTAATCTCTCTACCCACCACCTGGCAGCCAGCCTGTCTCCTGGAATTCCCCAGCCCTCCTCCCCACTGAAACTAGGCAGCACACACACACACAGCAGAGGCGGACTGAAATGGCCAGGTCAGTAAATACTAACTTTCTAAAAGTAGTATTTACAAACACAGGATATTAAAATAAACTTTACTAAAAGAAGTATTTTATTATTCTGAGTTCAGGCATACTAAACTTGACTTTCTACCATGCTCTCTGAGTCCACTGGGATTACAGCGTGTAGTAATTCCAGCAGCCCATTCTGGCCTATGGAGAGCAGGTAGCCTTCAAAAGTGAGAAACGAAAATGGCTGTAATTCACTATTAGGACATGCCACACACAATAGGGCATGTCCTACCTTATGCCTACCATGCACCCTGCCCTTGGGCCTACCATAGGGGTGACTAATATGGAGTTAAGGGAAGGTTTAGGGACTGGCAAGTAGGGGCACTTGCACAGTCAGCATGACAGTACCAGACTGCACGCAGGGTCTGCAATGGCAGGCCCTAGACACATTTTACTAGGCCGCTTCTGTGGGTGGCACAGCCAGTGCAGCAAGCCCACCAGCAGCATTTGTATTTACAAGCCCTGGCACTCCTGGTGCACTTTATTAGGGGCTGATAGTAAACCAAATAGGCCAAACATGGACACCAATCAAATGTATACACTTTTCAAAGGGAGCACTTGCACTGTGGCACTGATTAGCAGTGGCACAGTGCCCTGAGCAGCTAACACCAACAAAACACATGAGGCACATCAGCAAAAAGTGGAAGGGAAACTCATGCCAAGGTGCCAGGTCTAACACGTGTCCCCTCCAGCTGAAATGTGGGGGGAACTACCCTACCCCAGGGAGTTCCTCTTCACTAAGGCGGAAAAACCTGGACAGACCGTCAGCTTTGGCGTGATCTGTGCCAGGGCGATGCTCCACCGTAAAGTCCATACCCTGTAGGGAGATGGACCACCTCAACAGTTTTGGGTTCTCACCCCTCATTTGCATCAACCATCTGAGGGGCCTGTGGTCGGTCTGAACCCAGAAGTGAGACCCAAACAAGTAGGGTCTTAGCTTCTTCAGCGCCCAGACCACAGCAAATGCTTCTCGCTCGATTGCACTCCACCTTTGTTCCCGTGGAAGTAACCTCCTACTTATGATGGCTACAGGTTGGTCCCAGCACTCCTCAGTCATCTGTGAGAGAACAGCCACTACCCCATGCTCTGATGCGTCTGTCTGCACTAGGAATTCTTTGGAGAAGACAGGAGCCAAGAGCACGGGCGCCGTGCACATGGCAGTCTTCAGGGTGTCAAAAGCCTTCTGACAGGTGTCAGTCCAGATCACTTTTCTGGGCTGCTTCTTCGAAGTCAACTCCGTCAAGGGGGCAACAATGCTGCCATACCCCTTGACAAACCTCCTGTAGTACCCTGTGAGTCCTAAAAAGGCCCTCACCTCTGTCTGGGTCTTTGGGGGCTCCCAAGCCAGGATGGTTTCAATCTTGGGTTGTAGGGGCGCCACCTGGCCGCTCCCTACTTGGTGTCCCAAGTACACCACAGAACCCTGCCCGATCTGACACTTGCTTGCCTTGATCGTGAGGCCTGCCTTGCGCAGTGCCATCAACACTTCCCAGAGATGTTGCAGGTGTTCTTTCCATGTGCCACTGAACACTGCGATGTCATCCAGGTAGGCGGCGCTGAACTCAGTCAGCCCAGCCAACACCTGGTTGACCGACCTCTGGAAGGTGGCAGGGGCATTCTTCATCCCAAAGGGCATAACCCGGAACTGGTAGTGCCCATCTGGTGTGGAGAACGCGGACCTCTCCTTGGCCCCATCAGTCAAGGAGATCTGCCAGTACCCAGACGTTAAATCAAACGTGCTGAGGTACCGTGCAGCCCCTAACCGATCGATGAGCTCATCAGCTCTGGGGATTGGGTGCGCGTCTTCGTGACTGAATTGAGTCCTCTGTAGTCCACACAGAACCGGAGTTCGGTGTGGCCCCCGGCGCTGCAGCATTTGGGACCAAGACCACTGGGCTGGCCCAAGGACTGCTGGAGGACTCAACCACCCCTAGAGCAAGTATCTTTGAGACTTCCTCTTTGATGCAGGCTCTGACCCTGTCAGTTACTCTGTAAGCTTTGTGCTTCACAGGCAAGCAGTCTCCTGTGTCCACATCATGGACGCACCAATCTGTGACACCAGGAACCAGGGAGAACAGGTCAGGAAACTGCCCCAGCAGCTGGCGGCAGTCATCCTGTTGCTCAGGGGTCAGGGTGGGTGAGAGGTTAACTCCATCCACTGACCCGTCTCGCTCTGAGGCTACCAGGAGGTCAGGAAGAGGGGTCTGGGCCTGGCTCAGTCCAGTTTTGGAGCACTTTGTTGTGGTGACTCTGCTCTTTCCTTTCAGCAGCAGGGCAGAGACATCAGCCGCTCCCCAGGGAGCGGAGCCAGCATTGTGGTGGCAGAGCACAGGTCTATTCAGAGTCAAGGTGTACTCCTCCCACCCATCCTGGTGTAATCTCTCTACCCACCACCTGCAGCCAGCTTGTCTCTTGGAATTCCCCAGCCCTGCTCCCCACTGAAACTAGGCAGCACACACACACACAGCAGAGGCGGACTGAAATGGCCAGGTCAGTAAATACTAACTTTCTAAAAGTAGTATTTACAAACACAGGATATTAAAATAAACTTTACTAAAAGAAGTATTTTATTATTTTGAGTTCAGGCATACTAAACTTGACTTTCTACCATGCTCTCTGAGTCCACTGGGATTACAGCGTGTAGTAATTCCAGCAGCCCATTCTGGCCTATGGAGAGCAGGTAGCCTTCAATAGTGAAAAATGAAAATGGCTGTAATTCACTATTGTGACATGCCACACACATCAGGGCAAGGGAAACTCACGCCAAGGTGCCAGGTCTAACATAGACCCTATTATGGGGCACCCATGCCGGAATGTGGTGTGAGGGACCAACAATGTAGAAAAATACTGCCCTTGAAGTTATGGAATGGGATGCACAGGTGATGCATTTGAAGCATGCTTTGATATGATTTAAATGCAACATGTTTATGAAAAGTTTTTAACAGTCCGTCATTGATAAATAGGTGCCTGGAAAGCATCCTGGACATTATGTGCGCTCCATGTCTGAAGTAAGTGAAACCAATCAGTACATCCGTTGCTTCTTAAAAATCTTTACTGGTTGCAAAAATACTAGTCGCAATTTGCAACCAGTATTTTATGACCATAAATGCATACATCTGGCCGTTAGTCGCCTTCTAGAGGAGGGCGAGCACACCCAGAATTGGGGGCGTAGGTGAACATAGGGCCTGACTCAAAGGACAGATATCCTCAACATTCAGACACACGAGGATCTAATTTTCTGCATGACTCCCCATTCATGTGGCCACGTCCCGCTACTTATAGTGTCTATATGTCCAATTTATCTCACATTGTCACTATACTGCAGCACCAAGATTCCCATCCAAATTAGAGAAGATTAGGAAAAAAGTATGAGAAAGAATATAGAAGAATTTTTTTTAGAAAAAAGTGTGAAAGTGGAAAGAAAGCACCTCACGGTCACACCGCCAAGGGGTGCTGGCTACTTGATACTCGCTAGCACGCCCACTTATCATCATCGGTTGCTTTCTCACCATGAAATGGAAATGTGTTCCACTTTGGACATATAGACACTATAAGTAGCAGGACGTGGCCGCACGAATGGGGAGTCATAAAGAAAATTAGATCTTCCGTGTGTGTCTGAAGGTTGAGGTTATCTGTCCTTTGAGTCAGGCACTATTTGCTGATAATGTTTTGAGTGGGAGCGGCTTGACTCTTCATTTCCCTGTGCTCCTTTCTGTGTTGAGACGTAGGTGAACAGCCTGCAACAAAATAGAAAGGTTTTCCCTTGAGAAGAAAAAAAAAGACACTAAGCTAGCAAGTGCATTTGCTTGAATGCAAAAAAGGAATGCATGAAGTTTTCCAGGAGTACGTTTGGAAAGATGCAGCTGGCATACGTTTCCTGCAATTAATTGGAAAAAGTTTGAGAACTCCAGTAAGCTAGTAGCCTTCCTTCATGCTCGACCACAGTTTGTGAATGCATACTTCTACCTTTTGTAGGGGCATCAGGCATTGTGATCTTCTCCTCTTCACTTTTCATCACTTCGGATGCCAGTGATACTGATCTATTAATACAACATACAATCAAAGGCGTATTATCTATTATTATACCACCTATTATTACTTGCAATCCTAATGGGCTGGATCCGATTAAAATTGGAATTGATTACAATACCTCGTTACGGTAAATTGCAGCTCTTTTTACATAATCAACCATTTTAACTAGAGCTCTGTGCTGTCAGGCTTGGTCGAGTTTTACATAAAGTGAGGATGTCTGATTTGTTGTTTACATCTTAGAATATTGAATTAACATCTACTGGTGCCCCCGTGTGTTTTCCAGTGTCTATGGAACATATTTTACATTGCTTATCATGGAAATAAAAAAGCATATATTATGGACATTTTCCTTTTCTTTCAATTTCATTTTCAATTAAATTCATCTGTTTAAACTTGGGCTTTTCTGTTGATCATAATTATTTTTCAAATTTGATTTCATTTATCAATTCCTAATCCTTTTTCATAAAAGGTTAGAGCTCTCAGTAATATAAAAGATATGCTGCTGGAAATGGCCATTTATGCAGAGTAACCCCCACACACTTTGCCTTTCTCCTTAACTTTTTGCTGAATTAGTTCTTGCTGGTATTAGGACTCTTTGCACTTTACCATTGGTAACCAGCGCTAAAGGGCTTGTGTAGTCAATAATAAACATGGTAATAATTGTTCTTCCCCAATTGGCACATTTAATTTACTTATAGGTTCCTAGTAAATTGGAAATACATGAACCCAGGGCGTATAAATTAAATGCTACTAGTGAGCCTGCAGCACTGATTGTACCACATACTTACATAATCCTCTAATAATGTCTCAGGCCTGCCATTGCCGAGCCTGTTGGTACAGTTTACACTGGCAAAATAAACCTTTTACCAAACCCTAACCTTCCATTTTATACCTACAAGTCAACCCTCAGGTAGACCCTGGACAACCTCCAGGGCATGGTGCAATGTATTTAAAAGGCAGGAGATGTACTCCTAAGTTTTACATGTCCTGGTAGTGAAAAAACTCTCAAATTCGTTTTTCACTACAGCAAGGTCTATCTCTCCCATGGGATAGTACTGGAATTACCATATTACATTTTAAAAGTTTAATTCCTAATTGGTAAGAGATCAACCCTTCAAGTCTGGTGTCTCTGGAATCACTATTTGAAATCCAAACTTATGGTGAAGTCGGATTTTAAATTGCAATTCTCAAAATGCCAGTTTTAGAGAGTTGGCTTTTTTTTGCTTTTGCCATTGGGTGCATGGAGCTTGTCTCTGATCACATGAATGGGTATAGTTGGGATTTGTGCACTTCTCCTACACTGCCACATTCAATGGGATCTTAATTGCACCTTGATGGGCCATTTCTGGCAGGATGGGAGGGAGGAACTGGGCACAGCCACACTTACACATGAATAGGCTGTGTTCCGTCCACACACAAAGGGCTGCATACCTCCTCTAGTGAGCCTGGAGCCAGGGCAGGAAGGGAGGACGTCTGTGCACTTCAAAAGCATGTCTTTGAAGTCTCCCCCACTTCATAGGCACCACTGGGTATAAGTACTGGACCTTAGTCACCACCACTTCTGGACCTGTGGATACTCTGCCAGGAAGAAGGACTGCTGTGCTGCTAAATGACTGACACTTTGCTAGAGGGCACTGTGCTGAACTCCTGCTTTGCTGTGCTGATCTGCTGCCTGCTGCCTGTTGCATGTCCTGGATAAGAATGACAGAATCTGCATCACTTGATCTCAGAACCCAAAGTGACTCCAAGGAATAGCTGATTAGCCTCCTGATCTGAAGTCCCTGCACGTGAACTTTGCAATCTGTGAATCTATGATGCCAAGTGGTGCCACCCCAGTCCTGGACCCTTGGAAGTGGGCAAAAGAGGCTTGACAGTGGAACCAATGTATCTTCTCTGATGAGAGACCCATCGCTGAGTGGAAGCAACACATCTCCTTGGCTGAGCAGCACATCTCCAAGCAGAACAGACACATTGCTGCTGCTGCATGGATTGGACCAGATCCTCACATCTTGGGACTGACACAACACATACAGAACCGCTGCTTCTCAGCGCTCTTCCTAGTGCAAGTTCCTCGCATCCCTCATTGACGGCAGCCTCAACAAAGAAACTTTGCATCACAGCTTTACCATTCAAAGGAACCAACACATGGCTTTGGCTATGCCCCTCATCAATGACTCTGGACTTCTAATCGCAAGCCCCTTCAACAGGATCCTCGCACTGCAGTCTCACCACATCTTGGAAGTGACGCATTGCCTCTGCTGTGCGACGCATCTTTGACACAGATACACGCAATGCTTTGCAACCAGGAGTTGAGGTACTTTGTTTAGTGGGCCTAACCAGGTCCATGTAGCCGGCCGATGCTCCATAGCAGTTGGCCTGAATTTGTGACTTTATCCTGGTCTGGCATGACCAGACCTCCTCCATATCAGTTTTAGCTTTTTGGTGCTATTGTGCTTAAAGAACTTTGAAATTCATTATCTATAGTTACTGATGGAATTTTAGCTATTTTGGTATTGTTTTATCAATTAAAATCAGAGCCTTCTTTCTATTCTGGTGATAAATGTGTGTTGTTTTCAATGTTTTGTTGTTTGAAGTGTTGCTCAAATACTTCATAAACAGCCTCTAAGTTAAGCCTGGTTGAGCTATGCCAGGCTAAAAGAGGCTGGGTACAGGTTAATTTAGGGTTTGCCTTATTCTTACCCTGACTAGGATTATGTTTGCACCTTGACCAGAGCTCATACATCAGTCAACCAGCAATCCAATTTCTAAAAAATGTCAGATACATTTTGTTTTCATTGATCCATTGCATCACAGCCTTCTGATTGACGAGACTGGATTTTGTACCCACCACACTAAAACTGTTTGTGCCCAATGCACCAACCGACATTACAAGCACGTTTGATGGAATTAACACACCCGTGAATAAGAAGCACTTGACTGAACATGCCTGAAACATTGGGTCACTAGCAATCTCTTTTTAAAGCCTCAAATTCCTTCAATCCAGCATTGACCATCAATGATATGTTCTTGTTTGACTTTTATTCTGTGTTCAGTCATGTTATGAAGCTATTTGCTGCAACAATTCCTTGTTTCAGGGATAGTCACTCTTCAGAAGTGCATTCTTCTTTTGCAAGCTAAGACTATTAAGAAGAGCTCCCTTTTGCCGAAAAGCTTTTTACAGTACACCTCTATTTCTTGTGCTTCCGCTTTACATGATAACCCTATATTCACAGTCCATGCTATAATATCCAATTTTCTGACATGGATACTGACACACCCAAACAGATACTGATACACCCACTCACACACCCACTCACAGACCTACTCAGACACACTCATAGACTCACTCAGGCACTCATGTACCCACTTACAGACACAATCAGGCACTCTCATAGCTACTCACAACCCTATTCAGGTACTCATGCATCAGTCAAAGACCCACTCAGACATGTAACCCCACTCACAGACCCACTCACAGAACCCACTTACAGAACTACTCATACTCTCTCACACCCACTCACAGACCACCCAAAGTCTTGTACACCAACTCAGAGAACCACTCAGAGACTCACAGACCCACACTCAGACCCACTCAGAGACTTATGCACCCACTCACAGATCTACTCAGACACTCACACACCCACTCACAGACCCACTCAGAGACTCATGTACCCACTCATAATCTCATGTACCTACTCCTTGACCCACTCAGATACTCACACACCCAATGATATACGCAATGAGACACTCAAACACTAACTCACATACCCACTGAGACTCTCATGCACTCACTCACACACTCTCTCTCAAAGGTTACAGGTTACAGTTAGGATATACAATTTTTGAAAAAATAATTGAAATTCATATGCTAAAGTTAGAAAATAACATAAAAAAATATAGAAATGTACTAAAAAACAAAGGTTACATTGACGTTATGGTTAGCAAACAATGTTAAAAAAAACCTTAGAAATTCACTGCAGAAAAACAAAGTTACAGGGACATTATAGGTAGGAAATCGAAATTCACTGAAATAACCAAAGGTTACAGGGATATTATAGGCTCAGATTTCACTTGTACAACACAGTGAAATTCAGCAGCTATAGTTACCTGGGCTAACTGAAACGTATGCCCCTGCAATGCACTGCTAATGACTTTGTATATTACATCCCTTAAGACATGGTCAGTGACATCACTGATGGCATCTCAAATTACATCACTGATGTCATCATCCACAGAATCACTCACACACCCAATGACACCACTGAATAACCTCTCATACAGCCACTCACACACCAATACAACTCCTCACAAACCCATTTACAGACCTTTACCAGTACTCACAGCCAATCACTCATCCATACTCAATCATACAGCCACTCATGCATACATTGATTCACCCATGCACTCACAAATACAGCCACTCACACATCCAGTCATACAGACATACGAATATCTACATACCTGATCATAGATCCTTACAGTCACTCACACACCCACTCAATCATCCATATAGAAACCACATAGCCACTCACTCATCCATACAGTTACTGACACACCCACACAATCATTGATAAAGCCACTCACACTGCCACTCAATCACTAACACTGCTATTCACACACCCATTAACTCACCCATACAGTCACTGACATAGCCATTCACACATCCATACAGCCACTCACTCACTCTTACAGCCACTCAATCAGACATTTACCCTCCAATACAGCCATTCACACCCACTCACTTACGTATATACACAATTAAACAACACTTAAACAGCTGCCTATCACTCATACAGTCACACACACCTATTCCCTTATCCATACAGCTACTCAGTCACCCATACAGCCAGTCACACACCCACAACTCACCCATACAGCTACTCACCCACCCTCTCACTCTCCAATTCAGCCAGTCATGCAGCCACTCACTGACCAATACAGTTACTCACATACCTGCTAATGCATCCATACAGTCACTTACACAACCACTCAGACATCCATACAGCCACTCAGACATCCACGCACACACTAATAGAGAGGTCACACAGACACTTAGATGAGCTATGTTAGAACTAGTATGACTAATTATTAGTACAGAAAGAACAGTAATGTAACTTATTCTGTACCTTGGTATATATTTTTAAGTCTCAGAAACATTTACAAAACACTTACCCTCATGAGTTGATATATATATCACCTACTGGTGGTACTTATAGGTAGGACCTAGTTTCCATAGACAGAGCATTTTTTTGTTTTGATAATAACGTTGATTCCATTTGATGAATCTTCACAAAATGTTCTAGTTTGTCACTCACTTCAACTACTGTCTTGAAAGTTTTCGGTTGATTCACCGAGCAGAGCCCATCGAAAAGGCAGGGTCCCAAAATGTGTTTTCTCATCCAATTTCCCATAGGGATTTTAGACATGACTACAGGCCAAACTGTGTCCCTGTGTTTGCCGCCCCATGGCAGCATTAAAGAGCAGGTGAGTACGGGTGAGATTCGGCCGATGATTGTCACCCTGCAATGACCGCTTTGTAGAGCGAGGAGGTTGCCGCCCGAGGTGGCAGGTAAGCACGAGCCGCCCCCATAACTGAGGCTGCCTGGGGCAGAACGCCCCCACACCCTCCTCCAGCTACGCCACTGCGCCGGAGCAATACATAATAAGTTAGAAGTGGTTGAAATTTCAGAGGAACTTTGACATCTAAATGTTTATGAAACAATACTGATACAATCTATACACCCTTTACAAGCAATAGTTCATAGGGGATCAAAGACTGGGAAACTACCACCGACTGAGCTTCAGAAATGGCTTAAAGGTAGAGTTGTGTATTTATCTTTCGATTTTAAATGCAATATTGAAACTGTGGGTATAGAGAGAGATTAGGAAGAACCACTTGTTATTCTAGTATATGGTGTGCCCACAAAAAACAAAAGAATCAGGAAGGAACCAGTGGATCTAAATAAGGTGAACAAAGCTACTTTCTATCCTAAAGAGAATAATGTACTATAAAGATGTTGATGTTGCCACACATGAAAGTTGCATAAAGGAAGACTTGTTGCCTTCAAGTGGACAGTTTAAAAAAGTGGATAAATGTAGATCTGAAGAAATATATGAGCACTACAGTATTCATTCACAACATTCAAAAGACGTTATTGGGGATGCTATTGAACTGTATCAGAGGAAACAAGCTAAAGGAGCTCCAATGTGTGTGTGGGGGAAAAGGTTAGAAGCTCAATGTTTTCCTCAATATTTCTAACTGGAAGAAGTGGAGGATATGATGAAAACCCTGTGGAAGTATCTGCAGCTGAGTGTAGATTACATTGAGTGGATCCCAGATTTCTTCAAAGTATTCCATATGTATTCCCTCTCTATTTAGAAGTGATTTGTCTCGGCTGTCATATGCTGTTAAATATATTCTTAAGACAAGAGCTAATTTACAATATTTTGTGCAACAGATTTTGTGAACAAAATTCAGGAAAAAGATAAGAAGCTGGAGAACAATTTGATAATGTTGATGCCATGCCAACAGTAGGACCCATGAGTATTGATATCGTCCTCATGTTGAGTTGAAGGATATGTTGCAAAATTTAGGTGCACCAATTTAATTTGTAACTCAGTGTTGTGCAGAGTATGAATGGGATGCATGAGATGATGTGAATGACTTTTGGTGAGAAGCAAACTCTAACATTAAAGGTACTGAATTGAAGACACTAGGAGAACTTTGCCCTTTGCATCCGTCAAATGTTTGAAGGTATTTTAACCACTGATTTTAAGCTTTGCTGTCCTTCACCTGCAACAACAAAAAATCCGCCTCTTGGAAAAGTTATTAATTTCTTTTGGTGAAAAGGCTACCAAGCAAGAGGCACTCCTCATGTTCACATGCTGTTGTGGGTAAAGGAAGTACCTAGATTTAGAAAAGACACAGATGAGTCTGTACTATCTTTCATAGAGGAGTATACTACATATACCATTCCTAAAGAAACTGATGAAAAAGGCTTAAAGCAGCACATACTGCATTTCCAATCACATAGATTTGGAAAATGCTGTCAGCAGAAACCCAGAGCTAAAGGAAATGTGTATTCAAAATAGTGTTTTGAATGTCCAAGACCCATTGTCTCAAAAGGAAGAGTAATCAATTGTATGTCTGCAATGAGAAATACACTTCCTAGTTAATCACCAAAACATACATACAACCTCAGGAGAACATGAGAACAGGGGCTTCAAAATATATTAATGACTAGAAATCTGTGATTGAGAAAATGTGGAATGCCAATATGGATATTCAGCTGTTTCAGACAACTCTATAGCTGTTGCTTGCTATGTTACTTCATATACAAAAAACTCTGAGAAGACATAAATGACAGATGTGTGGGAAGACTTTTTTGCCAAAAAGACTCTAACACAAAAATGGTACAGCTTGAGTTTCAAGATGCTTTCTCACAGAGAAACTGGATCCTGTGAATGCGTTGATTAGTTGAGTAATGCTATTTTATATTCTAAGTCTAACGAAATTGCTTGGTTGAGTATAGGCCTAGCATCAAGTTGAAATAGAGTTCTGAAACATTTTCTAGAAATTGAATATGTTGCAGAATTTGAGCCAGATAGTACAGACATTGTGAAAACAAACGTGTTGGGCACTCACCATGCAAAATGTACATCTAGAAAATATCAGTCTATATAAAGTACTTTAGTACTACACATAAAACACAATGTAACATAAAATGTATATGAAGGTAAATGTGCTGTAGTTGGTTGTAATGTGTGTTTGGTGCAAAATTGCAAGTCCAGTCTAATTAACCATAGAAAACTGAGTTGCCAGACTGATCAAAAGCTTGTCATAAAGTGTCAAGAGTGTTAAAAAAGTAAAAAAAAAATTAATCATTGATGATTTGAGCATGGTTTTAAATGTAATGCTTGCCTTTATGAATTTAATGCAAGATGTTTGAGGACGTATTTTGCTGTCCTGTTTGGAGGAAAACATTTGATTGATTTTGGAGATCTACTGCAACTTATGCCTGTGCAGGGTCAGCATGTGTTTCAAAAACACTGCTCTATGAAGGAACTAGGAATTCCTTGGAAAGTATTGGAAATGTGAATAGTTGGTTACATTTTACATACAAATAATTAATTGAGAAGATGGGACAACAATCTGACATTGAATATAGTAATATTCTGAACGATATTAGAGTGGGTACTCTTTCAAAACAGTGAACTGTTATCTAACAACAAAGAAAGCAGCAGAACAATGTTCAGTGTTATAGAAGAAAGAAAACATATTGTGTGAAATGCCTACATTGTAGGAATGTGCATCTTTTAACAATGAATTGCTGGAATTGGAGAAAAAAGACATTTGCAACTGACGGAAATAGAGAGAATCGAACACCAGGGTGAAAGAGTACTGCTAAATGAAAAGTCGCAAACAGACCTGGATTCATTAGAAAAATCTATTTTGCAAACTGCAGGACTGGAGAAATTTTTAAGTGTATGCAAAAGTTATAGGGTGATTTTGTGCCAAAATTTAAATGTGGTAGAAAGTTTGGTTAATGGTGCTTTGGATAAAGTTTTTGTTTTTATCAATTTTCAGATGGGAATGATGTGGAATACTTTGCCAATATATTTGATCAGATTGACAATGCTGAGCAAATTGAACAATCTACTGAACATGTTTTGCTTGATTCATATGTTCAAAGGAAACAGTTTCTCTAGCATTTGCTGTTGCTTTCATAAAGCACAAGGTTTGATGTAGATTCAGCTTTTATTAATATTGGTAGTACAGTGTTTAAGGAAGGTATGTCTCATGTAGCCTTGCTCGAGGTAGGACATTGTCTGGTTTGTATGTAGTTGCATTTGATGACAGCAGAATAAATGCAGATTCAAGTGTGTAAAAAAATACAACCGATTAATGCTCCTCATTTAGGACAGTATCCAGTTTATGAAAAACCCTCTATTTGTCCAAAGCAAAAAGTGTCAAACCAGTGTAGTGATGGTGTTGCAAAGAAGGAAATGAAAGAGAAGAAGGAAGTTCTTAGAAACAAACAATTGAAAATGAAGATGATATTGTGGGTTTTTAATTGTCAAGACCCTCTGGTGTTAACTACTATGCTCATGTTGTACTAAATTATTGTTTGCATTACCTCATGCTGTAGATGCAACTGTAGAGAAACAACAGAATGTATTGTGTTCTGCACTGTGTGTTTTGTTTAATGTCTGTGTAACAACATAACTAAAACACTGTGGGCCATATGTAGGTAGCATGAGATTTACCGATTCATAAATACCGAATTTTACCGATTCGGTATTTATGAATCGGTAAATAAGATGTAGGTAATAATTCGGTAAATTTTACCGAATCGGAAAAATTCGGTAATTATGAATCGGTATTTACCGATTCGGTAATGAGGCATACCTTCCCATTGATTCCTATGGGCCTGAATAAATGGGATGCCATTCACCATTACCGATTCGGTAAATACCGATTCGGTAATGGGGGGAGCATATTCAAGGGTGGCAGGGTGTCACATTGACACCCTGTTGCACCCCTGATTCTTGCATGTGTGCACATGTGGCACACATACATGCCCTAAGGGCATGTATGTCTGCCACATGGCACTCTTAAACCTGCAAAATATTACTTTTTGCAAGGTATTCGTTATTTATCACCAACCTGTATTTGGTGGTAAATAACGAATTCTTAATACTAATTTTCACTCTTTAGAGTGCTCCCTACATATGATTTAGGGATTCGGTATTTACCGAATCGGTATTTTACCGATTCGGTAATTTACCGAATCCTGAAATTATGCCTCCTACATCTCAAATAGCTAAATACCAGTCGGTAATGGGATATTTACCGAATTTCGGCCGTTACCGACCGGTATTTGGCTTCCTACATGAGGCCCTGTGTGTCAAACTTCATGACCTTGTAGATATATGTAGTGGATCTGTACAGTTTACTACCAACACTAGAGAGGATGCACAGGAGTTTTTAATGGTGATGTTCGCTGTTTTAGAAGAAAAGAAAATACCTATTGATGAGTTATTTGGACTTTGTTACTCATGGAACCCTGAATGTGAAGATTGCTCATACACATCAAGTATAGAAATAGATTCGGAGCATTTTTTATTTATTTAACATTACCAAATTGAAAAAGTGTGGCTTTTGACAGATTGCTAAGACAAGCTACACAAATCCAAAGTATGCCTAAATTGTCGAACATATTTTGTGTCAACTTTACATGTAGAAGGAAGAGGAAAGTATTTTATTTCAATCTTTCAATGATGTAGACTAGACAGAACCAAATTAGGTACTGAGATACTAACTTTAAAGCAGGACAAATACCTACTTCTGGTAAAAAATATATAGTAATATCACTATTATTTTTCATGAAGGAGTTAGTATTAGATCTGGTCATTAAACTGTCTCTCTCAAAACTAGAAGTGGATGGACAGAATGTAATAATAGGAACCTAAAATCAAGCAAAGATTGCCTTGGAAGTTATCAAATTCCCATCCTTTGTTTCCGGAATTAAAGTTCCAAGAAGGATTACAGTAGTACATGTGGAAAAGTCTTGTTATTGTAGATGCATTATTAGGATTTATGACATATTTTGGCCTACCGATGGTAATTTCATTATAAGGTTTTGATTATGCATGCGAGTCTTATTTTCCATAGTAGTACTTCTACTGATGACGTTCTAATTTTAAGCATATGTATCTTTTGATTAGTAGAGCAAGTTTAAGTAAAGTGATCATTTAAAAATTGTAGTGAGCACAATGCACAGTATTGATTATTTGCATGGACATCCTTTCCAGTACTTTTTTTATACAGTCTATATGATTGTTTTTTTATTCCCCACTGTTCAAGGATGTTGCTTTATAAAGCACATCATTTATGTTGTATAAGTACAAATGCTGAAAACAGTAAAAAGGGAAAATCGAATGCTTATTTTTACTATGACGTAGCTCTGTTGCATGGGAAATGTGTAGTGATTTGTTGCTATTATGAAATTATTAATTGTTAAAAATTGTAAGTTTATTTTATAATTTTATAAATTGTAATACTAATTCATATTGTCTTTTTCTTTATATACTGATGAATGACCCCATCTATAAGAGTAATATTGTTTACAAATTAGATCTTTCAGTGTTAGTATGTTAGTTTACATTGTGAGGGTGTTCAAGACTACAGTTTGAAAAACATACTCCCCCTTATATAGCCAGATACCCACTTATGCTCCCATACAACCACTGACACACTTATGCAGATACTTACTTTTCACATACCTACACAGTCATTCAAAGACCCACTTGCACACCAATACAGCCACTAACACTCCCAAAAAAACAACTCACAGCCAGTAACACAGCCTTAGAGCCATCAAAACACCCAATCACAGACCCACATACCCACTCACATATCCACTCACAAACCAATCACAGAGAGAAGGGGAAAAAAAATGCTGGTAGGCTTTTATTTTTTTCAGAGATGATCTGTATAAATATCTGTATAAATATCTAGAAGCACCTCAGAATTTATAGCCTAAGATAAGTGAGACCTGGGCACCAAAGGCAAAGTAATTAAGGTCCAGACGCCCTACTACGGTACTGTAAAATTTTTGAGCCTAATTGCATGACTTTCCTGGCGTTATTTTTTTCAGGGCAGCTGGCGCACTTGCGGAGCATCGTCGAGTTCAGTGCACTATCAATTGTATCAGTGCCCCTGATACTACTGGCAGGGTTAGGCTTGGAATTAAGTACGGTTCATCCTCTGAGCCTTATACAGATCTAAAGGGGGTAATAAGACAGAGTTCGGCCTCCCCTTATGACATCTCTGTCTCTTCGAGAGAGCAGATAATACAGGGCACAAAATTAAGATATGTATTTTACCCCTGCCCCACGGAGGTAGTTATTCAACAATCTGGTCGACAACCTGGTTCCCCTGAAGCTGTAGAGGCCGTCAGGGAGGGACAGTTAAATTTGCAGTTAAATTCACAGTTTTCTGATATTCCAGGTTGCTTAAGCCCCATTACTGCCTCCACTACTACCTCCACTACTACCCCTAATACTATTACCACCACCTCCTTTACTTTTTCAATTTCAACCACTGAGTCGTCTCGGGGGAGGAGGTACAAGCTAAGATCACGCAAATGTTTAGGGGCAGATCTTCCGGCAGCACAATCTCATCAAACCTCTGGGATCTGTAAAGGCGAAACCAGACAGAATCCTAATCAGAGACAGTTTTCCAGTAAGCCGAACAAACCTGTGAAGCCCACCCCAGCAAAGAGCCATAAGAAAAATAAGAACTTTGGGGCAGATTTTCAAGCCCCTTGCGCCTCTTTTATGCCACCGTTACGTCACTTATGTGACGCAGCGGCAGCGCAAATCCTGCGCCATGGTGCGGGGTACTTACAACGTGACGCATCTGGGAGATGCGTCACGTTGTAAAGCCCTGCGCCACATGTAGGCGTTCCTGCGCAGGGGGGGGGCGTTCCGGCACAGGAACGCCTCCTAAAAGTGGCTGAGTGAAATCTACAAGATTTCACTCAGTCACTTTCAGGCCCATGCTGCGTCAAAACCCTGCGCATGCTTGAAGCAGGCGTAAGGATTGACGCAGCATTAACAAGATAGGGCCACCCAGAGCATTGCTGGAGCTGCGTCGCGCTTGCGACGCAACTCCAGCAATGCGCCACTTTTACAGCACAGATGCGTCACGCATCTGTGCCGTTTTTGCCCCATGGTGCACCGCATTGTAAATGCGGCGCATCCATGGTGGCGGAGCCGTGGCGCACACTAACTGCCGCATCCCTGCTGATATGCAGGGATGCACCAGTTATTGTAAATATGCCCCTTAGTTCCTATAAAGGTAGCCCCCTCACTTCAGTCCTACTTCATGGCTAATTTACAGGGCAGTATAGACTCTGTACAGTCTGAGTCTACAGTCTATGTGGAGGAAAATAGTGATGTGGACCCCTCTATTATACTCTCTAATTGTTTTGCCCCTCTGAGCGTTATGCCTGTGTCATCTGGGGTGGACAGACAAGAAGAGATTGAAGAGGTGGGCTCTACACCAGCGGAGGAGGCTGCTCAAAGTGCTGAAACAGTACAGGGGCTGTTAAAACAGCTGACTCTGGAAATTAGGGCTCGCTTTTCTACTTCAGAATCGAATCAGAAAAAAATACAAGATACTTCCACTAGTTTAGAAGAACATTTTTTGGCACTCACCCGCAGGATGGAAGATCTAGAACTAAAAGTAGGGGAGTTCAGCCAGGAGGTAAAGGACAATGCTCAAGAGGTATTAAGCCTTAAAGCAAAAGAGCGGGAAATGGCAGAGATTGGAGAGACTAGAAAATATGTCAAGAAGGAACAACATTCGGCTTTTAGATTTAAAGGAAGGGTTGGAAGGAGATAATCTAAAATCCTACGTTATTGATATTCTGACCAATGCTTTTCCCCAGATTGCATCGGCTTCGGTTTGGGAAGTCGAAATTCAACGGATTTACAGAGACCCCTTTAGGCTAAATCCGGCTCGGAAAAAACCTAGAAAGATCCTGGTCTATATACAGTCCTATTCTCTAAAGGAGCATATATTGGGGGCGGCATTCTAACTTAAAACCATTCAGGTTCAAGATGCTTCCTTTAGAATCCGTTCAGATATTTCCCGGGTTACGGAGGACAGGAGATGGGAACTGGGAAAGCGTATGGACACCTTAAGGGATGTAGGGGCACAGGTGCAGCTGCGGTTTCCTACCTTTTTTAAAGTGGTCCTTGCGTATAAAAGGCATAATTTTAGGTTCCCGGAGGAGGTTGACAGCTTTCTTGTACAATGCAGCGCCACAGTGTAAGGTTCTTCAATCAGCATCTAAGTTTTCTTTTTTTTTAACATCTCACTTATAAGAAGCTAGGCTAGGGGCCCTCGGCTCAAAAGGCAATATTTATTGCCAATTGGTAGTTTGGGGGGGTTCCCGCAGGGGGGGGTAGTTGGGTGGTGGTGGGGGTCAATGGGGGTTTTCATAGAGTTTGGTGGGGAGCATTCGGGAAAAAACAAAAAAAATATATATTAAATTCATGTGACATTACAACTTCTAGTAGCAACTGCAGAGGGTGCAACATGTGCTATGATGGGGAATAGGTCTGCTCGTGATGGGAATCAATATCCTGTGTGTCTTAGCTGGAATGTTAATGGCTTGAGAGTCAGAAGAAGGCAACGCCTGATTCTTCAATATTTAAGAAATAGTTCTGCTAAACTGCTCCTGATCCAGGAGACCCATTTTTTGCTCGCAGAATGCAAGGCATTATTTGGGAAACAAAAGTGGGCGGATAAAATCATTCCTTTAGATCAGCAATGTTGCTCTAAGGGGGTTGCGATAATATTAAAAACGGGAGTCAAGTTTATTAAGTCTCAGGTAGATAATAGAGGACGATGGGTTATCGTCGAAATCAAATTTAAAGGGGTTAAGTACACTTTAGTAAGTTACTATGGGCCTAACGAAGATGATATTTCCCCCTTGTACAATCTCTGCTTGACACTTGCAGACTTTGATGCCCCTTTGATCTTGGCCGGTGACTTCATTGTACTTTTAGACAATAAGCTTGATAGGTCTTCTCCCCGAACTCACATTGCAGCACCTCGTGTTAAAGCTCATTTGTTGAATATTTTGAAATGTTTTAATTTATGTGATCTGTGGAGGAAAAAACATGGTGAACTTAGGGAGTATTCCTTTTATAGTAAAAAGAACTCCCACTATTCCAGGATAGACTATGTATTTATGGATTATGCGGAATCTCATAAGGTGAGCTTAATTAAATATCTGCGCATTCATTTATCAGTCCATGGTGCTATATTTTTATTATTAGATTTTCCTCCGGATCATTCTTTAAGGAGATGGACATTAAATAGCTTAATACCACCAAATAGTTATCTGTGCCAGTGGTGGGACAGGTCGAGAGGCGGCAGTAGCTATGGAGGTCAAATGAGGAGAAAAAAAAACATTCACACACTCAGAGAATGAAAAAAACATTTAAGCACACACTGACAGACCAACACAACCATTGACACACCCACAAAAACACTCACATACCCATCTGAGACCCACAAAACCACTCTCATAGCTGCTCAATGACTCACACACACAGTGATTCACACACCCAGTGAAATGCCCACAGATCTACTCATACACCACCTCACACACCCATACAGCCACTCAGACATCTACTCACATACCCACAAAATCACTCACATACCAGTCAAAGACCTACACAATGTCACACACAGCTAATCACAGACTCACAGAAGCACTCATATACCAACTCACACCTACTGACAGACCTACACAACCTGTCTCACACCCACTCACAAACCTATACAGTAACTGACACACCCACTCACACTCCCACACATACATCCATTCACATTTTCACACACCCACTCACAAACTCATTCAGAAACTCACATACCCACTGACATGCCCATTCAGTCACACACACAGAAAACCACTACTGGATCTTCTCACACAACCACACAGCCACTGAGACATCCACTCACACATCCATTCACACACCCACACAACCACTCATAAACCCACAAAACCAGTATTACAGTCACTAACAGCCTGACAGAGCCACTGACACAACCACTGGGACACCCATAGAAGCACTCATATACCCACTTATAGTGATAGACATGCAGGCATATGGCAACAAGTATTCATACATTCAAAAACAAACAAATAACATATAGGTTCTCTTTTTTTTCTTTAACCATAGATAGGCAACTTTTTGTGTTTTCAGAACTCTTATTTTGTTACTTTTTTTAAACAAACAGGCACTATATCAAATTAACTGGAGACATGCACAGAATGTGTTTAGACAGTCTTATAAAAAAAAAAGCGGCAGGGATCGGTACTCCAGGAGCACGTTGTGGTGCAGCAGACGATGCTAATGCCTGCACTTCAACTCTGTCTATTTCTGCTGTCATGAGTTAATGAGGAAGGATAGTCCTTAAGGGCTTAAAAAATGTTGTTGGTGCTATGCAAGTAATTTTTTTTACTGGTCCCTCTTTGTTTCAAAGGTTACATTTTACAAGCTTTGCAATGACCTTCTTTTCTCCAGAGGGCATAGAAAAGAAATTCTAAGCAATGGATTCCTTTTCTGTGGTGGAAGTTCTTCCTCTTCTTCTTCTCACTCCTGCTGTTCTTGCTAGTATGTTTCTATTCCTAATGCCATTTTGGATTTTCTTTTTAAAAATACACCAAAGAAAAAAGCAGATCTTCCTGTGCTGCAGAGGTATGAAAAATGAAGAAACAGACCCAAACATTAAGTAATGTGAAGGAACTTCTTGTAGAAGAGGCTGGCAGGTGTTATAACCAATAAAATGTATTTGTTGCTATGTTACATTGGATTCAGTTATCCGTTGCAGCGTGATGTCACTGTGAATCCAGAAATAGGTATTAAACCAACAGTGTAAGTTTCTATGTTATTTTAAAGAATAACTGGCCTCCAACATCAATTTGTAGTGTTGATTTAGGTTTTTTAGTGTTGTTAAAAATCACACTGGATCCATCAGGGTTGGCATCATGCCGGATCCGCAAATCCAAAAACAATATAAAAGAAAAAACACTATTTTTGTTTTTGAAATAGTTTAAGTGCTGTAGTTTAATAATTTTACAAACTTTTTTTCTCTAAAATACTTTTAGATGAAAATCAGCTAAAAAACTTCAAATTAAAGTAATGTTACCATGAGGGTCACTAGAAGTATGTGACTGTGTGGCAGAAGAGGTATTCACATAATTATTAATTAGCTGCATGTTCCTCGTTATTCATCATCTGCTGCATAATTTCTAGAATTTTAAAAACATTTATGTATTTCTCACTCAGACGCCTCAAGTGTTATTAACAATGCAGCGATATGTGTTGGTGCAAAGGGCATGGCCCTTTGGAAATCTGGACTTGTCACCTTTCAGTTGCTTATTGTTGTATTTGGGTATTAAATTGGTACTAATAAGGTGCAACCTAATGCTATAGAATGTTACCAAGGTGAAAAATAATGAAATTATGAATTAATATCATTAGAAAATGTGCCACATTATACCACATAATTTTCGTTTTCTTGCCACATAATCTACTCAACCCAGCCACATTGGTTTGACCCTCTCACTGTAATAATTCTAGTGGCCCTGGTTAGAAAATATATACAAAAACAGCCATAGAAATTCACTGAAAAACCAAAGGTTAGAAGGATGTTGTAGTTAAGATATAGATTTTGAAATAACTTAGAAATTCACAGAAAAAAAACTAAGGTTATAGGGATATTATAGTTAGGAATCAGAATTAAAAGAAACCTTAGGAATTCAATGAAATAACAAAGGTGACAGGGATTTTATAGTTAGGTTCAGCAAACCAGGCACAATAATTTCCAAAGAACCAGGCACAGACTCCGATTTAAATTGGCCCTGCTTTTATTTCAACATAAGTCCTCCATTACACAGTTTGTCCACAACCTGCCTTGCCACGCATACACGGTGCCAATAGCATTCCAAATATAAAGCATTCACATGATTAACGGTCATTGAAGACAGAATCTGCTTAACGACTTTACAGGCAGGGTACCCCGAAATTGTCACACCCTGTGTGGAAAAATGTTATAGGTAACCTATTCACAGGCATAAATAAGCGAAAATAAAACTGAATAACTTTCAAGGTAAAAAACATGAATTGACCCAAATGTTATTTTGAATTGAATTATTTGGCTTTATATCCCTTAATGCTAACATTAATGCACCATCAACTTATAAAATTATGGAATCTGATTCACCAGCATCACATCGAATTCTTAAAGTAAATTGTTGATCTCCTTCAACATATACCCAATGTCAGATATTGCATATGTTTTTATATTATAGCCATTGTCTAATTACAATCATGTCTCAACAGATTACGGTTGACTGTTTATAACACCTTGAATGCATTAATGTCAATTGAATTGCCCTTGATTAGATACAATTCCAATTACATTTATTCACAGATGTGACACATAGTTTATTGTAAAGTATGCCCAAGAGGGCCAACTCTGCACCATCTTTGAAAGCATAATACCATGCTTCAAAAATCATCCACAACACATGGAAAATGTGAAAAAAACAAGTTATTTCACTATTCATCATTATATACCTGCCCAAACATATAGTTATGTCTTCACCAGACCCTCATATTAAAGAGCCATATCGAGTATACAGAAACAAAAAAGTTGCAGGTGCACAAATAAAATTAAATAAATCATAAAAACGTATACAACTCATCTTCAATATTCAGGATGTTAGGTGATTTGGAATCAAGATTTAATACACATCTTGTCTCCATTTGCCTGAGTAACCACTCCCAAATCTCCCCTCGCAATTGTTTTGGAATTGAATCAATCACAAAATACTTAAGGGAATTGGTATTTCTGTTGTGGCATTCGCTGAAGTGTCTTGATACTGGATATGTTGAATAGATATTGGTAATCTCTCTCAAATGCTACAATATTCTCTTGTGCCTGCAACATAGTGCTGCAAACATGTCTAAGTCCACAGTCACATTCCAATACATATACTGCATATTCTGTTTTGAAGTTATACGAGTGAGCTATGGTAAATTGATTGTCATAGAACGGTGTAGTATATTCTGCAATATTGACAGCAAATATACAGGCTTTAAAGCTAATATATTTGCAAAAGTCAACACTAAGGGGAGCGCAACGAAACGCTACACTCCCCTTAGTGTTGACTGGAGTGTTAACACTAAAGTCAACACTGAAGGGAATGCAAAATGTGGACTGCTTGTACCATGATGCAAAGGAACAAACATTTCTGGGATATGATGTAATTTTTGGCCACACCCTTTTCCCTGCCCAAACTGATTTTCATGAGCTCCTCTACCATTTATTGCACGTTCCTAAAGTTCCTTTTTTTAAATTGCATTCAGGCCCATTGATTACACTTTATCAAGCCTGAGCTGGAGAGTATGGCCTGAATCATGGAATACGGCCCGGGTGTGGAGAGTACAGCCAAAGCCGGAGATTCCAGCCCGACTGAGGACGTAAAGGTATGACTTGCAAATAACCTCTGTGGATACCAAAAGTTGTGAAGTTAGACTTTTGTCTCAGATTGCCTTTGTGAATCAGGCCCTATGTATGCAGTTATTCCAACACTCCAGCACTACATATGCACTCTTTTAATCATAGAGGCACTCATTATGTATTCATTAAACTACGTAGGCAGCACCCATGCATGCATCCAATCACCCAGGTAGTAGCAATATAGTCATGTAAATACACAGGCACTATTTATGCAAATATGGAACCACTGATGTAGTTTCTACATACTCAGGGAATCATGCAGACACTACCTATATTCTGAGGGAATCACCTAGGTGCTATCGATGTTCTCATCCTTTCATCTAGCGAGTATTGCTGTACTCAATCAGAAACACATGTATTTACAAGTTTAAGTGAGGAATATGTACGGTTTTAGAACCATCTGGTAAATTATATATGTAACCTGTCACACATTGTTTGCATGTACTCAGAAAAATTTGTGAACTATATGCTGCGATACATTATAATGTGCAGATTTCTATATACAGTGTTCCTCAAAATTCAAATATGACACATCTAAGTAGAAAAAAAGTACTGAAACATTAAATCTACCGGTGGCGCAGTGGTAGAGAAGCACAGAAATAGCTTCTATGTTGTATTTTTGGATTTACAGTATTGAGTCACTGTATGTACTTTTACACTTTGGTTGATAAAGTGGTGTTTTAGAATTTATAAGTGAGAACTGAGATATGGTGTAAATGGGTTGTAGGAGAGGTTGCAATAATAGTAAAAGGTAACTAATAAATTAAGTTTTGTGTTTTGGTTTGGGTTTGGTACATTGAAGTAAGTGCTTGTAGTTATGTACCTAGGTTCATCTGTAGATTTAAAACTGCTTACAACGAAAATGATGACTCCTAACTTAATCTACTATACCCAAAAAGCACTCATAATAAGAAAACATTTAAATGTTTTAGAAAATGATTACGTTTTTCAGAAGAACCCTCACCCACCAACCTAGTTGGTGGCATGCTTCATCATCAGGTTCCCACCTAGGGTGCCGAATGCATCCTAGGTGTGCTTCGACGATGGATTACAGTGGAGTGGGTGTTGTTGTGCAAGACAGTGAAAGGTGAATTTTCTTAAAATTGTCTCTGGGATCCCCATCCAAACCTGGAGATTTTCTATTTTAATATTGGGGTCATGGGACAAGGTTAAAAAGAGTCAAGGTGGATGTTTATAGGATTAGATTGATCTCAAACATCCTTGGGTTGGTCCACATGTTTCAGCCATTATTGAGTGGATTGTAAGACTTTCTTCAGGACCAGAAAGTGAGAGGGTCATGGAAAGAAAGGTCCTCTAGTGGTGCAAGTACACATGCTAAGGTGTACTTCTTATTAGAGGGTGAACCTAAAACTCAAGTTTGTTTTTACCCAGTAAGCTGTATATCATTCCAAAATTAGTGAAATGACATGGATCCAGGTGGGGGGCGGTGCCTGTAGTCACACATTCGCCAAGATTAACCGCCCGTGTCGGTTACGTATTGTGGCCCAGACACAACAAGACCCTGGAAATTTAAAACTGCAACATAACATAAAAACTGTAT
The DNA here is from genome assembly GCF_964204655.1 of Triturus cristatus. NCBI lineage: Eukaryota > Metazoa > Chordata > Amphibia > Caudata > Salamandridae > Triturus > Triturus cristatus. Next base: position 910,439,118 of record NC_140582.1, on the reverse strand, counting down.
TGTAATTGCATTTATATAGTGCTTACTACCCCTTATGAGGTGTTGAAGCACTTTTTCGGCAAGTAGCATGCTACTCTGGAACCCATAAAGGATTAGTGGTGAATTAGTATAGTGAAATATGAAATTTGAGAAGTTGACATGTTAGTCTGTTATTTTGATTGATAAGGACAGTGGAGTGAAAGAAGAGTGAAGGATTGAGACTTTTTTGTTTTGGAGGTCATAGCAGTAGGAGGAGGCCTGGGATGAGTAAAAAGGGATGTGGAGGGGAAGAATCAGAGGGAAGAGTTTAGAAAGGCTTGTTTTGGAGGATCAGTATAGTAAAGAGGTGTCAGATGATGCAAGAAAGGCTAGAGTAGGGTAGAGTCTAGAAAGGGTTATTTTAGGGATCATAGTAGTGGTATGGGGTTTGGGATGAATGAGAAAGTGGATGTAGAGGATATATTGAGAGAGGTATAGGGTGAGAAATAGGGTAGTGCATTTGAAAGAGTAGTAGAAAGAGGTTTGAAATGAGTCAGAGAGTTGAGGTAGAAGATATATTGAGAGAGGCATAGGGAGACAGAGGGTAGTGCATTAGATATGCTGAATTAGAAGAAAGTAATACATATATAGATCCATAAGTACATAAGTACATGGAAAGTATATAGATTAAAGATATTGATAGAGGTATGGGGTGAGAAATAGGGTAGTGCAATGAATATGCTTTTTTAGGAGAGGAGAAATAAATATAAAGATCCAAGTGCATGGAATGTATATGGATGCATGAAGGAATTAAGTATATGTAGATTAAAGATGCAAGTGTTGTACTTAATTGTTTTATTTTAAACATAATCATTCTACATGTTTATACAAATCAATACACATATATAAGTTCATATCTATAGAACAAATAAATGCTTATATACAGAGGGATATGCTGTATATTTCTGTTTGCGTTTGGTACTTATGGTGGGAAAGCCAATTCTTGAGTAGTTTTATGAAGATAAGGTAGTTGTCCATAGATCTTGTGTTGGGTAGTAAAGAGTTCCATAGTTTGGCTGCTTGAACAGAGAAGGATGTGCCACCCATGGTTTTTACCATGTATCTTGGGCATTATGGGTACTATGTGTAAGCCAGTAGTAAAGTAGCTGGTATATTGGCTAGAATAAACATTCAAATATAAAAATTTGTTACAGAGCAATACCTGCCTAACTGCAGACAGTATGTCTACAAAAGCTTTGAGGAAAAAGGAACAGAAGCAACTACAGTATATATACAAAACTAAGGCACAAAAGGGACAACATGAAGACAAAGTGGTGATTGAAAAAAAAACTAATGGTAAGAGGACAAAGTAATTTCTTAAAAATATATGTGAACATTTCCAAAGATTGCAAAATAATGTAAATAAAATTAAATCTATGAGAAAGAATAACAGTGGATAACATATATATAACAATGGCAGGAAAGAATGTAACAAAGATAGACACACCTTAACCATGAGACAGAAGCCCTTTAAGGAAATCAGAGCCAGGGTGTTTCGTAGTAGAGTAGTTATAAATCTACAGAGAACTATGATAAAATATAGAAGAAGGAGAGAGGCACTGCAACAGAAAGAATGTGTTGAGAGAGTACTTGATAAGGCCTTTGTAGTGAAGAGTAATTTTATAATTTTGATTATAAATAGAATGAAGACTCATGACAAAATGGTGTTGTGCATGAGGAGACAAAACCAGAAAAAAAGATTAGTGAATAGAAACAACTCTTGTACAGTTTTTAGTGCAGAATGCATACATACATTTAGTACAGACCCTTTCTCTAATGAAAAAAGCTATCTCCAGGATAATAGATTAGTTCATGCTATTGATTAAAGAGGGTGATGTTTTGAAATGAAAAATGGCACCCCTATAGTAAAAGAGGTGATGATACCTACAAATGTAGAACAAGTTATTGGAGAAGAGGTACAAGGAAGGCTTGTCAGACGCCTGTATTTACATCGGAGTGCAGTAATGTTTGCAGTATGACAGCAATCCATTGTTATATAAAAGGAAATTCCTATGCATCTTTCCAAGGCGAAGTTTAAAACATAAAATAAGTGCTTTACAAGGACTGGATCCTTGCAAGATTAGAAAGCATACAAATTTGCAGGGACACTCACTAGCTTATTTATCAAAGAAAGTGTGCCAAAGCACTTCGCATCATTTCAGGATGATAGCTGTACATCACTCAACAATGTGAACTTTAGTTAGGAGGCTGTAATGTGTGAAAACTCCTGTTTCATGTTTAGAAGAAACTAATAGAGCACTTTTGCATGGTAGTGTGGCAGACGTAGAAAAGGTTTGTGATTATGTGCAGTTTAGTTTCTCTGGTCCTGAGCAGGATTCTAAGGAAAATGAAAAGTTGTTAAGAGGAGGAGTTGCAGAACAGGACACAGGTATTATAGTTGATAGCTTGGACGAAGAGATTACAAACTTTAACACAGTGTGGTCTGAAAAACCAGAGTATGTTTGTGTTGTTGACACACTCACTACAAGATTCAAAACATAGACTGTTAAAAAGTGAAAAAGAAAATAATGATAACTGGCACAAGTTTGCTGTGTATTTATTTGTAGAGGAATGCTTTTACTTGTCCATACAGCAAGTTATATTTAAATACTGTTACAATAAATTAGAAGATAATAACATGCCTGCTAATGTGCGAAATTTTGAAGGGCCAAAAATTAAAAGAAATCATCATTTATGAATCTTTGCAGAATTGCAAAGGGTTGTTATGTACTCCTCTCCGTGCACTCACTACAATTTCACAACCCATGCAGTATGATGCCATCCATGAAAGCTCTGGAGCCAAATCTTGTAGTTGAGATTAGATCTCAAAGGACTCTCAGCCCCGGTGTTGTTGCAGCTGCTATTAAAGTTAAGGGTCCTTCAGCCTTGCATTGCCTTCTCACTGCTTTTAGGCGATTTTCATGGTATGTTTTTAGATAGCAAAGCATGGACATAGTCCCACAAAAATGCTTTTTATTTGTACCCCTTGAGAATGTCTTGTCACCTATTGTGCATTGCACACATTTGGCGACTGTTTTTGTTTCTCTTAATGGATTCCTGAAGTAATACCAGGCAATTCTTCTGGGGAGGTCCCTTATCTTCAGATTCACCAGAATCCACCTCTTGGACTTCCTAGTCCACCTACTGTTTCACCTGATGTCCCTCTTCTGGCTGAGTTGCACAATATGCAAACAAATCACTCCAACAAATTCTAGTGAGCTGCTCACTATGAACTCCTTGTAAAGAATGTTCAAGATAGATAAATGGGTGTGTTCTTCCTATTTTTATAGTTAAAACGTGTATTTTCCAATCATATTCATTTATTTCCTGGTCACTTGATTTTCGCAACAATCAGCATCTTTTTGTACAAATAGTGAAAAAAAGTTCATAACCAGCACAATTTTCAAAATGGGTTTGTGTAACAATGGGTAGTTTGATGGTTGTTTGGTAGTTATGCTCAATTTGTGAGTTCAGTTGTTGAAAGCAATTTTTTTAACTGTTGCCTTTTACAATTGTGTCTTTAAAATAAAGCTAAACCAATTTGCTAACAAAAAGCTACACTCAAACTTTGTGTAAAATTTGCAAATATATCTGCTTTACACTTTGTCATTTGTATTTGTGACTACTGATGTCATTGTGACCTCTGATGTTGCTGTGAAGAAGGAAAATGTTTTTTTAATGTAGTTATTTCTTTGACAAATGAATCCAAAGGGGAAAGTTACATTAGTATTGTACTAGATAGCTACACTGAAACTTTATGAAAAATATGTCTATATATTTGTTTTACACTTTGTCCAAGACACCCCAGCATTCGCAGTATGTCCTTGGCAATTGCACTCATGCATTCACACAGGCACTACCAATGTAATCATACAATCACCAGGCCTGGATGTCGTTTTGTTGCTATGCGGAACCCTGCGAAGTGACAAAAAAACTCTGTGAAGTGAGTGCATTATGAACTGCTGTTCATGCTGGTTTTTCTGCTGCTCGGGAAGAAATTGTACCGGAGCTGCAGCTCGTGCTCACAAACTTATCGTTCACAAGTGCGGACAGGGAAAAAACTCAGCTGCACTACGCGGAGTGGAGTTGTTTGCACACCGCAAGCTCTGTGGAGCACTGAGTGCAGAAAACTCCGCAAACTCCTCGAATGGAGTGGAGTTCACCACCCAGGCCTAACAATCACCCAGGCACAACTCATGCACTTACGTAATTACCCAGATATTACACACTCAATCACAGACCCATACTGCCACTCACACACCCAGTCACCAACCTATACAGCCACTCCATAGTCATAGTCATAGTTTATTGTATCTGATTAAATACAATCTTTACAAATTTGCCAAAAAATTAAAAAATATATCTTTACATTCACGATTAAAACCAGACAACATTAATGAGATCCCGTTGCAGGTGCTTAACTATCTGCATATTATATTATGAATGCATTATAGAGATATTAACTGAATACATCTTTTTCATTGCTAGAACCATGATAGTGCTTTAGACCTTACGATCAGTATTTTAAAAACAACAAGCTGGATAATTAGAAGCCCTGATTAAAATACCAGGTTCCTGGCAAAATATACAGCCACTCACACACCGACTCCCAAAGTTTACAGGTTATATTTAGGAAATAAAATTAAAAATACATTTGAAGTTCACTGAAAAAACCAAAGGTTACAAGGACATTATAGTTAGGAATTAGCATTTAAAAAAAAACCCTAAGAAATTCACTGAAAAAAAGCAAAGGTTACAGTGATGTTATAGTTAGGAAATATAATTAAAAACCTCCGAAATTCACTGAAAAAAACTAAAGTTACAGAGAGGTTAAAGTTAGGCTCAAGTTTCATTTGTACAAAACCAGTGAATTTCAGCAGTTATAGTCACCTGAGTTAACACTGGCTTCCCCGCTATGCACTGCTTATGAACTCACATATTACATCACTCATGACATGGTCAGTGACATCACTGATGACATCTCAAATAACATCACTGATGACAAAAGAGTATGAGCAAACAAACAATGGATTTAACCCAGATCTCTTGACGGGGGTACATTTTTTGATTTGTTCTGCATTCCGTCCATCATTTGTGTGTCTTTTGCTTTCTTGCCCTAAGTGTGCTGGGTATGCCAAGATGTGGGTCCCGGGCTCACTGTGCCACTGGATTCAAGCTAGCCTGGATGATGAGGGGCGAAGCCCTGAAGCCTGGACTAGGATGCTTGTTTCCAGTCCAGGGAGGACCTGGCTTGGCTGTTTAGACTGGACTGTTCCCATGAGGAACAGGGTCAGGACTGATTTGCATATGGCTGGGTCTAAACTGGGGTGACATGGTGAGCAAAAGAATGATGGATTTAGCCTTGTTATTTTGACTAGGGTTGAAAATTTTGATTTGTTCTGCATTCCGTTCATCATTTGTGTGTCTTTTGCTTTCTCGCCCTAAGTGTCCTGGTATGCCCAGATTTGGGTCTCGGGCTCACTGTTCCACTGTATTCAATCTAGCCTGGCTTGGCAATTGGGGCTGGACTGTTTTCATGAGGAACAGTGTTAAAACCGATTTGCATGTGGCTGGTTCTAAACTGGGGTGGCATGGTGTACAAGAGAATGAAGGACTAAGGGTGAATGTTTTGATCTGTTCTGCATTACGTCCATCGTTTGTGTGTCTTTTGCTGCATAAGATCCTCGCAGGCTGTAGCAGTGACCGTCAGAAGACAAATAAACAACCCCTCTCATGAATCCTCCTTGGATGATATTTCAATGTGCAAGAGTTTCCGTTGGACAGGCAGTGTGCTTACCCAAGGAATAAAAGACACAATAATCACAAGTTCCTCTTGAAATTTAGCACACAGTGTAGACAGAGTATCATGGGAAGGGAAATACAGTGCTTAGTTTAAGATTCCATTTCCTGATTTGCGTAAACAAATGTTTGCACCATTCTGCTGTGAAAATCAGAACAATAATATATTAAAAGAGGAAAAGCATACATATCTAATAGTGTGCCATGGTTTCAGTTCACAATTTATTTAAATCAGTAGAAAGCCAATTCTTGCTTGCTGTGCATGTATTTATTCCACTGTTCACATTTATAAAAACTGGACACAGAAGAAATCATTTACAGCAGCCAACTAGAAATTACCGGAGGAAACAGTCTTGCACAATGCAAACCTCTGAAATACACTGACAAGTGCTCACAACATTTCAAGAACAAAACACAGTATCTTCTCAGGAAAATGGGCCACAACATCTTCCTATTTGCCACACCCTTCTCTTAATTAGAGACCCAATCAGCAACTCATGCACCCACTCACAGGCCTACTTAGACGCACACACACAGTCTGACAGACCCAATCAGAGACAGATTCACTCAGAGACTCATGCACTCACGCACAGACACACTCAGACACTCATGTACCCACTCATTGACCCACTGAAAGACTCATGCACTTACTCACAGACCTACCCAGACTCTCACACACACACTCACAGACCTACTTAGACACTCACACATGCACTCAAACTCACATACCCACTCACAGACCCACTCAGATACTCTTGCACTCACTCTTAGACCCACTCAGAGACTCACGCACTAACTCACAGACCTGCTCAGAGACTCATGCACTCACTCACAGACCAACACAGGGACTCATTGTCAAAGTTTAGTGGTTACAGTTAGGAAATAACATTTAAACAACTTTATAAATTCACTTAAAAAAACAAAGGTTACACGGAGGTTATAGTGAGGAAACAGAATTTTTTAAAACTTAGAAATTCACAGAAATAACAATGGTTACAGGGAGGTCATGGTTAGGTTCAGATTTCACTCATAAAAAATGGTGAAATTCAGGAGTTATAGTTACATGAGACAACTATTACTTATGGCCCCGCAATTCACTGCTTATGACCTCACATATCAGTCAAATGGTATCACTGATGACATCATCCACAGAAACACTCACACCCCTTTCCTGACTCTCATAAACCCACTCACACACCCAGACAATCATCACATACCCATTCACTGACTCACAGACCCACCCACTCATCCACAGAGCCACTCACACATCCACTCACTCAAACAGCCACTCACACAACCACTCACTCACCCATACAACTACTCATGCACCCACTCACTCACCAATACAGCCAATCACACATCTAGCAATACAGATAGACACTTGCACACCCACTTATACACCCTTACAACAACTCACACACCCACACAATCACCAATACAGAAACTTCCACAGCGTGAAATGTGAGCTTATCTATAAAATCCCTGCTACTACATATAGTGTGCTAATACTCCTCACTTGGTGCAATTGACAAAATTCAGCTTGCCAGAGCCATTTTGTATAACTGAGTTTCCTTGAGTTTGAATAACTCAGCCTACAGCACAGGAATCCTTATTATGTGGCAGTTCAGGCACTTACTACAACATTCTCGCTCCAACATCCACCCTAGTGCTGAACTCTCAACAGATACTGCCATATGTGAGGGTAGAGCTCATGAGATAAATATATACATTTTTTCCTGAAAAAACAAAGGTTACTGAGACTGTATATTTAGACTCACATTTCACTCATACACAACCATCATCCAGTGAGTGTGAGTGTTTCCTAAATGTTTATAAGTGTTAAACATATATACAATGGTACTGCAAAAGTTAAAACAGTATACTTTTTGTACTACCAATGAGTGATACTAGTTGTAACACATATTCTGTGAGTGGCTGTGTGACTGTGTGTATCTGTTTGTGAGTGGGTGTCTGAGTACCTGTATTGATATGTGAGTGGCTGTATGTATAGGTGTATAAGTAGGTGTGTGAGTAGCTGTGTGGGTGAGTGAGTAGATGTGTGAGTTACTGTATTGGTGAGTGAGTGGGTATGTCAGTGGCTGTGTGGGTGAGTGTATGCTGTCTAAGTGGCTGTATGGGTGAGTGAGTGGATATTTGAGTGCCTGCTGGGTTAAATGACTTGGTGTGTCAGTGGCTGTATTGTAGAATTAGTGCCTGTGTGAATGAATGTGTGGGTGAGTAAGTGGATGTGTGAGTGCTTATAAGGATTTGTGAATGGGTAGGTAAGTGGTTGTTTGAGTATGTATATTGGTGAGTAAGTCGCTGTTTTAAGCAGTCATTTCACTTGCTTGGGGAGTGTGACAAGACTTGACTGGCATTCACCAGCAGCTGGGCAACCCTCATGAGCCAAGGGGAGTATATTCTATGGTTTTGCTCCTAGGGCGGTTACTGATCTGCCACCCTTAGTTTTATATCTGAACAAAGTGGGTTTTAAAAGATTGGCTGATGAGGATCTAAGAGAGCATGTGCTGACATAGAATGTAAATCTAGATGTTAAGTATTGAGGTCCTGAGGCCCTGAAAGCTCTAAAAGTGATGATGAGTATCTTGAATAGTACTCTTTTATGGATAGGCAGCCAATGCAATAGTTTTAAGGATGCGGAAGCTGAGGAGCGGCATGGCAGTTTCAGCACCAGGTGGGCTGCTGCATGTTGAACGGTCTGGATCTTCTTGAATATTATCTTGTTTGCACCTGCATAAAGGCTATTGCAATAGTCTAATCTGGAAGTGATTAGGGCTGCTGTAGCAGTTTTCCTTGCTGTAAATGGGAGAAGATCGAAAAACGTCTTCAGAGATTTAATCAGCTAAAAACATTTTCCAGCCACTGATAATGCTTGTGGACGGAAAGGTCAGGTTGAGTCAAATTTTACCCCAAGATTGTTAACTACCTCCACGGTGTTGGGTAGAGGGGGGTATTTGGAGGCCACCGGCAACTGGGGGTGAAATTATTAGCTTTTCCTAATAGCATGATTCATCTTTTGTGTATTTCACTTCAACTGGTTCCACTTCATCCAACGTATAACTGCTGTGAGACAATGTTGCAGGCCCGGGAGAAGTGACAAAAAACTCAGCGGAGTTCTGCAAGTGGCGTAGTGCAGTGCAAACTGTAGATTTGCACTGATTATCCTGCTGCTCGGGTAGAAATTCTACCAGAGCGGCAGCTCATGTTTGCCAACTTACTGTTCGCGAGTGGGAAAAAAACTCTGCTGCACTACGCAGAGAAGAGTTTTCTGCACTACATGAGCTCGGCGGAACTTGGCAAACTCCGCGAACGGGGCGGAGTTCACCGCCCAGGCCTAGTTGGAATTTCTCTTCCGCATTGCCATGATGTTTGTCTAGGTTTAAAATTAGCTGAGGATCATCAGAATTTGAGGTGGTCTCGATGTTGAGTGATGCTATCAATTCTATGAGAGGTGCCATGTAGACGTTAAACGACACTGGACTTAACATAGAACCCTGCGGTATACCTGTACGCAGGGGTTTGATGGCTGACTGATAGTGACCAAGCATGATTATTTGATGACGGTCTGTCAAGAAGGATTAAAGTCAGTCCAGAGCAAAATGGGAAATGCTGCATGTTTAAAGAGGATGTAACAAGATCTAATGAGAAATCATGTTGAAAGCCGCTGACAAATCTAACAGAATTAGTACTGCATTTTTTTCTTCATCAAGAGTGAATTTAAGGGTCTCTGGAGTGTGTAGGAGTGCCGATTCTGTAGAGTGTAGTTGGAGACAACATGTTAGAGGCTTCAAAGTAAGTCATTAATTGACTGTTGACCAACTTTTCAGTAATTTTACTGAGACAAGGTAATAGGGAGATGGGATGGAGGTTAGAAAGAGTGGTGGGGTCCGATTGTTGGTTTTTCTGAAGGGGGCTTAACTGCCGCGATTTTCAAATCAGGGGATACGTCTGCAAGTAAAAGTGATGAATTAATTATACTATCACTGAGTGTGGTTGCAGTGTCAATGATGGTGTGAAGTATCTTCAGGGGGCAGGGATCAAAAGGAGATCCTGACTTGTTAGAGAGGGTGGCTTGACGGGAATGTTCCATGTCAATCATCTGAAATGAAAATAAATAGTGAACCTTGTTCTGGAGTTCAGAAGCTAGTGCTGTGTTGAGAGAAGGTATTCCCTTAACCCCTTCGCTGCTTGGCCTTTCCCCCCCCACCCCGTGCTAAGCCTTTTTTGGGCTATTTGGGGTTGTGCGCACTTAGGCCCCTGTAACTTTTTGACCACATTAGGTATCCACGCCAAATTTGTATCCTTTTCTTCCAACATCATGGGGATTCTAAATGTACCCAGGGTTTGTAGATTCCCCTTGAGGGTTGCCAGAAATTAGCCAAAATACAGAAAAAGTTTTTGTGAAAAATTGGAAAAACGGGCTGCAAATGAAAGCATCTGTTTTTTTCTCTGCAAATGGTATCAAGAAAGGGTTTGTGGGGCTGAAATCACCATTTTCCCAGCTTTTAGAGAATGACAGAATTTTGTCAGAAATCCAACATATTTTACACAGTTTTGGCATTTTTCTGGGACATAGCCGATTTTTGCTATTTTTTGTGCTTTCAACCTCCTTCCAGTTAATGGTAGAAATGAGTGTGAAAGAAATATTGGATCCTGGAACGCTATACATTTTAGAAAAGTAGACACAATTCTGAATTCAGCAAGGGGTTATTTGTGTAGATCCATCAAGGTTTCTTTATAGAAATTAACAGTTAAATATAGGAAAAATTAAAATTAGTTGAAAAAAACAGCCTTTTGTGTCAACGTTTTCACCTGTAACTTCTTCTAATTATGACAGCTCTTTGAAAGCAATACACCCTTACATCCGCTGGACCTTCCTGGTTGTGGTGGTATATAGGACTTGTAGGTTCACCAAGAACCCAACTAAACCAGAGTAAAAAACTGAGCAGAAATTTGTAATGGTTTTTTATTATGTTTCGGGTATATGGCAATTATTGTGGGAAAATGTATACATGGAAAAATCGGTATGAAAGACACCTATGTATTTCTGAAATGGGAACAAATTATAGAGTTTAGAAACAGTACATATTTGCACATTTTCGAGAATTATAGGTCATTTTTGAAAATGACTTTTTTTACACAATGTCTTTCATTTGGAAGGGAGAAATGCATCAAAAATCAATAGGTAATAACAGTTGCTTTACAAATCTGAACTACTCTAAGTCTCCCGATAAAAATGGTACCCCACTTGTGTGGGTAGGCATAGTGTCCACGATAGGAAATGGCTCAAAACCCAACGTGAACACACCACATTTTCGCAATGAAAATGTACACTTTTTTTGCGAAGTGTCTAGCTGTAGTTTTTAAACTCTAGCTCTGCCGGCACCTTGGGAAACCTACCAAACCTATACATTTTTGAAAACTAGACTCCCAGGGGAATCCAGGATGTGGTCACTTGACTGCCTCCCATCAGGAGAGAATCCCTTGCAAACCTAAAAAATTGACAAAAAAAACACATTTTCCCCACATTTCTCTGGTGGAAAGGTCTGGAATCTGCGTTGATCCACATATTTCCATCCACCCGCGTTCCCCAAAGTCTTTCTAGAAAAATGGTATCTCACTTGTGTGGGTCGGCCTAGTGTCCGTGACAGGAAACGGCAAAAAACGCAACGTGGTCACACCTCAGTTTCGCAGGGAAACATGACCCTTTTTTGGCAAAGTGCCTAGCTGTAGTTTTTGAACCTTAGCTCTGCCGGCACCTAGTGAAACCTAGCAAACCTATACATTTTAGAAAACTAGACACCCAGGGAAATCCTGGATGGGGTGACTTGACTGTCTCCCACCAGGGTCTGTTACCCAGAATCCCTTGCAAACCTAAAAAATTGTCAAAACTAAACACATTTTCCCCACATTTCTGTGGTGGAAAGTTCTGGAATCTGCGTGGATCCACAGATTTCCACCCACCCCGCGTTCCCCAAAGTCTTACAAGAAAAATGGTACCTCATTTGTGCGGGTCGGCCTAGTGCCCGCGACAGGAAACTGCGCAAAACGCAACGGGGTCACACCTCAATTTTGCAGTGAAAAATGACAATTTTTTGGCAAAGAGCCTAGCTGTAGTTTGTACACCGTAGCTCTGCCGGCACCTAGGGAAACCTAGCAAACCTATACATTTTTGAAAACTAGACACTCAGGGGAATCCAGGATGGGGTGACTTGAATGCCTCCCACCAGGGTCTGTTACCAAGAATCCCTTGTAAACCTAAAAAATTGTCAAAAAAACCCACATTTTCCCCACATTTCTGTGGTGGAAAGTTCTGGAATCTGCGTGGATCCACAACTTTCCACACACCCCGCGTTCCCCAAAGTCCTACGAAAAAAATGGCACTTCACTTGTGCGGGTCGGCCTCGTGCCCGCGACAGGAAACGGCGCAAAACGCAACGAGGTCACACTTCAATTTTGCAGTGAAAAATGAACCTTTTTTGGCAAAGTGCCTAGCTGTAGTTTTTGAACCCTAGCTCTGCCGGCACCTTGGGAAACCTAGCAAACCTATACAGTTTTGAAAACTAGACACTCAGGGGAATCCAGGATGGGGTGACTTGACTGCCTCCCACCAGGGTCTGTTACCCAGAATCCCTTGCAAACCTAAAGAATTGTGAAAAAAACACATTTTCTGCACATTTCTGTGGTGGAAAGTTCTGGAATCTGCGTGGATCCACAAATTTCCATAACTCCCTGGATGCCGCTGGGTGTCTAGTTTTCAGAAATGTGTGGGTTTGGTAGGTTTCCCTAGATGGCCGCCGAGAACGGGGCCAAAAACCCAGGTGACCCCCCTTGCAAAACCAGGTGTTTTTGAGGTAGGCAATTTTGATGTCACTTCACTACGTTTTGGGCCCTTGCTTGTCGCGGGTACTTGGGCCTCCCACACAAGTGAGGCACCATTTTTATCGGGAGATCTGGGGGAACGCTGGGTGGTGGGAAACTTGTGTGAGCCCGGTGATGCCACAACTTTCCCATACAAAAATGAGTGGAAAAAGTGATTTTTGCAGCTAAAATTGAGGTTTGCAGGGGATTCAGGGTAAGGAAACGTTGGGGGATCCACGCAAGCCATACCTCCCGTGAAGCCGCCGGGTGTCTAGTTTTCAGAAATGTGTGGGTTTGGTAGGTTTCTCTAGATGGCCGCCGAGTACGGGGACCAAAACCCAGGTGACCCCCCTTGCAAAACCAGGTTGGTTTGTGATAGGTAATTTTGATGTCACATCAATAGGTTTTGGGCCCTTCCCTGCCATGGGTACTTGGCCCACCCATAAAAGTGAGGTACCATTTCTATTGGGATACTTGGAGAAATGCACCGGGGTTGGAAATTTGTTGTTACTTTCCGCCGCGTGACAATTTGGGCAAAATAATGCAAGGAAAATGTCACAGTCACATTTTGAGGTTTGCAGGACATTGTGGGTAAGATAACTTGTTGGGATCCACAAGAGAGACCTCACCATGCACTCCCATGGGTGTTTAGTTTACGACAAAAACTACAGTTGTTAGGTTATTCTTAAATGAAATGTACAGCTTGACAGAGAGACAAAACAGACAAAGATTACTGCACAGCCATCTATTCCTCAAGCACACACACATACTGGTTGGATTTGGCACGAGGGTGAGTGATGGTTTAGTATATAAAATTTTATTAACAAGAGGTTTCACAAAAATGTAATGTACTGTCAATAATTGAAAGGACAAAAAACTGAACCAATGACTCGCAGCTCGTGAGCTGTAAAGCCATGTCAAGACACCAACCGCTTTACAGGCCATTTACACACCTTTCATACATGATACACACAAAACTGTTCACACCACCAGGCACAAAACCAACACATTACAACATTCACAAAAAGGGACAAGGTACACCCTGTTTGACAAAAACAGAATCGAATTTTTTTTCTACACAACCATCTATTCCTGAAGCACTCATACATACTGGTTGGATTTGGCACGAGGGTGAGCGATCGTTCAGTATATATACTTGGATTAACCAGAGATTTCACAAAAAAGAAATGCGCTGTTAATAATTAAAGTAGGAGAAACTGAACAATTGACTCACAGCTCGTGAGCTGTAAAGCCACGACAAGGCACCCACCTCTTTACAGGCCATTCATGCACCTTTCATACGTGTGACACATACAAAACCATTCACACCGCCAGCCGCTGGCCCAGCACATTACAACACTCACACCAGCAGACAGCGCCATTCAAGGGCCCATCACTTTCACACGCTCACATTCTTGATACAGCAACCACACCAGCCCACGGATTGCGTGGAGTGCCGTTTAGCTAGCAGTGTGTGTAGTGACCAGCAGCTAGTCACTACTCCCACACCGCCAGCCAAGTGCCAGCCCACTTACCACCAGCCAAGCACCAGTCCACGTACACCACCAGCTAAGCACCAGTCCACGCACACCGCCAGCCAAGCGCCAGTCCATGCACACCACCAGCCAAGTGCCTGTCCACGCACACCGCCAGCCAAGCACCAGTCCACACACACCACCAGCCAAGCGCCAATCCACACACACTGCCAGCCAAGCGCCAGTCCACGCACACCGCCAGCCAAGCGCCAATCCACACACACCTCTAGCCAAGCACCAGTCCATGCACACTGCCAACCAAGCGCCAATCAACTCAACGCTAGCCAAGTGCCAGTCCACACACACCACCAGCCAAGCGCCAGTCCACACACACCGCCAGCCAAGTGCCAGTCCACGCACACCGCCAGCCAACCACCAGTCCACGTACACCGTCATAATTTTTTTTCAAACAAGAAAGAAAACACAAACCAATTGCAACTAGATACCAAACTATAACTACAAAATCAACAGCAGAAACTAAAGACATCATTCTATTGCCAAACGTGAAACTGAACAACTATTTCAAACCATGCAGACCAGGCAGTACACTATTAGACTCACGGTTGCTCCCAAAAACTCTGTTTAGTGTGATACAAACTGAAACATGAGGGCACACACTGCCTAGGATTAGAAGGACAATCGGCACAGTGCATATGACTCTCCTTCCGCATACCTCTTCGCAAGCAGACTCTAAATCTCTTACAGAGATTGATTTTTTGGGCGTGGGAGGAATTAAATCTGGAAAGTGGCGATCTTTCAATCTAACTCAATAATGGGGGTGGGGATGCACACCATTTCTTTCCTTCTTCTCAAATTTAATCCTTGTTCTCCTGATGTTGCGTGCAGACTGGTAGGGTGCCAGCCCATAAGACACCGTGCAAGAACAGTTACATGGGAAGGGGCCTAACTTAAGCCCCAAACCAGACGCACTGCTGGATTGCGCCACTTTGGCATTCATTACTCATATTCTTTTTCCAATTTATGTGTAGTCATCCAACTCCTTCTGAACCATTCAACTAGATATTATGTGATCCTCCACACGTGGAATCTTTGCAATTTACCAAGCTTCTGATGTCCAAAATGTGCCCATCCGGACCTCTTTAAGTGAACACGACTGAGGCAATGGTTCAT
This sequence comes from Triturus cristatus, assembly GCF_964204655.1. Taxonomy (NCBI): domain Eukaryota; kingdom Metazoa; phylum Chordata; class Amphibia; order Caudata; family Salamandridae; genus Triturus; species Triturus cristatus. The sequence continues at coordinate 910,423,753 of NC_140582.1, read as the reverse complement.
AAAAAGCAGTGTTTTATTCAGAAAATACCCAATGCATTTCGGGCTTCAAGCGCCCTTCGTCGGGGGTCACTATAAATAACAATAAAACAGCAATCAGTTTTGGTTTCTTGTTTAAACATATTACACAAAATTAGTATATAATATGTCAAAATTGCACCATGCATGACATGTAGCTAATATATCCCTTCATTAAAACATAACGTGAATAATACTGTGAATAATCACCCTCCTTCCACCAAACAGACCTATATTACCCTTGACGTTACCTATTATCATACCATGCTCTCCTGTCCCCTATTAATCACAATCTTATCTCTATTCCAACAACGTCCTTCCCACAAATAGTTAAACAAAACAGATGTCACGTTACCCCTCGCTCACAACAATGTACTCGCCTGGCCTGTTTATAGCATTCCTAACACCTTTTAGTACAATCGCCATCCGGGTGCTATTCGTACTCCCTCCTCCCTCTGTTCTATCTAAGTACAAAACTGTTCCATTATGAACTCTGTTTCACCCACCCGTTAACGCCACGAAAGTGCCTACTAATATGCAACAAAGACTTCCCATAGTTATGTTCGCTCGTTATTCATTGCAAACACCCACAAGTCTTTAAACTAACACCTAGTTGCTGCAAACACATATATTCACGTACCTGCCATAAGCATTTAAGATCAACCGTCCGTGTCATCGTTGTAGCAAGAAATGATTCGCTGCATTTCACCTCCCCTATTTAACCAAATGATCCCGCCCTGCTCTATCCCAATTGGTCCATTCATACATTGTTTTCCCGCCGTAGGTGATATTCACATGTAAAAACTCCATATCCCATCATGCAATTTAATGTGTTTAAGAAGAGCTCGAGCTCCCCATTCATGGCTGTGTAAACAAGTATTGTCGACAACAAAAAACATTTATCATTATTTACGACATAAATAATTAAAAGTCAATGCGCACAAAAGTTCAACACCAACTTTAAAGAACCAGGTCTTTCACCAAACGTGTGGATGCTGTTACGGATACAACTATTTAACTGTTTATCGAGCGGGTGCTATCCCCTACGGGCAATCAGTGAAACTCAATTATGGGGGTGGGGATGCACACCATTTCTTTCCTTCTTCTCAAATTTAATCCTTGTTCTCCTGATGTTGCGTGCAGACTGGTAGGGTGCCAGCCCATAAGACACCGTGCAAGAACAGTTACATGGGAAGGGGCCTAACTTAAGCCCCAAACCAGACGCACTGCTGGATTGCGCCACTTTGGCATTCATTACTCATATTCTTTTTCCAATTTATGTGTAGTCATCCAACTCCTTCTGAACCATTCAACTAGATATTATGTGATCCTCCACACGTGGAATCTTTGCAATTTACCAAGCTTCTGATGTCCAAAATGTGCCCATCCGGACCTCTTTAAGTGAACACGACTGAGGCAATGGTTCATAAAAAGCAGTGTTTTATTCAGAAAATACCCAATGCATTTCGGGCTTCAAGCGCCCTTCGTCGGGGGTCACTATAAATAACAATAAAACAGCAATCAGTTTTGGTTTCTTGTTTAAACATATTACACAAAATTAGTATATAATATGTCAAAATTGCACCATGCATGACATGTAGCTAATATATCCCTTCATTAAAACATAACGTGAATAATACTGTGAATAATCACCCTCCTTCCACCAAACAGACCTATATTACCCTTGACGTTACCTATTATCATACCATGCTCTCCTGTCCCCTATTAATCACCATCTTATCTCTATTCCAACAACGTCCTTCCCACAAATAGTTAAACAAAACAGATGTCACGTTACCCCTCGCTCACAACAATGTACTCGCCTGGCCTGTTTATAGCATTCCTAACACCTTTTAGTACAATCGCCATCCGGGTGCTATTCATACTCCCTCCTCCCTCTGTTCTATCTAAGTACAAAACTGTTCGATTATGAACTCTGTTTCACCCACCCGTTAACGCCACGGAAGTGCCTACTAATATGCAACAAAGACTTCCCATAGTTATGTTCGCTCGTTATTCATTGCAAACACCCACAAGTCTTTAAACTAACACCTAGTTGCTGCAAACACATATATTCACGTACCTGCCATAAGCATTTAAGATCAACCGTCCGTGTCATCGTTGTAGCAAGAAATGATTCGCTGCATTTCACCTCCCCTATTTAACCAAATGATCCCGCCCTGCTCTATCCCAATTGGTCCATTCATACATTGTTTTCCCGCCGTAGGTGATATTCACATGTAAAAACTCCATATCCCATCATGCAATTTAATGTGTTTAAGAAGAGCTCGAGCTCCCCATTCATGGCTGTGTAAACAAGTATTGTCGACAACAAAAAACATTTATCATTATTTACGACATAAATAATTAAAAGTCAATGCGCACAAAAGTTCAACACCAACTTTAAAGAACCAGGTCTTTCACCAAACGTGTGGATGCTGTTACGGATACAACTATTTAACTGTTTATCGAGCGGGTGCTATCCCCTACGGGCAATCAGTGAAACTCAATAATGGGGGTGGGGATGCACACCATTTCTTTCCTTCTTCTCAAATTTAATCCTTGTTCTCCTGATGTTGCGTGCAGACTGGTAGGGTGCCAGCCCATAAGACACCGTGCAAGAACAGTTACATGGGAAGGGGCCTAACTTAAGCCCCAAACCAGACGCACTGCTGGATTGCGCCACTTTGGCATTCATTACTCATATTCTTTTTCCAATTTATGTGTAGTCATCCAACTCCTTCTGAACCATTCAACTAGATATTATGTGATCCTCCACACGTGGAATCTTTGCAATTTACCAAGCTTCTGATGTCCAAAATGTGCCCATCCGGACCTCTTTAAGTGAACACGACTGAGGCAATGGTTCATAAAAAGCAGTGTTTTATTCAGAAAAGCCCGAAATGCATTGGGTATTTTCTGAATAAAACACTGCTTTTTATGAACCATTGCCTCAGTCGTGTTCACTTAAAGAGGTCCGGATGGGCACATTTTGGACATCAGAAGCTTGGTAAATTGCAAAGATTCCACGTGTGGAGGATCACATAATATCTAGTAGAATGGTTCAGAAGGAGTTGGATGACTACACATAAATTGGAAAAAGAATATGAGTAATGAATGCCAAAGTGGCGCAATCCAGCAGTGCGTCTGGTTTGGGGCTTAAGTTAGGCCCCTTCCCATGTAACTGTTCTTGCACGGTGTCTTATGGGCTGGCACCCTACCAGTCTGCACGCAACATCAGGAGAACAAGGATTAAATTTGAGAAGAAGGAAAGAAATGGTGTGCATCCCCACCCCCATTATTGAGTTTCACTGATTGCCCGTAGGGGATAGCACCCGCTCGATAAACAGTTAAATAGTTGTATCCGTAACAGCATCCACACGTTTGGTGAAAGACCTGGTTCTTTAAAGTTGGTGTTGAACTTTTGTGCGCATTGACTTTTAATTATTTATGTCGTAAATAATGATAAATGTTTTTTGTTGTCGACAATACTTGTTTACACAGCCATGAATGGGGAGCTCGAGCTCTTCTTAAACACATTAAATTGCATGATGGGATATGGAGTTTTTACATGTGAATATCACCTACGGCAGGAAAACAATGTATGAATGGACCAATTGGGATAGAGCAGGGCGGGATCATTTGGTTAAATAGGGGAGGTGAAATGCAGCGAATCATTTCTTGCTACAACGATGACACGGACGGTTGATCTTAAATGCTTATGGCAGGTACGTGAATATATGTGTTTGCAGCAACTAGGTGTTAGTTTAAAGACTTGTGGGTGTTTGCAATGAATAACGAGCGAACATAACTATGGGAAGTCTTTGTTGCATATTAGTAGGCACTTCCGTGGCGTTAACGGGTGGGTGAAACAGAGTTCATAATCGAACAGTTTTGTACTTAGATAGAACAGAGGGAGGAGGGAGTACGAATAGCACCCGGATGGCGATTGTACTAAAAGGTGTTAGGAATGCTATAAACAGGCCAGGCGAGTACATTGTTGTGAGCGAGGGGTAACGTGACATCTGTTTTGTTTAACTATTTGTGGGAAGGACGTTGTTGGAATAGAGATAAGATGGTGATTAATAGGGGACAGGAGAGCATGGTATGATAATAGGTAACGTCAAGGGTAATATAGGTCTGTTTGGTGGAAGGAGGGTGATTATTCACAGTATTATTCACGTTATGTTTTAATGAAGGGATATATTAGCTACATGTCATGCATGGTGCAATTTTGACATATTATATACTAATTTTGTGTAATATGTTTAAACAAGAAACCAAAACTGATTGCTGTTTTATTGTTATTTATAGTGACCCCCGACGAAGGGCGCTTGAAGCCCGAAATGCATTGGGTATTTTCTGAATAAAACACTGCTTTTTATGAACCATTGCCTCAGTCGTGTTCACTTAAAGAGGTCCGGATGGGCACATTTTGGACATCAGAAGCTTGGTAAATTGCAAAGATTCCACGTGTGGAGGATCACATAATATCTAGTTGAATGGTTCAGAAGGAGTTGGATGACTACACATAAATTGGAAAAAGAATATGAGTAATGAATGCCAAAGTGGCGCAATCCAGCAGTGCGTCTGGTTTGGGGCTTAAGTTAGGCCCCTTCCCATGTAACTGATCTTTCAATCTAGCCACATCCTCCACCACTCCAACTCTAGGAACACTTGCCTGTTCCACAACAACAAGGCTTCCTATCACAGACTTCTGAAATTGAACAAAAGTCAACTTTGACTCAGAAGAACACTCCCTGTCCACAACAAAAGCATTGAAAGTTGCTAAATTGAAGCGATGGATGGCCAACGTTTTGTACCAAATGTACGCCTTACGAATAGCAGTGTAAGGCTCCAACCTCTGATCTACTCTACCAATACCACCCATGTGCTTATTGTAGTCTAAAAGGCACACCAGTTTGAGTACTTCAGCAAACTGACCCCAAACAGCCACAGTGAAGTACTCTCATCATGGATGGTAGTCAGCATGTACACATCCCTCCTGTCCACAAATTTCACAGCAAGTAGTTCATCTCTACACAAGGAACTGCACTGCCCCCTCTGAAGTTTTTTGGAAACAAGCTCTTTTGGATAACCTTTACGGTTAGAGCAGATTGTGCCACAAGCAAAAGTGTCCACTTTGAACAATTCCTTAAACAATTGCACAGCAGTGTAGAAGTTATCAAGGTACAAATGGTGGCCTCTGTTAAACAGTCCTCTAACAAGATCCCACACAATTGTTTCTGAAACTCCAAAAGTGGACGGACAACCAGGGGGGTCAATGGTGGAATCCCTACCAGTGTACACACGGAAATTAAAAACATATCCTGTCCTACTCTCAGACAACATATACAGCTTAATTCCATAACGTGCCCTCTTGCTAGAGATGTACTGCCTAAAAACCAAACAGCCCTTGACCAGAACTAAAGACTCATCAATAGATATTTCTTTCCCTGGTGTATAGCTCTCTGAAAATCGATCTAAAAAGTGATCAAGAACAGGCCGAATCTTAAAAAGATGGTCACAGTCAGAGTGATCTCGTGCCAACGCCAAAGTATTATCAACAAAATGCAGCATCCGAAGCAAAAGTAAATACCGATCACGGGTCATAATCGGAGGAAATATGCCCGTTGCCATCAAGGGACTGGTAGACCAATATGAAGCCATGGACGGCTTCCTTATCAAGCCCATCATAAAAGTCAAACCCAAAAACCTCTTCATCTCATCCAGATTTGTGGGAGTCCACCGGGTAGCTCTAGAGTGGAGCTTAAGTGTGGCACTGTGGTCCCTCAAAAACTGTTCAGCATACAAATTAGTCTGCTCAACAATCTCAGCCAAAAATACATCATCCATAAACAACTGAAAGAACTGGATAGGCAAAAATCATACGCAATCCACTCTACACCCTGCATCCACACTAAAGGCAGGCAACACACTTCCAGTAGGAAGCCTTGCAGCCTCAGGCTGCAATACCAATGTCTCTTGTTGCATCATTGGCACATCAGTGTCCCCCTCTAAAATAGGCACTTCTTCTGCACTGAGAGTACCTTCATCTGCACTGAGAGTATCTTCATCATCCGATGATTCCATGTGGAGAGAAAACTCATTGCCTGAATCTTACCCTCCCTCCTCTCCCTCAGAGGCACTGTCAGTCTCATAATCCTGCTCAGTGAAGATTCAAGCAGCATACCAACAACCTGCTGAGCATTCATTCTACGGCTAGCCACAATCCTTACTAATAAAGGTAACTTGTCAAACAAGTCAACAACAACAAACACTTTGAAAAATAAGTAATAGACAAAATGCGTCTATCAGAAAGACCAATATACTCCAAAATGATACCACTCACTTGCCAGAAGCAGCTAGACTCGCCACCACCTACTCTGCACAGACACAGTAAGGATCAACAATATCCCACTAAAAAAGAAAAAGAAAAGAAAATTACACATAAGACAATGCAAAACACATCGCAAAGAATTACATGCTCAAAACACTAACAAAATATGCTGCCATTACGAAACCACTTACAAAAAAATTCATTCATGCATGACAATAATACTCGTTTGGAGTAAATACAACAAAAAAAAAATTCTTACCAAAAAAAGTCAACTGCGCAAAACTGCAGAAGGAATAAAACATTTCAATCACATATACAAATAATGCACTAGTCCACAAACTAACCACCAGCCAAGCAAAAGGGGTAGGTGGGCCTAAAAGCATAAGGCCGATCTGCCCCCACAGGGAGCAGAAACAGCCCAAAAATTCACCCTCAAAGGGGGAGCAACCCTTGCCCAAGGGGTCACTCCCCAACACTAACATTTAAACAGACCTGGTGTCTACTGACTTCTGCCCCCCTAGGGGACAGATGGGCCTGAAAACATATGGCCAATTGGCCCCCAAAGGGGCATAAACAACCACAATAAATACCCCATAAAGGGGAGCGACCCTTGCCCAAGGGGCCGTTCCCAACAACAACAAAAACAATCCCTGGTGGCCTAGTGGGCATACAATAAAATACATTATTTTAATCTGCCCTTCCAAGGGGTCAGAAACAGCCAAAATAAATGTACCCAAGAGGGGAGCGACCCTTGCCGAAGGGGCCTCTCCCCAAACACATATTGCTCCCCCAAGGAGAGCGACCTAAAACAGATAGGGCACACCATTTTTTTTTAAATTACCCGGATCTGCGCCCACCCAAGGGGGACAGACCCAGCTACACAATTTTTCTCCCCAAAGGGGAGCGACCCTTGTGCAAGGGGCCACTCCCCAAAACAGATTGGGCATATAAAAAAATAAAATATAAACATACAGGCCCAGTGGGGCCACACACACCTTTTTTTTTAAATTACACGGATCTGTCCTGCCCCAAGGGGGGCAGACCCAACTTCAAAATGTTTCCCCCAAGGCGAGCGACCCTTGCCCAAGGGGCCGCTCCCCAAAACAGATTGGGCATGTACACAAAAAAACAAAAAAAACACACCTTTTTTTTTATTACAGGGATCTGCCCCCCCCCCCCCCAAGGAGGGCAGACCCAACTTCAAAATGTTCCCCCCAAGGGGGTCGACTCAAAACACACTTGTTTTTTTTAAATTACACGGATGTGCCGCCCCCCAAGGGGGGCAGACCCAACTTCAAAATATTACCCCAAGGGGAGCAACCCTTGCTCAAGGGGCCGCTCCCCGACACAAATTTGGCCAAACAACATCAAAACAAATGCATTCCTGCGGCACAATCGCGCCTGGGGCGCGATCGTGCAGCAGGAATGCATTTTTCAAAAGACATCGGAGGAAAGGAAAACCTTTTCCTTTCCTCCGATGCCTTTGAAAATAAACCCCCCAACCTCCACGAGGCAAAACTCACCTTTTACTTTCCCAACTCGCTGGAAGCAAATGGCTTCCAGCGCGTTGGGAAACTAAGGGAAACCTCCAATGACGTCCGCATGAGAGGCGCGCTGACGTCATTGCTTTACAAGTTTTATTCAAAAAGTCTGCTATTTGGTTACAGAGAGTCAGTGAGGGTGGGATATCTCGTTCAAGTGCTTTCGGACGTGTGAAAGATTTTACAATCTTCTAAAAAGATTTTGGTCATGGTCCACTGAGGCAAGTAAGTTGGTATAGTATGCTCTCTTATCTAATTTGAAGATGATTTGCTTTTAGGGCTTGTTTGAACTGGACAAGTTCTTCTAGTTTATAGTTTCTGCGCCATCAGCGTATGAGCTGTCTACATTGAAGATGTAGATCTATCAGTTTTTGGAGAGAAGATTTTAGCGCTGGGGTTTTCCCTTTTTGAGTTAACTGTGGGGGCCAGGGCGTTGCAGCGTGAGGACATCCATGAGTTAAAATATTGAATGTCCCTGGTGGGATCTCCTGTTAAGCTGGGTCTAAGGTGTAGTGCTTTGTTAATAAGGTCAGCGTTGGTTTGCATTTTACTCCATTTCCGGACTGTTTAGGGGGTGCCACTGGTACAATCCAGTGTAGTGTTAGTATACTTGTGTTTTTATCTCAAATGGAATAAACCAGTGATCAGTCCAAAGCATAGGGGCTGGGGTGTTGATTTTTATGGAACGGTGGTTAGAGCAGATCCCATCCACGGTATGTCCAGCGTTATGAGTGGGAAAATATACCAGCTCTTCTAGGCCGAGGGTGTCCAGGGTATCTAAGAAACTTTTAAACCCTGGTTCGCTCTTGTATTCTAGATGTATGTTAAAATCCCCAAGAAGGGTGAAATTGAAGTACCTGAAGGGAAAGAGGTGGATCCATCGACACAGAGGTATAAACCCAGAATTTCCGCCCCTTTTAGATCTATGATTTCAAAAGTGGAGCATTGGAGCGTATTGCAGTAAAGGATTCCAAGCCCACCTCCCTGTGATCCCGGCCTATCTACTCTGTGCAGGGTATATCCCTGAGGGAGAGCCTGAGCAGCATCCGGACCACACCCCTCTTGGAGCCACGTTTCTGTAACAAACAGAATATCAAGATTCCAATCTAGGATGAGATCATGAATGTTCTGAGTATGCTGAAATGGGGATCTGGCATTTATTAGTCCTGCTAGCAGAGATTTGGAGGGCCTTAGGACTTTCTTCAAATGTTCAGGTAGGGGTTAAGTGCAAGCTTGCATTTCCTACACGCAATAGGGTTGTTCCAGTTCTCAGGGTGTAAGTAATTGTTGTACTTATGTACATCATTATTAAAACTAAGTAAAATATATTATGTTAGTCGCATACCTGGAGTGAGTTGAGCAGCATAGCTGGCACTGGGGTTGTTATGCCCTGGATGGGCGCAGACGGGCTAGCTTTTGGCATGCCCGCTGTGCACATCCGATGTGCGTCTGCTGTGGAAGGCACATAATAAAGTGTAAGTGCCATCACCCACTAGACCGCAGCCAGGCAGGAAATGGACGCTTTCAGGTGAAGACTCGGAGTTCCACTCCCCCCGAACGAGGCTCTCAACCGGAGAGCGGAAGTGGGGAAAGTGCCAAATGCACGATGATGTGCCAAGAAAGGTTAGTGCAAATAAAGATTCATAGCAGTTTTACAAAAGTTTCTAGCTATGTCTAGAATAGTCTCTAACTGTTGTTTGCTTATCCCAATCTGGCCACAAAGACGGTAACAACAATAATACACAGTACAGCCACCCCCCCCGCCCTGATTCAAAACAATGTTAAAAATTTTAAAATATTTAAAAACACGTAGTAACAAGACAACAATTGGTAATTGGCAGTGTGGTACCTATCTATGTTCATTGTTTGAAGTGCTGGCAGTTAATTAGATTTGAGCCCGGAGAATGTCAGATCCTCAGAGGATCCGAGTCCCTATATATACAAATTTTAGGGGCATTTTCTGAAGAACGTGTGATAACTACCGCAAAGTAACTTAACGCAGCTCTTCACCTCGCAGTCTATCTCGGGAAAATAACGCCGCGTCAACGTGGTATTCCCCACACGGCAGTACCATGCGATAGTCTCACGATAACGCGTCACATAAATGAGTTAAAATCAACACGACGCCGCAAAAACGTGAAACACAAATGCGAAAATAGTAGGGATGACGCCAATTGCGATACAAAAAGCTGCGAAAACCAGCCACAGGCCTGCAATTCCCACGCGTCATGCGGGAAAATGCACTAGAAAACTAAAAAAAACAACATATAAACAAAAGCCAAACAACAGCGAAGCACAATGGAGGTAGCTGGAGCAAGTGCAGAGGACAACCAGAACTCCACAAGTCCCCCGGAGGACAAGCCTGGGACCTCGGGGTCAGGGAGGGGCAAGGACAAGAAGAGTAGGAAGAAGTGGTTCAGTCCACAGGAAAAAAGGATCCTGATAACGGAGGTGATAGAACACCATCAACTACTGTTCGTCACCTCCACTGTGTCACTGGAAACTAAAAATGGAATATGGCAGACCATTGTGGACAAGGTGAATGCAGTCGGAGTGCTGAAGAGGACAATGGAAGTGGTCAGGAGGCGCTGGAATGATGTGAAGTGCAAAACTAAGCAGAAACTCGCAAACAACCGGAAGGCAGCAATGCAGACTGGAGGTGGGAGTCCAGCGCCACAGGAGGAGCTGGACGAGATGGAGGAAATGGTGTCCACACTCATCAGTGGGGAGACAGTGACAGGAGTTAGAGGCCCGGACACTGCTCAACATGACCGGACACAACAGCAACAGGGTGAGTAACGACCAGAGACTGGGGAGACAGGGGGAGATGGGCACAATGGCACACATTCACAATTAAGCATAGCACATCTGCTGACAAACCATGCCCCCAGACCTCCAACTCACACCGAGAGACCAATGCACCCAAGTATGCAACATCTCTGCACTGTATAAGCACAGACGCCAGAGGCACACCACATGTAAAGGATAAGGGGCAGCTAAATCAAAGCTGCAGGGTCAACTCCCTCAAAATGCGGCACACACACATTACATGCAGAGAACATCAACATTGACAACGATGTGGTACAAACTGCAACACGTCCACAACAGAGGAGACAACTGGTGCCGCATGGGCATAGAAACTGGCCAATCACATTTGGCATTGCAGGGAAATGTGAGTTGACAATGTACAAGTACAAGCACACATCCGTGATGTTGTTGGAATGTCCACTGTCCCGCATCAAAAAGGCAGCTCCCCCCAAACAGTCACAATGTACACTGTCATGCAGTCTGAATGTAAACATGCGTCAACATCCATGTGGACACAATGTTAAACTGCATCTCCCCTTCACATTGCAGGGGGAAATCCAACACCTCCTGCAGAGCAGGCCGAACCTCTCTTCTCTGATGACGAAGATGACCACCACACCTTCGACTCCGATGCCCTCCAAAAGCTTGTGGAGAGCCTCCCAAGCCCACTTCCAGGAGCAGGGCAGCCCAGCTGCTACGAGAAGAACCCACCCCCTGCACAGAACACACATCAGGCAGCACCCACCACCACGGCTGCCTCCCAGGACCCCCACGACTAACACATGGCCTTGCAACGGAGCGTGTTGGGGTGCCAGGAGAAGCTGGCTGAACAGGTGCAGGTGGGGTTCGATCGCATGGCAGCCAAATTAGATGCCATATGTGGGTGTCTAAGTCCCATCAGGGACCACTCACAGTCCCTAACTGACACCCACAGTCTGCTCCATGCTCTCCAATGAACCATGGCTGACATCGCTAGAGTCCTGACTCTGCGACAATAACGACTGTCTAGTCAGAGTGCCTCCAGCGATCTCGCCCGGGAGTTGGGACACATGCGGTGGATCATGGAGAACATGGAGCGGACGCAGGCGAAAAGAGCAGCTGCCACAGATGCACACCAGCGAGAGGTAGCTGGGTCCCTCAATGCCCTATAGACCCTCCTCATGGCATTGCTGCCACAAGGCCTGGCGTTGATGCATGCTGCTGCTACCACCCCATCCACATCTACAGCCACTGATGTGTCAGTGCCACACAGTGCAGCAGACATTCTACCTCTGGCCCCTGAGGTGTCACTGCCACACAGTGCTGGAGATGGAACACCACCACCCACATGTGAGGCACATACAACTGCAGAGGATGAAGATGCGGATGAATCTGCCTTCGTGGTCAGAAGGAGGCAGTAGTATTCATCTCTGCCATGTAGCCTGTTTCTGCTTGGTTCTGAACTCTGCATCATCAACTTCCACTGTGCCCCGATGCATTCTGCGACACTCACCTTGGACCTCGACATGGACTGCCATATTCTGTTTGGTCACCAGTGACACAGCGATCAGAATGCAGACTGAACTCCTCCTCTCCTGATGTACTTGTCATTCCCTGAAGGACTCTGGCTGGCCCTCAATGGGCCAACAATGTAAAGTGGAGTTTGCATGGCCCTGTACTGCTCGAGCTGCCACACTCCACTGAATGTGCAATAAACATTCATGTTAACACATATGTGTCATGTCAATAATCTTCCAAGTGTGGAAGTATGGATGAATGTAGGGTCATTGATTTTCCCTTATGTCCATGTTGCTCATGTTGTGGGACTTGGGTCACAGAGTGACACATTGCCAATTGCTGCCTGGGTGGTGCCGACACTACAATAGTGACACATCCATTAGTTACTTCCTTGTCCAGCCCAGGACGCAATCACGCCCAGAGCCCCGGTGTCATTGTTCACACCCTTGCGCTGGACTGCCCACTCCGCTTACGCTTGCAGGGGGGACGACAACTCTACATGTCCCAGGTTTTCCCTGTAGGGATCGGCTGCTCACAGGTCTAGTTGTCAGCATGCCACAGCCACTCCCTCACGGCTGGTTTACACCCACACCAGACCCATCCAGCACAGGCGTCACAGGACATGTGACCCTGCCAATCAAAAGGGCCTGGTGCACGTGCTGTATGCCATTTCCACTCTCTAACTGGGTGTCTCCATGTGGTTATCATTCATGCATGAGGGTCAAGGGCCCTGCCACCTCACATTGCCCAGTGCCAGGGGTAACATAATGGCGTATACACCACGGGACTCAATCATAAGGGCTCCATGGCTAGCCGTGCACAGACTTCGTGGCACCAGATACACTACGGCAGGCACAGGCACAGTGCCACGGGACGGTGTCTTTCGGTGCACCGAGGTAGGGGCACTTAAGTGCTGAGCGGGTGTGAAGCCTGCGATGATGCGCCGTCCTGGCGGTCCAGACTGGCAAGGATTAGTATGAGCCCTGCTGGACCACAGTGTAGGCCTGAGCCAGCAGGCAGTGAGGGCCTCCCACCATGTGGCATTGCCTCACGGTTCACAAGGTTAGTGGCACCTCAAGAGCTGAGTGGGTGTGCAGCCTGCGATGATGCCGTGTGCACTGATATGGTCTCTGCCATTGCAAAATCAAGACCCAGAATAAAGTGTGTGACCTGGTGGCCTGCTTTTCAGGGCTGCATGATGTGGAGGGCACGTGGTGGGCTCACTTGGAGACACGCCGGTGGCGGAAGGTGAGCAGTGAAGCCTGGTCAGTCAGGGGCAGGCAATCACCGCTGGGCGGCGGGAGGGCTAGGTTGCAGCAGCCTGTTTGCGCAGGGGCGGGCAAACGATGATGGTGTGTGCAAATGTATGGACTCTGCCATTCATGTCTCTTGAAATTGTTTCAGATGAGGGACCTGGGGGACTGCAGTGTATACCGGCAGATGTTTGGAGACACTCTGGTGGCAACAGGTGAGCAGTGAGGCCTGGGTCCGCCGTGTCTGCACACTCTCTCCCACTCTTTCTCTCTCTCTTTCTCTCTCACCCTCTCTCTCCCTCTCTCTCTCTCTCTCCCTCTCTCCCTCTCTCCCTCTCTCTCTCTCTCACTTTCCCTCTCTCCTTCTCTCTCTCTCTCTCTCTCTCTCTCACTCTCCCTCTCCCTCTCTTTCTCTCCTTATCTATATCTCTCTCTCTTTTGCTCTCTCTCTCTCTGTACTTTGATAAGCGCATGACACACCTTCTTATCTAGATTTCTGTCTTACAGGCTGTGACTTACAGACACTTCAGAATAGTTGTTTTGGGTTTAATCTGTAATAAATGTATTATTTGGATATTATGAGATGGATGTATGATTTCCCTTTTTCTGTTCACACATGTATGGCAGGTGTTGTGATTGTGTGCCGTCAGGCAAATTGTTTGGTTCATGATTTCCTGGAGTTAATGTGCGATATCTTTCTCCAAAGGGAGGACGGGGTGGGGGCTGTCCGGGGTGGGGCCGGGGGGGGTTGGTGTGGTCCTGGGGGTGGTGTCGGTGGGTGCTGTTGCCCTATTGAGGCTCCGGGCTGTGTGTTCAGTTGCTCCAGGCCATCTGTTCTTCATGTGTGGCTGTGGGCTGTGCTCCCTTGTCTGGTGCCTGTTGCCATCCGACTTTACACCAGGTCGGAGCAGGTGTTAAAATCCTGCTGCTAATGCGCCTGTTGGAATTGACCCTTTTTGCAGGGTCATCCCTAAACTTTTTGCCTTCCCCCTGTATTTTTTCTGATCTGTTTGTGTTGATTTTATGACTCTGGGCACTTTGCTACTGCTGATCAGTGCTAAAGTGCATATGCTCTCCCTTTGTAAATATGATATGTGAATTGGTATATCCATGATTGGCTTATTTGGTTTACCGGTTAGTCCCTAGTAGCGTGGCCTGTGTGTGCCCAGGGCTGGTAAACCAAGCAGCTTCTAAAGTGTATCTCAGACCTGCCACTGCAGAGTCTGTGTGCAGTCCAGAACTGCCATCTTGGCTGTGAAGTGCACCCACTTCCCATCCCCTGAACCTTCCCTTGGCATCATGTAAGTCATTCCTATGGTAGGGTGCATTGTATGTGTAAGGTAGGACATGCCTTGGTGTGTGCAGCATGTCCTGGTAGTGAATTACACCCAATTTCGTGTTTCACTACTGTAAGGCTACCTGTTCTCCATAGGCCAGAATGGGCAGTTGGAGTATTACACTCTATAGTCCTAACTGACCCCAGGAACATGGTAGAAAAACATATTTAGTATGCCTGAGCTCAGAATATTAAAATATATATTTTAGTGAAGTTTATTTTTATATTCTGTGTTTGAATATACCACTTTTAGAAAGTAGGTATTTTCTTGCCTAAGCCTTCCAGTGTGCTCTGCTGTTATGTGTATTGGCTGTCTGGTTTTGGAGTGACAGGGCTGGGGAATTCCAGGACAGAGGGTGAGGTGTCCCAGTGGTAAATAGAAAGATCTGCATCTAGATGGGTGGGAGGAGTTGCACCTGGGACCTGAATAGGGCTGTGCCTTCCCTCGACAATACTCGCCCCACCTCCTGTGGTGCATCTGATGTCTCTGCCCTGCACTCTGAAAGGTTAGAAGGAGACTGGTAAACAAAGTGCTCCAGGACTGAGCAGAACTGGTTCTGGCTGGGTTCAGTGACTTGTAGATTTTGAGAACAAAGACTTTTGGGGTATAAATATCTGCGCTGAAACCCCTACAATTTGTATTGCTCCTGGACAACAAGAAGAACCTCTGTCCGTGTAACTGAAGGAATCTGCAGGAGGTGACTGTCCTTGTGCTTGTGTGCTGTTTCTTGGATTGGCCTGCAGTGGTTACTACTGGACTTGGAAGAAGAGGAAAAGGACTTTGAAGGAACTTTTATTTATCTTGTTACAGCAATCACACGAGGGCTAGAAGAGAGCTAGCCTCCTGTTAAAGTCTCAGGCACATCAGACTTCACCACCAGCCTCCTGTTTCCTCCCAGCGAGGATTTCTATCTGCAGGTGAGGCTCCTGTGAGTTCCAGGGCCTCTAGTTCTACTACAGAGAAGAGAGTGCTGAAAATCGTCGCTAACGCCTGTTTGCGAGCCGCCGCAGCTGAAATCGCACGGAAAATCATCGCGCTTCTGCTGCTGAGGGCTAGCTACCAAAGATCATTGCATCGCACGTTTGCGGGCTGCCAACTGCTCGCTAACCCAAAGATTATGGCATCGCAAGTTTGCGGGCCTCCAAGTGCTCGCTAACCAAAGATCATCACATCAAGTTCATCGCTTCACGACATCGCATCGCGGATGCCGGGCGTCCGCCATTTTCATTGCATCACACCCGGATCGTCGCTCCCTCACGGAGTGCCATTTCTTCTCATCACAACAAGGTCGCACACGCAACAGGCTCGGCGCATCATCCTCCCTTGCGGCAAGGATTTCAACACATCGCCGGCTTAGCGTGAAGAAGTTTGGCGCTTTGTCCCGCACGCATATGTAGATCAGCGCATCATCCTCCCTTGCAGCAAGGATTCAATGCATCGCCGGTCTCGCGTGAGGAAAATCATCGCTACAGCTCCTTTGCGACATTTTGGTTGTTTTGCTACAGAATCCATGTACTTTGTAAGTAAAAGGGTCACAGAGACCACTGCTTTGAACTGAACTCCACTTTGCACACTTTCAACTATTTTTGCAGCATTTCAAGAGTAACACTGTTTTCTAGTATTGTGGCTTTTTACTGTTATTGGTCTTGTGTTAAGTCTATATATAAAGATACTTATTTTGTATAACTACTTGTGTAGTGTCCCATTGTAGTGTTCTTCACTGTGTTACTGGGTATGGTCATAAATGCTTCACACACTGCCTCTGAGATAAGCCTAGCTGCTCGTGCTACGTTACCACAGGGTTGAGCAGGGGTTATCAAAGGGTGTAGCCCTCTTACTCTGACTTAGGAAGAAGGGTCCCTACTTGGACAGTGGCCCAGCCATTGCCAACTAGAGACCCCCATTTCTAACAGCGCCTTATCGCATGTTTTGTGATCTTATCGCCGATCTGGCTGGTCGTTGAGAATGTTGTGGAGTGGTGATGTCATGGCTTTTTGCACAAGAATGTCTACTCTGCATATCATTAGCGTTAGTTGCCGGGGTCATCTGTGGCGAGGTTTTTTGCGACTGCTATCGCAGGTAAACTAGTGATATGGGCTGTTAGCACCAGCTTGTGAATGGTGCGATGAATTTATCACGACTTTGGCTGTGATAATGTGGTGAAAACTCGGCGATAGATCCTTGAGAATATGCCCCTGTATTTCTTTTACTAACTCCACAGCTACTGAACAGATTTACACCAAATGCCAGTTCTCTGGATCAATATATACCTTTCTGCCAAATTTTGTATAATTCTGTTCAGCAGTTCGGGCTGTAGCTGTGTCTAAAGTCGCTGTGGGAATTAACATGGGGAAATGTGTTTTGGGACACACCTTTTTCTTTTCCCTGCTTGGTGGATAAACCCCAAACTTTCAAGACAGCAGCTCAAGTGAGCGTCTAACTATATATAACTATTAATATTAAACAGAATATATAAATGTATGATTATTTCATTTTTCATTATTTAAAAAATGAAACCATTTAAAATGTTAAAAAATGTCTACACATAACGTTTAGTAGAACCTGTATAAAATAAAAATGTGTCATGTTAGGGTGGACGCCTATTTTTTTATGAATTACTCTTTAGGATTTAGTGTTTATAAATAACATAAATAAATTGTAATTAATTATTTAATAGATGTTTCATTTAAAGAGCTAATGTGTTGTAGCCTCTTATTTTAATAATTCAAGGCTTATAATTAGCATATTTAATTATGTTACATTTATATTGTAGATACAATTATTGTTAATACTTTTTAAAGAATAACACATATATATATTTTCCCTACAGTTTCCCAGAGCGAGATCTCCACCACTGTGGCAAAGATTTCTACCTACATGTGAATAGTCGTTAGTAGTATTTGCACTTAAATATCCTGCTGCAGGAGGCTCCATGACGGGAGGAAAACAAGTGAGTCTTCCCACCTGGTGGTGTAAATCTACACTCAAAATGATATATAGCAAAAACCTTTAGATTTACATTCAGGTGCTGTTGTAGATTTACACATGAATACATCTACATGTTTAGGTTTATCTTTATGTCTTAGGGCTTGAATACCCATTGAACGTTTATATATTACACACAGCAACAATAAATACTGTAATATTAATAAAAATTGTTGTATTGTTTGAAAAAAAGGGTGGTTTTAGAAGAGATAACCAACCATTTTAAGTGGAAAACAAAAAGGAGTAAAATAGTTACCATTTATAATATCTAAAGATCAGGTGCAGCATCCAATCCAGACTGCTCATGGGCTTTGACCTATCGAAGCAGTGCAGCTTGTGCTTCCTGCTATGGGTTGGGCACAAGTAGTGGCTGAAGGATGGGCCCCTTGGTCAACCATCCTAATCAAGGGCTGAGGCCATGTGCAGTGGGAAGTGGATGGCTGCAGCAAGTTGGATGCTAGACTAAAGGTCATAGGTGAGGACCAGAAGCCTTTCAAACTACAAATAGCTGATACTCTGTCCAATTGTAGTAGCTGAAGAAAGATATATTGTGTTACACCTGTCATCCTTGGTGTGGTCTTCCCCCAAACTTTTTTCCTTCACCCTCTTGTTTTATTAATGTTATTTTTGTTGGCATTAGAACTCTGTGCACTTTATCAATGGTAACCAGTGCTAAAGTGCCTGTTCTATCTCCTTAAAACATAGTGCAACTGGCTTGCACCAGATTGGCATATTTAATATATTTATTGTACATAGTATATGGCACTGCATGTACCGATTGACTATAAATTAGATACTACTAGTGGATTTGCAGCACCCATTGTGCCACCCACTTAAACAGCCCTTAAAACATGTTCATGCCTGTCACTGCAACTTGTATTGCAGTTTGGAACTGCCAACTCAACCTGGCAAAATAAACCTTTTGCCAGGCCTAAACTTTCCTTTTTAAGAAATATAAGCCACCCCTGAAGTAGGCCCTAAATGGCCAATGGGCAGAGTGCATTAGATTTAACAAGAAGGCCATGCGCTTTTAGGTTTATATGTCCCTCTAGTGAAGACTCCTGCATTTTATTTTTTCACTACTGCAAGGCCTATCTCTCTCTTTGATTAACATTGAGTTATCTCATTACATTTGTTAAGTGCTAACCTTTGATTGGGAATATATAGTGTAGGAGAGTCGGATCTGCTTCTCATAGTTACCCCCACTTTTTGCTGATGTTTCACTGTTTTTCGACATTTAGTCTGGCAGGGGCCCTGCTAACCAGGACCCCAGCCTAGCTGCTTCCTCTCTAAATTGATTACCAGTACTATAGGTACACTCCAGATTGAATTCAGGGGTACCCTTATAAGTCCCTAGTATATGGTATACTATGTACCCAGGGCATAGGTACCCCAGAGGCCTAGTAGGGGCTGCAGCATGTATTATGCCACCCCTGGGAAGCCTTCCAAAATGACACCACAGGTCTGCTACTGCAGCCTGGGTAAAGTGGTGCATGCACCCCTTACTGAGATATAGGTTTGCTATATCACTCCTTATCACTGCACATGTAAACTTATCAGTCACCCCTATGGCAGGCCTTAACAATTCTGAAGGCAGGGTGCTAGATTTCATGTGTGAGGGTGCACATGCATGAGCAGAGCCTCTCTGCAGCTTTCGGAACCTTTATAACCAAACGGTAAATGCTAAGTTTGGAATGGCCGCATAGAAACATGTCGTGTTTGGTGTCAAACACCTTGCAATAATACCCCCACACCAGTAACTGGAGTGGGAGTATGATCCCACCTTTCTAGAGGGAGAGAGATGAAAGCACCGGTATACCCGGTACACCCGGTACCAGCTAGCAGAACCCTGCCATCACAAAATGGATGCTGCCAGCCACCTCCTGCTGCTGGATGAAACGCCGTCAGGGGAGGCCTGGACAATAGGTTTCCTGTCACAGGGAGGTGTCACCACCTCCGAGACAGGCTTTAGTGTCTGCACTGGGGGCACATTTGGTGTCCCTGTGCATAGTCCAGCTCAAATCGGTTGCGGGGGCTACCAGCTCCTGCTCTGGTGTGAAACTGGACAAAGGAAATGGGTGTAGCTACCCCTCTATCTGACCCTCCCATAGGTGAGTCCCTGGAGTTTGTCCAACCCCTTCCTTGGGTATAAGATAGGAACACCTGGCTACAGGACTTTAGATTTACCTGGACAAAACTCTGATACATAATCCTGGAACTTCAACAATCTACAAGGCGCTAAATGACTGAAGAATCTCCCTTGGAGTAAATGAGTTACTCCCCTACATGGCAGGCACCTAAGACGCATCTGACTGGTTTGCATCTCCGAAGCTCCCGCCGCACTCCAAAGAATTTGCAACACAAGATGAGGTTTCCCAGACTTCCCAGAGGCTGCCCCGAGCTCCCAGCAAAGCTGAGAACCGCAGCCCACGTGGGGACCGTGGAACCGGAACCCCTGGGCACCGTGCACATTTGCAAGTGCATATGCTTCTCTTCAATCCTTGAGGCTGTGCTTTGGGCTACTTGTAGTCCACACCCCGAGCACTGTCTCCACCAAAGGTTACTGGCCTACACTCACCAAGTGTCCCGTGGGCTGGTATTGTGTGATTTCTCTCGAGGTCCCTTCGCGATCCCTGGTCCGTTGACTGGTGGGTCCCTGTGAAGACAACTGTAACTTTAATTGGGCTTACCTGGTTGCTCAAGACGTGTCCTGACTCTCCATTGCTTGTGGAGTCCCCAGGACCTTGCTGGTCCGCTCCAAGCATCTTTTCTCTTCTTGCGTGGGTTGCTGTTGCCAAGGCTTTTTGGGTTCAATCCGAGCACCGACACTGCAGCACTCAACATCCTTTGTGGAACAGCTCGAATTCAGCTCACGGTTGTCATCGACGCCTCCTGGTCCTTGTGGCTACAGAGTCAAGCTTCACCTCTTCTCACCTGAAACACCCGACATAGGTGGGCATTCATCTATCATGCCCCTGGTCACTGTCAAGTGACCCATACACTGTCCCCTCTGCTTTCAGGTTCTTGTGATCTTCAATCCAGGCTTGGATCACACCGGACACTTTTCTTCTTCCTGGCAGCAGCTCTTTGCAGCAGATCACCATTGAAATCAACGACGATTCCCGACACCATTTGACACCTATGCACCCGGCTTCCCTGGGTGAGGTAACTGGAGTACTCTGGTGCTCCCGTGGGTGCTGGCCCTAGAAACCCCTACGTCTAAAGGGGTTTGCTCAAAGTCCTCTCCTAAGTGTCCTTAACTTCTAAAATTCCAACCGCGACTTTCCCATAGAATAGTATGGGGCTCGCACCTTTGTTCTCACACTGCATGCATCCCCCATGGGTCTCCTGTGTCACTGCCTTGGGTGGTTCCTTGGGGTCCCAGCGATTCAATGTACTCTAGGCACTGTGTCTAGTCAAGTCGGGGTTCCTATACCACTTTCTGAATTTATGGTTTGGTCCGCCCCTAGTGCCCATTGTATATTGTGCTATTTACTGTCGTTTTAGAACTGTATTATTGTGTATCTTGGACTCTAATCTCATAAAGAGATTATTAGTGAGTGTTTAGAAATAAATACATAGATTTTATATATACCTTGTGTGGTTCTCCTTTCATTTAGTAATTCAAGAGGTTATAATCTAGTAAACCAAGCTGCTTTACACTCCTTCAAGACTTAGCCTGAAGGCTGCTCTCCATAGCTACTACTAGAATAGCTTTCAATAAAGGTTGTCTTTAAACCTATCATCAATAAGGGTTGTTTGGACTGGTGCAAGGTGCCCACTATAACTAGTGGACAGCATATACCAGGCCAACTTCTCATATATAGGACTGTCAAGTGTGGACTCAAAAGAATTGTATTTCAAACCCTCTTTAATGGTAAAGTCAGATTTTAAGTCACAAGTCCGAAAATGTAACTTTTAGAAAGTTCAGAATTTTCCTGCCCGTAGCCATTAGGTGCCTGTTGCCTGTTCCCTGGGTCATGTGACCCTGAATAGCTTGGCAGTTGGCCTTTGTGTATTCCTTACAGAGAGTGAGACGAAAGGAGACTTAGTGTTGGCACGATGAGCAACCCAGGATGGGTGGGACGGAACTGCTCCTTGCCCCACTTACATTTCAAAGGGCTGCCTCTAGAAAACACACACAGGAACCTCATTCTAGCATTTATCACCCCGGATTACTCAGAACCTTGGCAGAGGAATGGAAAAACTTTTCAGAACCAGATGTGGGGATAGCGAGAATGTGACACCCACTTCAAACATGTGTACCAAGTATAAATATAGTATCCCCTGAACCACCCATCAGTACACTTTTAAACCACTAGAAGGACTGTCTTGTTCCCCAGAGGGCAGTGCTGCTGCTAGAAGCTTGCCTGGAGTCCCATAGGACTGCCCTGCTGCTACCAGAGGGCTGCCCTGGACGCCCAGGTACCTGTCCTGCTGCTTGATGCCTGCCTTGATGAAGGAGAGCTAGACCATCTCATTGTTCCCAGGAATACCTGAGTGAGTCCAAGGGTTAGTTGGCTCGCTTCCTGTTATGAGCTCCAGTGTTCTCCCTGCAACTGCCCGGCTAACATTCTGCACGGGACCTGGCTGAGCCCTGCTGATCTCTGCTAGAGTGAGTCTCTTATCCCAAGGTCCTGGACCTTGGGTTGGCATCAGAGAGAACTGTTCCTGGCCTAACAGAAGGCTCCATCAAATTCATTACAAAGTTGTGTGAATCCCCGCAAAGCCTTGCCGCACAGCTGACAAGCTTCATGAAAGCCAGCACTGAGCAATGCAAAGTCCCGCAAAGCCTCACAGCACAGCTGAAACTTCTTTGTAACCAATGCTAAGCAATGCATAGTCCCATAAAGCCTCCTCACACAGCTGAAAAACCTCATTGGAAGGGATCATGAGTTACATGTAGCCACACAAAGCAGTGCCACACAGATCTTGCACTAAGGCCATGAGGTACTACTTTCAGCAGGCCACGATTAATTGTGTACCAGGCCTATGCTCCATCATGGTCGGTCTGATCTTGTGACTTTGTCCTGGTCCAGCGCAACCAGATACACTGTTAGCACTTCCTGTTTTTTGGCATTATTTTTACTTAAACCTTTAAAATTCAATGTATATGATTCTACGGATTAGGTTTTTGATGATTTTGTCTCATTTCATTTATTGGAATTTTTTGATGTGTGTGTACTATACAAATACTTTCCACAGTTCCCTTAAGTTAAGCTGAGCTGGTTTTGTGTCAATGTTAAGCACACATCAATTCAGTGACTTTTATGGTTCACCCTGACAAGGATTATGGTCGTTGCTTGAAATGGGTATCCACACCCCACACCCCTCAACCAATTACACAACTCAAAGAAATAGCAGTATTAGATTTCTTAAAAAAATCACGGATTACAGTGGTGGCCACAGCTAATGAAAGGGATGTTTCTTCCCAGACTATGTAGCAACAATGTGCTTCAGACAAACGGGCGCCAAGTGGAGATGAAGCTCAAAAATCATGAAGTTGCCAGCTGGCACAACTCAATGCTCTGGATCAGAGAGTTAAATTTAAAACAACTGAAGGCAGAACTGTGAGTATAGAGGGGAGTTGTAATGCTGGTGGGAAATGCATGACAGTGGGGGAAGGTAGGAACATGCCAGGAGGAGTCTAAAGAACCTGTTAAACCCTGAGAGATTAGCGATGGGGGTTACCAACTGCTGAGTAAGGAGTATCGCATTCATTCTGATGTACGTGCAGATATGGATGCAGGGGAACTTTTCTTTTCTCTCTCTGATCACTCAGATGGGCTTGAGGATGAGCTGGAGTCGCTTGGAGGTTTCTCGGGTAGAAGAGACCCACAGGATTCTCAGGACAGTGCCCCCAGCAAAGAAACATCACCTTTAGATGAAGGGGAAACCCTGGCTCCCACAGGAGCTCAAAATGCCGAGATCCCGACTGAAAAAGAGAGCATAGTGATTTACTGTGGGATTACATAGATACTCTGAGCTCATGAAGAAACAGTCTAGCCGGCAAGGGCTCAGAGGGATCAATTCATCCAGATACTCTGGCACTGGAAATAGTTTACCAGAGCATTATGGCTCACATGGGGAGGAGTCGCGCTCGGAGAGCCGGAAAGCCCAGACATCAAACGAAGAAGCCTGCATCCGCGCTTGGGGAACTTACGTGCTGGCCGCTGTTCGCTCCTGGGCCCTGTAAGCTGCGTGTCTCTCCCTCCACCGTCGCCGCTGCCATTGGGTCCCGCAGACGAAAGCAGGAAAGGGAACTACAATTCCCAGGCGCCTGAGCGCCCGCTGACGCCACCCACGCGCCCGGAGGCGCACAAAAGATCGCGGCTCCCTCCGCGTCGCGGGACGCGCGCGGGCGGCGCCGGGCTAAGCCCGGGCAAAGGGCGGGCCCTCTGCGGCCCTCAGAGGCTAGAAGAGACTGGGCTGGGCCAGAAATCCTCTTCCCACGAAGCCGCTGGCTGGAATACGGGCACACACAGTGAGATCTGAGACATTATATTGTATATGGGAGTTTGTATTTGGTTGTAATAGTTTTTAAATGTGCAATTTCACCAGTTGATGGTGTAATTATTAGCACAATTCTGTAAGCTTTATTCTGGGCTGTTTTCTCCTACCAACATGTCGAAACAGAAGGCCCCTTCTGGGCCACGCACTATGGATAATTATTTGGTGCAGGTGGTGAGCAAAATAAATACTGAAAGGCGGCAGTCATTAGGGATAAGCAGCTCTCCACCGCCGGTAACCCTTACTCAGGGCCCGCCAGTTTCTATAGTATTGGATGAGAATAGTCGATTCAATATCACTAATGTAGATGTTTTAGCTGAGGGACTACACGATCTTGATCAGACTCCCCCCATTTCAGTGGATCTAGATAATTGCATTGGTAAGGTAGTACAATGTTCCCCTACCCCAATAGCGCGGGTAGTTAGAACGTGTAGGAAAACTCAAAATAAAAAGGGGGGAACACGAATTACAAGGAAACGGGTAGCCTCACCATTAAAATATTCTGAAATAGATGTGGCTGCGAAGCCTAACGATGTTAGTTTAGATGGTGATATGACAAAGCACATAGAGGATATTATTGATTTAAAGATCAGAGGTATTATACACCCACTTGTGTCAAAAATTTAAGCATTAACGGCAGAAGTCGCTAGATTGGGCGGACTTCTTAAAAAGGCCATGGAAGAACCAGGAAGAGTAACTACTGCCACAACGAATAGTAAATGTAATACTCAGAAAGTTCTCCCTATTAAGGCTACAGGCAGTAAAGAGAATGTTATAGTTAACCCCATACCCCCTGAAGTGCCAATTTGTAGTGCCAGTCAGGATGCAACTGTTATCAAAAACAATGAGGGTTGGGAAGAAATAAATAGAGGGCACGTTACTAACCTCCCACCCGAGTGTGCACCATACGTGGTAGTGTTAACAAATGTACCACTGCTAGAAAGCAGGGGTTATCAAGAGACACATGACTCTTTAAAAAAATAAATGTTTATCCTGGTTGAATAGACAATGTGGTTTTCCGTAAAAATTTTCTGACCAAGTCTTGACTACCAGGAGAGTTAAATCGATAGGGAGTTCCAGGAAAAGCTCAAAGGGGGATTGTGTGATTGTAAACTTTAAATATCCACAACATGTCGCCACTGTCCTCCTAAGAGCTGCATCTCTTCCAACCTTTGATGCCAATGTATGCGTTCGATCGTTAGGTTTCTTTTATAGTCATCTTAATATTAATCAACGCAAGAATAGTGGAATTATTACCCACCCGGTTACCCATAGACCTCATTTTGGTATCCCAACTCAAAATAGATTTCATGCCCTTAGCTCCCTGGACTCTAATGACTGACTTATACAAGAGAGAGAGATGTACTCAGAGAGGGCTAAAGGATTTGGTGTAGACGACCGTGCTGACAACATTGTACTTACGGCCACACCATCCACGCCCCCTTTGACTAAAGTAGAGATTGTTGGTGAGGGTCTTGTGGATCAATGTAATCTGGGGCAATCTATTGGGGGGACACTGTTACTGAACATGTTATTGGCCCTGTAACTAGGAATGCTACCAGAATAGGCACATGTGCTAGATTGGTTTGCTGGAACGTGGCCGGTTTAAAATCCAGGGGTAGAGATCCAGGCTGGGAAACTTTTATTAATAAGTATGACATCATATGTTTCCAAGAAACCTGGTGTAAAGGAGACGTTGATTATGAGGGATTTGTGTCATATAACCTACCAGCACGGGGAGAGGGTCCTGGCAGAGCCAAGGGGGGTTTACTTATACTTATATCGGTTCACCGCCGAATATCAGTGAAAAAGTATATACCGGTAGGTGATCTTGTTCAGATACTCTGGATCTCTGAAAGTAAAGGCCGTAATATCCTTCTGATCAATTATTACAATAATATCTTCGATAGCACCAGGGGTAAAATAGCAATAGATCTGGCCAACACCATTGATATTTTGAGTTCGGAATCTAATGCCGTATTCGATATTATTTGGTGTGGGGACTTTAACACTACGTTGTGTGAACTGTTACCCTTAAAGGTATGTGGGGTTACTAATAACACGGGATGGGACATTCCACACTTTGGCCATGACACATATGGGGAAACCTTGAATACATTAATGGGATGTCATGACCTGGAAATACTGGATTGTTGTAAGGATGGAAACGGCTTGCCCATCCCTACCTTTAAAAACTGGCATTCTAATTCGGTGATTGACCATGTAATAGTATCTTCTAGTATTGTCGACTGTTTTGCCCCACTGGAAATTGAAATATCGGCTACAAGTGATCACAACTGTATTATCGTGACCACGACTTTGTGGGAGGACGGTGATGTAGAGGTGGGGACAACAATTGATAACATAGAAGCTCACCGAGTTAACGGGGTAAGACTTAGGTGGGTAGGGGAAAAAGCTTCAGAAT
This sequence comes from Triturus cristatus, assembly GCF_964204655.1. Classification (NCBI taxonomy): domain Eukaryota; kingdom Metazoa; phylum Chordata; class Amphibia; order Caudata; family Salamandridae; genus Triturus; species Triturus cristatus. The sequence goes on along the minus strand of NC_140582.1, from coordinate 910,397,042 downwards.
TGACCACATCTATAATAAGGGGAATTTGGTAGACATTGTTTTTATTTGAGAAAATAGATTCGACCATGAGCGGGTCTTATCTTCTTTTAAAGGGATCAATACTGCCATTGATGCTAAGTTCACCGGACGTAATAAGGGTTGCTTAAGAAATGGACCTGGCTGGTTTGACCACACCTGTTCGGCAGCTCTGACTAGCCTCAAGCTGGATTTAGCAATGAAGCCCAGGGATAAAAACTTAGTAATAAATCTAAGGATAGACTACAAAAACGCTATTAAATTTAGAAAGGGGGTTCTACAGCAGCAAGCCTGGGATTCACTTAACCAAGCTGCAGAACTATCTAACTGCACATTATTTTGGACAACAGTTAACTCACCATTCCTTAAAGAGGCCAATGTACCCGAATTAACATCAAATGTTTCAAGTGAAGGATGGATTACCCACTTTTCGACAATTTTTGACTCTAGTGAAACTGTTGATGCTGGTTCATCTAGTTGGCCTATTTTGCCACTTGATATCACAATGGAAGAGGTCGAAAGTGGGATTCGGGCGAGTAAGGGCGGGAAGACTCAAGGCCCGGATGGGGTCCCGATCGACGTCTATAAAGCCGCGCCGAAAGTCTGGGGTCCCCTCTTGGCCGTTGTTTTTAATGCTGCTGTTTGTGCTGTGCCCCCTGTAACCTGGGGGGAGTCTATTATTGTCCCAATTTATAAAAAAGGAAGCAGGTCTGATGCAAAGAATTACCGTCCTGTTTCCTTATTGGACTCCTCTATAAAGGTTATGAGTAGAGTTATGCTTGTGAGACTGGAAGAATGGGTGGAACAGGACGGTATTCTGGCAGACAGCCAGTATGGTTTTAGGAAAGGAAGGGGTACGCTTGATCAATGTGTCAATTTAGAACTGTTGATCGGGAAGTACAGTGATGCAAAACCGGGCCTTATGTACATGTGTTTCGCTTATTTAAGTAGCGCTTTCGACATGGTTGACCACTCAATTTTGTGGCCAACCTTGTTGAAACTGGGAGCTCCAGAGGGTATAATATTTTTTCTTGCCAGGTTGTATGAAAAATTAAAACCTGTGTACGTTTTGGCAGGAAGGGAGAATGTACCCCAAACTTTAGTGTCAAACGTGGTATAAGGCAGGGTTGTGTTTTAGCTCCTCTTTTATTTATTTTATTTATTAATGGAATTGATGCTATTCTAAAGGAAGTTAACGCAGATGCTCCTATAATCAATGGTGTTTCAGTGCCGGTGTTATTATACGCCGATGACGCAGTTTTGTTATCCAGAACGTCTGTAGGATTGCAGCGGTTGATGGACAGTTTTGCTCCTTTATTAAGGATAGGAAACTAGTTATTAATAAAGGAAAAACGTACACCATGATTTGTGGTTCCAAGAATTTGAAACCGACTATGAAAGGGTATTTTATTGATAATGTAAAGGTGCAACAAGTGGATAAATTCTGTTATTTAGGTATTACTTTTTCTAATGATAAGAAGTGGACTTATGAATTCAATAATATACGCAACAAAATGGCTAGAAATGCCCACGGCATCTTTAGATTTGCCGCTAAAATTGGGGACCGGAGGACCGGGGACATGCTTAAAATTTACCAGGCCAGATGTGTAACAATTGCACTATATGGGGCAGGAATTTGGGGCTATTGTTGCGCCCATAGTTTGCAGCTGGAAGAAAACCTTTTTCTTAAAAAACTTCTATGCTTGCCCGCATCGGCCTCCAATGTTTTGAGTCACCAAGAATTATCTGTCTATTACTTACTTGACTTTTTATCCCTCAGGCCTTTGATGACCTGGTGGTCTATTTGGCTGAAGGATGAGAAGTCCTTTACAAGGTCTATTATCCAGGACTGCTTGCGATTAGATAGATTTGTAGCAATACCCTGGATTAAATATATTATTGTTTTTCAGATATTTTTAACCTGAACATTGTAAATGATCCCAAAGCAGTTCTACTGATCCCCAAAGTTGAGTTAAAAAGGGGTTTTCTGGCCTTTGCTGAGAGAAAGAGGGCTGTTGCCGCTGGAACTCTGTCCACTGTCATGTTTTATAACAGATACTTATCTACGGATGGATTTCCTGTCTATTTAACTTTGGTCACAAGACCATCGCATAAATTTGTGTTAACAAGACTCAGATTCGGAATGGTGCACCATTTGGTGGCACATCCGATAATGAAAATACATCCATCTGGGCCTTCTAGATGTGACGGGATTTCCACGCAAAGCACATTGCACTTTATGCTGTTTTGTAAATTGTATTCTAATTTTCGTGTTGCCCTCTTGAAACCAATGTTTGTTAAATATGGAATACGTACAGTCGAGCATGCAATGAAATTGATATTTAATTTGCAATCTGCGGATATTTGTTTTTATACTCCAAATTTCTTAAACAAATGCATCAATTCCAGGAAAAGTATGTGTTTTTAACCAATTGGATAAATGCTCCTATTTTAATCAGTTTTAATTAATTTTTTGTGATTTTAATGTATTGTCATGTCTACTATAATTTGCCTTTGTTTTCCCTTTTTACGTTTGTATATTGTGCTTTTATGGTCATTAATTTGTACCGAATAAAGCTTAATTGAATTGAATTGATACAGGCAGCTATAAAGAAGGTGACGAAAACCTGCTTGGAATTTACTGAGCGTATGGCAGAAATGGAAGCGTGAAGCAGTTACTAGCAAAACAGCAAAACATGGAGAGTGAAGCAGTTAATAGCAAAACAGCAACATAATCCCTGGAATGCCAGATGATGGACCTTCAGTGGAAACTTGAAGACTTGGAGAATAGGCTTAGAAGAAACAATCTCAGTGTACTGGTGTACCCGAAAGAGCAGAGGGGATGGACCCACAAATTTATGTTATTGATTTATCAGTTTCAGTTTCATTGATCTTTATTCGGATATGCACTATCCATAAAAGTACACACAATTCTCACATAATTAATCATAAAAGCATTTACATTGATCCATCATCTTTAAGTTTTAAGAACAGAGCTCGACTATAAAATAATTCAGTGAAACATTGCAGAATTATCACGAATGTTCGATAACAGCTTCATATGCTAAAGTGCCAAAGTGCAAAGGGCAAATATTTCAGAAGATAGCAGCAAGGATGGACAAATTATTAAGTCACATTAAAAAGCCCTCAGCTACTATTAAAAGCAAACCACATAAAACAATGTAATAATCATCACAAGATTATTACCAGTATTGCAAATAGCAGCATCGTGTGAGAAAGTGCCAATGTTCAAAGTGCAGGACTGAGAAAAATAGCAGCAAAAAAGGACAAACTTATTAAATTCCATACATGGTGCTTTGTACATCAAGATATCGCTCATATCACATATTACCCTGTTTAAGTATAAAATCAAAAAGTGGATGTAGTGCATCCTAGTCCAACATTCAAGAATTCATGGAAGAACGTGAGCGGATAGCCATTTTTAGAAAAGTGCAAACTCGAAACGTTAAATCCTCACCATTAAGCTGAAGAATAGTTTTATATGCAACCTTAAAATCCATAATTTCATTAAACCTAAAAAATGGGATCAGTAGCTGCATACTGTACTTTTGATAACAAGTGCAGAAGAACAAGAAATGCAACAGAGACTGCTTTCCTAGGTTGCCACAGGGGCAAGCCAAATCCTCAATGTTGGGTTGATAGCCTAAGGGAAGACACAGCAAGTATTTTATTGTGCCGGATCTAAGGCGAAAAAGAAGGCTTCGCTTCCATCGAGTGATATCTCTTAAAAGATAACTAGCTGGTAAACAAGAGGAAGGTCCACCTTCTTCTACCATTGATATATATTGTGCCACGTAAACTTTGGTGTGTTCCTGTGCATATCTTATGTGCCCATAGTGTTTGTATAAGGCTTTGTGGACAATCTTTTTATCAATTTCATCTAGTTGGTCTGGTTTATGAAAGATATGACCAAGGTTAACTCTTGTCAGATTTGCATGTACTTCTGCGAGCCACGGTATGTCTCCTCCCCTGTCACATTTTAAACAATCAACTATAATCTCCCTTGTTAGCGAGGCTGCCGGGTTTTGCCAGACCTTCAGCCAAAACATGACAGGGCGGGACCTAATATAATCCTCTAAGTAAGATAATGTTAACTCGTTATGGCAGGCAAAAGTAAGTGATGAAATTGGTAACCCCAAAATTCTCCTGCAAAATCTATTTTCTTCAACCTGGACGCTTTTCAGGTTTATAAAACCCCAAATTTCAGCCCCATAAGTCATAATTGGTACACATTGTGTCCTATAAATTTTAAGTAGGGACAGTACTACCTCGATTCTTTTCGGTTGAGGGAGACTTATTATCGAATTAACTGCTTTTAAAAATTTGGTCCGGCCATAAGCCAAATGAGGTGCCCAGGATCCATTGTCTGAAAATTGTAAACCCAAGTACGGGAAAGTGCGAGTGTGTAACAGGGTATCAAAGCCCAAGGTAATAACAATAATAAGGCATTTTTTAGGACCACAACACATTAAAAAAGATTTCTTAAAATTTGTGCAAAGATTCAGACTATTCATAAAAACTACAAAACCCCTAACTAAAATACGCAGAGCATTGGTTGTGCGTCCCATTAAAACAGCATCATCTGCATATAATAGAGCAGGCAGTTTGTTACCATTAATTATTGGGACATCTGTGGTTTGGTCAGACAACGCATTATGTAGCTCATTAACAAATAAAATAAACAAAAATAAACAAAAGTGGGGCAAGGACACACCCTTGTCTGACGCCTCTTCCAACCACTATGTCCCCTGAAACTGCCCCATCCGTGCTTATTCTCACCCGAGCCCTTAAATCCCTATGTAGATACGCTAACAAATCCACCATGCCTTTGTCCAACCCGTAGTCTAAAAGGCATTGCCAGAGCCGACATCTATTAACAAAATCAAATGCGGAGGTGAGATCCATAAATGCTAGGTAACGGGGACTGTGTCGAGCGATGGTATATTTTCCTATAATTAAATTAAGATTGAGACACTGTTCCATCGTTCCAAGATGACTTTGGAAACCCAGCTGGCATTTGTTTAATATGTTTTCCTCCTCTGCCCAAGTTCTGATTTTGTTAAATAAGACCCTCCCCAATATCTTAAGGGTGTTATCAATTGGAGAGATTGGTCTATAACAACTCAGGTTGGATCTATCTCCCTTTTTAAAGATGGGAACAATTACAGATGTAGACCAAGTATTGGGGATTCTAGTTGTTGTCAAATTATTAAAAACATTGAGTAGCAAAGGGGCCCAAAACTCTGGCCTAGATTTTATAAGGTCAATTGGTAGCCGTCCGGGCTCGGGGCTTTGTTGCCCAGACTCTGGTTAATTGCATCCTCAACTTCCGATAAAGATATTTTGATTTGAGCAGCAGCGAGATTGTCAGAAGTATCTTCGCACTGAGATGTAACAGCATATATTTTTGAAAAATGGGCTACCCACGCTTCACTCGTTATATTACAACTTAACGGGGTGAGTGTATTGCCAAACGCTCTCAGTGACTTGGCGGCTGTCCAAAAACCATTTGTATTATTAAGTTGTGCAGCACAAGCCAAGTTACTCCAGTGCTCTTTTAAAATCACATCTTGCCTCTGCTTCACTGCTCTTTTATAAATATACCTTAATAATCCTGATAAGGTTAGGGTCTCTGGGGGAAGTTGATAGGGCGGCTCTAAGTTCTCTGTTTGCCCTAGAGCAAGTGCTGTTAAACCACCTAGGGTCGGGACTGAGGGGAACTACAGGTCTCGAAATCAGTTTTTTAATGCCTGCACATAGAAGGACAAAAGCAGAAACTGCCTCTGGGTTAGGATTGTCCAATGTGAGACAAGTCTCAAAAAGTGATGGATAGGTTTTTACCATATTTTGGAGCACCCTGGGGCAATCCATACCTTTCCATTTAACTCTTAAGTTGTCTGTGGAAGATTCTATGTTATCGGCCCCTTGCTCCTTTCTAGGGTCAGGTCTAAGGGCAGCCCTAAAAGAGACTCAAATTGGATTATGATCCCCAAAGATGGATGCTTTAACCTCTGCTGCAGCTAAATGGTCTTCTAATAGTGCTGATATAAAAACGTAGTCTATAATTGAGGCTCGGCCAAGACCTCTATAAGTGGGTATTAGACTATCCTCATTATTTACAGCTGCAATGTCCATAACATTTGAAAGACTGCTATTTAATAAATGATCTATTAATTCATACCCCCTTTTGCACGGATTGAATGAAATATACTGGATGGGGGTCATGGTATTTCCCCCTGCAATCTTTGCATTAAAATCGCCCCCCAAAGATATCCCTACCAGTCTTTTCTTTCCCAACAAATTATCCATATCCGAAATAAAGTTGAAGAGGTTAACAAAATTCACATTAGGTATGGTTAGAAAATCATTATTATAAAAATTAATAAAATAAATCGAAACCCCTGTGTGTATATCAAAGCTTGAAAATTGGCATTTTTGGTGGGAATTGATTTTACACTGCCGCCCGATGCGATACTAACCCATATCGATAGACCACCTGAGGGTCTGCCTTGCTTGGGATGCGGGGAGATAATATTAAAACATTCATATCCTTCAAGATATAAGTCTTTGGTTGCCCAAGTCTCCTGAAACTTAAGGATGTCGTGTTTATTTACCATATTGACCCATTCATCGATATTTAATTTTGAAGCCAATCCGGCCACATTCCAGCTCAACACCTGTAATAGTGAGTCAGGACGATCATTTACAAGAATAATTTCGATCTCAGGGTCGTTATTAGCTGGGATAATCTCCATAGGTGCCGGAGGGGCTGATTCGATCGATTGAGATTTAAGTGAAGGTCAATCAAGGGTATCGAGATCGGAAATGGCAGAGAACCTATTTACGGACTGGTATGAGGGGCTGATTAGTGATTGCTGTTCAAATGGTGGTCTATAAAAGAAGCCAAGGGGTAGTGCACGGATGTTTGTAGGTAGGGGGCAGTTAATCTCCCTTGTGGCCAGTATTGATCTAACAAGGCTTGGTAGGTGGAAATTAATAACAATACAATCGCCCCCCGATAGTTTTTTCCGCCGATCCAACCCAACCCACCCTTCGTACCATTAAAATATCATTTATGTCAGACCTCCTGTACCCTTTGTATTTAGCCAACTAATCCACACTTTTGTTCCGTAATTGTTCCCAGGACTCAGATTTGTTCTTCTCTAATGGAGGCACCCCTCCGAGAATCAGGACATATGGACAAGACGCTGGGGGTAGACTTAAAACATCCTTATTTGACTCAGCATACCCACTGATATTGATGCCAACAGCGCTCGTACAAGCTGTGGAGACGGCATGAACACCAGTTTGAGTAGTAGGATGTGATAAAACAGTGGGAATTATATTTGGGGAATTACCAGAGTCAGTGCGTGATCTCTAGTTTTACTATTAGTATCATAGGAGACAGGGAGCTGCTTTGAAGTTATGGACAATTGTTGCTCGCTCTGAACTAATTTTTTCTAGAGGCAACCCTGTTGGGATGGCTGTTTAGATTGTTTGCTGGGGGATTTTACCCTAGTAGTTAGGGATTTCAAACGATCTAAGCGCTTCCATAGGTTTGCAAAATGTATATCAACAAGCACTTTAACTCGGTCATACAATGTGTCTATAATAATGTCAATAGCATTTACCAGAGCATTATGGCTCACATGGGGAGGAGTCGCGCTCGGAGAGCCGGAAAGCCCAGACATCAAACAGGAAGATACAGGCAGCTATAAAGAAGGTGACGAAAACCTGCTTGGAATTTACTGAGCGTATGGCAGAAATGGAAGCATGAAGCAGTTACTAGCAAAACAGCAAAACATGGAGAGTGAAGCAGTTAATAGCAAAACAGCAAAACAGCAACAAAGTCCCTGGAATGCCAGATGATGGACACTTAGTGGAAACTTGAAGACTTGGAGAATAGGTTTAGAAGAAACAATCTCAGAGTACTGGTGTACCCGAAAGAGCATAGGGGATGGACCCACGAATTTATGTTATTGATTTATTTAAATGACCTTTCCTGGAATCGGCTACCTGGATTTGATATTTAGAGAGCTCATAGACTTCCCTTTAAGTATCATCCTCGACATTCACAAGAGGGAGGCAAACCAAAAGCCATACTTGTGTTTTTTAGGACCTTCCTTCTTTGCCATGCAGTTTTTGAAGATCAGAAATTTACTTTTAATAATTTTTCTCTTTTTTTAAGGGCTGACCTTTGCCATATAATGGTGGAAAGAAGATGGCATCTGAGACAGATGATTCCAGTCCGTTCAGAAAAGGGGGGGGCAGGGCTTCTTATTGAGTCAAGCTAAATTGATAATCCAGGACAGAACCCACTATTTTACGTCGGAAATGAAGGCTACTAATTTTTCGAGACGCCTAAATAAATTACTATGGGGAAATGTGTTCTGAGGATATGAACAATCTAGAAAGTGGAGAATCATGTTTAATGGGACTTTTTGGGTTAGTGATTTAGCACGGGAATTGATCTGTCAGATAGAAAGTTAGAATGGTAGTTCTGGTGTTTTGTTTTGTTATGATTACTTTTTGGATTCATGATTGGGCAGGTGTTGGGACAGTGCTGTTTATCTATGGACCAGGTTTGTCGATTTGCTGCTTTTGGGTGGAGGGTGGTAGAATGGGGGTGGGGTGAGTAGGGTTGGGATGGGAGGTGGGGGAAAAAGGAGCACTAAGTTGGATGTCAGTTGGCTAAAGTTCTTTCATATTTGTGTACTGATTGGTTGCTTAGTAAATGCTTTTTGCAAGGGGACAGGGAAAGTGGTATTGGTGGTAAAATTGTGTCAAATAACAAAATGGCATTTACAGATTACAGAGCCTGGGAGAGCAATGTGGGAGGGCTAGCTAGGTTTGTATAATGGTCCAGATAAGGTTATGATTGGCACAGATTTAGTACTGTGATATGGGGGGATAACATTTTGTGTGTTGCTACACTCAATATCTGCAGACTAAATGATAGAGCCAGAGTGGCATTAGCATTTAGGATGTGGAAGTTTGATATCATTTGTCTTCAAGGGACCCTTATTCTTTGGTGTAATAGGAGTGTTCTATCTGATCTTGGATTTGACCTGTTGATCTGTACCCAACAAGGGTGAGCATCCAAAAAAGGTTGCTATACTCGCCAGAAGGTGTAGCTGCATAGTACTTCAGAACTTATACAAAAAAATGGGAAGGTGGGCTATAGTGGATTGTAGGATTCGGGGAGGGCATTTTACGGTGTGCTTAATCTGCGGAGCAAACACGGATGAGACCAACACTTTTTTGTTATATCGAACTATCAAAGAGGCCGACCTCATTAATAATGTGCGGGGATCTCAATATACACTCAGAGGTGAATATTAGATTAACTTCCCCTGAGACATATACAGGGTGGAAGCCTTTGCTTTTCAAGGTGCTTGGCCTTTTGGTGAATAATCGCAGTCTTGATGACATTTGGGGAAATATAGTGCTCCGGACCCACGATGTAAATTGTTTTCAAACTCTCATAAGGAACTAGTTCGATTGGATTATTTTTTATGTCCAATGTACTCAGCAATCAAGCTATAATTGAGAAACACGCTAAAGTCTTGTCTGGTCATAATCCTTAGTTTATAGGGGTCCCAGTAGCAGGGGTATGTAAACCACGAGCTAATTGGACATCTGATAGGAAATGTTTTTATAATGAGGACAATAAAGATCATATGCAAAAAATGGACAGCTTATTTTCTGGAGCTCAAAAAGGGTTCTACTGATATAACTGTGGTTTGGGACACACTAAAGACTGGGATCCAGGCAGAAACCTTGAACTATACTTTACACCAGGAAAGGAGGAAACAGAATGAACTTCAGGTTTCATTTAAAGAGCTTTCTACTCTTGAAGAATATCAGATGCATTTAATCTCCCAAAGAATGAGTAATTTTGAGATCCAGCAGAAAATAGCAGCGGTAAAGTCTATGATTATGCAGTTTTTTGCTAAGGAAGTTGCTACCAATTTTCATACATGGAAAATGGAGCGCTATGAATATGGAGAGAGTGTAGGACATCTTCTGCCTCTTCGGCCTAGACAAAGGAAGGTGGCAACAGGGATTGAGGCAATTGAGGATGAGCACGGAGTTGAACTTGTATTATCTTGCGAAGTTGTCGAAGTTTTTAAAGCTGTTTATAAGAAATTGTATACAGAGGATGGTGGGCCTCTGGTGGAGGATCTTCAAGAGGTGCTGCAATTAATTGATGGTGTTCGGCTTGGTTTGGAGATTGGGCTACCTTAAAGCAACCAATCTATGCAGATGAATTAATAGCAGCAATAGGCTCATTAGCCAGGGTTAAGGCTATGGAGCCAGCTCACATTCCCTAAGAGCTACATAAGGCACTGCTGTGGCAGAGGATATGCTCTTGGTTTTTCAAAAAGCACACTTAGGGGAGACACCATTCTCATGGCGGGCAACTCATATAGTTGTATTTGAGAAAAAAAATAAACCCTTGCTGAACCCAAGGTCTTACAGACCAAAAACATTAATTCATTGTAACACCAAAATTTACTCTAAGATCTTGGCAAACAGCTTAGGCAGCATAATTCCTACACTAATATCCCCTAGATAGCACACGTTCAATCCCGGCAGTGGGACAGTTGATCAGAAGAAAAAAGTGATAACCCTATTCAACTTAGCTGAAACCACTCAGAGGAAAGTGGTCTTGCTTCTGTTAGATACCGAAAATGCATTTGAAGAGGTGTCATGGTCATTTCTATGTTAGGGAGAACACAATTTGGCCCAGGGTATATCAGAGCTATTAAATCATTGTATTCTTAATCCAGCACCAAATTACGGATCATGGGGATAGAATCTGAAGAGGTTCATATCTCCAGGGGAACAAGACAAGGCTGTCCATGCTCGCCACTACTCTTTGCCTTGTATGTTGACCCTTTGATTATTAAGTTGGAAAGGAATTGACAGATTAACCCAGTAGTAGCAGGGCATGAGGAATACAAAGCACTAGCTTATGTGGACAATGCAGCAATAGTTACAAGTGACCCATCAACAAGTTTTGATAGAGATTAAGGAAACAGCAAAGACATTCGGGCCTGGTTAGGTTATAAGCTGAATCAGGCGAAAACCCAAGTGTGCACTAGCAATATTGGGCAGCTTAATGCTCAGGTAGTGAGCGAGGCAACTTATTTAGGGATGCATGTTTCTTCAAAAGTGGTGCATTTAGTAGATTTAAACAAGAATCCCATGTTATGCTCAATAGAACAAGATCTTGAAAGATAGAACCATCTCTATCTGTCATTGCTGGGATGGGGGGATGTCATAAAAATGACAATTTTACCCAAACTAATATATTAATGAAGGGCTATCCCACTGGAAGTTGACCGCAGCTGGCTAGTTAAAATTGAAAGCCTATGTTAGGGCTTTCTCTGGGGATTTAAAAACATAAGAGCCTCTAAATAAATGACCCTTAATGGGGTTGGAGGGTATCAAAATAACTTTATCAACTGGGCATGTATGTTGTAAAACATGGGAAATTTGATTACAGGGAGCACACACGGAACACACACGTTCAGGCCCACTGTTAGACTTGGGGGTCTCTAGTTGGCACAGGTATGCACTTGTGGCAAATAGGGACCCTCGCCTATAGTCAGGGTAAGGGGGTACACTCCTAAAATAACCCCTGCTCACCCCCTTGGTAGCTTGGGACGAGCAGACAGGCTTATCTCAGAAGCAGTGTGTAAAGCATTTGTGAACACATACAGTAATCAGGTGACAACACTACAAATGGACAACACACAGGTTTTATCTAAAAAATAAGTATTCTTTATATAGATTTAGCACAAGACCATTAAACGACAAAAATACACAATACTGTTACTTTGGATGGTAGAATTTTGCTTAGTTCTCTTTAGTTCTTAAATGCAACACTTTAAGTCAATGTACCTTTTAGATGCGAGACGCAGGGCAACAAAAGTGTTGCAACGATGTTGATGCGTTGAAGATTTTGGTGCAAAGAAATAAAGACGTGTAGATCTTCCAGATGCGGTACGCTTCTACAATGTTGCGAGAAGACTCGATTCGATGCTTCAGCTGCAGCCGTGACACACTGTACGCGATGCGACGACAGCGGCCTTGGCAGCGACACTCTTCTCCGACATTGTGAGACGCTTCCACTCGATGCGATGTTGCAGCGGCGACACCCCTTTACGCGATGCGACGACCGCAGCTCCGACGGAGGCACGCTTCTCCGTGGATGCGAGGCGCTTCTCTTGATGCGGTGCAATGCGTCAGCTACGATGGCTGCGATAGCGACACGCTTCTTCGGCGTTGCGAGACGCTTCCTGGACGATGCGAGATGCTTCCGCTCGATGCGATGCTGCAGCGGCGACACACTTTACGAGATGCGACGACAACAGCTCCGACGGCGCAACGCTGTTGTAAATTGAAACCACGATGTGATTAAGCATTCACTAAAGACATGAATTCCCCTTTTATGACCAAGTCTCTTTCGTTATGTTGACTAAAGTCTGGACTCCATTTTGTATTGTCATGTCTCCACGTGCTCAACACGAGAAGAGTCCTATCTTCGTGTTAGTTGCTCTTGCAATCTGCCTAGTAACAGTCTATAAATAGTTCCTTTGTCCGTCTGGCGCATGCCCAGGCTTGACCACATCTGTTATCAGTTAGTCCTTGCTTGACCATGTTTTCGCGGGCTCAAGGAGTGTGTCAGCTCCGCCCACATATTGATCTTGTATCGAAAATGTCCATAAAAGGTAATATTCTTTGCCTCATGTTGTATCCACCCACTTATGAGCCCCTCTGTTGTGTATAAAAGGGGACCGTGTACGCAAGTCCTTTGTGCTACTCTATGCAATACTGAAGAGTGTTGTATGGATTGTAGGACCACCCTTAAGGGTTAATAAACTTTGTCTTTGTACTTTGCAGTTTCCGTGCCAACTTCCTTATAGATTCCATTGTAGGAGAGCGAACCCTTGTGTCCTGCGGGCCTAGCTGGGGCCTGTATTCATCAATTGGCGCCCGTCACGTGGGGCTCATCGGCGACTCGGATGCTCGAAGGATTGGTCGCGACGAAGGTGAGGAATTTGGCCGGGGATGTGATCACTGCCAGAGGCACTTTAGTCCTGGCATCCCGAGGTTTTTCTTCCTTCCCTTCCGAGCTGACCATCTGGGTGGCGCCGGTCCTCGACTGAGATCTCTTCTGTCGGTCCTGCCGTGACAGCCGTTTGGGCGAATTTTGGAGCTTGGCAGTTGGAATCTGGACTCTTGATTGGTAAGAACCGTTGTACGGTACTTGCTCCGAGTTTTTGAAGCCTGGTTTGGCTATTTGAGTTTGATTTGTGATGACCGGTCATATCTTGTATTGGCTATTGTGAGAATATATGCGTTGCAACACATATAGGCAGGTAATGTGGAGATATTTCTCCGGAACTGTGTAACTTTGAACGGCACAACGTTTAAGTGCCATTTCTGATAATACTGCATATTTTGCATTATTTTTGAGCATGCCTGCTTTTAGCGCACTCCGTAAGTGGTGCTGCTGTTTTGGAAACCGGTTAAACCTCGAGGAATCTGCTCCAGCCCCCCCAGAGGGGACTCCTAATAGGGATATGTATGTGAAGCATGGTCTTTCCTCTATAATGTACAGCACAGTATGGAGGAAATACACCAAGAAGGATCCTGAGTTGCGATGGCCTTTGTATGGATCGTTTGATATGCGTAAGATTGAGTATGTGGAACAGTGTATGTGTAAACGGCGTGCTCGGCAAGACATGTTTGAATGTGTGCGATTATGGGTGAAGGAAGTGCGTGAGCGAGAGAAACGTGAGAAAGCGCTGTTTGATAAAGAGCAACGGAAGAATGATCATGTGCGAGCACAGGAAGCGAAGCGTCGGGAGGAAAGAGAACAGACGGAGAGACAGGAGAAAGAGCGTAGGTTGCAAGTCTCGGGTCAATATGCTGTCTGTCAGTCACTTTATCCTGTCCTTAATAATCCTGACGATGATTTTTATTTATTAGATCGTTCTCCGCCCCCTTATGTCGGCGCGTCTGCCCCGAGGTCACAAGATTCTGGATCGGTTTCGGGTAAGGTAGACACGCGGTCCATGTTATCGGCTGACCGAATGGGTGAGCTTCGGCAAGTTTCCTATCGTGCACTTAAGGGCAAGTTATCCCTTGCTGAGCTGTTGAATTCCTGGGAGCTGTGGCAGGATAGAGAGAAGTTGTATTTTTTGGGCCACTTTTCTGATGAAGTGATTGCTGCTTTCCGGAAATATTCCAGTGTCTTTGAGCCTGACGATGTGGTATCAGATGCTAAAGCATTGCGTAATGGTGTTTTCTCTCCCTCTAAGGCGCCTGATGCGGTTCGGCGGCTGTTTGCATTGCGGGACGCGGTGAGGGACCTTAAAGAGAAAGCACGCCAACAAGCTGAGGAGGAGAAGCAGTCGGATTCGCATACCGGAGATGGCCACTCATCCACCTCCCAGTCAGATAAGAGCGACCTAGTGCATGCTAAACCAATGCGAGAGGCGGCACCTTTGTATGTTCCTCCTAAAGGAGCGGGGACTAGTTCGGATATTACCTCCGCCGATGCTAAGGGATATTTTGTGTACAATTGGGTTTATACTCCTTGGCATAGGGCTGATGTCATGGCATTAAAAAATGCATTGCCTGATCCCCGCAAGAATCCAGCGGCCTTCTACGAAGAAGTGGAGGGGGCCCTGAATTCTTGTACTATGACCTTAGCAGATATAGATCTGTTTTTTGGGCTTATTTTACCACCAGATATGTGGCGATCTGTGCGGAAGGTGGACGATGTTGCCGCTTTTAAAGCTCGGTGGTCTGAGCTTGAGGATGAGGATAGGGAGAGGAAGCCCGCGCAGAAACCACCTCAGCTTATCTTAGATCTCCCTGCTGCTATTCTGACTAAGTTGAAAACAATCATCCCCCCTAAAAAGATTGACTGGAATATGCTAGCCTCGTGTAAGCAGAAAGTTGACGAATCAGTTGCAGATTTCTTTACGCGCTTTGAGGAGACGTTTCATGATTTTAGTGGTCAGTCACTTACGGATGATACGGGTCGACACCTCTTTGCTGATAAATATGTGGCGAATTTACTACCGGCGATCGCAGCCCGCCTAAAAGAGTGAAAGTTCTTGGTCCACTGCGACCCCGACAGCCCTCCTGACTATAGCTCAGTATTATGAGCGCCAGGAGCAAGAAGCGAAGGGACAGGAGGAGAAGAAATCGAAGGATTTAAAAACGAAGGTGATGTTAGCGCAAGTATATGGTCCGCCCCGCCGGGGTGTCAATAGAGGTAGGGGAGGATTTTATGGTCCTCCCTCGGGCCGATCTGATTTGAACAGGAATCAATGTGCGTATTGTAAGCAATCGGGACACTGGGACAGAGATTGCCAGGCGTTGCATGCTTCGGGTCAGGGACACAATCAGGGTGGCCCGAGAGGTAGAGGGGGTTTCTCGAATTTTAGAGGGAATTCTAACGATCACGCTCGTTTTGACCCTGCCGGGCAGCAACGAGATAGGCCTAATGTTTTTGATCGACAAAACCAGTATCAAGTGTCGGGGATTGACCGCTCTGGGTACCATGATTCTCAGCATGCATAGGAATGCGTTGGATGGGGGTTAGAATCAGTTGAGGTGCCGGTTGATCAGAAGGGTCCTTACGTATCAGCTGAGGTTTTGGGTTCTACTGATCAGTTCCTAGTGGATACAGGAGCGACTCGTAGTGCGCTGTCTAAACAATTGGTTCCGAGGGCTCCCCCATCTGGCTTAATGGTTACATCGGTAGGGTTTGACGGTACACTCTCCCGAAGCCCTCTTTCGCGGCCCCTCACATTTCAGGTTGATTCTTTTTCTGCACCCTGTCTGTTTTTGCTTGCCCCGAACACGCCGGACAACATTATGGGCCTTGATATGTTAAAACACTTCAGAGCTACGATCCGCTGCTCCCCTGCTGGAGTGCGGGTGATATTAAATGACAATTACCCCCGGTCTGAACGGATGTGTGTGGTTGCAGAGGATGCTGTGTTAGCTACCCTCCCTCGTGCTTTGTGGGCCACTTCGGATACTGATGTGGGACAGATGGTGATTCCGCCTGTTCACATTCGTGTCCAGGAGGGGGCGGTGTTACCACGCCTCCCACAGTATCGTATTTCCCAGGAGGGGGAAGAGGCTCTTATACAGATTGTGCAGGATTTGATTAAGGTGGGAGTAGTGGAGGAAGTTCCCTACAACGTCTGTAATAGCCCGATTCTACCCATTTTGAAAAAGGATACGGATGCCAAAGTCTATCGGTTTATAATTGATTTGAGGGAAGTAAACAAGATCGTGATACCTCAGTACCCAGTGGTTTCTGATGTCACGACGTTGCTTACTTTGGTCCCGCCTACGGCGACCACGTTTTCAGTTATTGATTTGAAAAATGCCTTCTTTTCGATTCCTATTCATCCCGATAGCCGATACCTTTTTGGTTTTACTCTAAATAATAGGTCTTATCGATTTTGTAGAATCCCTCAGGGCTACACGGAAAGCCCTAGCATTTACAGTCAAGCTTTGAAAAGACAATTGGACTCCTTTGTTCTGCCCGAGGGTGTCGCCCTCATTCAATATGTCGATGACATCTTGCTGGCGGCCGACACTCCGGAGTTGTGTGAAACGAGTACGTTGTCTTTGCTTTCCTTTTTGGCATCCCACAATCACAAAGTATCTCGGAAGAAATTGCAGTTCTGTAGACCAAAGGTGACTTATCTGGGTCACCTTTTGTCTAAGGAGGGGCGTGCACTCACACCAGATCGTGTTCAAGTAATTCTGGACACGCCAACGCCGTCCACGCAGAAGGACGTGCGTGCATTTTTGGGTCTTGTTTCTTTTTGTAGGCAATGGATACTAGGGTTTTCACACATAGCCAAGCCATTGTTAGCCCTTTTGACAAAAGACACACCTATTCCGCTTCCTTGGTCAAATGAGTGTGACACTGCCTTCCAGAAATTGCGACAGGCCCTTTGTTCAGCACCAGTGTTAGGGACTCCTGATTATACAAAACCTTTTTCGCTGTATGTGCATGAAAAAGATGGATGTGCATTATCAGTCTTAGTGCAGATGCACGGCGACAAGCAGCGCCCTTGTGCATATTTTTCGGCTGTACTTGACCCTGTTGCCCGAGCGTTGCCTGGTTGCTTTCGCTCGGTTGCGGCGACAGCTGTGTCAATACGCCAAAGCGAGGGAATTGTGTTATCTCATAAGTTGTTGGTATTAGTCCCCCATGCTGTTGATGCCCTGCTTAATCAGACAAAGACGCAGCATTTGACCAGCGCCCGTTTAACGGGATATGAGCTGACGCTCTTGGCTCCTCATATTACGTTAAAGAGGTGCGTAACGTTAAATCAGGCCACATTGTTGCCATACCCCGAGATTCAGTCTGAAGCACAGAAAGCACATGATTGTATTCTTGTGACTGAAGAACAAACAAAGGGTCGTATTGATCTCCAGGATACGCCCTTTCCAGATGTAGATGGAGAACTGTGGGTGGACGGGTCATGCCTGAAGCTACCAGATGGTACGACTTCAGCAGCGTGTGCAATTACCACATTGCAAACAATAGTGGAAACAGCACGCATACCACAGAAATCAGCTCAAGCAGCGGAACTGATACCATTAACCCGAGCATGTGAGCTCAGTACAGGATTGTGTGTGAATGTTTATACAGATAGCCGGTATGCCTTCAGAGTAGCGCACGATTTCGGCCTGCTCTGGAAGGAGAGAGGGTTTTTAACGTCACATGGAGTACAAATAATGCATGGGGAGTTAGTTCACAATCTTTTAACTGCATTGACATATCCGAAGAAAATTGCCATCGTTAAATGTAGCGCCCATAGGAAAGTAGTCGATAAAGTTGGAGAAGGGAATGCGTTAGCAGACCGGGTGGCACGGGAGACTGCGATGCAGCCCGGTGCTACTGCCATGTATGTAGTGAAGTCGCAAGTAAAAAGATGGCACAATGCGAAGGAAGAAGTGCGAGAAATACAGAGGACCGCTTCTGATAAAGAACGGGAGCAATGGTCCAGTGAGGGAGAATTGGATGATGAGGGTTGCTGGAGAAATAAGCAGATGGATAGATGGAAATTACCCACGGCTTTTGTACAACCTATGGTTCAGATGGCACATGGGCTAGCACATGTTGGAGCTTCCGCAATTGTAAAATTGCTTACCCAAGTCTGGGAGCATCCAGAGATTGCTAGCACGGCAAAGAGGGTGGTGCAGACCTGTATGATCTGCCTGAGGTACAACCCAGGAAAGGGTACTCAAACTCCAGCAGGAGGATTTGTAACACCTACTGCACCCTTTGAGGTTTTGCAGATGGATTACATCCAGCTTGAGCGCTGTAACAATTTGAAGTATGTTCTAGTAGTGGTTTGTGCCTTTAGCAAATGGGTTGAGGCATACCCTACGAAAGACAATACTGCAATGACTACCGCCAAGATGCTGTTGAAGGAGTTCTTCCCTCGATATGGCGTTTGTAGACTTCTGTGGAGTGATAACGGACCCCACTTTATAGCGGATGTTATAAAGTATGTTTTGAAGGGTCTGGGCATCACCCAGAAGTTCCACGCAGTGTTTCACCCTCAATCTGCGGGACTAGTCGAGAAGTATAATGGTACACTGAAGCTCAAGATCGCTAAAATCCAAGCTTCGACGTCTTTGACTTGGCCAGATGCTTTACCGCTGGCGCTATTGTCAATTAGATCGGTACCGCACTCTCGAACCGGTCTTACACCGTACGAGATTGTCTTTGGACGCCCAATGAATATTTGGGGTCCACCAAAACCTAAGACTGTGTATGATGTACCTTGTGTAATGATGAATGATTATCTGGCGCAGTTAACGGATAACTTGGTTTCTATTCATCAACAGGTCCGGGAGGCGCTCCCAGATCGGTCCACCGGTGAAGGACATAGTCTCCGGCCTGGCAACTATGTCATGGTGAAGATCTTTGACAGGACGAACAGCTTGGAGCCGAGATGGGTTGGTCCTGAGCAGGTCCTACTTGCAACGAGGACGGCTGTGCGAGTTTCCAACAGAAAGAATTGGATCCATTCCCTGCACTGCCGCAAAGTACCGCCCGGATTGGTGGAGTCTGCTGTATTGACCGATCAACGAGAAATTCTGGCTGCAGAGAAAGGCCGTGCTGGGGAACCGAACGACACTGAGGAGCTCTTTCCGGACCACGCGACTCCTGGAGGAAAGCGATATCATCTCAGGCCAAGGAAGTGAATTCTTCAGTACCGGGACATGTTGTCAGAACGGCCCTTGGGTTAGTGAAACGGAGAGCCAATGAGGCAAGGGGGGGGGATCAACCCTGCATTAGTGTAGCGACACCCGTCTTGGCCCGTTGGTGAAGAAATCGACCGCTGCCTAAGGGGAAGAGTTCTGACAAACCTTTTAGTTTCAGGAAGATATTGATCCTTTATTCTGACATGGAGAAAAAGAAAATCCTTTGTGCAACAGGTTTTATGCTTACAGTAGCTATTGTGGGGATAACCACATGGTTTGTGGAGGATGTGACTCCTGCTCGAAAGTTACTTGTGTTGACTACTCCCGTGCCTGAGGAGCACTACTTCTATACCCTTCCGTATCAAGAATTGAAGCATCGTCAGTCTTATTTGAATAATACTTTCATCCAGATGTTGCATCATACCCACGTTGCCACGAATGCTACGAACTGTTGGATATGTGGTATGATGCCAGCTCACCAGAAGAAAGGAGGAACGCCATTCATACCTCTTCCTTTCTCTCATAATGGCTCTTGTAGAGCATGGTACACTTTGCTTTTTGCCACCCGGAAACCCACAGTGGGACGATTACTCTTCAGACTCAATAAAGAATGTCATCAGGATAAAGATGGATATCCGCAAGCGAATGGGACAATTTGGGAATGGGAAGAGTATCGACCAGACAATGAATCGATTCCCTATATTTTCACGAACACCAGAGACACTGTGGGAAAAGACAGATTTGTGATTCAAGTGGCACAAGCTCAAGCGGACCTGTGTGTCCAGAGTGTGGGTTATATTCCTGTTGGGGTTAGTGATTGCATTACCATATTAAACATCGACGGGTTGAATAACAGTACCTTTTTAGCATCCCATAATACATACTTCGTATGTGGAAATAAAGGTTAGTACCGTTTGCCAGCCGGTTGGTCTGGAGTATGTTATGTAGCCTTTCTATTGCC
This sequence comes from Triturus cristatus, assembly GCF_964204655.1. Lineage (NCBI taxonomy): Eukaryota > Metazoa > Chordata > Amphibia > Caudata > Salamandridae > Triturus > Triturus cristatus. The sequence goes on along the minus strand of NC_140582.1, from coordinate 910,376,770 downwards.
CCCTGTATTTTTGGCACCTGCATCCTATCATAAGGATTTGAAGTTGTTAAATAATGTGACTGTAAATAGGTATAAACGTACTCTATCAATTGATGATGTGGATCAGACTGACACTAGCCTGCAGCAGTATATTGATTTTAATTTAGGATTGTTTTTCTTCGTTGGAGCTGCCCTAAATAGTAGGAAAGTTCGAAGGTTAACAAGAGTGGTAGAGGCTGTGACAAACCAAACCGCTGCTGCTCTTGGGAATCTTACGGAAGAATTACAGATTACTAGAATTGTTGCATTGCAGAATCGTATGGTGTTAGATGTTATGTTAGCCGACCGAGGTGGAGCTTGTAAAATTATCGGAAGTAGTTGTTGTGTGTTTATCCCTGACCACACGCCGTCTGTTTATAATGCTATCAACAGGTTGCACAAAATTGCAGCTGAAATCCATACAGAAAACGGCACTTGGTCCTTTTCTGGATGGTTTTGGGCATTGATCACTGCTTGGGGGTGGAAGGTTTTAACTGGTCTTTGTATAATTGTAGCAGTTCTGTTTTCTTGTTGCATCTGTGTCCAATGTGGTCCCTTGCTCTGTTCCTTATGTGTATCATTATGTATTCCCGATAAGAAAGCTATTGCCGATGTCACTCATCAGAAACATTTAGCTAAAGAAGTAAAAGAAATGATGATAATTGACATATATGATGATTATCCTAACAAACCGGATGTCTTCAGTAAATGCTGAAAGGGTCGTCTGTTGTAAATTGAAACCACGATGTGATTAAGCATTCACTAAAGACATGAATTCCCCTTTTATGACCAAGTCTCTTTCGTTATGTTGACTAAAGTCTGGACTCCATTTTGTATTGTCATGTCTCCACGTGCTCAACACGAGAAGAGTCCTATCTTCGTGTTAGTTGCTCTTGCAATCTGCCTAGTAACAGTCTATAAATAGTTCCTTTGTCCGTCTGGCGCATGCCCAGGCTTGACCACATCTGTTATCAGTTAGTCCTTGCTTGACCATGTTTTCGCGGGCTCAAGGAGTGTGTCAGCTCCGTCCACATATTGATCTTGTATCGAAAATGTCCATAAAAGGTAATATTCTTTGCCTCATGTTGTATCCACCCACTTATGAGCCCCTCTGTTGTGTATAAAAGGGGACCGTGTACGCAAGTCCTTTGTGCTACTCTATGCAATACTGAAGAGTGTTGTATGGATTGTAGGACCACCCTTAAGGGTTAATAAACTTTGTCTTTGTACTTTGCAGTTTCCGTGCCAACTTCCTTATAGATTCCATTGTAGGAGAGCGAACCCTTGTGTCCTGCGGGCCTAGCTGGGGCCTGTATTCATCAACGCTTCTCCTTCTTGAGTCACGCTTCCAGCTCCTTGCGAGACGCACTCCCTCAGAAGGCCCAACAACAGCAGCCGGCACTTCCAAAGAACGCTGGAGAGCTGGGGGGTAAAGTCTGTTGGTCCTGAGACTTCAGCAGGAGGCAAGCTCTTTTCCAAGCCCTTGGAGATCCTTCACAAGTTGAGCAAAAGTACACACAAAGTTCTTTTCTCCTCTCTTTGGCAGTAAGGAAACCACTGCAGGCCAATCCCCCAAGTTCAGGGATAGTTTCCTCCTCAGCTTCTTCTAGTTCCTCCCTCAGCACAGGTTCTTCTGGTTTTCCCAAATTGATCTAAATTCTTGGGATCAGGGTCCCAATACTTATACCCCAAAATCCTTTGTCCTCTGAGGGCAGAGGGGCCTTTGCCCAGTCCAAACCACTTCCTGAGCACTCTGTTTACCAGACTTCTCCTTTCCTTTCACAGTGCAGGAAAGAAACATTAGACGCCCCACAGGAGGTGGAGCCAGCATTGTGGAAGGCAAGTAAAGCCCTGGAGCACTTTGTTGACAGGATTCCTTCTCTTCATTCACTGTGCAGGGCAGAGACATCAGCCGCTCCCCAGGAGGTGGAGCCAGAATTGTGGAGGGAATGCACAGCCCTATTCAGGTCCCAGGTGCAACTCCTCACACCCATCTAGATGCAGATCTCTCTATTCATCACTGGGGCACCTCATCCTGTCTCCTGGAATTCACCAGCCCTGTCACTCACAGAAATCAGCCAAAGGAATACACAGCCTAGCAGAGGCAGGTTTGAATGGTTAAACAAGAAAATGCCTACTGTCTAAAAGTGGCATTTTCAAACACAGAATGTTAAAACCAACTTCATTAAAAGATGTATTTTACCATTCTGAGTTCAGGCATACTAAATTCGACTTTCTACCATGTTCTCTGAATCAGTTAGGATTATAAAATGTAATAACCGAACTGCCCATTCTGGCCAATGGAGAACAGTTAGCCTTGCAATAGTGAAAAATGAAAATGGCTGTAATTCACTATTAGAACATGCCACACACACCAGGGCATGTCCTACCTTCTCCTTACAATGCACCCTGCCCTTGGGCCTACCATAGGGGTGCCTGATATGAAGAAAAGGGAAGGTTTAGGGACTGGCAAGTGGGTGCACTTGCCCAGTCAGTATGACAGTACCAGACTGCATGCAGACTCTGCAATGGCTGGCCTTAGACACACTTTTACAGGCTGCTTCTGCGGGTTGCACAACCAGTGCTGCAAGCCCACCAGCATCATTTGGATTTACAAGCCCTGGGCACACCTGGTGCACTGTACTAGGGTCTGACAGGTAAACCAAATCAACCAATCTTGGAATCACAAATCATACATTAATTTGCCATAGGGAGAGCATATGCACTTTAGCACTGATCAGCAGTGGTAAAGTGCCCAGAGTCATAAAACAGCCAACAACAGGTCAGAAAAAATATAGTAGGAAGGCAAAAAGTTCAGGGATGACCCTGCAAAAAGGGCCAAGTCCAACACCCACCGAACATCCTTCAATATATTAACTTATAATGGGGGGAAGCTAAAGGTCTCCTATTGAAAAATATTGAACCCAGCTACTATAAATAAAAAACTACATTTAAGGTTGTGCTCGGTGCATTCAGATTATGGCAGCAATGTAAAAAGAAAATGAATATGCCCAAATATACCAATTATTCACCACTGTGTTGGACACCAACTCTACCACTGAAATTTCAAGACTCGGTCATTAAGAATTGAAGACAGAGAGGAATTTCATAGATGGAGGATCTATTTGATGAAGAATATTTACATTCATTTGGGGATCTTCATGAAAAATGTGGGATTACTAAACAGCAGTTCTTTAAATATCTCTAGATTATATGAATAAATCGGTCAAGACTTCTGGGCCGGTGACTCAAATTACTATTATGGAAGCAATTGACAAGAGGGCTAAGATTGGTGTTTTTTACGATTTGCTGATACAAAACCACCCAGATGAATTAGGGTCTCAAAATGCTAAGTGGGAGAGTGGGTTTGTGATGATGGGGCTGATATTGCAGGAGTCATTGCACATAGGTAGCACAGTATTATTAACAGCTGGTTTAAAGAGACAACATTTCAAAACCATTTTTGATTTGTATTTTGCCCAAGAGAAACAGTGATTGTTGTCATCGATTTGGGGTTCCGGGACCTGAATTCGTATATATATGTTTTATTATGTCTGGGACTAGGCTCTTTTCTTCAAGAGACTGGATATTTTCTAGAACAAGTTATTGGAGGTCAGATGATAATCATTCCTGTGCTGTCGGTATTAGGAGTGGTAGAGGACAGAATGGATAATGGGTTAACCAAAAAGGAGGGGTATATCTTATTTATTGCCATGGCAGTGGCACAGATGTGCATTGCCTCAAGTTGGCTTAGCGCAGAACCTCCCACATTTTTGAATGGAGATCCAGGTTCCTTGCTATTTATAATATGGAGACTAGGCTGTATGAGTGTAAAGGGTGAAAGTCATAGAAATGGAGAGCCTGGATATGGCACTCTGTTACTCAATGGATTGATGCCTTGGCATGAGGTATATACAGCATTTCAACCCATAGACAATGGTATTTCAGTAATAGTGTGTATGATCTTATTGTTTATTGCTATATTTGCACAGCTTGTTAAATATATTGGAGATGTCCAGGTGGCCTGGTATGCAGACCTTTTTTAGACTAGCCCTCCCCTGGCAGACAGGCTCTCTTTCCTTTGTTCATAAGTACTATGCTTATGGCATTGCAGCACTGTTTTTGCACTTGCACTTTCTGTGATCTTTGTTGTATTGCACTAATATGTACGGTACTGTATAATACTTATTGCTCATTTGCACAGTTGCTAAACCCCATGTGACGGAGCTATGGCTTTTTCATTTTGTAATTTTTTTTTAACTAAGCTCCTTTTATGGTTTTAAATACAAATAAAAATATATTTTTTTTAAAGTCCTTATTGCGAGTTTTGAGGTCCATGGACCGCCTACTCGCGGTCCAAACACTGCGAGCTCAGCAGTCTGACTGCCTTATTACGACATGTGTGGATTGCATTTGGAAATACCACTACTAAACCACCAACACCACCAGCACACAGCATAACCAGCTGCCATATGGTGGTACTGGGGAGTTTCACCGCTGTCTGTGTTACGAGATGGTTTTTCCATGAGCTAAACACGGCTGGGAGACCGCCAGCTTCAAGTCGGCAGAAATGAAGGATTTGGGGTGCGTACTCACTCCTTTCTTGTTCTTTAAGTTAGAGTTCAAATGGGGATCCCTTTCTTCAGGTTTCCCCTTCACAGCAACATCTTCACCCTGAGAATTCTGACCCTGTTTATGGTGATGTAGAGGTGAGTCATTTGTGTACCCTATCCCCATTGCCTGGACTGCCCACATATGGGCCAGACCCCGGCAATGGGTAGGTGGTATTCCTCCACATGTATCAGAGATATGTGTGCATCCAACACATATGTAGTTAAAATGCTCACACAGGCTTTGATACATATGGAAAAGTAATCACCACCGCTGCAAAATCTCTGCAGCCTTACCATAGGCACTGTGGTAAACTCATAATACAGCAGTTGGAAAACCGCTGGCGCTGTGGTCTCCTGACGGCTGCGGTGTTAGGGTGGTTGAACCACCAAACTCATACTAAAGGCCTTAAGTGTAATACGGTAATCCAGTTTTGTGTATCGGTCAGATAGCTTTTTCCATAGTGAAAAATTACTTTAGGAGTGTTTCACTCTCAGGACATGTAAAACCTAAACATACATGTCCTACTTTTTAAATTCCATGTGCCCTGCCCTACAAGCTGCCCCTTTATGGTCAACCTTAGGGGTCACTTATAGGTATTCAGAAGGAAGGTTTACACCTTGAAAACATTTATTTTGCCTGGTCGAGACAGCAGTTTAAACAGCACTACAGGTTCAAATGGTGGGCCTGAGAGATGTTTCATAGTTCTATTTTAGTGGGTGGCACAATGAGTGCTGCATTCCATTTGGAGTTATAACTTACAGGCCCTGGAAATATGAAGTACTATTTACTAGGGACTGGTGTGAGAGTCCTAAACTGCCTGATCACTTGTCAATCATCAATCATCACTGCCTCAAGATCCCTACTGATTCCCAAATCGTCACAGGGTAAGGTCAGGAAATGTCACAGACCCCATTCTCCTGTGATGAGTTGCTAGAGGTTGGAGCTACACAAAAGCAGGAGGCGTTGATGCTATGTTTTTATACATTAAAGGGTAAGGCCACAAGCTTGGCTGGTACTTATACCTGGGACTCGCATGTCCAACTAAAACTTCTATGGAATATTTAGGAGGTTTTTTTCAAAATGCCTATAAGAACTGAGTTTTTGATCAATTAATTAATTGCTTTCAGACACTTTAAAAGTGTTATCGGTGGGGAATCCCCCTTGATACTCCCTGGGATAGATCATTCACTATATTCACTCATGCACAAAAGTTTGTAGACTTGCTTTACGCCCTTTGGTTTGAAATTCTACTACCCACCACTGCTGCCTAAGTCAGTTTCCCTGAACAGGATTGCATCCAGTCATGGGTTCTATGCTTGTTTAGTCTTGGTACTCAAGTTGTACTTCCCTGAGGACAGCAAATGAACCTGAAACAAGTCTGAGTTTGCTTGTATTCCTGTCCAGGAAGTACTTGGTTCTGCAGTTCACTCTGACTTCCCTCTTTTGGGCAAGGCCAAGATTGATTTGCATAAGTTTGCTTCCTCTCTGTAATAGAAGAGACAAGTTGAAAACAGTTGACAGGAATGAGGTCCAGCTGTGTACCAGTGGCTCAGATTCAAGAATTTCGGCCATTGTTTTTCAGCTTCATGAACAACGTTATATGTATACGGTATTCCATTAGTGCAAACTTAGCAACAATGCAGCGGAGCACTGTACATGGTTAAAGGCAAACATAAATCAATGGGCAATAGGAGAGGAAGTTGAATTGTAACCGCCAATGACCCGCAACAAACCAAGCCAGTGCCTTCATACCTGAGGAGAGGCCCTGCAAGCCGTGTCTGGATTTCTTCTGCACCACTGGGGACTCGGTGTACCGTGAGCCTCCGGTCTCTACATGCACAAAAAGCGCTACCTCATCCTGTGGTCCCTGTTACTGCCAATGACCTGCAACCAGCCAAGCCTGTGCCTGCATACCTGAGAAGAGGGCAAATGATCCGTGCCTGGACTTCTCCTGCACCGTTGGGGACTCAGTGTCCTGTGAGCCTCTGGTCTTTCTACATGAACAAAAAGCACAACGTAGTCCCACAGTCCCTGTATCTGCCAACAACCCGCAACAAGCCAAGCCTATGCCTGCATAACTGAGGAGAGGGCCAGCAAGCCATGCCTGGATTACTTCCGCACCACTGGGGACTCAGTGTCCCGTGACTCTCCAGTGTCTCTACGAGCACAAAAAACACTAAGTCGTCCCACAGCATGGGGCGCGTGTAGGGACGTCCCCGGGCCAAGAGCGGGCCCATCCACTCCCATTGAAGCCCACAGGAGGCTGGGCTGGTCCACCCCTCAAACATCATAATAAGAACTTAAATATTTAAAGGATGGGTGAGAAGAAGACAATCCATGCACCACCTGCAGAGGTAACCTTGACTTCCCTTGACTCTTTTCTTGCTAAAGCAACTCAGTTATAACTAATGAGATTGCCCGCACTGAAAGGAGAATCTTGATGGGCCCTATGGAGGGTGAGAGGGGGGTGTTACCACATGTAATTCAAAGGAACATATTGTGCCTGAAGCAATCCGTAGCACAACTTCGACTGTTACACCATCCATCAAGCCTGTACCCCATACTCAGTCCTCTACCTCCATAATGACTACCATTCCAACAGAAATGGCATCTAAAAACTCTTCTTTATTGATACCGATTTTTCATCGCCTTGAGTCAATCAAAAATGCTATTATGGGGCTTTTAGCTAAAAAGCCCATCCCCTTTTCAATTAAACAATCCGAGGCCTCCACCTTCAAAGAAGGAACTGAAAGCTTGAACATTCCTGCACGAGGTATGGCTATCCCCGGCACAGTTTTTCAACCCCATAGTCAATCCCCCCCAGCGGCGCAAGGAAATTGAACTGAAACAAAATCATATCCCCAGCCCCTTGCATATGTATGCACCCAATTACCATCACTAGGCCCCTTGCTGACCCAGACGGAGATGTATAGAGTTATAATGCCCTATGGAATGTAAGGCTCTCTGGTGCTTCACCAAGTTCGGGTGGTAATCTTGTCTATGAGCTGAAAGAGCATGCTGGTTTGAGATTGGACCTCCCCCCAGCTGCCTGTCCCTACGTATTAATCCTGGCTAACGATCCTAAACTACAAAACACTCAAAGAAAAACAACAGAGCAGCTGATTTTCAAAGCACATCACTGGATCACAAAACATACAGATGACTGTATTGGTTGAAAAAGTAATATTCTTATGACGAGGATGGTAGCCTGGGTGGGAAACTCCCCCCAAAAATTGGGAGGAACTGCATTGTTTTAACTTTAATACCATGCTCTATGGTCTAGAATATACTTAATTTGTTGCCTACGGCCCCCACACCAACATCACAGATATTCGTCTTGCCATTAGGCTTTTTTTTTTATAAACCGCCTATTTAACATCAGAGATCAAGGGGAACTAAGGCTTCTGTTACTGCTGCTCATCCATTGAATATTCAAACCTGTGTGACATTTGGAGTTAGCTCCATACTAACCAGTAATCAATACTCTGTGTTGACAGATTTGAAACATGTGACCTGGAAGCCTGTGAGTGACATACAATACGGGAGGCAACTTCTGCTGCAGTGACTGGAAGTGTGATTGAGAGTAGAGGATCTTTAACCCAACCTTTGGGGAGTAATGACTAGCTTTCAATCATTACGTGGAACATTGCAGGCCTTGGCCATAAACTGACAGACCAGGAATGGATCAAATATATTACTTTCTTTGATCTAATTTTCCTTCAGGATACTTGGGAAACAGGTCTCATCTACTTAAATGGTTACCGCTCCTTTTACACCCTGGCTATTGCATCAAACTCGGGCCGAGCAAGGGGTGGCATCCTGACACTTATAAAGAATACTTTAGAATTTAAAGTACTATCTTCCCACAATGATTCTCCATATTATAATATATTGGATTTTAAAGGCCCAGGCGGTAGTACTGTACTCGCCATAAACAATAAGTGGTAAGATGTATAAGATTGTGGATGTACTGGAAGGAAAACTGAATACTTTACTTAACCATTGCAAGAATCACCCTAGTGTTTTATGGGTGGGTGACTTTAATGTGTATAGTTGCCATTTTTCGTCAAATATGACATGTGGTTTAGTGGACCAGAACGAAGGCTGTACTTCCCATTTTTTAAAAAATTGCTACGATGACACACTTAATTGATTCATCACCACTAGGGACCTAGAGATCATGAATCCTTTTTCTGAGAGTACAGGTCTGCTTCAAAAACCTTTTGGCTCCACCACCAACGGTTCTACAATTGATTTTTTAATAGTGTCAGCGTCTTTAAAAGGTACCTTTAGAGATATCAAAACAACATTTTGGGTTATTGACCATGCCAACATATCATGTCAATGGTTCTGGGAGGGTATGGCCCTATTATGGCAAGGACAAATTGGACCATTTTAAAGTAGGCAAAATTAATAAAGAAGAGTTGATCCCCAAGGTTGTAGGAATCAGGCAAAGTGAAATTATGACCTACCTTAATATGAACCTATGCGAGTGGTAGTAACCTTTGAGATGATCCTGAAAGAGGTTAAAAATAATCTAATAAAAACTCGCACACTGTCAAATAAAAAAACACAGGGGTGGTTTGATCAACACTGCACAAAATAGTTAGTAATTCTGCATCAAGCTCTGGAGAAGGACCCAAGAGATGTGACAGAGGTTAGCTTCGCCCAACACCAATATAAAACAGCAAGAAGGAATAGAAAAAATATATTAAGGGAAGAATCGTGGGAATAATTATATCTTGACTCTGTTTCAAGGAACTCTAGGGATAATGGAGTTACATCAGTATGGACGTAATGTGAGTATATTACTTCAGGCCCTAGATGAGATGGGGTTCAGTGCGCAGGATGCCCATAAGGGGCGCTAGTGTTTAGTCATGTCGTTTGGGCATTAGTCCCATTCTTATGCGAGAGCAGAGGGCTCAAAAAGTAGTTGTGGAGTTGTTTTCTGTAAGAAGCTCTGACTTCCTTTAGAAGAGAGCGCTGATACCATGTAGTCTTAGTTTTTTGGCAATGTGTTCCTTAAGGTTGAGGTCGGTTTCGAGGATGAATCCATGTGACTTGGTATTTTGTGAAAGTTAGGGTTCGAAGCTCTCAATGTTCATCTCATTTAGACAGGTTTGCACTCTATCTTGTCTGTTGTTCTTTGCAAATAACATGCATCCTCTCATGGTTGGGCTGAGCTTAGGTAGGCAGAAGACATCCAGGTTTGTATGATATGTAAGCAATGTTTGGGACGTTGGAATTGTAAAGCTGAGGAGTCTTTCAAGTAGAGTGTTTATCATCTGCATATTGTTTATTCTTTATGCTGTTACATGGGAGCTCATCACCAAGCGGCTCCATGTAGTTTGAAGATGACTGGAGACAGTATGGAGCTATGGGTATCTTCATGGGTGATCAGAATCTTTTGTGACCTTGAGGTGACTAAACTGAGGTAGGTTGTAAAGGTAGGAAGAAAACCAGTGAAAGACACTGCTGTTGAATCCCCTTGGAAACACCTTGCTGTGTATGATGGTGGGATGGTTGACTGTGTCAAATGTAGCTGCGAGGTTCAGCAATATCAGGAGGCTGGAGGTCATCTTCATCAGTGGTCAGGAGGACATGGTCTATCTACACTGTGTAATGGATGCAGTCTCAGTGCTGCAGCGTCATCTCATGCCTGATTGGTAGTTGTGCAGGCAATGGTTAGCATTGATGTGATCTTGGAGTTGAAAACAGACTGCTTTTTCAATGATCTTGCTTATGAATGGTAGATGATTGGAGGACTGGTGGTTGGCGAGATCATCAATGCCTAGAAGCAGGTTTCTTTAGGAGTGAGAGAACTGGACTTGTCCTGAAAGTTTCTTGGAAGATATCTTGAGTGAGGGAGGCATTTTGACACCCCTAAAGGAGTTTATTGCACATGATATTAAAAACGAAGAAAGTACAAAATAACATTTCCGGCCACCCTCAGCTCTTCCAATTGTACTTTCTAATAATAAAAGTCAAAAACCTTCAGAAAACACATATGAATAACCAATCCATCATGCAATAATTCACACTCCTTCCTCTGTGAAACATGTCACTGTGAAAACATGAATACCACAATATTTTTGAAAATATCGCTTTTTTCATCTTCATATATTATCTGCAGCAAACCCTCTGACAAATCTCCCAAATTGCTCAGAGAATTTAGAGGCAAAGATTTGGGCGCGGAAGGGTGCTGCTCGTTTTCGTACGCAGCAGTATGGCTATGGAATTCCCTCCCGCTGTTTTAAGATTGGAACCCTCTCTTCTTTCATTCAGCGCACATTGGAAAACATAGCTATAATGTCAAGCTTTTGAGTACGAAAGACGAAGTGGAGTTGCGTTGCAAGCCCTTCCCTGGCTCTAATGTGCACCCATGCGTCCAGAGGCAACTGGCGAAGCTGCACGTACAAAAATAAAAACACAGCTTTTATGACTCAACACGCTCTTTTTAATGTGGGTATATCCTCTAAAATAGGTTCATAAAAAGAACCAAGGGGCATATCATCAAGGGCTGGCGATAAAATTATCGCCGCTTTAGCGTCCGTTTTCGAACGAAAAGCGGACATAATTTTATCGCCCTATCAGCATGGATACGCTAACGCGTGGATCCATGCCTTAGCGCCCATCTCCTTAGCGCCTCGCATCGCTAATGAGATGCGAGGTAGGCATTCCCGACAGGCATCCAGAGAAAATAATCGATTACCCGGCTTCTCCCTATCATCAAGGGAATCGCTATCCCACCTAGCGACTTAAAAAGCAGCGCTAACCGAGTGTATCGCCGGTTTCTTACGCCTGCTATTTTTATTTCTTAGCCATACGTGTCATGGGAGGTGGATTGTAATGATAAGTCCACATCTCCCTATTTACTATATTTGCCCTAACGCTGTGTTTTATCGCTGGAAATACTGACATAATGCCGAATTACACCGCTATTGCCAGGATTTCTATCGCATCGGCGATGCGCGTTGCTAATAGTGCGGTAGCCGGGCGATAGAATCCGGTGATAGGCGGCGTTAGAATTGTGCACGCTAAACACGGCCAGCGATAATTATCGCTGGCCGTTGATGATATGTCCCCCAGGGGCATATTATCAAGGTAGGCGATAAAATTATCGCCGCTTTAGCGGCAGAAAACTGCCGCTAAAACGGCGATAATGGGCTTGATAATATACTCTATGGAATTCCAATTGAAGCCCATGTTAGATGTGAAGGAATTCTAACCTGAGCTTCAATTGGGATTCCACAGAGCATATTATCAAGCCCATTATCGCGGTTTTAGCGGCAGTTTTCTGGCGCCAAAGCGGCGATAATTTCATCGCCTGTCTTGATAATATGCCCCCAGTAACGCATACAGGATACCCCTGTCCAGCGGCATTCTGCATTAAATCAGTGCTGCTATCCGCCTGGATGCCAGAGATGGACTTGCTAAACGGAAGCATTGCCTACATTATAGCTTTTCCCAAATGGCTGTAAATCTGAATTAAATGATTTTTTGGGGGGGATGAGTTGTGTTGCTGTCAACCTAAATGCCTCCCCCTCGGCCTGCGCTGATTTCAATGCCCTCGTTACCCGGAAGGCCGGAGAGCCCTGATTGATTTCCATTGTTGGCCTCCATCATGAGCGGAGGTGCACGCACTCCCGGCCACGTTTGCATCTCGCTGGCTTCAGAAACTTTGCTTTTAGTCGGTCACGTGCCGGCTCTTTCTGAGCCATTCTCTTTCATTTGTGTCATGCTTGTCTTTCTTTCCGCAACGGTATCTGTCTCTTCGGACGAGCCTTTCAGATACTCTAAAATGCTGCATCTGGCTTTCTTTGTTCTCTGCTTTGACAGAACATATTCGCAGGCTCTTCAAGCCAACATTCCCGCCTTCTGAAAAACCCTGCTGTATTTCATTTCTAAAGTTGCAAATCGCTGTGGTAAAGCTAAAGTGGCTAAAACATCCTCTGCCCGGGGGAACACGTTGTTATTTAGGCACAATTGTTCAGAAGCTTTATTCCACTCAATTATGAGCGGGTTCCTGGCACCAAAGTGGCTCTTCGCTCAGGTTCAACATTAAAAGGGAGAAAAAAATCCCTTTAGAAGGTCTGATCACTTGGAACAGAGAGCCGACAAATAGCTGGAAAATAACACTAGAAAATAAAATCAAAGCCTATGCAAAGCTACATTCATTCCTCGGAGGGCGGACGAGCGCAAAACACCTCCAAGTCGATTCTTATACCCAGGGGAAATGTTCGCAATTCTTACAGGTAGAACAACATTTTTCAGTTATTGAATTATTCTTTGGCCAGTCCGTTTCATTTATTGATTTCTTTTGCCAATAAAATTGAAAAAAGATTCTGATGAATGCACTTGCTCCTGTTCCGACGTCATGCCTTGTGCCCCTCGCAGAGTGCCATTAAAATGTTAACTGAGACAACGATTATTTGAAAATGATTAATAATGCAAGAACACCAAGCGCATATTTGTCGCTAAAAGGGGAATGGGCTGGGATACTTGTGCATGTTGTTTCCTCCTCTGCCCCCATCCACGCGCTGCAAGAAAAGGCAAGCCTGTGCATGCTCACTCCTACACCAGAAGGATCACTGCCAGCCATAACAGAAGCATGGTGTGCCTGCAGTACACTTCAGCTTCCAGAGCTCCTCTCGACAAAATAATTGTAATTAAAATACCGTATTTCATTCAACAACTGTAATTAAGAATGACCTTTTGGGTAATTACTTCTTGACATTTTATGATTTTAAGCGTGGATTCCCTGTGGTGATTTATGTTCACTAATAAGCTGGTTCTGCTGACTCACCAACCCCATTAACACAGTTTAGTCGCAACCTCAATTTGTGACAGAGTATGATCAGCGATTTATGTAAAATAAATTGATTTAGGGGGTTCCCAATGTGTGAACTGAAAATATTAACATAGCTGTAGAATCAACAATCTTTGGTTTCTGTTTAAGATTGTTCAAGAGCAACTTTATTTCACTTTATGTGATACATCAGCCAACTAAGACACTGATAGAAAACACATCATATTCATGTACAAAAAAGGGACAGCGAGGATATAGGTATGCATGTTTTAATGCACCATTTACAGAACATACCATAAATATCAAGGAGAGGTATACAGGCGCATTGTACATTTACCCCACAGAGTGGAAAAGCAGACAGAGTGAAAAACGGACATCTCATTTGATCTTACAGAATTAATTTAAATAGGTATTTTCAACTATTTACTAAAAAGTAGAAAATTGTTTTTAGACCCAAGTGAGATAGGCATCTCATTCCAAGTATTGAAAGCAGTTACTGCAAGAAATCTACTGCAAGAGATCTTCCTCCAGTTCTAGGTAGTTTGTATTTTGGAATGCAAACTAGATGTTGGGATGCTGACCTCAAAGTTAGTGATGGAGTCTGGAGGACAAAAAGAGAGGACATACCATTGTCTTTTCTTGTGTTAAAAAGTGTTCTGTGGCATAAGCATAGTGCCTTAAAAAGGGTCCTTTTTGCGATAGACAGTCAGTGTAATTAACGTAAATAGATCAAAATTGATAATTTATGGCAGACAGACAGATACACTCATTTACACAATCAGTCACTCACCCATACATTCACTGAGCCAGCTAATCACTCACTTTTACTGTCAGTCATGCACCCATTGAGTCATCCATACAGACACTGCTACACCCACTGATTCAGCAACACACGTTAGTATATATATTTTACACTCATAAACATTTTAAAAACAGTCACTGTAGGATGTCATCAGTGATGTCATCAGTGATGTCATTTGAGGTATCATCAGTGATGTCATCAGTGATGTCTCTGATCATGTTGTGTGTGACGTAATATGTGAGGTCAGCAGCAGTGCATTGCGGGGAAGCGAGTTATAGGTAACTTAGGCAACTATAACAGCTGAATTTCTCTGGTTTTGTATGCGTAAAATCTGACTCTAACTATAACGTCCCTCTAACCTTTGTTTTTTTCATTGAATTTCGAAGGTTTTTTTAAATGCTAATTCCTAACTATAACGTCCCTGTAACCTTGTTTTATTAGTTAATTTCTACGTTTTTTTTAATTAGCAGTAATGTTTGCAGAGTGCTGGAGAAAGGGGGCAGGCCCTCTGACCAGCTCTCAGGAATTCCGCTATGTAGGACTTACAGGAGATACCAGGAGGGCTTTTTGGCCCCAAGGTCCCCCTGGAGCCAAGGGGACTTTATCCCTTAACTAGTAGTGTGCCCAAGGCACGTTTGCAGAGTGGTGGAGAAAGGGGGCATGGCCTCTGACAACTTCTCAGCAATCCTGCTATATGAGACTTACTGGAGAGAGGGTTAGTTGGCCCTCAAGGACGTTCTTGGGGGCCAACTACCCCTCCTATTACCTCCAGTATGTCCCTTACAGCAGGATTGATGATATCCGATAGAAGACCATGCCCCCTTTCTCCCCCACTGTGCAAACACACCTCCTGACGACTACTAGTAGAGGGATGAAGTCCCCTTGGCTATTGAGGGTCCTTGGGGGCCAACTACCCCTCCTGTTACCTCCAGCACATCCCACATAGTGGGTTTTGCTGACATGTTTTCGGTGACCATGCCGTCTTTCTCCTCCCCCTGCAAACATGCCTCCTGGCACACTACTATTTAGGAGATGAATTCCCCTTGGCTCTTGAGGGTCTTTGGGGGCTAACTAGCTATCCTGTTACCTCCAGTAAGTCCCACAACCGGATTGCTGAGAGGTGGTCAAAGGCAACGTCCCCTTTCTCCACCACTCAGCAGACATACCACCTGGTGCACTGTTGCTTGGGTGATGAAGTCCACTTTAGTTCTGAGGCCCTCAGGATGCAATTGGACCTTTTCCCCCACCATCAGTGCGCCAAGACATGTGTTTGCAGAGTGGTGGAGAAAGGGTCGTGGTCAGCGACCACCTCTCAGCAATCGGCATACTGGAGGTAGCAAGAGGTCTTGTTGGCCCATAAGGACCCACAGCACCCAAGGGGACTTCATCCCCCAGTCAGCAGTGCGCCAGGAAGTGCATTTGCAGAGAGGTGGGGAAAGGGAGTGGGGCCTCCAGTGAGTTGCCGGCCTCATTTATTTTTTATTTTTTAGGAAGGGGGTCAGCTGGACCATTTGGGCAACGGAACCCAATCCCGGTGACCTGCCCCTTTAAAAAAAAAATTATAAAAAAGAAAGGAAGGTGGCTGAATGGCCCCCCTCTCGGGCCAATTTCGCCCCGGAGACCTTATTGGGCCATATTTGGCTCCATCCCCTGAGGCCTGCCCCTTTTTTCTATTTATTTATTGAACAAAACAAGGGAGGGGTGCTGTGAGGCCCCTCTTCCAGGGCCAATTTTGGAACTGGCGACTCCATCCCCCGGTAATCGCACAAAGTGTTGGTGCCTTGGTCCCACCTAAGGCCCTCCCATTTAAAATGTTGGAGACCTCTGTTGAAATAAAAATGTTTGTGCTGTGTTGTTTATGCATTGTATGTCTTAAAGTTAGCATTCGCTGCACCATTATATGTTAAGCCGCCATTTTGAGACATGATTGAAACTAATTCCTTTCTCTGCCTCTGCTGAAGGCAGGGTTAATAGTTTTTGTTTGTCTAAGGTTGAGCCCTGCTGTACTAATGAATACATTGTCCTTATTAGCGCATACCATTCCCCCTAGATAGGCCTGCTCCCTCCTCTAGAGCAGCGTGCACAGCAGAACGACTTTGGCGTTAAGATAGCGTATGCCCGGTCTCAGGATCGAAACTCATCCTTCTGTATCCTTCTTTGTCAACGTACCTCCAACTGGAAATTTTCAGTCTGGGCGTGTTTTTATTGGTTCTGAATTGTCATAATGTATCACCATGCTTGCTGAAGTCAGCCCTTCTGCAGCAATCCCAGGAGGCTGGTCAAACTGGACTCCGCTCGAGTGTACCTTAATAAATATACTTGGTTTGTATTCTCTACTGTCTGACCGACTGTTCATTTGTGTGGAAGGTTGAGAGGTGGTCACGAGTGACCTGGGTGGCCCTAGTCGGGTCACTTCCTTCTGTTGGCGCCCGAACGGGGACCCCATTGAGTGACCCAACCTCGCCCGCGGACGGGTGGGGAGGTCAGGACCACGTTGGGTCGGACGGGCAGACCAGGGATCCCGGCACAAGAGAGTTCCTGAACTTGCAGCTGCTCCGTCTGTCTGACCGGTCGGTGCCTCGCCCAGCGGTCAGCCCGACTGGGGTCCTAAATGGTGACACCCTTGGATCCGACCATTTGGTCCGAAGAGTTGGCAGTGGAGAATAAATTTGTTTGACCTGTGTGCACCAGGTGAGTTTTGTTTGGGTTTTTTGTGGATATGGTACCATTTAGGTTTGTCTTTAGTACAGTCTGAGGACCGATTTGAATACAAAGTGTCTGTGAACACTTTGCCAGGCAACATAACGAGTTTGGCTTATTTTTTAAAATGCCTGGGATCAGCCGGCTTTTGGTTTCTTGTTGTCGTTGTTATTCTGCTTATGCTCGACTGGAGCAACGTCAGCCAGTGCCTCTGAAAGGCACTCCGAATTTTGATATGTATGTGAAGCATGGCCTTGGCCCTATTATGTTTAGTACGTTATGGCACATATATACGAGGTACAATGCCGAATGGCAGTGGCCTTTGATAGGCACTTTTGATGAACAAAAAATTGCTTTCTTACAGGAGAAGTTGTTTGCAAGAAGAAGTAGGCAGTCTATGTTTGATTCCCTCCGGGCTTGGCAAAAGAGGTTAAACAGAGGCGAATGAAAGCAAAGAAAGACGCTCGGAAGGGGAGAATGCAAACATTGACTCAGAAAGCTGTAGCACATGATAGAGAGATAAAAGAAATAGAGATTGAATGCGAAGATAGGAGATTCAGATTACAAATTGATAAATCGTATGTGGCCCAAGAAGATAATGATACATTTGTGGAAGAATTGTTAGATACTAGACTCCTGCCTCCATAGGCCCCACAGAGGCTATATCCCGCTCTTCCCTCGCAGACCCAGCTACCTGGCTCTTCTGTTTCGGCTGTTTCTGCTCCTGTTACTGTTGATCAGACTGCCTTGGCCATGGCACCTCCTGCCCTTTCCTTGCCCTTGCTGTCTGTGGCAACTGTGACTGTTAGTGCTCCTGCGTATTACTCTTTTAGTTGGTGACCATGAGGCCTACACATTTAGATCAATAACCTTTGATTTTTGACTGTGACACTGGACAAATATTATTACTCCAGACTAGAATATACTTTTTGTTACTCTCAAAATTTATTTTTCATAGGAAAACACTTATATTCACTAAAATCATATTTTAAAATTGCATTCAATATATACTCTGATTGGGTGCTCTGGTACAATCTTATATATGCTATCTAACAATTCCGTATTACGGTATCTATCTCAGAGTCACACACAGTTCAAATCATGTACTTTCAAAATTGCAAATTAAATACTACACAAATACATTTCATATGCTTTAAAAAGTCCCACTGTCGACGCGTTTCTGTGCATAGGTTATAATAGTAGCACCTTCCTCAGGACGGACGAGAATTTAAAACCAAAGTTTTGTTCTTCTTTCTAAAAAAGAGAATGCATATAATTAATACCATTTCCCTATGGAGAGTTGATTCTAGTTCTGGGCTATGCTGTTAGTGTCACTATTACATGTTGTCTGCCCTTACTTTAAGTGTAGGGGTTGAAGTCCTTCTGTGGGTGTTCAGGACGACTTTATCACCTCTCAACTTTTGTGATTTTAGACCACTTGCATCATAGTCAGTGGAGTCATAGAATTCTACAAAAAGAGCATGGAGTTATTTCACCATACTTTTTGAGCCTATTAGCCTATTCTCATGCTGTTAAGCAAAACACTTACTTTTAAAAAGTCACGTTGACACATGTTCAATGGTGTCTTAAAGCAGGTACGTCTTTCGATATGCACCGCCTGTATTCAGTTGTTTAGCTGTGCCTGTAAGGTACATAGATAATGCTATATACTTCAAATAATGATGTCATGGCACTGGTGTTTATTCTCAACAAATACATCCATACACCTACCAATAGGTTTTTCGCCTAATGTTTAAGTTCAGGCTGTCCTTCCCTGCACCTTTTCAAGTGGTGTCCTGATACCTGTACCGGAATAACATGACGTTCAATTTAAGTGTACAGTTATCCATAGATCATGGCTTTAGACATCTACCTATCTCCTACTCCTTCTAAATTAGAAAAGGGTTCAGTACATACCAGTTAGAGCCTGCAATATCTTGTGGCAGCCTGAATCTTGACAAAGCTGTCTTCTTTTCTTTAAGCGCTGTCAGCCACACTGTAGGTTTTCTTGGGGGTGTTTTTACTTTTACTCCCAACCTGTGTATTAAAAGTCATATTGGAGGAGGTTTTATTTAGATCCTCGCATAGAAGAATCTTCTTATCGCATTCCCCAGATTTTTCCAAATTTGCTAATTACAAGTATGTCCTCTACTCTCATTGTCACTTATGCTGTTTTAAAGCAGTGCTGAGCTGTACTTTAATATTTCTTTATCAGAGGTGACTAACAGAAACCGTGCCCTGTTCGCTTTGCAGTGCTACAGCGTTAAAAGCGATTGTCACAAGCAGCCCCTCCCTAGAGCACTTGCTTAATGACCCTCCCTAGAGCACTTGCTTAATGCAAGCTGATAGACTATGGTCTTCAGAAAAGGAGTACCACAACTTTCCCCCTTTCCTAGGATTTCATTCTTGGAATCCTGCATAGGAGAAAAGATTCTCTCCCTCACTCTACATACATTCGAGTGCCCAATGCTTACTCAAGTCTTCTATCCATCTAGTTTGCACCAAAGCGGTCCTGACCTTTAAAAATCGGCGAGCCTGCTTGTCACAACGTCCTGCTTCCACCGCAAGTGGTGAATGCAGTCGTTTGTGCAGGCTTTAAATACCCCTAGGCATACTTAATTGGATGCTTATTACCTGCCAAATTGGTATTTAACATTCAATTAAGGTAGCTGTCTATCGGCGCCATTTTAGTAGTTTTTTGCATCAATCCTTTAAAGACTACAGGTCCATGGGTTCAATCCCGGGTCCTCCTGTTTGCCGAATTTTAAGCTGGTGACTATTATTATTTCTGATTTATTTATAACACTGTCCCCTTTTCTTTTAATATTGTAAACTTCCTCCTGGGCACACCGGTTTGTTCAGACCGAGTTTCGATCGTTTTCGGCCGCCATTTTCGTAGTTTTTAAGTCTTATTTGCGAACTACAGAACCACGGGTTCGATCCCCGGTCCCCCAGGTTACTGATTTTCGAATTTATCCATATTTGCCGAATTTTCAGTTGGTGACTTGTATTATTTCTAATTTATTTATAACAATATCCCATCTTATTTTGATATTATAAACTTCCTCCTGGGCACACCGGTTTCGATCCTTTTCAGCCGCCATTTTTGTAGTTTTTTAGTCTAGTTTGCGAACTACAGAATCATGGGTTCGATCCCCGGTCCCCCTGGTTGTTGATTTTCGAATTTATCCAGGTTAATATTTCTACCTTGCTGGTTACAAGTTCACATTAAATTCACGCCATTTTTGCAGTTCGCTATGCTGCATTGTTAAGGAACTACACGGTCACTGAATTGGTCCCCAGCCCTATATTTCACAGAATTTGAGTATTAGTCTCTCTAATTACACAAGATACTGTTTAATTGATTTGCAACTGGCATCTTGGTATTATGCCATAGTTCTCTTTGTGCACAGAAGTACTAGGATGCAATGCTCATTAACTGCCTCATTCTGTGCTCAACTGTTACTCCTCTACTCGGCTGGTGGTTCCATGGTCACATATTTCAATAAACCTGTAGGGCATGCCAATTTTCACACATTTCTTATTGGGAGGTGTGTCCCCTTATCCCACCCTATGGTCGTAGGTCAAAACAATTTATACTCCACAACAAATGTCATACGGTTCACTATTGCTATTCACCATATACTACATTTCATATCATTTGTGTATTCTTCTATACAACAAGAAAAAAACAGTTACCGTAAAATGAATGGGTATAAAGTTCAACCTTGCTATTGGACATCTTCTACACTGCATGTCTGCTTTATTCAGTTATAAAAATAAAATAGAACAGTCACCGTGTTACATTGGGTATACCTGCATTGTGCTTTTTGTTAACAATGTCTAATACAACATGATTCTTTTGCATAGTCTTTACAGAAGATACTTGCATTATAGCTACAATGCCATCCTAAATACATAATACCATTTTCATTGCCTATACTTGCTTATTTCTCCCCATTGGGGCCAGCCTTAATTTGGGTCGTGTTAATCCTGATATTTATTAGGGAGATGATTACAGCCTTTCATATTACTATCCTGTATTTCTTGGATGTGGTGGGGCAGAAATCTGCAGCACTATCTAATCATTCTGTCCCATTCCTCTCGACCGTTAAGTCCTAGATAACAAGATTTAAATTTGGACATATAAAACTGTTCTCTCTGTTTACGTTTTTTGTTTAAATCTCCTCCCCTTACTGAAATCTTGATCTTTTCTAAAATGAACCACTTGATGTCATCCATATTGTGGTTTTCAGATGTCCAATGTTCAACCAAAGGAGCATTCTTTCTTTGGTTTCTTATTGCGGATCGATGCTCCGTGAGCCGTAGACGCATTTCACGTCCGGTTTCTCCAATGTAACATTTGTTACAAGGACACAGCAATAGGTACACTACATTAGATGTGCGACAATTAACATGTTCGTTCATCCAATGAGTTATACCGTTGATTTCCAGTTTGTCGGTCTTAATGATGCTCTTACAGTGTGAGCAAGACCCACATGGCAGGTTTCCCCTAATAGGAGTATTATTTGCAATATTCCTTAGTCCCCCACTCTTTGGTTCTTTAAAGGTATGCACTAAATGATTCCTGATGGTCTTGTTCCTCCTGTATGCATATGTTGGTTTAGCCATTGGTATAACTCCTACCTTATTCAATATGCCCCACTTCTTGTTATTCAGGTTTTTTACCTTATTACTAAAGCCGTTGTAGTCTGATACCATTATAATTCCATCATTACGATCATTTGTTTTTGTCGATGTCTCGAACAGACTATCACGGTTATAGTACTTGGCGCGCTTATATGCTTGTTTTATTAAGCACTTAGGGTATCCTCTCTGTGCAAGCTTAACTCTAAGGATGGCTGCGTGTTTTTCATAACTGGATCTATCGCTGCAGTTACGCCTAATCCGTAATAATTGGCTGAAAGGTATCCCATCTTTCTGGCATTTAGGATGGTAGCTAGTATGGTGAAGCAGGGTGTTACGGTCTGTGGGTTTTACGAACAATTCTACATTGAGGACTCCTTCTTTTTCATGGATCCTGATGTCTAGGAAGTCTACTGCTGATTGACTTTTATTTGAGGTAAACTTAATATTTGGATCCCCACAATTGATCCATTCAAGGAAGGTGTCTAAATCCCTTTCTGGACCGTCCCAAATGAAGAAAATGTCGTCTATGAATCTAGACCAGCACTTTACATTCTCAAAAAAGGGACACATTTCGTTGTAGATATGTTGGGTCTCAAATCTCCCAACATACAGGCATGCCAGGCTGGGAGCACATGTGGCTCCCATACTGGTGCTCTTGATCTGGCAGTAGTGATCTTGCTTGAATAAGAAGATGTTGTTTTTTAGAATTAGATCAATGCATTCTATGACCAAGGTGTTTTGTGCAGTAAGATCCCCTGCCTCATTTCCCAAAATGTCCTCCATCATTCTCACAGTATCCTCTTGTGGGATATTGGTATATAAGGCTTCAATATCTAAGCATACCAGCCATTGGGTGTCTTTATTGAATGCTAAACCCTCAATTTTAGAAATCATATGGGTGGTATCTTTTATATATGAGGGTAGTTGTGTGACCAAAGGCTGGATGAAGTGGTCCAAATATTTGCTGAGAGGCTCAGTCAAAGATTCATTTCCTGACACTATAGGGCGCATTGGGGGGTCTTCCAGGTTTTTGTGAACTTTGGGCAGCCCATATAGTGCTGGGACCTTAGGGTTCTCATTAATTAGGAATCGATATTCCTCTTCGCATATTATATTGTCTTCTTTAGCGAAGGTTACAACATCTCTAACTTTTTTCATAAGACTGTCCCATTCTCTCAGGCTACTGGATTTATAGTGTGTCTCATTATTCAGTAGTTTAAGCATTCTGTTTTCATAGTCTTCAGTGGTTAACAGCACTATGCTCCCTCCCTTGTCTCCTGGTTTTATGGTGATATCATCACAGGATAACAAGGAATTTAGTGCCCCCCTTTCCTGTTTTGATAAATTGTTTTCAGTCCATACTTGTGTATCTAATAGCTTCTCTAAACCAGTGGTCACTGCTTTCTCAAAGGTATCCACCTCTTGTCCTACCATTGCTGTATTAGGTGTCCAGATGGATGGTGGTTGGAGGCCCGATTTATTAGTGGTCTCTCTACTCTCTTTCCCTTCAAAAAACGTTTTTATTCTGACTTTTCTGAATAGGTCCCTCACATCCCTTTCTATGTTAAATCTACAGCCTATTGTGCTGGGGGCAAAACCTAATCCCTTCTCTAAAATACTAATCTCATGTGTTGTGAGTATTTTGTTAGAAAGGTTTATTATTGGGGCTTTAAAGGTTTCTTCCTCTATTTCTAGTCTTTGTATTGGGGGTGTCAGGTGTCACACAACTACCCTCATATATAAAAGATACCACCCATATGATTTCTAAAATTGAGGGTTTAGCATTCAATAAAGACACCCAATGGCTGGTATGCTTAGATATTGAAGCATTATATACCAATATCCCACAAGAGGATACTGTGAGAATGATGGAGGACATTTTGGGAAATGAGGCAGGGGATCTTACTGCACAAAACACCTTCATCATAGAATGCATTGATATAATTCTAAAAAACAACATCTTCTTATTCAAGCAAGATCACTACTGCCAGATCAAGGGCACCAGTATGGGAGCCACATGTGCTCCCAGCCTGGCATGCCTGTATGTTGGGAGATTTGAGACCCAGCATATCTACAACGAAATGTGTCCCTTTTTTGAGAATGTAAAGTGCTGGTCTAGATTCATAGACGACATTTTCTTCATTTGGGACGGTCCAGAAAGGGATTTAGACACCTTCCTTGAATGGATCAATTGTGGGGATCCAAATCTTAAGTTTACCTCAAATAAAAGTCAATCAGCAGTAGACTTCCTAGACATCAGGATCCATGAAAAAGAAGGAGTCCTCAATGTAGAATTGTTCGTAAAACCCACAGACCGTAACACCCTGCTTCACCATACCAGCTACCATCCTAAATGCCAGAAAGATGGGATACCTTTCAGCCAATTCTTACCGATTAGGCGTAACTGCAGCGATAGATGCAGTTATGAAAAACACGCAGCCATCCTTAGAGTTAAGCTTGCACAGAGAGGATACCCTAAGCGCTTAATAAAACAAGCATATAAGCGCGCCAAGTACTATAACCGTGATAGTCTGTTCGAGACATCGACAAAAACGAATGATCGTAATGATGGAATTATAATGGTATCAGACTACAACGGCTTTAGTAATAAGGTAAAAAACCTGATTAACAAGAACTGGGGCATATTGAATAAGGTAGGAGTGATACCAATAGCTAAACCAACATATGCATACAGGAGGAACAAGACCATCAGGAATCATTTAGTGCATACCTTTAAAGAACCAAAGAGTGGGGGACTAAGGAATATTGCAAATAATACTCCTATTAGGGGAAACCTGCCATGTGGGTCTTGCTCACACTGTAAGAGCATCATTAAGACCGACAAACTGGAAATCAACGGTATAACTCATTGGATGAACGAACATGTTAATTGTCGCACATCTAATGTAGTGTACCTATTGCTGTGTCCTTGTAACAAATGTTACATTGGAGAACCTGGACGTGAAATGCGTCTACGGCTCACGGAGCATCGATCCGCAATAAGAAACCAAAGAAAGAATGCTCCTTTGGTTGAACATTGGACATCTGAAAACCACAATATGGATAACATCAAGTGGTTCATTTTAGAAAAGATCAAGATTTCAGTAAGGGGAGGAGATTTAAACAAAAAACGTAAACAGAGAGAACTGTTTTATATGTCCAAATTTAAATCTTATTATCTAGGACTTAACGGTCGAGAGGAATGGGACAGAATGATTAGATAGTGCTGCAGATTTCTGCCCCACCACATCCAAGAAATACAGGATAGTAATATGAAAGGCTGTAATCATCTCCCTAATAAATATCAAGATTAACACGACCCAAATTAAGGCTGGCCCCAATGGGGAGAAATAAGCAAGTATAGGCAATGAAAATGGTATTATGTATTTAGGATGGCATTGTAGCTATAATGCAAGTATTTTCTGTAAAGACTATGCAAAAGAATCATGTTGTATTAGACATTGTTAACAAAAAGCACAATGCAGGTATACCCAATGCAACACGGTGACTGTTCTATTTTATTTTTATAACTGAATAAAGCAGACATGCAGTGTAGAAGATGTCCAATAGCAAGGTTGAACTTTATACCCATTCATTTTACGGTAACAGTTTTTTTCTTGTTGTATAGAAGAATACACAAATGATATGAAATGTAGTATATGGTAAATAGCAATAGTGAACCGTATGACATTTGTTGTGGAGTATAAATTGTTTTGACCTACGACCATAGGGTGGGATAAGGGGACACACCTCACAATAAGAAATGTGTGAAAATTGGCATGCCCTACAGGTTTATTGAAATATGTGACCATGGAACCACCAGCCGAGTAGAGGAGTAACAGTTGAGCACAGAATGAGGCAGTTAATGAGCATTGGATCCTAGTACTTCTGTGCACAAAGAGAACTATAGCATAATACCAAGATGCCAGTTGCAAATCAATTAAACAGTATCTTGTGTAATTAGAGAGACTAATACTCAAATTCTGTGAAATATAGGGCTGGGGACCAATTCAGTGACCGTGTAGTTCCTTAACAATGCAGCATAGCGAACTGCAAAAATGGCGTGAATTTAATGTGAACTTGTAACCAGCAAGGTAGAAATATTAACCTGGATAAATTCGAAAATCAACAACCAGGGGGACCGGGGATCGAACCCGTGATTCCGTAGTTCGCAAACTAGACTAAAAAACTACAAAAATGGCGGCTGAAAATGATCGAAATTCGGTCTGAACAAACCGGTGTGCCCAGGAGGAAGTTTACAATATCAAAATAAGATGGGATATTGTTATAAATAAATTAGAAATAATACAAGTCACCAGCTGAAAATTCGGCAAATATGGATAAATTCGAAAATCAGTAACCTGGGGGACCGGGGATCGAACCCGTGGTTCTGTAGTTCGCAAATAAGACTTAAAAACTACGAAAATGGCGGCCGAAAACGATCGAAACTCGGTCTGAACAAACCGGTGTGCCCAGGAGGAAGTTTACAATATTAAAAGAAAAGGGGACAGTGTTATAAATAAATCAGAAATAATAATAGTCACCAGCTTAAAATTCGGCAAACAGGAGGACCCGGGATTGAACCCATGGACCTGTAGTCCTTAAAGGATTGATGCAAAAAACTACTAAAATGGCGCCGATAGACAGCTACCTTAATTGAATGTTAAATACCAATTTGGCAGGTAATAAGCATCCAATTAAGTATGCCTAGGGGTATTTAAAGCCTGCACAAACGACTGCATTCACCAGTTGCGGTGCAAGCAGGACGTTGTGACAAGCAGGCTCGCCGATTTTTAAAGGTAAGGACCGCTTTGGTGCAAACTAGATGGATAGAAGACTTGAGTAAGCATTGGGCACTCGAATGTATGTAGAGTGAGGGAGAGAATCTTTTCTCCTATGCAGGATTCCAAGAATGAAATCCTAGGAAAGGGGGAAAGTTGTGGTACTCCTTTTCTGAAGACCATAGTCTATCAGCTTGCATTAAGCAAGTGCTCTAGGGAGGGTCATTAAGCAAGTGCTCTAGGGAGGGGCTGCTTGTGACAATCGCTTTTAACGCTGTAGCACTGCAAAGCGAACAGGGCACGGTTTCTGTTAGTCACCTCTGATAAAGAAATATTAAAGTACAGCTCAGCACTGCTTTAAAACAGCATAAGTGACAATGAGAGTAGAGGACATACTTGTAATTAGCAAATTTGGAAAAATCTGGGGAATGCGATAAGAAGATTCTTCTATGCGAGGATCTAAATAAAACCTCCTCCAATATGACTTTTAATACACAGGTTGGGAGTAAAAGTAAAAACACCCCCAAGAAAACCTACAGTGTGGCTGACAGCGCTTAAAGAAAAGAAGACAGCGTTGTCAAGATTCAGGCTGCCACAAGATATTGCAGGCTCTAACTGGTATGCACTGAACCCTTTTCTAATTTAGAAGGAGTAGGAGATAGGTAGATGTCTAAAGCCATGATCTATGGATAACTGTACACTTAAATTGAACGTCATGTTATTCCGGTACAGGTATCAGGACACCACTTGAAAAGGTGCAGGGAAGGACAGCCTGAACTTAAACATTAGGCGAAAAACCTATTGGTAGGTATATGGATGTATTTGTTGAGAATAAACAC
The DNA here is from genome assembly GCF_964204655.1 of Triturus cristatus. Lineage (NCBI taxonomy): Eukaryota > Metazoa > Chordata > Amphibia > Caudata > Salamandridae > Triturus > Triturus cristatus. The sequence goes on along the minus strand of NC_140582.1, from coordinate 910,349,557 downwards.
CAGTGCCATGACATCATTATTTGAAGTATATAGCATTATTTATGTACCTTACAGGCACAGCTAAACAACTGAATACAGGCGGTGCATATCGAAAGACGTACCTGCTTTAAGACACCATTGAACATGTGTCAACGTGACTTTTTAAAAGTAAGTGTTTTGCTTAACAGCATGAGAATAGGCTAATAGGCTCAAAAAGTATGGTGAAATAACTCCATGCTCTTTTTGTAGAATTCTATGACTCCACTGACTATGATGCAAGTGGTCTAAAATCACAAAAGTTGAGAGGTGATAAAGTCGTCCTGAACACCCACAGAAGGACTTCAACCCCTACACTTAAAGTAAGGGCAGACAACATGTAATAGTGACACTAACAGCATAGCCCAGAACTAGAATCAACTCTCCATAGGGAAATGGTATTAATTATATGCATTCTCTTTTTTAGAAAGAAGAACAAAACTTTGGTTTTAAATTCTCGTCCGTCCTGAGGAAGGTGCTACTATTGTAACCTATGCATCGAAACGCGTCGACAGTGGGACTTTTTAAAGCATATGAAATGTATTTGTGTAGTATTTAATTTGCAATTTTGAAAGTACATGATTTGAACTGTGTGTGACTCTGAGATAGATACCGTAATACGGAATTGTTAGATAGCATATATAAGATTGTACCAGAGCACCCAATCAGAGTATATATTGAATGCAATTTTAAAATATGATTTTAGTGAATATAAGTGTTTTCCTATGAAAAATAAATTTTGAGAGTAACAAAAAGTATATTCTAGTCTGGAGTAATAATATTTGTCCAGTGTCACAGTCAAAAATCAAAGGTTATTGATCTAAATGTGTAGGCCTCATGGTCACCAACTAAAAGAGTAATACACAGAAAGGAATCTTTTTTGATAAATATCTGACACCCAGTCCTTTCTGGTCCCTGGGAAACTCTCTTTTTTGAGATTGTTAGTGCTCCTGCAACACCTATTGCTTCAGCGTCTCTCTCTCTCCAGCTCTTACACCCACGACGCAGCTGACAATGACCTTAGTGCCTGCTCCCTCTATTGTTACTCCCACTGTGTTCCTCCATTCTCCGACATTACTGAGTAGTAGGACACCAGTACGTGGCCCTGAGGACAGAGATTGGATGAAATTTAAAGAGTTTATGGGGCGGACGTTGGTCTGATATGATGTGGGAGATGCAGAGAAACAGGTGGTGGCTCATCAGGGTGTGCAGTGGGCTCGCAACCCCATTTACGGTATGGAATATGTGTGGAGTGTCATGAAAGATTATGAGCCTTTTGTACAACCATATGCTCTTAAGCATATGTAAGCTACTTTGATCGGTCTTTGGGAGCAGCATTACAAGGGTGCAGCACCACATATCATATACCACATTAGGGATCATGTGTAAATTACTGATATGGAGCTTGCTCATGTCTTTGGCAATGTTGCAATGTTGGCTGCTAATCGGGAAAGGCTCCTTGAGAAGAGAAGAGCCCCACCCCGGTATCCCGGTATGCAGGAGGTTCATCCTATCTACCATCCCGAGATGTAACCAGGCCACGTGTAGAAGCCAGTTTCCAAGAGCAATGGGTTTATACCCATGGAAAAGGAGTGAGGTTTTGTCCCTCAAGACTCAGTTACCTGGAAAAATCCTACTGCTTATTATAAAGAATTGACTGAGGCTGCCTCTTCTAAGGTGATGACGCTTGCTCGTATTGAAATGTTGTTTGGTTTGTTAGACCCGGTGGATATTTGGATACAGGTACACACACAGGATCCTGTTGCGTGAGGAGTGAGGTTTTGTCCCTCAAGACTCAGTTACCTGGAAAAATCCGACTGCTTATTATAATGAACTGACTGAGGCTGCCTCTTCTAAGGTGATGACGCTTGCTCATATTGAAATGTTCTTTGGTTTGTTAGACCCGGTGGATATTTGGATAGAGGTACACACACAGGATCCTGTTGCGGAATTGGGTGGTACATGTGACCAGATTAAAGCATGGGATCAGGAACGGAAGCCAGGTGATAAGCCTAGAGCAGAGATACTTGCGTTGCCTGGCCACATAATCACATATATGCATTCTATTATCCCTCTGAGGAAGGTTGATTGGGACAAGCTATCGGCTTGTCTCCAGAAGAAAGATGAGAGTGTGTTGGATTTTTTCACTCGGTTTGAAGGTGTGTTCTTAGACTATAGTGGGTAGGATTTGTCGATTGAAGGGGGTGTGCAGCTGTTTGTTGATAGATTTGTTTCCAATTTGCTTCCTGAGATTTCAACTCGATTGCAGGCTTCTGAGAGTACTTGGTCCACCTCTTCCCCTTCTGTTATTTTGAATATGGCACAGTATTATGAGCACAGGGAAAATGAGGAGAAGGAAAAGATGGAAAAGAAATATAACTATTTGAAGACAAAGGTATTTTGCAGCAGGCTTCTTGAGGGAATGGTAGAGGACCAGGTGGTTTGGCCCAGCAGCTGTCACATACTAGCAGGAATAGTACACCTCTAGGGCCGAATCAGTGCGCACATTGTAAAGAGGAGAAACACTGGCGTAGCGAGTGTCCTGTGCTTTTGCTTTTGCAGAAGGTAGCGGTTCCAAAAGGACGAGGTTTTCGTGGACGGGGTCGTGGAGCTGGTGGCCAAGCCAGGGCTTCGAATGCTGTTACCCCGCAGAGTCGCTCAGACCAGAATTATTTTGCTGACCCTCGGGGAGGACAGTAGTATCATGATGATTATGACACAGGTGAGGTGACAGGAATGTCTTACAGCTAGGACAGCCAGGGACAGAGAGAGGGACCAGATTCGATACTTGTAGATAAACGTGGCCCGTATGTGAGTGCGGATGTGCATGGTTCGACTAAGGAGTTTTTGGTGGATACAGGTGCAACAAACATCTGTTTCTCATTCCTTGTCCCTGGGGCGGCTCTGTCTGGCCATAATAATGTTTTGATATGTTTTTCAGGTGTACTAGCTGTGAGCCCCATTTCAAAACCCCTTGCATTGACTGTTAGTCCTTTCACTGTGGATCCACCATTCTTGTTGACATCCAATTGTGGAGAGAATTTATTGGGTTTGGATTTGTTGAAGAAATTGCATGCTACAATTTATTGCTCCCCTGCAAGTGGCTATATAACAATGGGTCCTCATGTGGTGTGCGCTGAGCAGTGTCTATCCAAAGATGAGCCCCTACCCTCTGAATTTAAGGATGTGCCATCCACACTGTGGGCAATGGGCGACACAGATGTGGGTTTGTTGCAGATATTGCCTTTTACGATATGTGTCAAGGAAGGCGCCGTTTTACCCAGTATCCCTCAGTATAAATTACCGCTGGCAGGTGAGCGAGCTTTGATACAAATTGTGCATGATTTGATTGAGAAAGGAGTGGTTGAGGAGACGACTGTTAATGTTTGTAATAGTCCTATTCTTCCCATTCTAAATGGACACCTTGGGGTCCCTATGAGTATCAGGTAGATGTTTATCACTTTGTGATTGATTTGCGTGATGTTCATAAGATAGTGATTCTCCAGTTTCCGGTGGTCCCTGACAATATGACTCTCTTGACAATGATTCCCTCTTCTGCTAAATTCATTTCTGTCATTGACTTGAAAAATGCATCCTTTAGTATTCCCATTCATCCTGATAGCAGATATCTGTTCAGGTTTACCCTAGCTGGGAGGAGTTTTAGATTCTGTTGTGCTCCTCGAGCCTATACAGAGAGTCTGAGTATATATAGTCCAGCATTGAAGAGTCAGCTGGATTCCTTGTTGCTCCCTGCAGGTAATGTATTGCTTCAATATGTTGATGACTTGCTCATCGCTTCGGATACAGAACAAGGTTGCAGAGACAGTACAGTTAAATTGTTGTTCCATTTAGCTCACCATGGCCGTAAAGCATCCCTTTCCAAATTTCGGTATTGTGGACAGGAGGTCACCTATTTAGGTAACCTACTGTCTAAGGAGGGTAGGAGTTTGGGCCCAGAGCACATAAGTAACATTGTTAAAATACCCATTCCACGAACTCAAAAAGATGCACGTGCTTTCATAGGTATCACTTCCTATTGCAGGCAGTGGATACCTGGCTACTCACTGCTTATTAAGCCCCTCCTTGTGCTAACACTAAACAATGTCTTAGATTTGTACTGCCAAACTACCTGGCAGAAGCGGTACTGCCAAAATACCCAGCGGCCGTGGAAGTCACACTTCGCGAGAATTGGCCTCTTGTTGAAGAACAAGTCAACCGAGGTGCACACGAATAAAACTTTGTTGGACTCTCACGAACTATTAAACATCAAATAGGACTCTCGCCTAATACTCCTTCACACACTCAAGAGACAACGGTTCCCGGTCGTGGACCTACTGCCGCAAACATGCTGTTTGCATAGACTGGATGAATATAGTGCAGCAGAGATCGGCTGATGACGCATAGGAACTAAGCTTTCTGGTCCTGAGGAGAACCCCGGAATCTGGGGGGTTCGAAATGCGTCGACTTTTTGGTGGCCAAATCAAGTGCACAAATTATTGTTTTTGAAAATTTGAAATTTGGGAACTTATTCTTGTTTGGCCCATTTGTTCATTGTATTTGGTTTTTGTTGTGGTTCAAATGTGAATGATTGAGAATTGGGTTGTTTGTTGAACTGCTGGAGTGTCAGTTGAGTGGAAGTAGGAGCGCCTGTGAAGAATGATTGAGAGTTTGAAGTTGGTGTGGTGTGAAAGAGAACTTTTGGAATTTTTAGGATTTATTGAATCTTGTAGGATTTGGGAGAAGGTAGTTTGGTGTTAAGAAAAAATGTTATCATGAAAAAATCCTTTGGTTCTGATTTACATATGTAAATTCCTGAATAAATTCTGTTTAGCTCTTACGGAAAAAGAGGTTGTGTGCTGACATTGTTTCTAGTCAATGCGCGGTACAAAAAAGTGTGAATTGCATATCAGCATTGGCATTTTTTTGTTTCTTGTAACACTAAAAGATGTGCATGAACCCCTGCCTTGGAGGCCTGAGTGTCAGCAGTCTTTTGAGCAATTGAAAAAGGCACTTTGCTCAGCTCCAGTGCTTGGCACCCCCTAATTACGCTAAATGCTTTGTGTTGTACGTCTATGAGGTGGGAGGTTGTACGCTTTCTGTTTTAACACAAAAATTTGAGAATAAGCAACGTCCGTGTGCCTATTTCTCTGCTGTGCTTGACCCTGTCGCACGGGCCCTCCTGAGCTGTCTAAGAGCGGTCGTGGCTGTGACTGTCTCAATAAGACAAATGGCTGGACTCGTACTTGATACCGACCTCACAGTTATGGTACCCCTTGATGTGGATACACTTTTGAATAAGACAAGGACACAGCACCTCACCAGTGCATGTCTGATAAGTTATGAGCTAATGCTCTTTGCAAAGCACATCACAATTAAATGCTGTGCCACTCTGGATCCAGCCACGCTACTACCCCTCCCTTCTGAGACTGAGGAGGTTGACATACATGATTGTATCCTTCGGACGGAAGTAGAGACAAAAGGATGGGTAGACCTGACTGATGTTCCCTTATCTGACCCCCAAGGGGAACTACATATCGATGGCTCTTGCTTTAAGTTACCAGATGACACTATAACTGCTGCGTATGCCATTACTACACTGCGTACAGTAGTTGAGACATCGCAAGTTCCCTATCAGTCAGCCCAAGCTGCAGAGCTCGTTGCCCTTATTCAAGCCTGTGAACTGAGTGAGGGACTAGTTGTTAACATCTATACTGACTGTCAGCATGCCTTTGGAGTCGCCCATAGTTTTGGGCTGCTCTGGGTGGAGAGAGGGTTCCTCACTTCCCACAGGACGAGAATTCCACATGGCCCTCTTATATACAGACTTCTGTCCACTTTGACACTCTCTAAGAAATTGGCAATAGTGAAGTGCAGAACCCATGGGAAAGTTACTGACGATGTGGGTAAGGGGAATGCCTTTGCAGATCAGACAGCTAAGGAAACAGTCCGAACTAAGATGAAAAGAATGTTTGTAGCAGGACCCGCTAGGTGTGTGCCCGAGGTCACTATGTTTGAGGATACACTAGAGAACGTGAAGGAGATGCACAGTGAGGCCACGATAGAGGAATTAGCAAACTTGAATAATGAGGGATGTTAGATTGACAAGTCAGAGAAGCAGAGATGGATGTTGCCAGATATATATGTTCTTCCTGTAGTAACGAAGGCTCATGGGCTAGCTCATATCAGTGCTAAGGGTATTTGCAAGTTGTTAGACCCTGTATGGCAAAATGACAACATTTTGAAGACAGCTGCACATTTGGTAAAGTATTGCATGATGTGCATGATGCACAATCCTGGCAAGGATACCTCTACACCACCCGGTCATTTTGCACCTCCCACTTTTCCTTTTGAGGTCCTTCAAATGGACTTAATTGAAATGGACAGGGTCAATTAATTGAAGTATATGTTGGTGGTTGTTTGAGCATTCAGTAAATGGGTTGAGGCTTACCCTACTAAAGAGAACACGGCTATTGTGACTGCAGAGGTACTCCTAAAGGAGTTCTTTCCCTGCTTCGGCTTGCTCCGTTTGATCTGGAGTGATAACGGAAGTCACTTCAATGCCACGGTTATCCAGTTAGTTTGTGACGGTTTGCACATAAAGCAGAAATGTCATGCGGTGAATCACCCCCGGTCAGCAGGTTTGGTTGAGAAGTACAATGGTTCTCTCAAACTCAAATTGGCAAAGATTTAGGAAACCACAGGTTTACAGTGGCTGGATGCTTTACCACTAGCTATTTTGTCTACAAGAACTACAGCACATCCTAAGACAGAATTGTCACCCTACAAGGTCGTGTTCAGACGCCCGATGAATGTCTGGGGTGTCCCTCGCCTGCGTAGGTTTTCAGAAATTGAGTACACTTTGTTGATAGATTTCCTGTGCCAGTTAACTGAAAATCTATTCACCAACAGATTTGAGAGTCACTACAACCCATACCAGAGGGGCCTGGTCACAACATCCAGCCTGGGGACTAAATTTTGCTCTTACATTTTTCCCGAGCAGGTACTCCTCGCTACCCGGACCACTGTGAAAGTCGCTGGCCAAGAGAATTGGATTAATTCCAGCCACAGCCGCAAGATACCATAGCCCTTACCCTATGACGACTGAGTGAGGGACAATATTGGGGACGCTGAGGGTGAGAAGGCACCCCAGTTTGTTCCCTTTAGTAATGAAAAGCTTACATGGATGCAAACGGATGCTGAGAGCGATGACATGCTAAATGCAGCGGTCCCTCTGGAGATTAGAGCCATCAAGGAGCAATTGTTTGTTGACTCCTCTGGAGTCACCAGGTACAATTTGTGCCCTTGGCTAAGGAATGGTGCACCAAAGGAAGTCAGATTAGCTAGGGTTGGACTGTGCAAGTCAGGGTGTGCTTGGCTATATTACCAATGGTGTTAGCTTAGGGAGAGGCGAGATTGGTGCACTGTTCTGACATTGGACAGGATAAATCGAACTTGCTCGCTAGAAGGGGGTACGCTATCCTGTGTGATGTGAGATTCATTGAGAGCTAGGACTGAGCAGCTCCACCGCCGGTGCTCAAAAGCACCAACGTTGATGAACAATAGGAGCCTGTACCAGTGAGGCTCAGACGAACACTGGGAACAGTTGCCTCTGTTATCAGTTTTACTGCATCCACGTTTCTTGCTTCATAATGTATCTGTTTGTTCAATGAGGAGGACAGCCAATTGCACCGCCGTGTCCAGCGCAGGGTTGGGCCGCAAAGAGAAAAATAGTTTTTGCATTAATAGTTGTGATTGCACTGATAACTGTACTTGGAATAGCTTAGTTTCTAGAGGAAAAGTATCCCGTGCATTCCTTGGTTGGTGCAACGCCGACTTCCCTTGAGCATTTGTTTGTCACTTTGGCCCCTCACAAAGGGGAGTATAGAAAGACTTACACAGACAATGTATTTATACAGATGTTGCATCAAACCCATGATGTGTCCAATACAACAAATTGTTGGGTTTGTGAATTGCTTCCCTCAGTTACTGACAAGAGCGATAATTTGTTGTCCTTGCCATTGTCATATATTGGCAGCTGCAAAGCTTGGTTTGGACTTCTCATTATGGTGCACTATCATTTCCAACTCTTCACTCAGGTTATGGCATCCGCTGACTCTCGCACTATGGTAGAGTATATAAGTTTTCATCACTGATTTACTCCAATGGGAAAGGCAGGGAATGGGACTTCCGGTACATATATGAGAATGCATGATAAACTGAAGAACAAAACATGGCTTAGGATGGAAATGGCTGATTTCCAAAGGTTCAACACCTTCCAAGTACTTTCAATCTTTCCAAGACCGTAATGTCCCTAAGGACAAACCGATGCCGATATCTGTGGTCAACACAATGGCAAGTTTCTGTGTCCAGGGGACAGGGCAAGTAGAAGTAGGGGAAAGTAATTGCAATTTCACCTACAAACTGAGCATGCTTAACAGTCCACCCTTGATCCTACCCCAGAATGTTTATTTTGTCTGTGGCTCCCAAGCTTACGTCTAGCTTTCGAGGGGGTGGTCTGGTAGATGTTACATCTCTTTCCTTCTTCCCCCTGTGTATGTTGCCCCGTCCAATTACCATAAAGACCATGGACTGCAATGTAGGAGTATATACTTGCCCTGAGTCAGGAGGGTTGTTGACACTGCAGATATAGATCAGACGGATACCACCTGACAACAGTGTGACAATGCTGCAAGGGGTCTTCTACCCTTCTGGGGCCCTATGGCTAATAGTCTACAGCTTTGTCAGCTAACAAGAGTTGTGGAAAGGGCTATTAATACAACAGCTGGGATACTGACAAACATTACTGCTAAGCTCCAGGCTATGAGGCTTGTTACCTTACAAAACAGGATGGTGTTAGACGTCATCCTTGCTGATTGGGAAGGGTCCTGTTGCATCATTAGCAGCACCTGTTGTGTTTACATACCAGACCACGCCCCCAGTGTGTATACAGCTATGCAAAAATTGCATAGACTGTCATCAGACCCACACCAAGAGACAAGGTACTTGGACATTATCAGGGTGGTTCTAGAATATGCTAACAACGTGGGATTGGAAGATCCTTATCATTTTGCTTGCAGTTGCTGGTATTATCTTTATATGCTGCCTCTGTATACACTGCCTTCTGGCTCGTTGCACTTGTTGTATAAGTTCTCTGACCCCTAGACCAAAATAATAGTTAATGACACCAGTGCTGCGATCATGTTGCAGAAACAAATTGATGATATCATGCAGATTGACAAAGGCATCTTTGAATATTGACTATGCACGCATCAGCTTATAGTGATAGATCTTATATTTGCAAAATGTTATCTGTTTCTAGCTAGTAACATAAAAGTTTTGTGAATGCTAAAAGGAGGGTCTGTTGGAATAAAAATGTTTTGGCTGTGTTGTTTATGCTTTGTATGTCTTAAAGTTAGCATTCGCACCACCATTTTATGTTTAGCCACTGTTAGAAATGGGATCTCTGGTTGGCTAAGGCTTGTGCCAAAGCCAGGCAGAGACCACCACTCTAGTCAGGGCAAGGGAGTTACAGGCCAAAGATAACCCCTGCTCACCCCCTTGGTAGCTTGGCATGAGAATTTAAGGATTTTCTCGGAGGCCATGAGTAAAGCATTTGCGCACGCACACAGCAACAACATCCCAGGCACACTACAAAAGGAACTCCACACAAGGTTATATAAAAAATAATAGCCTTTGTATTCTCATAACACATTAGAATAGTAAACACATATTATACATGGTGCCACCTGGCACTAGGTCATATCTACAAGGGATTATTCACACCTGACAGGGCCCACTGGACCAGTGTCAGAACCATCACAAAGCGAACTTAGTAGAAGTAAAACAGATCATAAACGTACGACCAGTAACCACTGGTAATCACTGTACTTAACATCAGCCTGTAACATAAACTACATTATGCACAGTATCACATCAGGCGCAAATTACATTCTGCGCCAACCTCGCTAGCATAAACATATTTTGCAATTCTCTCAGAAGTCTAAACGCATTTGACCCTAACCTCTTAAGTATAACTACATTAGGGAAATAAAACACAGTAGAGAATATCTCAAACCTAACCACAGGAGGTACAACCGCATAATCATAAAAGACCACATTTAGAGGTATAACACAGGGTACGTAATCATACTACATACATTACATTTCCTAGCACCACAAAATCACATTAGGGCCTAGTGCCCTATAATCCCAACAGTCCCCCTGGCTAACTGGCCATCTCAAAAAGGGGGCTCAAATGCCCTATTTCCCAGAGTCAGGTTGCGCTGCCAATGCAGCAGGAGTCAGGGGTGCGCAATTGCGCAGACCTAAACGTCGCAGCTGGCACTAAGTGCTGCGCAGCAGGGAATGGATGGGAGCGAAGGAGTGCGTCTCACTCCTAACTTCAACATGTCCCCTAAAGCAAAGAAAGACCTAAACGGTGCAGCTGCCCACTACTTGCTGGGCAGCTGGGAACATTAAAATGGGCTCTCAATGGCCCTTAAAACAAATGTGCCCCCTTCGTTGGAGCCTCACGGGGCTCTGAAAATAAATATGCAAAGCGTTGGAGCCACACGGGCTCTGTAAATAAATATGCTCCCATGGAGCGCACTGGCTCCTGAAATAATCATGCGTCAACTAAAAAAAGAACTTGCCCCCAACGTTGGAGCCACACGGGGCTCTAACAATTATCATGCACGAAACAGAACTTGCCCCCAAGAACGGTGCGGCTGGCCACTGTCAGGTGGGGCAGCTGTGGAGGGGAAAACAAATGTGCGCTGGTCAGCTGGGGCTCTCCCAACCCATGCCCTCAAAGTGTGGAGCACTCTAGCGCTTAAAACTAAATGTGCCCCGAGGAAGCCACGCACAGGCTCTACAAATAAACATGCCCACGATGGAGCGGCCTGCAACAGCGAGTCCGCTAAGCAACTAGACAACAGGGGACAACCTCGAGCCCCCTCTTACCGGCTCTCGGCGGCAGGCTCCTCTTGCTGCGGGGAAACTCTGCTCTCCCCTCTTGGCAGACGCGGAGCTCTGTGGCTCCGACCGGCCTCCACTTCCAAATGCCCACGATCAGGCAGGGCCGCCTGATTTCCGGGTCACACTTGCAGTGGCCCGGCAACTTTTCTTCGGACTTGGGCTATGGCGGTGAAACGCCAGGTGGGCACCCGCATTTCGAACCAAAGCATCAGCAGCATAACAGCGGGGTGGGAACCCGCGAAACAACGGAAAATAAAGTTAAAGTAAAGATATAGCGGGGTGGGCTCCCGCTACGAAATAAGCATAAAGCAGCCACCAGTTAAATATAAAAATAAGCGGGGTGGGCACTCACCGCTCTAGGCACCACGGGGGAGTCCCTACCATGGGGATTCCCTCCTGAAGGGCTGCAGCTCAGCGCTGCGCAGCCCAGGCTTTCCGTTTCCTCATCAAAATATAGCGCTCTCCCGGGTTTTGGAGCCACAGTTCCACAGCAAAAGTCCAGGAGAGTTTTCAGGGGCAGAGCTGGGCCCAGGGGCCAGCACACAGGGCCCTCCAGCAGGGAGGCAGACCCCATGGCGGTCCCTCCTGGGCCCCAGAAGCAGCAAGCCCCCCTCCGTCAGGATCAGGAACAGAACACAACCATTTCATGGGGTCACAGCCCCTATATTTATATGCCCTTTTCCTTTGTGACACAGCACAGGGCTTGGGGATACCAGTCAGAACTGGTTTCGGGGAGCTTTGGAGCACTTTGTTTTGCTAAGTTCCTCTCTCCTTTGTCAGGTGGGGGCTAGGTGCTCAGACGCACCACAGAGGGCGGAGCCAGCATTGTGGAGGGAAGGCACAGTCCTATTCAGGTCCCAGGTGCAACTCCTCCCTCCCAACTACATGCAGATCTCTCCATTCACCACCGGGCAGACTCACCCTGGCTCCTGGAATGCCCCAGCCCTCTCAGCTCCTGTCAATCACAAGCCAGACATGCCATTCACATCAGGCAGGCAGACACACAGCACACAGAAATGGCAACTTCTAGAAGTGGCACTTCTCCACTAGTCACCATAAATCTGCGCACACCACTGCACAGCATTTATTATCACGAGTTCGCACATATTAAATTCGACCCTGCACTCCTCTCACATCAGGAATTTCCATGGACACACATAGCCCCCATGCATTCCTATGGGAGGGCAGGCCAATCTCACCACATGCACTCAGAGAGCGCTCGCACTTTACACTGGGCCACAGTGCTAAAGTGAGCAGAGACCAAAAATCACTACCATTATGTCAGAGCTTAAGGCAAAAAGTTCAGGGGTGAACCTGCCAGAAGGGCAACAACCGCTATTTCGAGCCATGATTGAAACTATTTCCTTTCTCTGCCCCTGCTGAAAGCAGCTGCAATAGTTTCCGTTTCTCCAAGGCTGAGCCCTGCTGTACTAATGAATACATTGTCCTTATTGAAGCATACCTTTCCCTCTAGATAAGCCTGCTTCCACCTCTAGAGCGGCAGGCACAGGCAGAACGGCCTTGGCATTAAGATAGTGCATGCCTGGTCTCAGGATTGAAGCTCATCCTTCTGTACCTTCTTTGTCTAGCTGCCTACAACTAAAAATTTCCAGTCCGGGCATGTTTTTATTGGTTCTGAATTGTACATAATGTATCACCACACTTTCTGAGGTCTGTCCCTCTGCAGCAATCCCAGGAGGCTGGTCAGACTGGACTTCTATCAAGTGTACGTGAATAAATATACTTGGTTTGTATTCTCTACTGTCTGACCGACTCTTCTTTTATGTGGAAGGCTTTGAGGGGGTCGCAAGTGACTCGGGTGGCCCTAGTCGGGTCACGCCCTTCACCCCGGGAGAGCCTGAAGGCCTATGCTGTCCCAGCCAGCTGGCCGCCTCCTGCAGGAGCCAGCATTGCTTTGAAACCCAGGGAGTGTCAGGCAACTAAGCACTCTTACCTTGTTAGTGCGTAGTTGAAGTTTCGCAGAGATGCAATGGACCAAATTCCCACTTCTCTATGCTATAACCAGTGATTTGTTGCCCACTTAAGTTACGTGATAGGAATCGGGGAGGAGGGCCGGATACTGGATGTTGGTGGGTGCTTGTTGTCAACCTGCGAGGCAACAAAAGGAACGCCACTTTGATGCTAAAAGTGTAACATGTGTAAAAAATCTTTTAGTACTGAATTCGAGTAATATCCCTATTATCCCTATAAGGTTCCCTACCTGTGATTTGAAGCTTGTGTGGATAATGCCCAAGTATTTCTTTGTAGGAATTGAAGGTTGATTGCAGACTGGCAGACTGGCAGACTTGTAGAGTAGTGAGGATGTGATTAGAGTGAAGTCACCCTTTAAAGAAACAAACAATCCTGTTATTATAATAATAAAGTTTAAAACACACTATAGTTTCAAATGTTGTCTTTTAAGTGAACTGCTTACATTCCTCTGTCTTGCACCGGAGGGTACTGCTTCTAAAATTATCAAAGAAAGAATTTGAGAAAGAACAAAAACAACAATACCAAAATAACAATTTGTTTGTACATGATTCTATATCTCAAACCTAGTACAATAAACTCTTCTTATACACTAGAATGCACAATGTTTTCTTGATCTTATTTTTTCTTTTGAAATGTCCTTCTTCTTCTAAAGAGAAAAGTGTCCAGAAATTTTGTTAAAAGTTTTTTGTTGTTAGTAACTCCTTTCTTGCGATGGGCACCAATGTAACAAAATGGTACTTAACTTTATTCTTTCTTGCTTTCTTACGGATGTTGCCATCATGAGGATCTCCAGAAATGTCCAGAAAACGAAGAACCCAAAACCGGAACTCACTGGCATGGATAGCAGGTAAGAAGATCCAATAGGTCTGTGCAGGAAAGCGCTAAGAAGGCTAAGCACCTTCTGGAAGATGGGTGTGGTCTTATATAGGAAGACCACACTCAAGATGACTGCCACATCTGTTCACGTTCTACGTTACGTGACAGACAGTCGAATAATGTCTTTACTGGCACTGAAGCAGGGAAAAGCGAAGCGTCTCTATTACGTGAGCGCTTCCCCCTTGCAGAACTTGAATTGTTGAGCGTTTCAGGTTTCCCGACGACAGCGCAACTGTGCCCTTAAGCGCGATTGTGATTTCAAAGGCTTGATTGTGGAAATCATTGACTAAAGACGAATGTGCTGAATAATGTCCCAAACCATAATCATAAATACATTTCCTAGCAATAAACTAAAAGCATACAACAATACTGAATAATGAATCATACATAGACAAATGCACTACAACACATATGTTAAACTACACATACTAGTGGTAGTGCAGGATGCACGGGAAAAGGGTGGGTTTTTCTTACTTCAAGGCATGCATTTTCTTTGGGAACCCTGTGTGTATTATGCTTGATCAGGATAATCATGACAGAGAGCTGCTGAATATGCAGCTCCCTGGATCCCTAAGCAATGTCTGTTTCCCTGCTCGATTTACAGCAGGCAGGAAAACAGACACTGCTCTGGTTTCAGCAAGCAAGAGCATTTTCTGCTCTCGATTGCTAAAAGCAGAGCACTTGTTTGTTATGACTTGGCGGGAGGGGTGCCCCACCTAGACCATAGCAATCTGCAATGTACTGGGGGTGGGCACCCAGCATATTGCTGGAGCCGGCCCTGGGTGTGGCAGTCACTTGGGCCATATAGGGCTCCTGGAGGAAGGCAGCACAGTGTAATTATTGTTGTGTGCCCATTGTAGATAGAGGTCCCAGGGCAGTCCCCCCTGCATTTATTTTTTAAGGGTGCCCCCGGGAGGTGGAGGTCCCCAGTTCAGCAGGGGAGGCCTTAGGGCCTTCTGTGTATTTACAGTATTATTTGGCCTGGGGAGGTGGCGGTCACTGGGGCAGCGGTAGCTGAGCAGGCCTCCTTCATTTACAGTATTAATTGCCCCGGGGAGGTGGCGGTCCCCTGGGCTGCTATGGAGCTGAGTGGGCCCCCATATTTTTATTGTTTATAGCCCTGGGAAGGGGGCGGTCCCTGGGGCTTTTTATAAGCCTGACAGGAGGGTTCCATGAGCCCCCCCCTTCATGCCCCTGGGATTTGGTCCTCCCGTGTACTTTATAAAAAAGACACTTTTCTTTGTTTTGCCCTAGGTTTGCAGCTTTTCACCCCTGGCGGTGTCCCTAAGGGACCCACCCAAAATATCTGGGGAGTCAGGGTATTCAAACCCTGCTCCCTTTTCTTTCTTTTTTCCTAGTTGAAGTGTATGCAGCCAATCAAGTTTTAGTAGGATCCACAAGTCCACTGCAAGGGCTCACGTCCGCAGATATCTGAAAAACTACTGAACGGATTTACACCAAATTTCTGGATCAAAATCTAGCTTTCAGCCAAATTTGGTGTAGTTCTGTTCAGCAGTTCAGGCTGTAGTCATGTTCTAAAATGAAACATCTCCATACACATAACATGGGAAAACACGTTTTGGGACGTCACTTTTTTCTTGGCCCCTGCTTGACAGATCACCCTGAAACTTACTACACAGAAGCTGAACCAAAAAGGGGATGTTTTGTGAAAATGTTGTTGAAAGGTATTGCCCAAGTTATTGGCAAAACAAAAAATGCTTTTCCTATCGAATTTTTGGTCCTAATTATAACTACTTACTGGTTATGACCACCAGGTTATATATATATATATATTCACTGAAAAAAACATAGGTTTCAGGGATGTTATAGTTAGTTGGACATTTCACTCATACAAAACCATAGAAATTCCCCCGTTATAGTTAGTTGAGCTAACTATAACTCGCGCCCCCGCAATGCACTGCTGATGACGTCACATATTACATCATTCATGACATGGTCAGTGACATCACTGATGACATCACTGATGACATCTCAAATTACATCACTGATGACATCATCCAGTGACTATGTGTTTCTATAAAATGTAAATATGTTTTATATATATGCTAAGGTGTATTGAAGAATGCATGGATGTATAAGAGTCAGGATGGATGATTTAGTAGGTTTGTAACTGACTGTATAAGTGAGTGACTAATTTTGTTTTACTGAATGCATGTGTTAGTGACTAATACAGACATTCACACAGTTTAGTTTGTCAGTTGGTATGTAAGCGGTTCCATGGGTTGGTGAGTACCTAAATGAGCATCTATATGGGTTATTGATTAGTTGTTTGAGTATCTCTATGAGTGCCTGAGTGTCTGTGTGGGTAGGTGGGGTTGGGTGTAACTGTCCATAAATGTATGAGTGGATGATTCACTGGGTGTATAGGTTCAAGAGTGCATCTGTGAAGAGCTATATGGATGGGTGAGTGTGTGTATGGGTGTGTTGGTGAGTGAATGGATGCCTCAATGGTACATGTCTGAGTAACTGCATATGTGAAAGGCAGTATATGTGAGTGTTGGAGAGTATAAATGACTATATATAAGAGTGAGTGATTGTGAGAGTGGCTGTACAGATCAGTGTACGCTTGTATTAGTTGTTGTATTAGAGTGTAAGTATGTGTTAGTATATTTTATTTATTTATTTTATTTGCGTGTTTGTACTGCGCTAGAATCGACTCCCTAAGGAGTATCTCCGCGCCCTTTAGCACCAACAGCCTCAAGAACAAATAACAGCCATATAGAATGTAACCAGAAAATATCCTAAACTTGAAAGAGGAAAGTTTTCAGACGTTTCCTAAAAGGAAAATGTTCTCTGAGCAGTCTGATCTCTATGGGCAGGCTGTTCCATAGCGTGGGACCCACCACGGATAAAGCTCTAAACCCTTGTCTTGTTTTCCTACCTCTGGGGACACATAACAGAGCTCCCACCCCGGATCTAAGGGAGCGTGTAGGGACATATGGGATAAACTTATTGGCCAGATAAACCGGGCCAATTCCCATCAGGCATTTATGTATTATGCAGCATATTTTAAACTTAACCCTCTGTTTCACTGGTAACCAGTGAAGTTTGATCAGCAAAGGTTTGGAGGCTGTTCGAATGGGTGCGTTTAGTACAAGACGAGCAGCAGTGTTCTGAACAACCTGCAATCTAGAGATGACTCCTTCGTTGGCAGATAGTAGCAAGCCGTTACAATAATCAACTCTGCTCAACACTAACGCTTGCACCAGGGTCTTTCGTGTTGCATCTGGGAGTAGAGGAAACACCTTCCTGAGCAGCCCAATGATGTGGAAGCATGTGCCCACCACTTGGTTACAATGTTGTTTCAATGAAAGCTCCTGGTCCAACCTCACTCCCAAGTCTTTCACCACCAATTTGGGCTCAGGAACTGGCCCAAGATCTTGAGGCCACCAGTCTGGTGTCCACAGACGTTTAGCCTCCCCAAATAGCATCACCTCCGTTTTAGCCACATTACACTGCTTTCATGCCCTGGGCAAAAGAGTTCCTAATCTCTGTGGTGAGAGTTTTAAATGGAAAGAGGAGTTGTATATCATCGGCATAGGACACCGGAATAAACCCATGGGATCTCATGATGTTAGCCAAGGGGGCCACATAGATGTTAAAAAGCGTAGGGCTCAAACAAGAGCCCTGTGGCACCCCTTTTGAGATCTTTAGCTCCTCTGATCGGAATGTACCCAAGGTGACACTTTGGGTACGATCTGTTAGGAAGCTCCTCAGCCAGGCCAGCGCCTTGCCTCCCAGGCTACTGACAGCTAGCCTGGAGGTCAGAATGTTATGTGACACAGTGTCGAACGCCGCAGACAGATCCAACAGCACCAGTATAACGGAATAGCCCCTATCCTGGAGCATGTGTAGATCATCTGCGACGGACAGCAAGGTGGTCTCTGTGCTGTGTCTAGGCCTAAACCCTGACTGGGAGGGGTCCAGAGTCCCAGTTCTTTCGATATATGTCGAAAGATGGCTGTTTACAAACTTCTCAGTTAGCTTTGCCAGAAAGGGAAGAAGAGAGATAGGTCTCAAGTTGGATAATTCTGTCCAGGGTATGGCATTGTTTTTCCTTAGAGGTCTTACCAGTGCCCGTTTCCATTCCAGGGGAACTTCCCCTGTACTCAGGGACAAGTTAACTAATTTCAGGATTCTCGGGCCTAATTCGTTAGCTAGTATGGGCATGATACGTGCCGGAATGGTATCCAAAGGGCTACCACTCTTTATTTCCGTGATTAGCCCGGTTACCTCAACTAACGATATGGAAGGAAATTCAGTGAGGTACAGTCTAGAGTGAGACTGGGCATCAACAGCCAAAGGAATGATGTTATCAATTGATACGGTTTTGTTGGAATGTATTATTTTATCATAGATCCCATCTATTTTTTGTGTGAAGAATCGTGAGATCTCATTGCAGAGTTCTTGCGATGTTAGTTCTGCCGTCTCACAGGCTGCAGGCTTTGTGAATGTTTGTAAAACTTGGTATAATACTTTTGAGTTTTTACCAGCTGCAAACAGCTGTGCTGCAATGTGATTTTTACGTGCGGTCCGAATCGCCTTATGATATATCTTAAGAGCTATCCTGTGATGTTCCCTATCTTCAGTCCCCCGTGAGGATCTCCATATTTTCTCTAATTTCCTAGTCTTTGACTTAAGAGATCTTAGTTCTTCAGAGAACCAAACCTCTTGCTTATGAGCTGCACGTGGTTTATACACTCTTAAAGGGATAGTGGCATTTATCGCCTTAGTGACCGTTTCCTCAAACATTTTTAATGCAGATGAAATATCTCCTATTGGGCTATGAATTATGGGTTCCTTATAATTATCCCTGAAATTCTCCAAGGTAAGTTTATGCCAGGGTCTCCTTGTGCTGGCTAGCGTAGTCTGTGTAGCCTGAAGCTTATAGTTAGTAGCAGTGTAGAATTTAAGAATACAGTGGTCCGTCCAGTCCACTTGAGTCGGGGGCATACACTTAATCAGGGGTGAGTTGGACATAATTAGATCCAACGTATGGCCAGCTTGATGGGTGGGGCCATGGTTGTACTTTTTTAATCCCAAAAGGTCTAAGTCCGTAAGCAGGGTAGTAGCCTCCAGACAACCACCCAGCTCACTATGGACGTTAAAATCTCCTACAAGGAGAAAATTAGATTTCTCTTGTACGTGAGGGGCTAATGTCTCAATAAGAAGAACAGAGAAGTTCTCATATGGGCCAGGGGGGCGGTACACCACAGCTCCCTTCCTATTTTCCTTTGATGTTAGATTGATTTTAAAAATCATTAGCTCAATCTGAGGTGTACAAAGTTCATCAATGATAGTAACATTCAACTCTTGTTTAAATACAATAGCTACCCCCCCCCCTGTTTTATTCGGGCGGTCCAACCTGGATATTTTATATCCTGTTGGTATGCCCAGGGTTATGGCCGGGACTGAATGAGGTTTGAGCCAAGTTTCGGTAAGGAAACATAAGTCTGCTTCCTCTGATGATATAAGGTCCCATACCTCCAAGGAATGTTTGGCTAGTGAGCGGATGTTACATAGCAAGTGCTTACTTCCCCGTGGTGAATCAGTCATAGGGTTATTTGCCACTGACATGTGTTGTACTTGACCCATCAGTTCCGGGGGGCATGCCCAACAATGTCCGATTTCAGAGGAGTTACAAAATTGCCCATGACATCCATGACAGGCAAACAGCCCCTCCAGATTGGTTGCCATCTCAAATGTACAAACTTTAGATAAATTAGAGCCAATCTCCATCATTACCTGTGAGGTGTATGTTATCCTGTTGCCGCAAGAAATATCTATGCAGGCTGGATTTTCCTCCATAGCCCCCAGCCCCTCGTCCCGATCTGTCGCGGACGGGCGCAGACGGGCTAGTCTTCGGCTCGTCTTAGGCGCCGGAGTAGGCGCCATGCTGCGCGCAAACGCTGCACGCTAGAGGTGACGAGGGGCTAAATAGCCCCCAAGTGAGTGAAAGCTAGAGCGCTAACCGCTCGCCTTCCTGTGTGGGCCTGTCACTGCCCCGCCCTCCGCCCCCGTGATTGGCTACTGGGTCGAACCGGGCGTGTAGGCACTGTTCGAGCTTTAGAGCGCTACCTAATCCCTTCGTGAGTGCGGGAATGCAGTTTTAAACAGCGTGACACTAAAATTCTAGCATCAAGAGGTCCCTGCAGCAGCTAAAATGACAAGGTAACAAATATATATTAAAAGCGTTTCTACTTGACAAGTTCTGTTAAACAGCACACAGCAATAAAATATATGTTTAAATAAGTGAGGTGGTGTGTGTATAGCTGTACAGATGAGTAAATGAAAAGTGTGATTGATTATTTTCATGACTGACTAGGTGTGTGAGTAACTCTATGAATGAGAGGCGGTGTGTGAGTGTCTGTATAGATATGGGAGTGCATATGATAATGCTGTATTGATGGCTGACTACATGTACGAGTGACTGTTTAGGTGAATGAGTGGATGTGTGTGTAGAGCTAGGAATTAGTGAGTGGATATGTACTAACTGGTATTGGTGTGTTGATCGTTTCGAAAATGACACTCTGTATTTTAGAGTGGGTGTATCAAGGGTTATATTAGGGTGTGATGAGGTGCATCAGATTTTCATGTGGTTGATGTCATCAGTGATGTCATCAGTGATGTCATTTGAGATGTCATCAGTGATGTCATCAGTGATGTCACTGACCATGTCATGAATGATGTAATATGTGACATCCTCAGCAGTGCATTGCGGGGGCGCGAGTTATAATTAGCTCAACTAACTATAACGGGGGAATTTCTATGGTTTTGTATGAGTTAAATGTCCAACTAACTATAACGTTCCTGAAACCTATGGTTTTTTCAGTGAATTTCTAAGGTTTTTTAAGTGCTAATTTCTAACTATAACGTGCCTGAAACCTATGGTTTTTTTAGTGAATTTCAATGGTTTTTTAAATGCTAATTTCTAACTATAACGTGCCTGAAACCTATGGTTTTTTCAGTGAATTTCAAAGGTTTTCTAAATGCTAATTTCTAATTATAATGTTCTTTAAACCTATCTTTTTTTTCTGCGTTTTTAAATTATCATCCCATTCTCAACCTGGTCAAAGCTGCAAACCTCACCACTTTTCCATCGATACCTTCTGCCCAAAAAATTGCCACAAATGAGAGCCACAACTAACGCTAATGATATGCAAAGTAGGCGTTCCCATGAAAAAAAACCTAAAACACCACTTCCCCATATTTTCAATGACCTGCCAAATCTGCAATGCGATCCAAAAAGGTGGCGATAAGTCGAATTAGCAGTAAGAAATTAACATTAGCCTTTAACTGGTGTAAGGAAGTTGACTATCCACAGCGTGAATTGGACCCAACTCACAGCCACATCTAAAGACCAACACATGATACAGCTACTGATCATGCAGCTCTGACACCCAACAAGGCGACAACACCCACTGCCACCACTACCAGGACCTCCCCACCGGACCACCCCCCTACTATGACTGAGGCAGCGCAAAACAGGACAATGGACCTTCCCAAAACCCCATGGCCCCTCAGCCGCACAATAGCTGAATGTTGGGAGATGTGGGAACCAAGTATGTGTGAAGGAGGCAAGTCTCCCATCAATATTAATGCACACAATACCAAGTGTAGTGGTGATGTGCTGGACAGACCTCACTATGCAAAGCACAAACCTCTACTTGTGGACATATACTACGGATACTTGTAGTGTTGTGCACAGTGGACGCAACCATGTTACCTCAGGTAATGGGGAAGTTCTCGGTCATGTAGCTGTGTTGTACCCCCCTGGAAGCATAAGTGGAGTGGGCTGGTCTAATGTACAGCACTCTAACATAGGAGTTTGAATAAATAGGCTGGGGCTCTGGGCGTGGTTCACTTGTGGGAAGGCCAAAGCATCTGCCAGAGTGGTGGCCCTCACCCTGCCACGTGGCTGCCGCCATGACTACGGGCCTCCTCGACACAGGCCCCTTGCAAACCCAGCGGCACAGTACCACAGACTTATGTCTGTACAGACTACTGCCTTCGATCTATACTGCGGACAGCAGGGCTCACAATTCAGATGCAGTGGCGATTGCAGATGACGCAGACGAGTAGGCAAGACATTTTGCTGCCACTGCGGCCCGCCCGGACCACACTTGATCGCAGGCTGCGTACACGCTGAGTGCCAGAGGTACCACTAACTCAGTGCACCACAAATCAATGCCACATGGCCTTAATAGGGCAGAATTCATTAGACAAAAGACATTGCTACCAGTGCAGCCCACTGGGACCACGTATCATTGCAGGGTGCACACACGCTGAGTGCTTCAGGTACCACTAACTGTGCAGCTCAAGTCGACGCCACGTGGCTGTGGGCCCATCCTGACAGCTGCCTCCGCACTACACTGGGGTTAGCACGGATCACAATTGAAGATTAGTAGCGATGCAAATTGTGTAAGAGACTATAATCGGTTAAGAACACCAAATGCTCCCAATCTGTGCAGCTCAAGTCAATGCCACGTGGCTGTGGGCCCTTGCTGACCGCTGCCTCCTGCCTATGCTGCGGACAGCAGGGCTCATAATTCTGGTGGAGTGGCTATTCCAGATGATGAAGTCCAGCAGCCAAGACACATTGCTCCCCGTGTCGCCCCACGGACCACGCATCATCGCAGAGTGAGCACACGCTGAGTGCCAGAGGTACCACTAACACAGTGCACCACAAGTCAACGCCACGTGGACTTAATAAGAACGAATTCATTAGACAAAAGACATTGCTACCAGTGTGGCACCCTCAGACCCGCATCATCGCAGAGTGTGCACACACTGAGTTCCAGAGGTACCACTAACTCAGTGCACTACAAGTCAACGCCAGGTGGACTTAATAAGGAATAATTCATTAGACAAAAGACATTGCTACCAGTGCGGCCCCCTCGGACCACGCATCATCGCAGAGTGTGCACACGCTGAGCGCCAGAGGTACCACTAACTCAGTGCACCATAAGTCATCACCACATGGACTTAATAAGGCAGAATTCAGTAGGCAAAAGACATTGCTACCAGTGTGGCCCGATCGCACCACACATCATCGCAGACTCCACCCAAGCTGGTTCCTTCATGTGCCACTAACTCAGTGCACCACTTATCATCGGTGGCTGCACACACACTGAATTGCCAATGCCTGTGCACCTGTACTCAACACCTCGTGCCTGTGGGCCCTTGCTGACCGCTGCCTCCTGCCTACACTGCGGTCATCAGAGCTCATAATTAAATTGACTCTTCATTCATTAAATAAAAGTGCAGTACGCAACTAAGTATAACGTCCCTCAAAACCTACACAATAGCCTTTTAGTATCCTTGCTACAAGAACTTGTTTTATATCAGTTATAGCTTTAGTACAATAACCAAATTTATCTTGCAAGTCCAAACGAACACTGAGTGGCACTCTACACTGCGTACAGCACAGCTCACAATTTGAACTATAACGTTCCTGAAACCTACTTGTTTCGACAATGTATTCCATAGATGTTTCATCTCTTGTTTGAGTTGGGATTGCAGATGACGCAGTTCAGTACGCAAAAATTGCTTCTGATGCTCCTACCTCAGTGCACCACAACTCATGGACCCTTTTTGGTAGAATGTTTTGTGTATGATTTCAGATCTGCCGCCCCTAACTCAGTGCACCACAAGTCATGGACTCTTTACGATACAATCTTTTGTGTATTATTGCACATGTAGTGCCCCTAACTTACTGCAGCACAAGTCATAGACCCTTTATGATTGAATCTCTGTGTATAATCCAATAATTACTTTTGTACTTGTTGCCACCACCAACCATTTCCAGAGCACTGTCTTACACTCACCCCACATGCACCCAGCACACACGTCACTGGACATGTGACCATAGTAATAAAAAGGAGTTGAGCGCACGTGCCCGTACCCAGTTCAACTATCTATCTGTGTCCGTGTGTTCATCATACATGCAAGATACTGCCCATGGACCCTACCACATTACATTGTGCTGTAGATAGCATATGCAACCATGTTACCTTTAGCAGTGGGGAAAACTTTGCTTATGCAACTTTGTCTCGCTAATTGTACAAGTACGTACGTAGAGACTGGATCATTAGAGTACTGCAAGGAGAGTGTATAGTCAATGTATAAGTGCGTGGGGATTGGCAGAATTTTTTCTTTTTTTGTTGCATATTTATATAGCGTGAACTCCACCCGAAGGTATTGGATCGCTTTACATGAGCACCGTATTTACATTACACATTGAAGCATGCAGAGAATAAGTGATTTGCCCAGAATCACAGGATTTGTACTCGACCCCGAGGATCGAACGCTGGCTTCCACCACCAAGTTCGGCAGTCTAGCCGACGAACCACATAAGTACATATGTTGGCGCATCCTAACTCCGAACACGAGCTTCGCTCTAATTGGCTGCCCTCCATGTCCTAAAAACTGCAACCTGAACTTTCCATGGCCCTGTATTGCTACAGCTACAACACTGCAGTGAATGTGCAATAAACATTCATATCCACAGAAATGCGTCATGTCCACCATCTTTCATGTGAAGAACTATGGATGAATGTAGGGCCAGTGATTCCCTGTACCTTCCATGTTGGCCATGTTGTGAGACTTCACTCATAGAATGACACATTTGCGCTTACGACCCAGGTGAAGGCAGCACTACAACACGGACACCCGCAACAGTTAATTCCTCATATACCTCACGACGGAGCCATGCCCATAGCTCCGCAGTCATTCTTCACAGTCTCATGCAGCACTGGCATATGCCACGCAAGCCCACTTCGCTTACGCTTACAAAAAAGGACAACAACACTACATGGCCCACATTTTCATTATACTGATGTGCTGGTCACAGGTCTAGTTCTCAGCATGCCACAGCCACTCCCTCATGGCTGCTATACACCACACCACACCTATCCAGCACAGGCATCACAGGACACATGACCCTGCCAATATAAAAGACTGGGCGCACGTGCTCGACGCCATTTTAGAGTTGCTCACAGCAGATGCACTGGGGCCGGCACAGGCACACAGCCACAAAACAGTGAATTTCGGTCCACTAAGGTAAGGGCATTGTAAGTGCTGAGCGAGTGTGGAGCCTGCGGTGATGGCCCATCCCTGTGGTCTGTACACCTCATCTATTGTGTGCCCTGCTCGACCGCAGTGTAGGCCTGAGTCATGCACCAGGGGGGCATACCGCCACATGCGTTCCCTAACTAGTCACTGAGTTAGTGGCACTGCAAGCACTGAGCGGGTGAGCAACGTGCGCTGATGATGGGTGCATGAGTTTGTCCTCTGCAATGCCGATATCAAGACTCAGCACCAATTGTGAGACTTCTGGCTTGCAGAGTGGGGCTGCATCATGTGGAGGGTGCCCTGTTTGTGAAAAGGTGAGCAGTGAGGCCTGGGTGCACAGCGGCAGGCAGATACCTCTGGGCGGCGGGAGTAGATGGGGTGCAGCAGCTTAGATACAAAAACGCGTCACAGAGATTTAGGCATACACAGTCGTATATACCCTGGCTTTACCCTGTCTTATTGCATTTTGATAAAACAAAATCAATAGCAGGACAGTTTTTAGAGTCGGTTAACTATCGGTCGCTCCCACATCTGTTGCAAACTAGCTGACTATATATTTTTTCATACTTTGTACCCTTAAATTTACCATCAAATTTTGACAACCTTTTCTCTCTCTCTTTTTTTATAAGGAGGTAAGGTGTGTTATGAGCATTGAAGCATGCAGACACGAGGGTGACATTCCTCTCACAGCTCTAGGCTGCCTCGCGTCACTTTGGGAATGTTATGTTTTAAGTGTGAGAAGTTTGGGACGTAGAAGTTAACGGGGATTCACTCATTCTTCCTTTATACTTGCTGCTTAAAAGACGTGTTCTGTCTTTTCATTCCTGCATACTGGACTTTCCTACAATTACTAATTCTCTATTATCTTTCAGATGTGGACCTTAAGGGTGCACTATGTCCCTGCATGTGCTTGGAGACACACCGGTGACAGAAAGGTAAGCTGCAAAGTTTTTTTCCAGTGTCACTCTCACTCTTTCTCTCGCTCAATGCCTGAGAAGGTTGCCTTGGCATGTGGTGGACCCTCTTATGCACACGCCGGTGGCAGAAGGTGAGCAGAGAGTCTTCTTTCCGCAGCAGCGAGCAGTCACCTCTAGGCGCTGGGAGTGGATACTGTGCAACAGCCTGGCTGCACAAGAGCAAGCAAACAACTCTGGGCAGTGGGAGTGGATGGGGTACAACAGTCTGGGTGTGCAGGAACAGGAAGTCACCTCTGGACAGTGGGAGTGGATGGGGTACAGAACCCTGAGTGCAAAAGAGTGCACAGACACCTTCTTGCAGTGGAAGTGGATGGGGTGCAGCAGCCTGCGTGCACACACGGGACACAGAGAATTACGCATGCACAGTTGTATGTACTCTACAATTACTAATTTTATACTATCTTTCAGATCACTAAACTTGAGGGTACGCTACAACTCAGCACCTCATTGGACACAAACCGAAGGCACAAAGTTGAGCTGCAAAGATTTTCTCCAGTGTCAACACTCACTCTCCATCTCTTCCTTTCTCTCTCTCACACTTTCTCAACCTCTCTGGGGCATATTATCAAGCCCCTTATCGGCACTTTTCTGCCAATAACGCGGCAATATGTGCATCGCTCTATTATTACGTTAATTCCTTAGCGCTGCCTTGGTAATAGGGCCCCTTTCACGATAAACCTATCCTGAAAGGGGAGTGCAGTGGGTGTTGCGGCGTACACCGCGACACCCATTCACTTTGACGCTGCCACCTATTATCAAGCTTGGTGGTAATAGGTGGCAGCGCCGAACTTAAGACGAGAAAAATCCTGGTCTTAAGGTGGCGAAATGAGGAGAAATGCTTTATTTCTCCTCATTTTTGTTTTTTCCATGTGTGCTGCCTTATGCAGCACACATGGAAAAAGCTAAATCCCAAGGTTTCTTTATGTACGGGAAAGTGTCCCTTCCTATACATAAATAAACCTCTTTTTAAAAATTCCAATTTGTAACTTACATGTGTACTGCATGAAACAGCAAACATGTAAGTTACAAAATGGCATTTAAGGTTTGTTTATATGCAGGAAGAAACTCCTTCTTCTACATAAACAAACCTTCCCTCCTCGCAGACACCTGTGCTGGTGGTAACTTGTAAAACTTATCGCCATCGCAAGGGGAAACGCTAGCGTGCACCATATCCTGCGGAAAATCAGGGATAGATCCAGGATCGCTATGCCTTGGTTTACAGCTGAGCTGTCGCAACTGAAGCTTCGCTGTAGACGAGCAGAGCGAACCTGGAGAAAACAATATCTGGAATCTAAGAAAACCCTTTTTAAACAGGCCTTACTGGATTATAAGACGCAGATTAAGGGGCCTAAAGCAAGATATCTTGAGGAATCGCTTCTAACTGCAGCGAATAAGACGCAGACCCTATTTAAGATTGTTAGGGACCTCTCTCGACCTGTTCCCAAGGTGAATATACAGTTCAAACATCTATACCCGTTGTCATATATTTTAAGACAATCTATACAGCATGTGGTTACACCATCTATGCTACTTATGGGTATGGCTCACCAATTTAAAAAAAGAAAGAAATTCATACGAGGTACATTAGTCTCTGTAATCCCCAAGTATCTGTCTCTAAACACCCAATAATAGTGAAAAAGTGTAGGAAAGGAGCGAGGAAGCCTCACGGTAGCAACACCAGGGAGGTTTAAGCAGGAAGGTACTCGCCTGCTACCTCAAGGTCTCATCATCAGCTACCCTCGTTCCGAAAGTAAGATTTGTGTAAAGGAGGAAGAATGGGTAACAACCCAAAAAGTAAAGTGCTTAGGTATGTGTAAAGGAAAAAGTAGTGCCAAAATATGTGCACCGAGGAAAACCCCACAACTATATACAGTTCTGAGCTAGAAAACACTGGCTTACAATTGTTATTCCATGCTGTGTGTCTACTCCTATTAAAATGCCGACATGTTTCATTGCCTTTGGGTACACTCACGGCAATTTCTTCAAGGCGTGGGGTTTTTTTGTCACTTAACCCTGCATTTCCGCCTATCTTTTGATAAAAACACTTCTGTAAGAGACAAGAGGTAAAAAGACAGACAACAACACATAGCAAAATTGATTGGCATCGGGCAAAAAGGAACTAAATATATACTATGTCCCTTATAGCGTGTCAGCCGTGTCATTTACCGGGATTTTACCAAACGTGGGTATACCTTTACCCTCGAGCTCTCGCATGTGAAAAACTGCACTCCTTCAAGGCTCTTCCGGTTAACTCCTACTGTGAGTCTGTAACACATAACCAGGAGTCACAAAACTGTTTAGTAGACTCTAAAGCTGAATTACTCAATGTACGTCTATCCTTCCGCTATGTGCCTCACGCTGGTGGTGTCTATGGTATTCCTCAATCTCACAGCTGTCCCGTGATGGCATTGTGTAACCAAGAGTCAAACTATGGCTACAGTGATACGCTATCTTTTCTTAACCCCCGTTGTTTTAAAATGCACCATAGTGCCCTTCCAACCATCCCATCTTTCACTCTATAACCAACGATCTTACTACTCATGTTTCTAATCACTCAAAGGAAGCCCATCTTGACTTTTCGGGGGACCCTTTCCAAACAATCTCTCACATTGCAGGACCCACCTTAGCTGTTTGCGCGTCCGGCGTTAACTCAGCTCCGCATCAACTCGGTGTGGTGTTTCCTGGAGATAAATACGCTGAGGCTCACCTCGTGTTCGGACCCGGAAGGGTCCCGCCCTCCTCAGGGATTGTCTCATATGGCGCTCTTGCCTGTGTCTGCATCGCCGCCATATTGGAGTGGTGGTTTCCGTAAATTGACTATCACAACCCCCGCTAATAGTTCAAGGAAAAATGGGATTTAACAATTCCTGTGTCAGTCCTAGTACATGACTTATTCTTGTTTATGTCACCGGTGTTAACATAATACACTCGGCTTCTTTGCAATTACATATTGTCCCATATACAACTGCAAGTTGTTAAATATACGGACATTAACAGCACCCATTGTCTGGTATTACGGTGCCTCCCTGTTGCGATAATGTAGTACCTCAACTCTCTGCTCACTCCATGTCTAACCCTATATGGCACAGGTATCGGGCTACACTCGACAATTCTTAGTTCAAGACCCCACTACTTTATTGTTAGCGGACAGTCCCGTAGAGGATTGCTCACATCAATAAAGATTCCCGGCAAACAATGTATTTTTGTTATTCCTGTGATTGTCGGTTCCACATGATGCCAAAATGTACTAACAGGGACCTGTATCATAAAAGAATTTCTCGATTTAAAAATTCATGGCACTCATTAGAGATTTATCAGAGAATTGTCCGTTACTACAAGCACTGCAGGGTCAAAGTTGATCCCTGGTCTCTGATTCTGGCATGCAACACATCAGATGCTTTTTGTAAAGGTATGGATGAATAGTGAGCTATGTATTTACCCTATTCCACTCAATAAGATCATTTAATCCAGTTTTGTCCACCCCTTCCTGGTAGATCCAACGTGCTTCCCTAGTACTTAATCTGGTCTCCTTGTTGAAGTGGTCTTCCATCACTCTCTTGAGGACCACCCAACGCACATCTTTCGGCATGTGTTTTTGGGACTGATAATGTTGCACCAGTCTTGTGCTCAATTTCCCTGCACGTAGTGTGCTCAGATGTTCTTGTATCCTGATTTTGACCTTCCTACTGGTAAGACCGATGTAATGGAGGTCACAGGGACATGTCAGTCAGTAAATAACATTAGATGTGTTACAGTTACTGAATTTGTTTAAAAACCAGGTTGTATTGTTTGCAAGGGTAACACTTTTGGTGGCAGATGTAAGCGCACACACAGAGCAACTCCCACATGGGGAAGGTCCCTGCGGGATGTTGGTCTCTCGAGGATCTTGTTTTGGTCTAGTGTGGACCAAGCGGTCTCGGATGTTGGCTGATCGCTTAAATGCAAAGCGAGGTGGCGGCATTTGCATGTTCGTAGTGCTTAACAGATGCCAGTGCCTACGAATGATCTGTCTGATTTTGGTGGAAAGTGGACCAAAAGTGGTCACTACTGGGATGCAATCACTACTCTTCTTGGGAGTTTTTTCCAACAAGGCAGCGCGAGGTATATTGTAAGCTCGCTTTCTTGCCTGTTTGATGACCTTAATTGGATACGCTCGATCCTTTAACTTGTTGGCTAGCACATGGGATTGTTCAGAATATTGTTGTAAAGTGGAACAGTTACGGCGGTACCTCAGGAACTGCCCTACGGGTAAATTGTCCCGCAGCGCTCTAGGATGAAATGATCTATAGTGCAATAGGGAGTTTTTGTCCGTAGGTTTTTGATGGACCGTAGTGACCAGTCCATCATGTTCGGCCTGGATGTCGAGGTCCAAATATACTGCAGATGTCCTGCTCACCGACCATGTGAAATTCAAACAGCCATCAAGGCCGTTGAGCCAAGTAAGAAACTCATTAAGTCTCTCTTCTGATCCTTCCCAAATACATAGAACATCGTCTATATATCTCTTCCAGAGGACAATGTTCCTCTGGAAGGGATTGGTGTCTGGATGGATATGATAGGCCTCGAATTGGCCTACATAAATACATGCCAAGCTGGGGGCAAAGGTGGCCCCCATCGAGGTACCGGACACCTGGAGGTATAGCTGTTCCTTACATGCAAAAAAGTTTTGTGTTAGTGCGATCTCTACACACTGAAGAACAAAAGTTTGAGAAGTATCATAAAACCATTCGGAGTCCCTCAGGGCTCGGGCTGCTGCCACCAGCGTAGCTTCCTGAGGGATACTCGTATATAATGATTCTATGTCTATGGTGACAAGGTAGTGGTTGTCAGGATTGTATGATACATTTTCCAAGATTCTCAAAACATCTGTGGTGTCTTGGACGTATGAGGGTTGAGTGATGACACATTCTCTTAGGAAGAAATCTGCAAACTGGGACAGTGGTTCCAGTAGGGATTGAATGCTCGATACTATGGGGCGACCCGGAGGGGGTCGTTGTGTTTTGTGAATTTTGGGAACTATATAGAATGCCGGAACCCTCGGTTTCAAATTGATCAAGAATTTGGCTTCTCTATATGTAACCCATTTATTTTCCTTGGCTTCCGTCACTAGTTGGATGATCGTTGCTTGTAGTTCCTTGGTGGGGTCCCGTGCCAAGGGTCTATAGTTGCCACGATTGCCCAAAAGCCTAGCCACTTCGGTATCATAATCTTTTGTGTCCATCACTACCACAGCCCTTATCGGCTGGCTTGATAGTGATGGATTGATTGTTCTGTATACTCTTCAGTGCTTGCCAGTCTCCATGACTCATATTACTATGGGTCGTGGTTTGCATATTCTGTTCCAACTGAAGGAAGTCTTGTAGAACCTTCTGTTCGAACACCACTGTCTCGGGGCCCACTGCACTGTTAGGCGGACAGAACTGAGAAGGTCGGCGCAGATTAGTTGAAAACACCGACATATTCTCCTGTTCCTTACCCTCAAAGAATTTTTTGAGTTTGATTTTTCTCTTGAGACCATAAAGTTCGGCCCGTAGTTGAAACCCATCGTGACGGGGGGTGGGTACAAACCCCAACCCTTTATTAAGTACTGCGAGTTCAGTGTCAGTAAGATGGTATTTTGAAAGGTTAACCACTATGTTGTTGTTTGCAGTTATAGGGGTGTCCTGCCTCTGCTGCGTGTGATCCTGGGGGAGAAGGGCTGCCAAGTTGAATTCTGATTCTGACGAGCCCGGCCCCTTCCCCGACCTCTGTAACTGCCCCCTCGTTGGTCTATTGGGTTCTGCGTTTGTTGTCCTAAAAAAACCCTGAACATGGCTCCCAAATCCTCATTAGTTCTATCCTGGGGATTGAATCTAACCCTCTGATTAGAAGTGGATGCTTGGGCAGTGGTCTCTTCTTCCTCACTGCTGGTGTTCTCGAACATCCAGTTATTAGGTGTTCTTCTCTCCTGACGGCGCCCCCCTCTCCCACCAGGTGGAAAAGTAGGTTGGGGTTGGGTCTGTTGATAGTATTGGTCTTCAACATACGGAAACGCCCATTCATGGCTAAATCTGTCTAGATTAGGTCTGAGTCCTTTAATCTTTTGGTTAACCATGTATGCTTGGTATTCACTTAGATCGTCTTGAATTCTAGCTAGCTGTTCTTTTGTGTCAGTGATAGTTGTGTCTGCCTTTATAGTCTCCTCTAACTCTAGAATCTCTTTGAGGAGCTCATCACTGAGCCTCTTGGCCGTGTTAATTATCAGGACAAGCCAATCCCGGGTGCACTTGTTCGCTATATAACTCCAGTCCACCCGGAATTTCTTGTCTTCCAAAAAGATTTTAGGCTCTATACGTACTAAAAGGCTGGCAGGTGCTGCGCCTGCCCTGAGATATTCCGTCATCAGGGCTCCGTGGAGTGCTATCCTCACTTGTCTTTTCCTAGTATTGGATAGTTTCTCCCATTCGTCACGGGCAGAAGGTACCCCATTTAAGGGAGCATTAGGTAATAGAGAAGGACCTGATAGAATTGACGCTATATGTTCGTCCGTGAATGCGAGGCAGAATTTGTCCATATTCCTGTCACTCTACTACTAAACCACCCACAGTGCAAATTCTCCCGAGATTCTCTGTGGAGTTTGTAACGAAGGTATAGAGAGAGGAGGTGGAGGAGAAAAAAGGTGTATTCTAAGGATTATTCAAGCCAATCAAAGTCTTCCGAAGGAAGAGCGGCCAAATATTAATGATGCTATGTGTTGTCCCTCGTAATGAATTGAAAGTCGTTAAAAAGCTCTCACGGCTAAGCTGCCGTTCTCAAGACCACAACACAAAATGGAGCTCTAGGGGCAGAGAACAGGTCGTTCCCCACTCATACGTTTCTATACAACAATTGACCTGTTCCCAAGGTGAATATACAGTTCAAACATCTATACCCGTTGTCATATATTTTAAGACAATCTATACAGCATGTGGTTACACCATCTATGCTACTTATGGGTATGGCTCACCAATTTAAAAAAAGAAAGAAATTCATACGAGGTACATTAGTATCTGTAATCCCCAAGTATCTGTCTCTAAACACCCAAAAATAGTGAAAAAGTGTAGGAAAGGAGCGAGGAAGCCTCACGGTAGCAACACCAGGGAGGTTTAAGCAGGAAGGTACTCGCCTGCTACCTCAAGGTCTCATCATCAGCTAACCTCGTTCCGAAAGTAAGATTTGTGTAAAGGAGGAAGAATGGGTAACAACCCAAAAAGTAAAGTGCTTAGGTATGTGTAAAGGAAAAAGTAGTGCCAAAATATGTGCACCGAGGAAAACCCCACAACTATATACAGTTCTGAGCTAGAACACACTGGCTTACAATTTTTATTCCATGCTGTGTGTCTACTCCTATTAAAATGCCGACATGTTTCATTGCCTTTGGGTACACTCACGGCAATTTCTTCAGGGCGTGGGGTTTTTTGTCACTTAACCCTGCATTTCCGCCTATTTTTTGATAAAAACACTTCTGTAAGAGACAAGAGATAAAAAGACAGACAACAACACATAGCAAAATTAATTGGCATCGGGCAAAAAGGAACTAAATATATACTATGTCCCTTGTAGCGTGTCAGCCGTGTCATTTAATGGGATTTTACCCAACGTGGGTATACCTTTACCCTCGAGCTCTCGCGTGTGAAAAACTGCACTCCTTCAAGGCTCTTCCGGTTAACTCCTACTGTGAGTCTGTAACACATAACTAGGAGTCACAAAACTGTTTAGTAGACTCTAAAGCTGAATTACTCAATGTACGTCTATCCTTCCGCTATG
Organism: Triturus cristatus; assembly: GCF_964204655.1. NCBI lineage: Eukaryota > Metazoa > Chordata > Amphibia > Caudata > Salamandridae > Triturus > Triturus cristatus. The sequence goes on along the minus strand of NC_140582.1, from coordinate 910,315,841 downwards.
TGCCTCACGCTGGTGGTGTCTATGGTATTCCTCAATCTCACAGCTATCCCTTGATGGCATTGTGTAACCAAGAGTCAAACTATGGCTACAGTGATACGCTATCTTTTCTTAACCCCCGTTGTTTTAAAATGCACCATAGTGCCCTTCCAACCATCCCGTCTTTCACTCTATAACCAACGTACATTGAGTAATTCAGCTTTAGAGTCTACTAAACAGTTTTGTGACTCCTGGTTATGTGTTACAGACTCACAGTAGGAGTTAACCGGAAGAGCCTTGAAGGAGTGCAGTTTTTCACACGCGAGAGCTCGAGGGTAAAGGTATACCCACGTTGGGTAAAATCCCGGTAAATGACACGGCTGACACGCTACAAGGGACATAGTATATATTTAGTTCCTTTTTGCCCGATGCCAATTAATTTTGCTATGTGTTGTTGTCTGTCTTTTTATCTCTTGTCTCTTACAGAAGTGTTTTTATCAAAAGATAGGCGGAAATGCAGGGTTAAGTGACAAAAAACCCCACGCCCTGAAGAAATTGCCGTGAGTGTACACAAAGGCAATGAAACATGTTGGCATTTTAATAGGAGTAGACACACAGCATGGAATAAAAATTGTAAGCCAGTGTGTTCTAGCTCAGAACTGTATATAGTTGTGGGGTTTTCCTCGGTGCACATATTTTGGCATTACTTTTTCCTTTACACATACCTAAGCACTTTACTTTTTGGGTTGTTACCCATTCTTCCTCCTTTACACAAATCTTACTTTCGGAACGAGGGTAGCTGATGATGAGACCTTGAGGTAGCAGGCGAGTACCTTCCTGCTTAAACCTCCCTGGTGTTGCTACCGTGAGGCTTCCTCGCTCCTTTCCTACACTTTTTCACTATTATTGGGTGTTTAGAGACAGATACTTGGGGATTACAGAGACTAATGTACCTCGTATGAATTTCTTTCTTTTTTTAAATTGGTGAGCCATACCCATAAGTAGCATAGATGGTGTAACCACATGCTGTATAGATTGTCTTAAAATATATGACAACGGGTATAGATGTTTGAACTGTATATTCACCTTGGGAACAGGTCAATTGTTGTATAGAAACGTATGAGTGGGGGACGACCTGTTCTCTGCCCCTAGAGCTCCATTTTGTGTTGTGGTCTTGAGAACGGCAGCTTAGCCGTGAGAGCTTTTTAACGACTTTCAATTCATTACGAGGGACAACACATAGCATCATTAATATTTGGCCGCTCTTCCTTCGGAAGACTTTGATTGGCTTGAATAATCCTAAGAATACACCTTTTTTCTCCTCCCCCTCCTCTCTCTATACCTTCGTTACAAACTCCACAGAGAATCTCCGGAGAATTTGCACTGTGGGTGGTTTAGTAGTAGAGTGACAGGAATATGGACAAATTCTGCCTCGCATTCACGGACGAACATATAGCGTCAATTCTACCAGGTCCTTCTCTATTACCTAATGCTCCCTTAAATGGGGTACCTTCTGCCCGTGACAAATGGGAGAAACTATCCAATACTAGGAAAAGACAAGTGAGGATAGCACTCCACGGAGCCCTGATGACGGAATATCTCAGGGCAGGCGCAGCACCTGCCAGCCTTTTAGTACGTATAGAGCCTAAAATCTTTTTGGAAGACAAGAAATTCCGGGTGGACTGGAGTTATATAGCGAACAAGTGCACCCGGGATTGGCTTGTCCTGATAATTAACACGGCCAAGAGGATCAGTGATGAGCTCCTCAAAGAGATTCTAGAGTTAGAGGAGACTATAAAGGCAGACACAACTATCACTGACACAAAAGAACAGCTAGCTAGAATTCAAGACGATCTAAGTGAATACCAAGCATACATGGTCAACCAAAAGATTAAAGGACTCAGACGTAATCTAGACAGATTTAGCCATGAATGGGCGTTTCCGTATGTTGAAGACCAATACTATCAACAGACCCAACCCCAACCTACATTTCCACCTGGTGGGAGAGGGGGGCGTCGTCAGGAGAGAAGAACACCTAATAACTGGACGTTCGAGAACACCAGCAGTGAGGAAGAAGAGACCACTGCCCAAGCATCCACTTCTAATCAGAGGGTTAGATTCAATCCCCAGGATAGAACTAATGAGGATTTGGGAGCCATGTTCAGGTTTTTTTTAGGACAACAAACGCAGAACCCAATAGACCAACGAGGGGGCAGTTACAGAGGTCGGGGAAGGGGCCGGGCTCGTCAGAATCAGAATTCAACTTGGCAGCCCATCTCCCCCAGGATCACACGCAGCAGAGGCAGGACACCCGTATAACTGCAAACAACAACATAGTGGTTAACCTTTCAAAATACCATCTTACTGACACTGAACTCGCAGTACTTAATAAAGGGTTGGGGTTTGTACCCACCCCCCGTCACGATGGGTTTCAACTACGGGCCGAACTTTATGGTCTCATGAGAAAAATCAAACTCAAAAAATTCTTTGAGGGTAAGGAACAGGAGAATATGTCGGTGTTTTCAACTAATCTGCGCCGACCTTCTCAGTTCTGTCCGCCTAACAGTGCAGTGGGCCCCGAGACAGTGGTGTTCGAACAGAAGGTTCTACAAGACTTCCTTCAGTTGGAACAGAATATGCAAACCACGACCCATAGTAATATGAGTCATGGAGACTGGCAAACACTGAAGAGTATACAGAACAATCAATCCATCACTATCAAGCCAGCCGATAAGGGCGGGGCTGTGGTAGTGATGGACACCCAAGATTATGATACCAAAGTGGCTAGGCTTTTGGGCAATCGTGGCAACTACAGACCCTTGGCACGGGACCCCACCAAGGAACTACAAGCAACGATCATCCAACTAGTGACGGAAGCCAAGGAAAAGAAATGGGTTACATATAGAGAAGCCGAATTCTTGATCAATTTGAAACCGAGGGTTCCGGCATTCTATATAGTTCCCAAAATTCACAAAACACAACGACCCCCTCCGGGTCGCCCCATAGTATCGGGCATTCAATCCCTACTGGAACCACTGTCCCAGTTTGCAGATTTCTTCCTAAGAGAATGTGTCATCACTCAACCCTCATACGTCCAAGACACCACAGATGTCTTGAGAATCTTGGAAAATGTATTATACAATCCTGACAACCACTACCTTGTCACCATAGACATAGAATCATTATATACGAGTATCCCTCAGGAAGCTACGCTGGTGGCAGCAGCCCGAGCCCTGAGGGACTCCGAATGGTTTTATGATACTCCTCAAACTTTTGTTCTTCAGTGTGTAGAGATCGCACTAACACAAAACTTTTTTGCATGTAAGGAACAGCTATACCTCCAGGTGTCCGGTACCTCGATGGGGGCCACCTTTGCCCCCAGCTTGGCATGTATTTATGTAGGCCAATTCGAGGCCTATCATATCCATCCAGACACCAATCCCTTCCAGAGGAACATTGTCCTCTGGAAGAGATATATAGACGATGTTCTATGTATTTGGGAAGGATCAGAAGAGAGACTTAATGAGTTTCTTACTTGGCTCAACGGCCTTGATGGCTGTTTGAATTTCACATGGTCGGTGAGCAGGACATCTGCAGTATATTTGGACCTCGACATCCAGGCCGAACATGATGGACTGGTCACTACGGTCCATCAAAAACCTACGGGCAAAAACTCCCTATTGCACTATAGATCATTTCATCCTAGAGCGCTTCGGGACAATTTACCCGTAGGACAGTTCCTGAGGTACCGCCGTAACTGTTCCACTTTACAACAATATTCTGAACAATCCCATGTGCTAGCCAACAAGTTAAAGGATCGAGCGTATCCAATTAAGGTCATCAAACAGGCAAGAAAGCGAGCTTACAATATACCTCGCGCTGCCTTGTTGGAAAAAACTCCCAAGAAGAGTAGTGATTGCATCCCAGTAGTGATCACTTTTGGTCCACTTTCCACCAAAATCAGACAGATCATTCGTAGGCACTGGCATCTGTTAAGCACTACAAACATGCGAATGCCGCCACCTCGCTTTGCATTTAAGCGATCAGCCAACATCCGAGACCGCTTGGTCCACACTAGACCAAAACAAGATCCTCGAGAGACCAACATCCCGCAGGGACATTACCCATGTGGGAGTTGCTCTGTGTGTGCGCTTACATCTGCCACCAAAAGTGTTACCCTTGCAAACAATACAACCTGGTTTTTAAACAAATTCATTAACTGTAACACATCTAATGTTATTTACAGACTGACATGTCCCTGTGACCTCCATTACATCGGTTTACCAGTAGGAAGGTCAAAATCAGGATACAAGAACATCTGAGCACACTACGTGCAGGGAAATTGAGCACAAGACTGGTGCAACATTATCAGTCCCAAAAACACATGCCGAAAGATGTGCGTTGGGTGGTCCTCGAGAGAGTGATGGGAGACCACTTCAACAAGGAGACCAGATTAAGTACTAGGGAAGCACGTTGGATCTACCAGGAAGGGGTGGACAAAACTGGATTAAATGGTCTTATTGAGTGGAATAGGGTAAATACATAGCTCACTATTCATCCATACCTTTACAAAAAGCATCTGATGTGTTGCATGCCAGAATCAGAGACCAGGGATCAACTTTGACCCTGCAGTGCTTGTAGTAACGGACAATTCTCTGATAAATCTCTAATGAGTGACATGTATTTTTAAATCGAGAAATTCTTTTATGATACAGGTCCCTGTTAGTACATTTTGGCATCATGTGGAACCGACAATCACAGGAATAACAAAAATACATTGTTTGCCGGGAATCTTTATTGATGTGAGCAATCCTCTACGGGACTGTCCGCTAACAATAAAGTTGTGGGGTCTTGAACTAAGAATTGTCGAGTGTAGCCCGATACCTGTGCCATATAGGGGTAGACATGCAGTGAGCAGAGAGTTGAGGTACTACATTATCGCAACAGGGAGGCACCGTAATACCAGACAATGGGTTCTGTTAATGCCCGTATATTTAACAACTTGCAGTTGTATATGGGACAATATGTAATTGCAAAGAAGCCGAGTGTAGTATGTTAACACCGGTGACATAAACAAGAATAAGTCATGTACTAGGACTGACACAGGAATTGTTAAATCCCATTTTTCCTTGAACTATTAGCGGGGGTTGTGATAGTCAATTTACGGAAACCACCACTCCAATATGGCGGCGATGCAGACACAGGCAAGAGCGCCATATGAGACACTCCCTGAGGAGGGCGGGACCCTTCCGGGTCCGAACACGAAGTGAGCCTCAGCGTATTTATCTCCAGGAAACACCACACCGGGTTGATGCGGTTGTGGAAATGTGGATTTTCCTGATCAGTTATGTCCCCTATCTTGGACCCCAACGGTTCTATATGCATGTTACAAGTACATGTATGTTCCCTCCAGTTCCAGTTTCTAAGACGCAAACATATGTGTGTCTTCCGTCGACATGTTCTCTGTCAGATCCGCCATCAATGGGCTGGATATTCGATCCCTAGGTATGAAAGGCCACCGACTTTATATGGCTAAGTTACTCCATTTTTACAGTTCAGGCAAGTAGGCCCGATTCTGTCCTCAAAGCCTTTCCCTGCTCTCTGTCTTTGACAGCTTCAGCTTGAGCTCGCATCTGTATCCATGAACTTTGTCCTACTCCCTGTGCAGCTAACGGTGTCTGCCTCGGCCAGTTTTCGCATGCCTGCCAAGAAGCTGTATTTCACCTTCGAATTATCTATTTTGCTCTTCAGCCGATGCATTCCTGTCAAGTGATTTAGGTAAACATTTCCTTTAGCTCACAAGCAAGGACTCAGCCTTTCCGTCCTCCTGCAAGTGATTCATAGCCCTGCTGCCATGGAAAGTTTTCTGCCCCTCGCATCTCATATAGACACTTAGACGCTTGTACACGCACACACAGTTAGTATAGAATAGATTCTGTCCGAGAGTCCTTCCTTGTGGATAACATAGTTCTCCAAACATAGGATGGTAGATATGATTTGGGATTAGGTTGACTTGACCCCCCAGACTTCTCGTCTCCACATGTAGAGCTAAATGTCAAGTCCCCTTCACCCCCTAGTTGCACGTCAATTACACGTCATGCTGCTGCGCGCGCATCTATGCCAAGTATTATCTTATAGATCCACCTATGTCTGATAATGCAAACCAATCATGTTTCTTTTATTCCTTGTTACGCCTAGTTTCGATTATGTCACTGTCACGTCATTTTTCTTATCAAATGTTACGCCTTTTACATTCGTTTCATTGTAATGCACTTATTATAAAAATACATGTCTGTCAATGAATTATGGTACTTCACTTCCTGAACCCTCGTGGTGACGGAACCTGAAGGCCGCGACTCGAGTCGGCCATTTTGAATGGAATAAAGCCCATTTAGAAAACCTCTTATACCACGGATTCTGCCTCTTGTTATTTTGAGCTATTTTACTTTATTTAAGATCCCGTATGAAATTCAGTCCGGTATATTTTATTTACCACATAATGGCGCCCGAACAGGGACACTTTCTCATCTCACGCGCCGGCGGTGCGTTGCAGGCCCGGTCTCCTGCCACAGCTGGACGGACCATAAACGCGTACCAGCAGGATTTCCTGTAAGCTCCCTCCGGTCAAGCGGGGGCGACTGAGGCTGCGATCAACCCAGACGAGGCGGTGAGAAGTGCGAAGTATCCCGACCAGAGCCTAGCTGAGAGAGCAAGATCCGAGGTATACAGAGGCCCACCAGGTTTTCCGAAATCCCGATGTCCAGAGGGTCCGCTGTCCGCAGTCATCGAGTCCTGTCCATTCTCTGAGGCCTTCCGTTTCAAGGAGCTACTCGGTGAGTACCATCGCCGGGGAGGCGTGTTGACGCGCACATAGGTTGTGCCGGTCAAGACGGATTTGGGTACACAAATCCGGTCTGCACTGTTTAGCAGTGTATATGTACTGTTTAGCAGTATATCAAGTATTCCGAAGTATTCAGTTATTGTCAAGAATTCAGCGTGGTGATTAGTTAGGCAGACTGTCATCATTGTCGATCATTGTTATAATGTTTAATGTTTAATGTTTAAAGTATTCAGAAATGTCTTGCATATTGTGGTATGAATGACTGTTCATTGTTCACTGTTCATTTATTGTGTTTTTCGTATTAAGAAAATTCAAGAGTAAGTATCAGATCAGTTGTAAATATGCCGCTCTTCTCGAAGTTAAGACAGATTACTACCAGAAAAGGGGTGCTTGAAGAAGCAGTTCCTATTCCTCCTAGGGACACTCCAGGGCATTTTATGTACCATAAACATGGCTTAGATGCCATATTATTTCTTGATCTATGGGTAGATTATACCAAGGGATTACCGGAAAGTCAAAGGTGGCCCATAGCGGGAACCTGGGATGCAGAGTGCATCATGAAAGTGGAGGAAGAGTTATGGAAAAGAAAGGTCAGACAGTCACAGAAAGACGCTGTTGAGTTATGGCGTAAAGAATCTCATAGACGAACAGAAAAAGCACGTAGACAAGAAGAGAGGAGTAAAGAAAGTTCAAATAAAGTTCAAGAAAATCTATTAATTGAGGAAGGTATCCGAGTGAGATCAGAACAAGTAAATAGACAAAGAAATGCTCGTATGAATGGTATGTATCCCCTACTAGCCGAAGGATTACCTAAGGCTGCTCCAGAGATACCAAAAGACTTGCCACCCCCATTATTTCCAATTAAGGTACATCCAAAGGGGCTTCCCAGAACCGCAGAAGATGTTTTTCTTTCCTCATATCTAGATGACGCAGCTCCCGAGTATGCTAACGCCGCACCACATAGACCGTCTGGCGGAGGGGTTCAACGTCAGGATCAGGTATCTGTCCCCGTGCAACAGCAAGTTCCGACACAAGCGTCGGCAAGCACATCTGTTTCCGCATCTGTCTCCGCAGTCGACTCTACAGAGGTATCGACACCCATAGTTGCTGTGTCACGTTCAACGAACCCATTCACACCCGACGCCCCAGATAGGGCCACGGGAGGTGCTAGCAGTACTTTTACACCACCTAGAATAAATAAACTTGTTTTTCAAGAGTCAGCGCATTCACGTACACCTAAATTCGTAAGTGAACGTACGCTTAAAGAACTCCTTGTAAATTGTAGATATGACCCGGTGGTTGGTAAAGAGGATGAAATGGTCCTGGCATCATTACGTATCAGGCGAGCCGCAGAGTATTTAGCGAGGTTACCAGGGATGACTACGCATCTAGACAACATATATCATTTTGTTCAAACAGGACGAGATCCAGGATGTATTAACAGAGCTATGGAATTCCAGAAAGTAGAGATACAGGGGGAACTGTTACGTTTCCTCATAAACTGTATAATCAGAAATCAAGATCGTCCGGGGGTAGACCCGAATGCAATGCTTATTCTTACAAGATGGAGTCAGAATATATCAGAAGGGAGACACGATAAGCAAAATTGTATAATAGCCATGTGCCGAAAAATCCGTAAAGAAATAGAGCGTATTCATGAAGAAAGATTGGGAACAGACGAGTTTGAGCAAGATGAAGTGTCCGAATCAGGGAATTCCGCAAGACAGTCAGAGACCATAGCCTATGTAGGCAGAGGAAGATCCTGTGAAAATACTAGATGTTTTCCTGATCCAATACATTCTGTATGCCCAAAAAACAGCAGAACGTATCCGACGCCTGTAATAAATCTGAAGTCTCCTGAACATTCGTTTCAAGCCGCAGATAAGATACTACGAGAACGAAGGGGTTACCACCTCCTCGATTCCATGGATGAGCAAGAATTAGCCAGATCAGCCGTTCACTGGATTGACAGTCCTGAAAAATACGGTGATGAGACCGTAGCACACACGTTTCTCAATCTCAGTACAGATGAACAACGCTTAGCTGGAATCTATATGATTCAGCAACTCCTCATATTATATAAGTGCCAACATGCTGACCCTGGTCCTTTACCTGATATATTAACGGAACTACTCACAAACAGATGGAGAGGTTCTAGTAATAAGCTAATTAAAGAGATATTAGTGTCACGTAAACAGTATGTCCTTTTTGTAAGTCCGGATTCTCTCTCGCTGCCCCACAGAGAAAGAACGCCGTACTATATGGATAGACAAAATCCTTTACGAGAAGTGCACCCAATAAAAGGCGAAGACAATGAGTTTCACCGTGTATTTGTTTACACACCCATATCAAAAATGGAATTATTAGAAATGAAGAAAGTAGTACCTAGTCATGACAAAGACCCAGCGGGTTTCCACCGAGAAATTAAAGACATGTTACTGATGGGAGAGTACACCTTTCCTGATATTATGACGATATTAAAGGTGCTTTTGCCTGCTGGCATTTATGAAAAACTGAAAGAAAAAGAGTGGGAAGTAGGAGACCAAAAGATAGACTGGACAGCATTAGCAGAGGAAGAAAGGAGCCGAACTGCAGGTTCGGGGCTCGGGGATAAAGTTAAACTGTTACCAGGTTTACTAGTACAGGTACTGCCACGTTTATTAACTACAAAAAAGGAAGATTGGGGTGCAATCACAGCCTGCAAACAAAAGCAAGATGAAGACACAAGCGATTATTATGCTCGATTTGAAAAATGTTTTGGTATAAATAGTGGTATAAAAGCAAGTAGTGACTCATATCCACATTTATTTGTGACAAAATTGGTGGAAAATGCATTGCCTCCAGTGAAGAATAGAATATTGAAATTCGAGAGTACCTGGCAAAGTAACACTCCGTCGCAAATGCTACAAATGTTACAGTATCATCACAATAGAATTAGGGATGAACAAGAACACGAGCATAGACGCATGAAGGATACAAAAATGAAAATGCTAGTTTCTCAGACAGTACCAGCAGATGGTCACAAAAAGGGTGTGACACATTCTGGTGATTCTGCAGTTCCTGTAAAAGGAACCTGCAATTACTGTAAACAACTAGGCCATTATGTACATGATTGTCCAGTCCTGAAACGTAATATAGCTACAGGTATTGCAAAAGAGAGACCACGATTAGTTAGACAAGATCAGAATGAACAAGGAGCTATGCAGCATGGACCGTCCATGCCAGTTCAGCAACAGGCAATGCCAGCCTCACAGCAACCCATACAGTTTGTGCCAGCTGCACCACCGTTGCCTGCTACTGCCACACAAACCACAACACGACAAATGTATCAGACTGCACAGTATGAATACCCTGAATATCAGCGCTACGCATGAACCAGCCTAGAGAGGGAAGTTGACTTACCGCTTATCGAGATTCCTGTAGATCAAGAAGGACCTTATGTACATAGTGAATTATTAGGTCAAGATAGAAAATTCTTACTCGATACAGGGGCAAGTCGAACAACTATAAAACGAAGTGAAGTTCCAGGGGCACCCCTCTCAGGCTCTCAAAATGTTTCCCTTGGTTTTTCAGGAAAACCTATTGTTAATGAAGTATCACAGCCTCTACCACTTACGATAGGACCTTTGACACGAACTACAGATTTATTGCTTACTAAATCATGCCCAGAAAATCTGTTAGGAATTAAAACTCTGAAAGCACTAGGAGCCATAATATGTTGTTCTCCGGAAGGAGTAAGGTTGTTTTTGCGTGATTTTAAAGGTCACTATGTGTCTAGAGACATGGATCCCCGACTACAGACTTTACCAGTACATCTATGGGCACAAGGCCCTACGGATGTTGGCTGCATGAACATTACACCCTATCGAGTTACATTGAAAGCAGGAGTGGTACTACCACGAATGCGACAATACAAGTTACCGCATGATGCTGTAGTGGCTTTGCTGAAAATCATTGATGAGCTGATTGCCCAGGGAGTAGTTATAGAAACAGACTCCAATGTATGTAATTCACCGATAATTCCGATTCTTAAACGAACTGATCCTACTGCTCCGCCAGTATACCGATTGGTTATTGATTTGCGTGAACTAAACAAGTGTATTGTACCACAATTCCCTGTGGTCCCTGATATATCATCATTGTTGACAGCAATTGATTCCGAAGCAACATTCTTTACTGTAATTGATCTCAAGAATGCTTTTTTCAGCGTCCCAATAGATCCGGAAAGCCAATACTTGTTCGGATTCAGTTTAAATGGGCGCAGCTTTAAATTCTCACGCGCTCCCCAAGGATTTACAGAAAGCCCCAGCATCTACAGCCAAGCATTGAAACGAGAACTTGACAGTATCCACATGCCAGTCAATACTGCACTGCTTCAATATGTCGATGATCTGCTGATCACCGCAAGAAGCGAGCCAGAATGTGAAAAGGCTTCTCTGACAGTTTTACATTTCCTAGCCGACAAGGGGCACAAGGTGTCCCCTTCTAAGCTGCAATTCTGTGTTCAGCGAGTTATTTATCTTGGTCACTCGCTGTCCAAGGAGGGAAGGCAGCTTACACCAGATCGCATCCAGTTAATTGCTAACATGTCAATACCCCAGACACAGAAGGAGGTGCGGGCTTTCATAGGCCTCACTTCATATTGTAGGCAGTGGATCCCTCAGTACGCATTTCTAGCAAAACCACTCATTCAGTTAACCACACAGGAGGCAGCCACATCGACTGTTCTCCCTTGGACTCAGGAACATACACAAGCTTTTGAAAGCTTAAAGAAAGCTTTATGTCAAGCACCTGTTTTAGCAACGCCATGTTATAGCAAACATTTTACACTTTTTGTTACAGAACGCGAAGGTACTGCCTTGTCAGTACTCACTCAGGATCAAGCAGGATCACGCAAGCCATGTGCTTATTTTTCCAGTACATTAGATCCCGTAGCTCAGGCTTTGCCTGCATGCCTGAAATCAGTGGCAGCGACAGCTTTAGCAATCAGACAAAGCGATGCCATAGTATTAGGACACCCATTGACAGTACAAGTACCACATGCAGTAGAGGTTCTTGTGAACCGAACACAAACACAACACTTGACCATAGCAAGACTTACCGGTTATGAACTGACATTGTTTCAACCACACATAGAGATCCGACGGTGTAATACATTGAATCCTGCTACACTATTACCTGTAATTGGAACAGACCCACTAGCTCATGATTGTGTTGAAATCATTGAAATAAAGACGAAACCTAGACAAGACTTGACAGACGTTCCATTGTTAGATCCAGACCTGACGTTGTATGTAGACGGATCGTGCATGAGAACAAGTACAGGAGATTTAGTGGCCGCGTATGCAGTCACAACAGACACTGAAGTTATTGAAACAAATTGTATAGATACTTTGTCAGCCCAAGCAGCAGAACTTATTGCTCTAACACAAGCCTGTATTCAAGCCACAAATAAGAAAGTTAATGTATACACTGACTCACGTTATGCATTCGGAGTTGTACACGACTTCGGCGTGCTGTGGCGAGAGAGAGGTTATTTAACCTCCCATGGTGCCCACATTCAGCACGGACCCCTCATTCATGCTTTGTTAGACGCAATACATCTACCCACTGCTATATCGATTATGAAATGTAAAGCACACACGAAGGTTACTGATACCATTTCTCAAGGCAATGATTTAGCTGACAAAACAGCTAAACAGACTGCTCAGAATCGCACATTAGACATGACAAAGCCAATAGTTCAGACACCAACACAGTGTATGACAATTAAGGATCCCGCACTTGACGTAATTGACATACAGACACATGCCACAGCAGAAGAAATAAAGAAGTGGACTGAACTAGGAGGGATCCAGACAGATCAAGGATGGATGACGAAGGAGAAATCTGTATGGTTTCTCCCTGATTCCATGGTTCAAGTCATTATAGCTACAGTTCACAGTCCAGCACATTTAGGAGAGAAGGCTATGCTAGACAGCATTCAGCACATTTGGTTCAATAAACATTTACGAGCAGCAGCTAAACAAAAAGTTCGTACCTGTATGATATGTTGTCAGTTTAATCCAGGAAAGAGTGTTCCCGTAGAGCAGGGTGGATTTCAGCCTCCTGACCATCCTTTTGAAGTCCTCCAGATGGATTATATTCAGATGGAACGTTGTCGAGGATTCAAATATGTTCTCGTAGTTGTCTGCGCTCTCTCCCGTTGGACAGAGGCGTATCCCGTATCAGATTACACTGCCTCGACTACTGCCAAGCAGCTAGTTCGAGAATTCTTCCCACGGTACGGTTTACCACGTGTTGTATATTCAGATAACGGTCAGCCTTTCTCATCCGAATTAATGAAACATGTCTCACTCTTGTTGGGATATCAGTGGAAATTCCACTGTGTCCGACACCCCGAGGCAGCAGGTCTCGTGGAACGACATAATCAACTTTTAAAAATCAGATTGTCTAAAATATGTCAGGAAAAGGGTGTGGACTGGATAGTAGCCTTACCAGTTGCGCTATTTTACATGAGGATGGTAGCACACTCTCGAACAGGGCTATCGCCTTATGAGGTGATCTTTGGTAGGCCACCGAATATGTGGGGGACGCCTATACCCCGTAAAATAACTGATGTTGACTGTAATATGCTGACAGATTACCTGGCTTCCTTGATGTCTGCACTACAATCTTGTCGTTCACAGGTAGTCGCAGCTTTTCCCGACAACACCGAGGTGAAACCTCATGACGTAATTCCCGGCGATTATGTTCTCGTCAGGAATTTTGATCGGAAAACCCAACTGGAGCCAAGGTGGAGGCTTCCTAAGTTGGTCCTGCTGACGACCAGAACAGCTGTGAAGATCGAAGGAAGAAAAGGATGGGTGCATTCCACCCATATCAAAAAATTTCATGGACTTCCTCCTGACACAAACAGTACTTCCCGTGTGTCTTCCCCCATTGACTCAAAGCTACCTTTGGCTGAGGCCAGTAGCACCGAACTCTATAAACAGAAACTCAGGTCCAGATCTAAACTGTCGGACGATTTGATTGTTTAAGTCCTCTCCAAGGTGAAGCGGTTGAATCTGTCCCGACATGTATCCCTTATGTCTGAATCATGTAGAGTCCAGAATCATAATGAAACGACATGCTTATTGTAAATCACTGCGTAGCCACTGTATTGTGACTTTATTAATTTTGTTTTTCTTGAGTTTTTTAATAGTTACTGCAAGTATATTGTTGCATATGTATTATCCTGTTTCTAAACGTGCTTTCAATATAACTGATGAACATTCTTTTAGTGACCTACCGCCACATGAGTTGTCCTATAGACTTGCGCTGCGTAATAACACATTCATTAGTATGTTACATCATTCCCATCAGACTAGTAATGCAACCAATTGTTGGGTGTGTGGCCGACTCCCTCCCTATCAGAATAACAAAGGAGTTCTGCCTTTCTTTCCACATCCATTCACACACAATGGCTCCTGTGGAGCATGGTTTAGTTTATTAAATTCCATAGACCCAGACACAGCAGTTTATCAACAACACTGGATATGGGGAAATCTGAATATAGTTTTATTCAAAGTCTGTCACCCTAATAAGGAGGGTCACCCCAGTAGAACAGGAACTGATTTAGAAAATGAAGTGTATAAATTAGGTAATTTTACGCCTAATCTTATGATTTTGAATGTCAAATCCGAAGTTGAACTAATTCTGCCCACTATGTCAGTATTTCCAGTTAAGGGTGAATTATGTGTGAGAAAAGTTGGTTCCATACATATGGGCCATAGCCAATGCGTTACTATAGTAGAATATAGTGATCAAGGTAAATCTTCATTTAGAGCTTCTCGCCATTCTTACTTCATATGTGGCCAGACGGCATATATGCGTCTGCCTCTAGATTGGGATGGTACCTGTTACATAGCATTCCTTTTGCCACCTGTTTTCCTAGCTCCCCCTGATTATTATCAAAATGTTCATTTAGTACACAATAGAGAGCGAAGAGATCTCCCAGTTGTCGATTATACTGAGACAGCATGGGACAAATATGTAGATTTCAATAAAGGTATCTTTCCCTATATAGGTACTATATCAAATAGTAAGCTGATACGCAGACTCACCAAGACTCTTGAAGCTGTAGTAAACGAGACTATAGCCGCCCTAGGCAATCTGACAGAGGAACAATCAGTGATGAGAATTGTTGTTCTCCAGAATCGTCTTGTCCTTGACGTCATCCTGGCCGATAGGGGCGGAGCTTGCAGGGTCATCGGATCCAGCTGCTGCATATTCATACCAGAAAATTCGCCATCTGTATATAAAGCTATAACACGCCTTCATAAGATTGTAAGCCAGATACACGAGAATCCAGGCACTTGGACGTGGTCCGGGTGGTTTTGGAGTGTGATATCAGCCTGGGGATGGAGAGTTCTATCCTTCCTAGGTATTGGCCTTCTCATACTATTCAGTTGCTGTCTATGTCTACAATGTGGACCAGCGATTTGTGGTCTGTGTGCCACATCATGCATTCCATATCAAAGTTCTCGTTCAGAATGCCGGAAGAAGAAGGAAGAAGAAATGATGCTCCATGAGCAAATCAATGGAATAATGAAGATTGATGTCTCTTGAAGGGCAAGAAGGGGACAAGGAGGGAATGTGGAAATGTGGATTTTCCTGATCAGTTATGTCCCCTATCTTGGACCCCAACGGTTCTATATGCATGTTACAAGTACATGTATGTTCCCTCCAGTTCCAGTTTCTAAGACGCAAACATATGTGTGTCTTCCGTCGACATGTTCTCTGTCAGATCCGCCATCAATGGGCTGGATATTCGATCCCTAGGTATGAAAGGCCACCGACTTTATATGGCTAAGTTACTCCATTTTTACAGTTCAGGCAAGTAGGCCCGATTCTGTCCTCAAAGCCTTTCCCTGCTCTCTGTCTTTGACAGCTTCAGCTTGAGCTCGCATCTGTATCCATGAACTTTGTCCTACTCCCTGTGCAGCTAACGGTGTCTGCCTCGGCCAGTTTTCGCATGCCTGCCAAGAAGCTGTATTTCACCTTCGAATTATCTATTTTGCTCTTCAGCCGATGCATTCCTGTCAAGTGATTTAGGTAAACATTTCCTTTAGCTCACAAGCAAGGACTCAGCCTTTCCGTCCTCCTGCAAGTGATTCATAGCCCTGCTGCCATGGAAAGTTTTCTGCCCCTCGCATCTCATATAGACACTTAGACGCTTGTACACGCACACACAGTTAGTATAGAATAGATTCTGTCCGAGAGTCCTTCCTTGTGGATAACATAGTTCTCCAAACATAGGATGGTAGATATGATTTGGGATTAGGTTGACTTGACCCCCCAGACTTCTCGTCTCCACATGTAGAGCTAAATGTCAAGTCCCCTTCACCCCCTAGTTGCACGTCAATTACACGTCATGCTGCTGCGCGCGCATCTATGCCAAGTATTATCTTATAGATCCACCTATGTCTGATAATGCAAACCAATCATGTTTCTTTTATTCCTTGTTACGCCTAGTTTCGATTATGTCACTGTCACGTCATTTTTCTTATCAAATGTTACGCCTTTTACATTCGTTTCATTGTAATGCACTTATTATAAAAATACATGTCTGTCAATGAATTATGGTACTTCACTTCCTGAACCCTCGTGGTGACGGAACCTGAAGGCCGCGACTCGAGTCGGCCATTTTGAATGGAATAAAGCCCATTTAGAAAACCTCTTATACCACGGATTCTGCCTCTTGTTATTTTGAGCTATTTTACTTTATTTAAGATCCCGTATGAAATTCAGTCCGGTATATTTTATTTACCACACGGTGCTGAGTTAACGCCGGACGCGCAAACAGCTAAGGTGGGTCCTGCAATGTGAGAGATTGTTTGGAAAGGGTCCCCCGAAAAGTCAAGATGGGCTTCCTTTGAGTGATTAGAAACATGAGTAGTAAGATCGTTGGTTATAGAGTGAAAGACGGGATGGTTGGAAGGGCACTATGGTGCATTTTAAAACAACGGGGGTTAAGAAAAGATAGCGTATCACTGTAGCCATAGTTTGACTCTTGGTTACACAATGCCATCACGGGACAGCTGTGAGATTGAGGAATACCATAGACACCACCAGCGTGAGGCACATAGCGGAAGGATAGACGTACATTGAGTAATTCAGCTTTAGAGTCTACTAAACAGTTTTGTGACTCCTGGTTATGTGTAACAGAGTTAACCGGAAGAGCCTTGAAGGAGTGCAGTTTTTCACACGCGAGAGCTCGAGGGTAAAGGTATACCCACGTTGGGTAAAATCCCGGTAAATGACACGGCTGACACGCTACAAGGGACATAGTATATATTTAGTTCCTTTTTGCCCGATGCCAATTAATTTTGCTATGTGTTGTTGTCTGTCTTTTTATCTCTTGTCTCTTACAGAAGTGTTTTTATCAAAAGATAGGCGGAAATGCAGGGTTAAGTGACAAAAAACCCCACGCCCTGAAGAAATTGCCGTGAGTGTACCCAAAGGCAATGAAACATGTCGGCATTTTAATAGGAGTAGACACACAGCATGGAATAAAAATTGTAAGCCAGTGTGTTCTAGCTCAGAACTGTATATAGTTGTGGGGTTTTCCTCGGTGCACATATTTTGGCACTACTTTTTCCTTTACACATACCTAAGCACTTTACTTTTTGGGTTGTTACCCATTCTTCCTCCTTTACACAAATCTTACTTTCGGAACGAGGGTAGCTGATGATGAGACCTTGAGGTAGCAGGCGAGTACCTTCCTGCTTAAACCTCCCTGGTGTTGCTACCGTGAGGCTTCCTCGCTCCTTTCCTACACTTTTTCACTATTATTGGGTGTTTAGAGACAGATACTTGGGGATTACAGAGACTAATGTACTTCGTATGAATTTCTTTCTTTTTTTAAATTGGTGAGCCATACCCATAAGTAGCATAGATGGTGTAACCACATGCTGTATAGATTGTCTTAAAATATATGACAACGGGTATAGATGTTTGAACTGTATATTCACCTTGGGAACAGGTCAATTGTTGTATAGAAACGTATGAGTGGGGGACGACCTGTTCTCTGCCCCTAGAGCTCCATTTTGTGTTGTGGTCTTGAGAACGGCAGCTTAACCGTGAGAGCTTTTTAACGACTTTCAATTCATTACGAGGGACAACACATAGCATCATTAATATTTGGCCGCTCTTCCTTCGGAAGACTTTGACTGGCTTGAATAATCCTTAGAATACACCTTTTTTCTCCTCCCCCTCCTCTCTCTATACCTTCGTTACAAACTCCACAGAGAATCTCGGGAGAATTTGCACTGTGGGTGGTTTAGTAGTAGAGTGACAGGAATATGGACAAATTCTGCCTCGCATTCACGGACGAACATATATCGTCAATTCTATCAGGTCCTTCTCTATTACCTAATGCTCCCTTAAATGGGGTACCTTCTGCCCGTGACGAATGGGAGAAACTATCCAATACTAGGAAAAGACAAGTGAGGATAGCACTCCACGGAGCCCTGATGACGGAATATCTCAGGGCAGGCGCAGCACCTGCCAGCCTTTTAGTACGTATAGAGCCTAAAATCTTTTTGGAAGACAAGAAATTCTGGGTGGACTGGAGTTATATAGCGAACAAGTGCACCCGGGATTGGCTTGTCCTGATAATTAACACGGCCAAGAGGCTCAGTGATGAGCTCCTCAAAGAGATTCTAGAGTTAGAGGAGACTATAAAGGCAGACACAACTATCACTGACACAAAAGAACAGCTAGCTAGAATTCAAGACGATCTAAGTGAATACCAAGCATACATGGTCAACCAAAAGATTAAAGGACTCAGACGTAATCTAGACAGATTTAGTCATGAATGGGCGTTTCCGTATGTTGAAGACCAATACTATCAACAGACCCAACCCCAACCTACATTTCCACCTGGTGGGAGAGGGGGGTGTCGTCAGGAGAGAAGAACACCTAATAACTGGACGTTCGAGAACACCAGCAGTGAGGAAGAAGAGACCACTGCCCAAGCATCCACTTCTAATCAGAGGGTTAGATTCAATCCCCAGTATAGAACTAATGAGGATTTGGGAGCCATGTTCAGGGTTTTTTTAGGTTTTTTTAGGACAACAAACGCAGAACCCAATAGACCAACGAGGCGGCAGTTACAGAGGTCGGGGAAGGGGCCGGGCTCGTCAGAATCAGAATTCAACTTGGCAGCCCTTCTCCCCCAGGATCACACGCAGCAGAGGCAGGACACCCCTATAACTGCAAACAACAACATAGTGGTTAACCTTTCAAAATACCATCTTACTGACACTGAACTCGCAGTACTTAATAAAGGGTTGGGGTTTGTACCCACCCCCTGTCACGATGGGTTTCAACTACGGGCCGAACTTTATGGTCCCATGAGAAAAATCAAACTCCAAAAATTCTTTGAGGGTAAGGAACAGGAGAATATGTCGGTGTTTTCAACTAATCTGCGCCGACCTTCTCAGTTCTGTCCGCCTAACAGTGCAGTGGGCACCGAGACAGTGGTGTTCGAACAGAAGGTTCTACAAGACTTCCTTCAGTTGGAACAGAATATGCAAACCACGACCCATAGTAATATGAGTCATGGAGACTGGCAAGCACTGAAGAGTATACAGAACAATCAATCCATCACTATCAAGCCAGCCAATAAGGGCGGGGCTGTGGTAGTGATGGACACCCAAGATTATGATACCGAAGTGGCTAGGCTTTTGGGCAATTGTGGCAACTACAGACCCTTGGCACGGGACCCCACCAAGGAACTACAAGCAACGATCATCCAACTAGTGACGGAAGCCAAGGAAAAGAAATGGGTTTCATATAGAGAAGCCGAATTCTTGATCAATTTGAAACCGAGGGTTCCGGCATTCTATATAGTTCCCAAAATTCACAAAACACAACGACCCCCTCCGGGTCGCCCCATAGTATCGGGCATTCAATCCCTACTGGAACCACTGTCCCAGTTTGCAGATTTCTTCCTAAGAGAATGTGTCATCACTCAACCCTCATACGTCCAAGACACCACAGATGTCTTGAGAATCTTGGAAAATGTATCATACAATCCTGACAACCACTACCTTGTCACCATAGACATAGAATCATTATATACGAGTATCCCTCAGGAAGCTACGCTGGTGGCAGCAGCCCGAGCCCTGAGGGACTCCGAATGGTTTTCTGATACTCCTCAAACTTTTGTTCTTCAGTGTGTAGAGATCGCACTAACACAAAACTTTTTTGCATGTAAGGAACAGCTATACCTCCAGGTGTCCGGTACCTCGATGGGGGCCACCTTTGCCCCCAGCTTGGCATGTATTTATGTAGGCCAATTCGAGGCCTATCATATCCATCCAGACACCAATCCCTTCCAGAGGAACATTGTCCTCTGGAAGAGATATATAGACGATGTTCTATGTATTTGGGAAGGATCAGAAGAGAGACTTAATGAGTTTCTTACTTGGCTCAACGGCCTTGATGGCTGTTTGAATTTCACATGGTCGGTGAGCAGGACATCTGCAGTATATTTGGACCTCGACATCCAGGCCGAACATGATGGACTGGTCACTACGGTCCATCAAAAACCTACGGACAAAAATTCCCTATTGCACTATAGATCATTTCATCCTAGAGCGCTTCGGGACAATTTACCCGTAGGGCAGTTCCTGAGGTACCGCCGTAACTGTTCCACTTTACAACAATATTCTGAACAATCCCATGTGCTAGCCAACAAGTTAAAGGATCGAGCGTATCCAATTAAGGTCATCAAACAGGCAAGAAAGCAAGCTTACAATATACCTCGCGCTGCCTTGTTGGAAAAAACTCCCAAGAAGAGTAGTGATTGCATCCCAGTAGTGACCACTTTTGGTCCACTTTCCACCAAAATCAGACAGATCATTCGTAGGCACTGGCATCTGTTAAGCACTACAAACATGCGAATGCCGCCACCTCGCTTTGCATTTAAGCGATCAGCCAACATCCGAGACCGCTTGGTCCACACTAGACCAAAACAAGATCCTCGAGAGACCAACATCCCGCAGGGACATTACCCATGTGGGAGTTGCTCTGTGTGTGCGCTTACATCTGCCACCAAAAGTGTTACCCTTGCAAACAATACAACCTGGTTTTTAAACAAATTCAGTAACTGTAACTCATCTAATGTTATTTACAGACTGACATGTCCCTGTGACCTCCATTACATCGGTCTTACCAGTAGGAAGGTCAAAATCAGGATACAAGAACATCTGAGCACACTACGTGCAGGGAAATTGAGCACAAGACTGGTGCAACATTATCAGTCCCAAAAACACATGCCGAAAGATGTGCATTGGGTGGTCCTCGAGAGAGTGATGGGAGACCACTTCAACATGGAGACCAGATTAAGTACTAGGGAAGCAGGTTGGATCTACCAGGAAGGGGTGGACAAAACTGGATTAAATGATCTTATTGAGTGGAATAGGGTAAATACATAGCTCACTATTCATCCATACCTTTACAAAAAGCATCTGATGTGTTGCATGCCAGAATCAGAGACCAGGGATCAACTTTGACCCTGCAGTGCTTGTAGTAACGGACAATTCTCTGATAAATCTCTAATGAGTGCCATGTATTTTTAAATCGAGTAATTCTTTTATGATACAGGTCCCTGTTAGTACATTTTGGCATCATGTGGAACCGACAATCACAGGAATAACAAAAATACATTGTTTGCCGGGAATCTTTATTGATGTGAGCAATCCTCTACGGGACTGTCCGCTAACAATAAAGTTGTGGGGTCTTGAACTAAGAATTGTCGAGTGTAGCCCGATACCTGTGCCATATAGGGGTAGACATGGAGTGAGCAGAGAGTTGAGGTACTACATTATCGCAACAGGGAGGCACCGTAATACCAGACAATGGGTGCTGTTAATGTCCGTATATTTAACAACTTGCAGTTGTATATGGGACAATATGTAATTGCAAAGAAGCCGAGTGTAGTATGTTAACACCGGTGACATAAACAAGAATAAGTCATGTACTAGGACTGACACAGGAATTGTTAAATCCCATTTTTCCTTGAACTATTAGCGGGGGTTGTGATAGTCAATTTACGGAAACCACCACTCCAATATGGTGGCGATGCAGAAACAGGCAAGAGCGCCATATGAGACACTCCCTGAGGAGGGCGGGACCCTTCCGGGTCCGAACACGAGGTGAGCCTCAGCGTATTTATCTCCAGGAAACACCACACCGGGTTGATGCGGTGCTGAGTTAACGCCGGACGCCCAAACAGCTAAGGTGGGTCCTGCAATGTGAGAGATTGTTTGGAAAGGGTCCCCCGAAAAGTCAAGATGGGCTTCCTTTGAGTGATTAGAAACATGAGTAGTAAGATCGTTGGTTATAGAGTGAAAGACGGGATGGTTGGAAGGGCACTATGGTGCATTTTAAAACAACGGGGGTTAAGAAAAGATAGCGTATCACTGTAGCCATAGTTTGACTCTTGGTTACACAATGCCATCACGGGACAGCTGTGAGATTGAGGAATACCATAGACACCACCAGCGTGAGGCACATAGCGGAAGGATAGACGTACATTGAGTAATTCAGCTTTAGAGTCTACTAAACAGTTTTGTGACTCCTGGTTATGTGTTACAGACTCACAGTAGGAGTTAACCGGAAGAGCCTTGAAGGAGTGCAGTTTTTCACACGCGAGAGCTCGAGGGTAAAGGTATACCCACGTTGGGTAAAATCCCGGTAAATGACACGGCTGACACGCTACAAGGGACATAGTATATATTTAGTTCCTTTTTGCCCGATGCCAATTAATTTTGCTATGTGTTGTTGTCTTTCTTTTTATCTCTTGTCTCTTACAGAAGTGTTTTTATCAAAAGATAGGCGGAAATGCAGGGTTAAGTGACAAAAAACCCCACGCCCTGAAGAAATTGCCGTGAGTGTACCCAAAGGCAATGAAACATGTCGGCATTTTAATAGGAGTAGACACACAGCATGGAATAAAAATTGTAAGCCAGTGTGTTCTAGCTCAGAACTGTATATAGTTGTGGGGTTTTCCTCGGTGCACATATTTTGGCACTACTTTTTCCTTTAGACATACCTAAGCACTTTACTTTTTGGGTTGTTACCCATTCTTCCTCCTTTACACAAATCTTACTTTCGGAACGAGGGTAGCTGATGATGAGACCTTGAGGTAGCAGGCGAGTACCTTCCTGCTTAAACCTCCCTGGTGCTGCTACCGTGAGGCTTCCTCGCTCCTTTCCTACACTTTTTCACTATTATTGGGTGTTTAGAGACAGATACTTGGGGATTACAGAGACTAATGTACCTCGTATGAATTTCTTTCTTTTTTTAAATTGGTGAGCCATACCCATAAGTAGCAAAGATGGTGTAACCACATGCTGTATAGATTGTCTTAAAATATATGACAACGGGTATAGATGTTTGAACTGTATATTCACCTTGGGAACAGGTCAATTGTTGTATAGAAACGTATGAGTGGGGGACGACCTATTCTCTGCCCCTAGAGCTCCATTTTGTGTTGTGACCTCTCTCGACCTGCCAGCACTGCTAATGACATCCCTGCCTCCCAGGCTCTTTGTAATTCTTTGGCGCAGGCTTTTGAAGATAAAATCGCCTTGATCTTAAGTAAGCTTGATCCATCGACTATGCTTGCTACTCAGCCTGTGCGTGGCCCTATATCAGTGACCGACATAGAGATGAAAGAGGCAGACGGCAGACAGACACAGCTGGACAGCTTCCCTCTTCCGTCCTTTGAGGAGTTTTGTTCGCTGGCCAATAGCGTATCTTCTGGTTCCCCTCGGGACCCACTGCCTCAAAAATACTGGAAAGTGTTCCAGGCGGAGCTTTTTCCTTCGCTGTTTTCCATCTGTTGCCAGTCTCTCTCTATGGCACGGGTTCCGGAGTGCTGGAAACTGGCAGTGGTCTCCCCCTTATTGAAGAAGGAGATTCTGGATCCCACCTGCCCAGCGAATTATAGACCTATATCGCTGCTCCCTTTTCCCATTAAGATTCTGGAGAAACTGGTCACTAAACATCTGTCCAGTTTTTTGGAGACCAGTTCCTGCTTGGACGCGACTCAATTTGGCTTTAGACCAGCCCATGGCACGGAGTCTGCCCTGGTGACCGTTTTAGACGGTCTTCGATCGCGAGTCGACACTGGACGAGCAGCCTTTTTAGTGCTGCTCGACATGTCGGCCGCGTTTGATACGGTCAACCACGACATCCTGGTCAGAAGACTTGAGGATGCCGGGGTGAGGGGTTTGGCCCATGATTGGCTGGTCTCCTACCTGGGAGACAGGCGTCAGGTAGTGGCCTTGCCACCATTTCAGTCTGACACTAAGGTGGTTAGGCATGGCGTCCCGCAAGGGTCTGCCATCAGTCCTATCTTGTTTAATCTCTATCTTCGCCCCTTGGTGAGTTTGATCAAATCATTTGGCATTGTGGTTATTAATTATGCCGATGACACGCAGCTCATCTTTTCCATCGAGGGCAAGGATGCGGTGCCTTTGGAGACTTTTCATCAATGCATGGCATCAACCGCGGACTGGCTGAGGCATAACTCTTTGCAGTTTAATAGCTCTAAAACAGAGGTATTGCACTGCTCGATGGATCGTGTCCCTCGGCTACTGCCTCCTGATTTTTGGCCCACTTCCTTCCAGGATGCACCTCTGGCAGCAGGTTCCACAAGGAACCTGGGCGTGATGTTTGGGCCTAACCTTCAACTAGATTTATTTGTAAACAAAACTGTGACCACCTGCATGGCGCTGCTTCGTATGCTATGGAAAATTCTTCCGCTGCTACCGGCCTATGCTCGGGTAGAAGTGGTGCGTGGGACCATACTGAGCAGGTTGGATTACTGCAATGCATTACTTCTAGGAGCACCGGCCAATTTGTTGGTTAAGCTGCAGCGTGTGCAGAATATGGCTGCCAAACTGGCTCTTTCTCGGCGCCGTTTTGACTCCTCTTCTATGGCGCTGGTGGATCTCCACCGGCTGCCTATTTCACAGCGGATTGTTTTTAAAGCACTTTGTTTAGTGTTTAAAGGGCTTCACGGGCAAGGGCCTGCTTCGTTACAGGAAATGTTTGCGTGGTATGTGCCCACACGCTCCCTTCGATCATCATCAGCATATCTAGTGGTAATTCCGAAGGTTTTGAGGGCCCAGATGGGCGGGCGGTCTTTTAGCTTTGTTGCAGCCAAAAATTGGAATTCTTTACCCTTGTTGCTGAGAAGTTTGGGGGAATTTTCCTCCTTTAGGAAGGGACTAAAAACATATCTTTTCCCTAGGTCAGATTAAATTCTTCTGCTACTGTGTTTTGCGTGTATTGGTAAAATGTCTAAGCGCCAGGATACCCTTCGGGTGACAGTTTGCGCTATACAAATACGTGATACAAACATACATACAATATGGTGCAGCCAAGCGTTTCCGAAGTGGTACAGAGAGGCATTAAGCCGAGATGGCTAACGCCTCAATTCACCACTTTGTTGATATTATGCTCCTCTGTCTCTTCCTCTCTCTCTCTCATTCTTTTTCTCTCTTTTTCTCTCTCTCTCTCTTCCTCTCTCTCACACTGTTTCACTCTCTTTTCCTCTCTCACACTGTTTCTCTCTTTCTCACTTCCTTGTATCTCACTCTTTCTTTCTTTCTCTCACTTTCTCTTTCTCTCCCTTCCTCTCTCTAACTCTTTCTCTCTCTCTCTTCCTCTCTCATTCTTTCTTCGTCTCTTCCTCTCTCACACCATTTCACTCTTTCTCCCTTCCTCTCTCTCTCTTCCTGTCTCTCACTCTTTCTCTCTCTCTTCTCTCTCACACTCTTTCTCTCTTCCTTGTATCTCTCTTCCTTGTATCTCTCTCACTCTTCTTCTGTCTTTCTCTTTCTTTCTCTATCTTCCTCTCTCACACTGTTTTTCTCTTTCTATATTCCTTGTATCTCACTCTTCCTCTCTTTCCCTCTTTTTCTCTCTCCTTTGCCGGATGCATGACGCACCATCTTATTTTTCGTTTTGTCTTGCAGGCTGTGATTCTAAAATTGTTGAGGGATGACACGCCATCACTGTACATAATTTTATTTGTTGTTGTTTTGTTTTAATAAAATATTTTATATGTAAATCCATACATGACTAAGATTCTTATTTGTTCAACCTCACAAGTATCTTTTTTAATAAACTACAACACCAGCCGATTTGTTAGGCTCAAGATTTAAAAACTTTCCTGTCACATTTGTTTGTGGGGGGTGAACGGGGATGGCGGGCAAGGAGCTGCTTCGCAGAGGGAGACTTGCTGTCCCAAGAAGGTGGTTGAGGATATGCTGGTGATGTGGGAAAAGAGTAAGTTACCTGCTGATGTGGGGTGAAGCAGCGTGAAAGGAATATCTCTCACAGACAGACCTACGGTTTGTTCTCAGAATTGCCTCGGACAGATGCGAGTTGACGGACTCAATCACAAAATGGATTTTCAATGTTCATACAGTGTGACTTATCAACAGTTCGCACCCAGGCTCGCAGAGGAACAGCTGCGGCCCCTGGGCTTGACTTGCAGAGGGAGAACTATGGGCCGTCCGCTCCCAAAGGAACAGCAGTGTAGTAGCTCGAAGACGAAGAGGCACAGCAGCGGCCTAGCTCGCAAAGGTAGAGAGCTGCGAGCCGACGCAGGGGCTTCTAAAAAGCATAGCTGTGAAGTGGTCATGTTGGGCAGAGGGAGCGTGAAGGGGGTATCTCGCAGAGAAAGACCTGCGGTATATTTCCAGTCTTGACTTCACAGATACTACTGCAGCCCTGAGAAGTCCCACTGGAACAGCTGCGAGCCCACCAGTGGTTCGCAAAGGGAGACTTGCGGGCCCAAGATGGTTGTTGGGGGTATGCTGGTGATATAGGAACAGAGTGCGTTACCTGCTGATGTGGAAAGAAGCAGCGTGAAAGGGGTATCTCGCACAGACAGACCTCTGGTATGTTTTGAGAGTTGCCTCGGACAGATGCGAGCTGATGGACTCAATCACAAAATGGCTTTTCAATGCTTATATAGTGTGACTTATTAACAGTTCGCACCCAGTCTCCCAAAGGGACACCTGCACCCCACAGCAGCGTACTAGCTTGCAAACGTGGAGAGGTGGGAGCTAACAAACGGGCTTCTAAAGCCATAGCTTTGACCTAGTGATATAAGGAGAGGAAGCGTAAAGGCATATCTCACACAGATACCAGTGTTGCCTCACAGAGGTAAAACTGCGGACCCGATGGCTTCTACATGGAGAAATGCGAGCTGACAGAGTAAATCACAAAATGGCTGCCAACAATTCCGGGTTTCAACAGTTCACAGTCAATGAGCTGCGCGCTCGTGCTTGTAACCCCTCAGTCAATCACATGTGAGAATTCTCAAATTTCGATATCTGTAAAATTTGATATTTCTCAAAAACTACTGAACGGATTTACACCATTTAAACAAAAGCGTGCTTTCTGGACCATCACCTTTCTCCCTGCCAAATTTGGCGTAATTCTGTTCAGCAGTTTCACCTGTAGTCTTCTGTAAAGTTTTGTATGGA
The DNA here is from genome assembly GCF_964204655.1 of Triturus cristatus. NCBI lineage: Eukaryota > Metazoa > Chordata > Amphibia > Caudata > Salamandridae > Triturus > Triturus cristatus. The sequence continues at coordinate 910,288,463 of NC_140582.1, read as the reverse complement.
AATTCCATAGAGAAAACAAGTTTTAGGACCCTCTTTTTTCTCAGCCCCTCCTACACCATTCACCCCCAAACTTTCAATATAGGAGCTAATTAAAAAAAGAGAAACGTTTTGGATAATTTCATATATACACATCAAACAATGCCAAATTTACAAGCACATAGAAGTCTCCAGGAGGAGGGCCGCGCAACCCCCCTCCCAACATCAGTGATGCCCCAGGGTTGCACGGACCTCAGCGGACCCCCGCAACCCCTGCGAGCCCCTACTATTATTTTTTAAGAAATACCCCCTTAACCTAGCCCACCCAAGGGCCTCATTAAAATAAAACGCGAGAACTTGCGACCCCAGCGCAAATTGTTGCCGATTTTTTATTTTTTTTAAATTATTTTGTGGGCCCTGGGGGTCCTCCTGGGACCCCCTGAGCAGACCTAGTGGGTCAAGGGTTTTTTACCCTGCCCCCTTCTCTTGTTTTATACATTTGTTTCTCCATTTTTGGGTGACTCGCTTCTGCCGAGCCACAAGATGGCTGCCAAAACTTCCTGGTTTGGAGTGCTAGCAGCCAATCACAGTGAAGCTCACGCACACGACTTAGGCTCCACCCAGATATCGAAACTTTATTTTTCTAATTTCTCAGCAACTTCTGAATGGATTTACACCATTTTTAATAAGGTCGCTTTCTGACCCAAGCACTACCTTTCTGCCAAGTGTAATTCCGTTCAGTAGTTTCGGCTGTAGCCCTGTACAAAGTTTCCTATGGGAAATTGATTTTTTGACTTTCTCAAAAACTACTGAACGGATTTACACCATTTAAAAAAAGGTCGCTTTCCGAACCAAGCTCTACCTTTCTGCCAAATTTGGGGTAATTCCGTTAAGCAGTTCGAGCTGTAGCTTGTCGCAAAACTTCCTATGGAAATTAATATCGAGAAAACAAGCTATGGAACCCCCTTTTTTCTCAGCCCCCGCTTAACAAATCACCCCCACACTTTCAGGATAGGAGCTGCCCTAGATAGACTTTTGTTTGGGAGAATTTCAGGAAGATTCGTCAAACCACACCAAAGTTATTAGCAAATCAAGAAATGCTTTTCCTATGGAAACTAGGTTCTAACTATAACTACCGACTGGCGACCACAAGTAGGTAATTTATATATATTATCTACTGGCGGTCGCCAGTAGATAGTTATAGTTAGGACCGAGTTTCCATAGGAAATCTGAAAATTCTATTTTGAATAACTTTGGCGCCGGTTGACGAATCCTCGCAAAATTTTCAAAACTAATGGGGCGCTCCGCTCAGCTCCTACCCTGAAAGTCTCGGGGTGATTCATAAAGCGGGGGCTGAGAAAAAAGGGTTGTCCCAAAACGCGTTTTCCCCATGCATTTTCCCATAGGACCTTTAGTCGAAGGTACAGCCCGAACGGCTGAACAGAATTACTTGAAATTTGGCAAAGAGGTAGTCATCAGGTCAGGCATGTGCCTTTTGCATATATGGTGTCAATCGGTTCAGTAGTTCCTGAGAAAATTGCAGTTAAAAGTACATAAATATCTATAGGCGCGCACCGTGCGCGCACCATGCGTGTACCGTGCGCATAACGTGCGCAAGCATAATTCTGATTGGTGGTTACATGTAGGCCTGGGCGAAAATTTTGTTCCGTTCGTGGAAATTGCGATAATTTGACATTTTCGCGTTCCGCGGAGAGCGCGAAAATGTCAAAAATTCCGGTTTCCGCAGCTTGGCGATAATTTGTTTCTTGCTCGCGCTGTAAATTAATACATTCTCGCGCGTGCGCGATCGCCTTACCTGAACCCCTGCGTTCGCCGACAAGTTTTCTTGATCCGGTCGCGTTCTCCATGAGATGTTGTATTGTTTTTAGCCATTTGCGCTGTCTCGCGACAGTTCGCTGGACATTTCACTCGTAAAAAAACAATGAAATTCCTCCGTTATAGTTAGTTCAGATAACAATAACTCGCGCGACCGCCACTCTATCACAAGGATGATGTCATCAGTGATGTCATGAGTGATGCCACTGACCATATCATGAGTGATGTAATATGTGACGTCATGAGCAGTGGATTGCGGGCGCGCTAGTTATAGTTATCTGAACTAACTATAACGGGGGAATTTCATTGTTTTTTTACGAGTGAAATGTCCAGCTAACTATAACATGTGTGAAACCTATGGTTTTTTAAGTGATTATATATATATATATATATATATGCGGTCACCAGTAGGTAGTTATAGTTAGAACCTAGTTTCCACAGGAAAAGCATTTTTGATTTGCTAATAACTTGGCGTCGTTTGACAAATTTTCGCGAAATTCTCCGGTAGGTAATATATATATATGGTAGAACCGATTCACAAGAAAAAGGTGAAAAAAATGTTTAAAAACAAGAAAAGGGGGCAGGGTAGAAACACCCAGACCCCCTAGGCCTGCTCAGGGCATCCCACAAGTACCCCCAGGGCCCAAAAAAGCATTAATTTAAAAAAAAAGAAATTGGTGAAATTCGCGCTGGGGTTACGAATCCCACAGAATTTTTTTAAAGTAATGAAGCGCGGGCTCCCGAGCTGTATTTGATTGAGGCCCCCGGGTGCTTTGCTAAGAAATATATGCAGGGGCCAGTAGGGGGCCCCTACAGCCCCGGGGACTGCCATCCCGCTGGGTTTGCTTAAAATGATGTGCCCCCGGGGCTTCCTTTTTAATGTGTGGGGGGTGGGACCGCCACCCCTCGGGGCTTTTAGTAATTATTAACGGGGGCACATGGCCCCCCCGCTGCCGTGGGGACCATCACCCCCGGGCTTATATAACAAAAAAATGAATATGTGTGGGGGGCTCGAGCCCCCCACACACCCTGGGGACAGCCATCTCCCTGGGGCACTAATAAACAAATGCGGGTGTTACGGACCCCTGAGCCCCAGGGACCCTCACCTCCCGGGTGCTGTGCACTAGGTGGGAAGGGGCCACGCAGTCCCCCTCCCCTAAAGAAAAACAAAAAGAAAAACAGGCCGGCCCCGGGGGATGGGGTCCCTGGGTCCATAAGTGGCCTGAGGAGGTGAGCCCAGCAGACCCCCTTCAAAAAATAAATTTAAAAAAGGATGGCCAGGCTCTGAGGATGGGGTCCCCGGGGCCAGAAGTGGCCCGGGAGGGGGGCCATGCGGACCTCCTCCCGTTTGCTGTTTTTAAAAAAAATGTCCATGTGGGCATGCCTTGGGGGATGGGGTCCCCGAGGCGAATGTAAATTAGTGAAAGTGGACATTTACATTAAAAGAAAATGGAGTCGCGACCCTAGCACGGCCCCTAGTGTGTACGCGATGGCTGTGCAGCTCTCAGCGCGACCCCCTAGTGTCCATGCGATGGGTGCACAGCTCTCAGTGTGGCTCCATAGTGTGCATGCGATAAGTGCGTGGCTTTAAGTTGCGCTGGGTGCGCAACTCCAAGCAACAAAAAACAAAATATATTTTTTGAAAAACTAAATTATATGTTAGGTTATCAGGCGGCTCTACAAAGAGCCCTAGTGTTTATTGGGAGATTTTTGTAGCTACATGTAAGTTCTGATGCAGATCCTTTAGGTTGTTCAGAAGGACTCTGTTTCCCTTATCTGTGAAATGTACTCCATCACTCCTGTTGATTCCATCCATATCAAACTGCAGATTGTTGTTGTATATGGAGCCCATACTATGGTCTCTGAGATAAGCAGAAACGTCCTTATTGACATTCTTTCTAGCTTTCTCAATCTATGGACAGAATTGATTGGACCACTTCCATTTTTGTCTTTGGCATATGTTAGAGTATATAAAGACAGTTTGAGGCAAAACCAACATCAATTCTGCAAAGGTGTCCTTCATTAGCATTTCCAGACCTACCCCTGTCAATGTGCCTAGGTCATTGCCACCACAGTGCACAATCATGAGGTTAAGGGGTTGGAGATGTAAAAAGGTTTTAACAAATGAATCAATTGGTGCCACTTTAAACCTCTTTGTCCAATCCATTTAATGTCCACATTTTGCAAAGCTAGATCTTTGTCAATACCTCTGTGTTCAGAAGACCTTTTGCACCAGAAAACATACCTGTGTACCACAATCCACACTCTAAGCATCTTTAAGGGAAGTCTGGATGCATTGAAAATATGTGTGTAGTTGAAGTACACAGTTGGTAGAATGAGAGGTATCTAAAATGGTGGACAAGATGCAGTTTTAAGAGAAATGATTGGCTGTTTAAGAACACCATATAGTCAAAAATAGGGTGCATGTTTCTGTCTTTAAAACGCATGTTTCTTATTGGTTTGTAAGACATTTTTTAAAGGTACATTAGATAGGATTAGCTCATATTTTTTAAAGTCAAGCACACTTGCTGTATGTATTTGCAACATTGTGTGCTGAAGTTGTGACCTGTGAGTTCAGTTGAGTGTTCCATGAACTATTGTTATGGAAACAGGCATTAAGGAGAATGGGGGTAGATTTGAAATTTAACTGTGGCATTAAAATGTGAATTTGTTATCAATATTAAAGTAATATATTATTACAGTGAGATTTCCCAAGTCCGTGCTATTTTTAGAAGTAGTGTATTATTAAAAAAAAGTGGTAACATTATTTGTAATATATTTTTGAACTCCCGAATGGATTCGCGGTGCCACCGCTTAAGGTGCACGGTGCAGGCGCGACACCAGAAAATTACAGAAGCATTTTGGGTTCAGTTAGAAGTCAGTTGGCAAGGGTAGATATGTGTAACCAACAGAAATGTGTTTTAGAATTTGAAATAATCTGGGAAGCAATGGGATTTGTTATTTATATCTATATGAGTAGAGAAAGAGAGGGAAAGTTTGCCATTACTGGTTTTGTTAAGAGCAGTGCATTATATTGATTGTGTGCATAAGAATATCTGGTGTGAGATTCTGATACTTGATAATCTACAAATCATTTTGAAAGGTGAGTTATTAATTTGTGAGGTGTGTTATGTGGTGCATTTGTTTTAAAAAATAACATACAAATCATGAAATTTTACGTTTGAGATATATTTTTAATTGAAGAAATGTTTATTGCAGTTTTTTGTAATGTATTTGAATGTTGTTTAATATAAATTCTGTATAGTATTATGTATGTTTTGGAATAGGGATTGCTGATTATGGTAGTTTCTTTCAGTGTGTGGATAATTGTAGGTGTTGATTTCAAATTGGAAGTGCATATGTTGAGTTAAGGTATTAGTGATGAGACTAGTTTTTATAAGTCTCTAGAGAGGTACAGTTGAAATATGCCACATCATTTTTGGTGTTTGGTTTAAAATTGAAGTTTGTTCTGTGAATTTATGTAGTGTAGATAGTGTTGTGGTAGAGAGACATCCATTTATGTTTCCAGTAATAAGGTGAGACCTATAGCAGAGAAATGTGAATGGTTCCTGCTTTGTATTTGGCTTGGCGTAAGCACTTATAAATTCACCATGCACTCTGTTTGCAGCACTGTAATCATTCCAGTTATGGAATGGCCTAGCAACTAACACAAGCACAGCTACAATATTCTGTGCACTATATATAAAGACCTCTAACTAGCTACATACTATTGATACGATCCTATAAATACTCAGTTAGTACCCATGCAGTCTAGAAATCCTCCTGCCAGTCCCATGCACTTCCCCAAGCACCGATCCAGCACTATCTACTTATCCTATGACTCCGCCAATACCTACGCACTAATAAATTCACCATGCACTCTGTTTGCAGCACTGTAATCACTCCTCTAAATACCCATTTAGTACCCATGTAGTCTAGGAATTCTGCTGTCAGTCCCATGCACTTCTCCAATCACCCATCCAGCACTATCTACTTATCCTATCACTCCGCCAATACCTAAGCACTTACAAATTCACAATGCACTCTATTTGCAGCACTGTAATCATTCCAATTACTAGTCATATATTTATGGAATGGCCTATCCACTAACACAAGTACAGCTACAATATTCTGTCCAATATCCATGCAGACCTCTAACCAGCTGTATACTATTGGTACACCCCTCTAAATATCCAGATAGTACCCATGTAGTCTAGGAAGGCTGCTGTCAGTTCCATGCACTTCCCCAATCACCCATCCAGCACTATCTACTTATCCTATCACTCCACCAATACCTAAGCACTTATAAATTCACCATGCACTCTGTTTGCAGCACTGTAATCATTCAAGTTACTAGTCATGTACTTAGGCAAAGGCCTAGCCACTAACACAAGTACAGCTACAATATTCTGTGCACTATCCATGCGGACCTCTAACCAGCTACATACTATTGATACACTCCTCTAAATACCCAGTTAGTAACCATGTCATCTAGGAATGCTGCTGTCAGTTCAGTGCACTTCCCCAATCACCCATCCAACACTATCTACTTATCCTATGACTCCGCCAATACCTAAGCACTTCTAAATTCACCATGCACTCTGTTTGCAGCACTGTAATCATTCCAGTAACAAGTCATGTATTTATGGAATTGTCTAGCCACTAACACAAGTACAGCTACAACATTCTGTGCACTATGCAAGCAGACCTCTAACCAGCTACATACTAGTGATACACTCCTCTAAATACCGAGTTAGTACCCATGTAGTATAGGAATTCTGCTGTCAGTCCCATGCACTTCTCCAATCACCCATCCAGCACTATCTACATATCCTATCACTCCGCCAATACCTAAGCACTTATAAATTCACCATGCACTCTGTTTGTAGCACTGTAATCATTCAAGTTACTAGTCATGTATTTATGGAATTGTCTAGCCACTAACACAAGTACAGCTACAACATTCTGTGCACTATGCAAGCAGACCTCTAACCAGCTGCATACTATTGATACACTCCTCTAAATACTGAGTTAGTACCCATGCAGTCTAGGAATCCTGCTGTCAGTCCCATGCACTTCTCCAATCACCCATCCATGCAGACCTCTAACCAGCTACATACTTTTGGTACACTCCTCTAAATACCCAGTTAGTACCCATCTAGTCTAGGAATGCTGCTGTCAGTCCCATGCACTTCCCCAATCACCCATCCAGTTATATCTACTTATCCTATCACTCCACCAATACCTAAGCACTTATAAATTCACCATGCACTCTGTTTGTAGCACTGTAATCATTCCAGTTACTTTTCATGTATTTATGGAATTGTCTAGTCACTAACACAAGTACAGCTACAATATTCTGTGCACTATTCATACAGACCTCTAACCAGCTACATACTATTGATACACTCCTCTAAATACCGAGTTAGTACCCATGTAGTATAGGAATTCTGCTGTCAGTCCCATGCACTCTCCAATCACCCATCCAGCACTATCTACATATCCTATCACTCCGCCCATACCTAAGCACTTATAAATTCACCAAGCACTCTGTTTGCAGCACTGTAATCATTCAAGTTACTAGTCATGCTGTTATGGAATGGCCTAGCCACTAACACAAGTACAGCTACAATATTCTGTGCACTATCCATGTAGACCTCTAACTACCTACGTACTATTGATACACTCCTCTAAATACCCAGTTAGTAACCATGTCATCTAGGAATGCTGCTGTCAGTTCAGTGCACTTTCCCAATCACCCATCCAACACTATCTACTTATCATATCACTCCACCAATACCTAAGCACTTCTAAATCCACCATCCACTCTGTTTGCAGCACTGTAATCATTCAAGTAACTAGTCATGTATTTATGGAATTGTCTAGTCACTAACACAAGCACAGCTACAAAATTCTGTGTATTTGCATGCAGACCTCTAATCAGCTACATACTATTAATACACACCTCTAATTACCCAGTTAGTACCCATGCAGTCTATGAATCCTCCAATCAGTTCCATGCACTTCCCCAATCACCCATCCAGCACTATCTACCTATCCTATCACTCCGCCAACACCTAAGCACTTATAAATTCACCATGCACTCTGTTTGCAGCACTGTAATCATTGCAGTGACTAGTCATGTACTTATGCAATGGCCTAGCCACTAAGTACGGCTACAATATTCTGTGCACTATCCATGCAAACCTTTAACCAGCTACATACTATTGGTACACTCCTCTAAATACCCAATTAGTACCCATGTAGTCTAGGAATTCTGCTGTCAGTCCCATGCACTTCTCCTACCATCCATCCAGAACCATCTACTTATGCAATCACTCCGCCAATGCCTAAGCACTTATAAATGCACTCAGGCACTCTCCATGCAGTATTGTAATCTTTTAGTCACTAGCCATGTATTCATGGAATGATACGGGTACTAATAATGCAGTTCCACAATCACATGTGTACTATTAATGCTGTGCTCTAGCATCTTACACACTACTCATACACTCCTACAATTATGCAGGTAGCACTGTTCACTGCTCAAATCAGTGATGTAGATTCTTTATATGTATTTTTATAGTTAGACATGTGAATATTTTTATATAAATATTTTAATTATAATACCTTTTTTCAAAACTTTTCTTTTTTTTACAGATATTTTGCATAATTATTAAGAAAGAGTTACAATGACATGAAAACAGCGAAGAAAAAGAGAACGAAGAAAATAGGAATATGTAAAAAAAAAAAAAGCAAAATAGCAATTAGATCAAGTACAACATGGATTTTTAAAGAAAAAGCCTTCTGGTAGGAAAAGTAAAGATTTTTTTTAAAAACTTGTAAAGAGTGTTTCAAATTCTAAAAATAATGAGGAGAGAGATACAACAACAATAGTGAAACGAAAGCAAAGGAAAATAGTACAAAAAAGTGCAAATTTGGATTATCAGAAAAATAATTATGTTGGAAGCAGGAAGAACATTTTTTCAGAAATTCGAAAAAGATTGTATGAAAGTAGAGTACTCCGAAATTTACTAAAAAAATATAAAAGGAGATCAGCATTTTACAAACAAAAAAAGGCGATTCTAAGGGGTCCATTAGGATGTAGGGCAGATTGGCGATCCGCCCTACATCCTTCCCCGCCCGCCACCCATTTCCCCCCACCATATTAGTGTTGCGGGGGTACTGCGGCACACAGGAAGACCGTTCACCAATTTTTCACCCGGTCGACGAGTCGGAAAAGGGTTTAATATGGTGGCGGTGTCTGCTAGGCGGGAGGTAGCCTTTCCGTGGCGGCAACGACAGGCATGCGGATTTGGGAGTTGGGGGCCCCTTGCGGGCCCTCAAGATGTTGGGGGGTTAGGGGGCACACGGGGATACCTATGGTACCCCCTGCATGTGCATGCACAACATGGCAGGATCCACACGGTACCTGCCACATTGTGCATGCATATGCACAACATGCATTTTTGGCATTGCGGCGGGTGAAGCTGAAAGCACCACCCGCCGCAATGTTAAAAATGCAGGAGGCGCCCGCCAGTGTGGCAGGCACATCCTAATGACACCCACGGAACCGCCGCACAAGGAAGGGACCCACTCTACCTTGGTAGCTCTACATCCTGGGTATCCTACCCATTTCTTAAGAGGCACCTGGTGGTAACAAGTCACTTCTGTGAAGAACGTACACCTTTGGTTTGATTTTGCTTATTTAACTACTTTCTCCTCCTTGAATAATGTTTGACCTTGTTGCAACATTGGGGCACTGATCCATTATGAACCTGTGATTTCCAGCGCATCACAAGGTCAATTACCATGCATGGTCTTTGCAATCTGCAGAGAGAGTTGCATGCATGGTACAGTTGTGGGCACTTGCCCGTTATTATATCACAGTATTTACTCTCAACAACGTTGTCTCTATTACGTCTGGCCCTAGCTATCTGCTACTTACTATATTTAGATGTAAGCATGATATCACATGTGGGCACTTGCCCGTTAGTGAATCCAAAGAATGTGGAGAGAGTTTGTTTTCCTTTTACTGCTTTCACGTATATGTGTATATCTAATACAAGGTTTCACATTAGGACACGCAACCTATTATCTAGTTCATCTCAGACACGGGCACAAGTTAGTCTAGTTAACATTCATTATTAGTAGTGTTGGGACCTACATACGGGTGCTTTATGAACCGTTTGTGTCACACTATGCACTTACGTTTTTGTACAATGGACCCTACACACAGGTGTAGCAGGCCATCTTTACTTGCAGAACTTTTTGCCCGCAGGGAATCACAACGTGGTCGTTATAACAACCGTGTTGTGATTCTGCATACCATTACTCTGCAAGTCGGAACAACGACTTGCGGAGGGGGGGCGCTGGAAGTTGGAATAGTTTAATTTACTATTCCAACTCCAGTCTGTGCGGACAGTAGGGAAGGTTTTGGATTTTAAATCCAACACCTTCCCCCCTTTCCGCAAGTCGTTGTTCTGACTTGCGGAGTAATGGTACGCGGAATCACAATGCGGTCGTTGTAACGACCCCGTTGTGATTCCCCGCGGGCAAAAAGTTCTGTGGTAAACGTTGTTTACCGTCTAACCTAAGTCCATTGGACACGCTGCCAAAGACAAGACACTACAAACCCTGTGTTCTCCCTTAAATCAAATATGTACTTTATAATAATTATCGAATATAAAAATGCTTTATAAACACCAGAAATAACAGCGTTTTTGTCTTTTTGTGGGGGGTTTACTAGTCCCATCTAAGTTAGAGGCCCTGAATACAGGTAGGACCATTTACTAGGGATTTACAAGTGGCTTAAAAGTATCAATCAGATGTAGGCCAGTTTTTCCATGGTTTAGGGAGAAAGCACAAGCAGTTCACAACTGCTTAGCAGAGTCCTAAAAAACAACAAAAATGACAAAACCAGGGGTGGTCCTCCATAAAGGGCCAGGTCCGACAGCAACACGCAGGACACATCTTGTAAAGCAACATGCCTACACAAAAAGATACATGCTTATGCCGACCATTTAACTAACACACTGACCTTATATTTTACAATGTGTTGTATTTTGATCTGTATGCAAGTTCATCAAAATGCACAAGTAGATTTATTTTGGATCATTAAGAACCACACCAATTACAATAGCAATAAAATGGTATGTTTGATCACGTGTCCTTGTGAACTTGGGTACATCAATATGACATTATATATGGTCCGCACTCAGATTAGCTAGCCCAGGAGTAAAAGCAGGTATTAAAAAAGCTTGACCAATATGAGGCACATCGAAGACATTAGATGGGTGATCATTGAAAAAGTGACCCTTTGCACACATAGCAAGTCTCTTCCGATGTTAATGAGTAGAGAACAACAATGAGTAAATCACCTTCAAACCCATATTCACACTTTGAATTATGACATTACATAGTTACAGCCCACATGGCTCTTGTATACAATATTATATGAGCCTTTGGTACACTTGTTACACATACTAATGGTTTAGATATGCCTTTCATAACCACCAGAGCATGTATTATTTGACACCTCAGTCACAGAGAGGACTCTTGTACTGTGGAGAGCAGGATATCTTCCATTACATTATAATAACATTTGCACATTCACACAAGTGCTATCTCACCCATGCTCCCAATTGATATGATCAGCATTACAAGCTAATTAAAGGGGTTGATACAGGGGCCCCAATATTCTTATTACAGCATTTTATATCAGTTATTGAGGCCTTTCAAATTTCTCTATGGCTCCTTTTTTAGTCCTCGCTGCCTTCTTTTTTTAAATTGCAACCTTGAATTACCAACAGGCTCACCCAGTGCACTGTGCAACTCTGAGACTTTATTTCCCAGAAGTAATTGTGTCATTGTACAAGCGGTGCTAAAGATGCCATAAATGTGCTCAAGTCCTCCCTCATACACCATAGAGAGGAAGCAGATGCGTGTTTATGTATAGTTGCAGGGTGATGACCTTTAATGAAGTAAATGCCTTGACACTACTGTGCACTACAACATACCATACTGGTCTTTCCACCATTTTTGTGGCATAACCTGTTCAGTATTTTATTTGGTTAATACAATGTGTGACCATAAAGCTTCCCTCATTATATTCCTGTATGAGGTGTTCGCAAACTAAGGCTAGGAAATGTAATGTGATGCATGGTTTTAAAGAAGAGCCTTTTGTTTTATGAATATAAACATTCATGTGCTCTACATTTTTCACCAGTTTGCAGTGGTTTGCTGTACACACCTTCCACTGGTGCCAGATAGTGTAGTTCTCCTCTATAGTTGTAATCAGCATGCAACAAGGAGCATTGTTTTGTCTGTCCCCGTTTTGTCTTATATGGCTTTGTCTCCATTAACTAACTTTCTCATGTTGTACATTTACTCAATACACAACCATTAGTTATTTGCTAACTAAAGGACTTTAGTGTCCAGCAGGAACAGAAGAATTGGTATGATGTGTGTGCCTGTTGTGTGTTGATCAGATGGGTGCTTGCAGGATAGGATATGATGAAACTCCGGCCCCGACAAAAGTCATGGACCCTGGACTAAAAGATGTTGGCCTGTCTGATGCAAGAGCAATAACTACTCCAGTGCATCCTTTCAGTTTTCTTTTATTCATCTTGTTGCCTTCTCGACAATAAAAGGTAATCCATAATGAGGAGGCATCTGCAATATTTATTCTTACCCTATTGATCCCATTGCCCACCCTCCATCCATAACTATTTCCTGCCAATAGAGGAAGCCTGCCCACCACTCAAGGATTCTTTGGCGAGTAAGGATGGCCAATGGTGGCACCGAAGGAGGTATGTGAGGCCATTTCTTACAATTTTCTGTATTTGGATTTGGTCCTATTTATGTTCTAGGACTTACAGAAACTGTGTGCCCCCCCCCTTTTGTGGTTTAGATTGTATTGGGGAAGATGTAAATGTTTGACCGCCCTATCATTCCGCTTGCTCCCTGGACTCCATTGTAATAGGGGTTCATATGTTAGGTGCAATTGGTGTCAAGGAAGATGGAAGTTTTCCTAATGGAGAACGGTATCAAACATGTTCTCAGGTCTCTTTACCACCCTCGTAGCAATGGTTTGGTGAAACACTTGGACCATGTGATCAAGGATCAGTTATAACTGGCACTGGTGAATGGTTTGCACTGGCCGAGAGTTGTTGAGGATATTTTGTGGGCATTGAGAACTACACCTCACATCAGCACAGGAGTTTCTCCTTATACGCTGTTAAGAGGTAGAGTTGCAGGATCCAAATTGACAAGGATTAGATATCTAGAAAGTCTATCGATATGGGGAAGATGGAAGGTGTGGTGGATGTTAGAGCTGCGGTGCAGAGGAAGTACGGTACTAGGGATGAGCGTGGGAGAGCTTCTGTTTGCGTTGATAACGGGATAAGAGTTAAAAAACCTTGTTTCATTCACAAGGGTCTTTGTTGATTTTCGGCACCAGTTCGGGTGAAGGAGGTAAAAGATTGTGTGGTTGTGCTGGAGAATGGCAAGGTGTGGAGTAACAGTGCAGTTTCGGTGGTACCTGAGTCCAAAGCTGCCTATGTGAATAGCAAGTTGGGGATGCAGGTAGATTCTACCCTGCATTTCATGGGGGGCCTTCTTATAGAGATCATGTGGATGCAGACCCAAGCACTGTGTACCAGAGTACAGTTTCTTCCAGGGTTAGGACAGCTCCTGTTAGGGTAAAGGATTATAGCTGATTCTAACTCCCGATCTGTCCTGCCTGTTCAATTAGTCCTTTTCTGATATTTTTGGTTATCCCTATTATGCTTTGTTCTTTGTACCAAGCTCTATTTAGTTATTTTTGTTTTTTGCTTTCCAGTTGCCGCCGGATTATGGATTGAGATGGATGCACATTAAGGAATCCTTACCAGTTTACAGTTTCTGCTTCTTATCCACGACGCCACTGAAAAGAAGCGAAATTGTAAACTGGTATGCCTTCTTTAATGTATGTCCGTCTCAATCCATAGTCCGGTACCACCTGCCATCCAGCCCCGCTCCCAATTCCACACAGTGAAATTCCATGCTCCTGCATTCCACACTCCACGATCTACTCCACCCCAACAGGCAGCTGGGTGCAGGGTGCTGTTTTGGCATTGGGTGCCCTGTTGTTTTCAATGGGGATTTTCCGGTTGCAACAAAGACTGCAGGCTCGGGGACAAAGATCTTCTGGTGGTGACCACCGGTTGGAGAGGTAAGTTGGGATGCCTGGGGATGCTGGGACACCATCAATTGGGCCACCCAATGCAGTGGGATGTGGGGTGCAGGGGTATCTTTAGGTGTCGGGTTTTCCTTACCAGCTCTGGTCGCGGTTGGGGGGATCTTCCAGAAAGGTGCTGCAGGCGTCAGTTGGAGATTCGAGGCAGGTCAGAGGTCACAGATTTCAGGTCAGGAACACCAGGGAGACCTCCGCATGCTGTTGGGCCACTGGAACTCGGGCTATGGTTGTCGGATTCAGAGTGGTGCAGGCTAACGTATTTGGCCGGAGCCAGAGTCTGTCGGTGAGCAAATCCAGTGCTCACGGGAGGCAAAGTCTTGGTTTATGAAGGCAGGGCAGGTTCTCTGGGTTCTTGGGGGCTGCAGAACACACCAGGATTTAATTGCAGCAGGTTTGAGGTAGGGACAGGCCTGTAGGGCTGGGGCCAAGTCAGTGGGCGTCCTCCTCTTCTTAGTTCAGAATGGCTAATTCTGTCCCTCTTCTTCTGGTCGGTTTTTGTCTGAGGAGGCAAGGTTCAGGGTTGCCCATAAATACTAAATTTGGGGGTGTTACAGATAGGTACATGTCGGAACCAATGGGTCGCTTCCTTGGGGTGGGTACACCCCCTATTATGCCCACCTCCAATGGGAGGGGGGCATATGCCTCTCTCTGGTTAGCTGGGTCCCCCCATCTGTAAGGTGGTGGGGACTGAAAGTTGTGCTTCACCTCCCCTCCCCCACCTGAGGGTGGGGTTGGCAAAGGTGAGCACACCTCCCTTCCTCACTTGGGGCCTGATTCACAAAAGTAAACTTAGACCAAAAGTCCAAGTTTAGACCTAAAGTCTAACTTTACTACTACTAAAGTTAGACTTTTGGTCTAAGTTTAGGCCAAAAGTCTAACTTAGACCAAAAGTCCAACTTTAGTACTACTAAAGTTAGGCTTTTGGTCTAAACTCAGACCAAAAGTCTAACCTTAGTAGTAGTAAAGTTAGACTTTAGGTCTAAAATTAGGGTCCAATTCAAAAAGGTAAAAATTCAGACCCCGAGAGCGGCAGGCTCTCAACCCCAGGGTCCAGAAACATGTCTGGTGGTGGCAGCTGGCAAGCAACCACTCAGCCAGGACACTAGGGTTAGGTCGTTTTTCAGGGGCATCTCTAAGATGCCTTCTGAGTGCATTTATCATTAAATCCCACACTGACATCAGTCTAAGCTTAATTTGCTCGACGTTGGATACCAAACTTCCCTGTTTTCAGTGAAGCCATTATGGTGCTGTGGAGTTCGCAATGACAGACTTCCAGTACCAGATACTCTTAATGGCATTACTGTACTTACAATGTCTAAGAATTGGCTTAGACACTGAAGGGGTACAGGGCTCATACACCTGGTATATTGCACCCAGCTATAGGGCAGGGCAGTGGGTTGTAGGCATGGCACACAGGGATGTGTGTCATGTCGACTCTTCACTTTGTTCTGCATCAAAACACACAGCCTATAATGGCAGTGTCTGTGTATGTGTGTAAAGGTACAGGGCCTCTAAGGGTGGAACAATAAGTGCTGAAGCCCTTTACGGACTTCCCTAGCCACAGTGCCCTTGGTACCTATGGTACTAGGTAAAAGGAACTTACGTGTGGTCAGAGTGTCAATTGGGTTTTGTCTCATGCAGGTAAGGGAGAGAACATAGGCCCTGGGTACCTGGTTGGCAGGCACTTAGGGCACACAGTCAAAGTACAACAACCAAAAAGTGGGGGCAACCATACAAAAAGAGGGCCATTTCATACACAACCCTCCCCCAAACGAAAGAGGATGAGACTCACCTTTCCGTAGAGAGTCTTCCTTGTCTAAGTAGAAGAACCTAGAAAGTCTATTTGCATTGGCATGGGCAGTCCCAGGTCTACGTTCCACTTTAAAGTCCATTCCCTGTTGGGAGATGGACCACCTCAAGAGTTTAGGATTTTCACCTTTCATTTACATTAGCCATTTTAGAGGTCAGTGGTCAGTTTGAACTGTGAAGTGAGTACCAAACATGTATGGTCTCAGCTTCTTCAGGGACCAAACCACACGCAAAGGCCTCCCTCTCAATGGCACACCTCCTCCTTATAAAAGCAAGAGGTTGGTCTTGACCTTCATCTTTGGTCTGGGATAGGACCGCTCCTATCCCTAACTCAGAGGCAACAGTCTGCCCAATGAACTGCATGGCATTGTCTGGAGCTTTGAGAATTGGAGCTGAGCATGTTGCCTCTTTCAGGGTGTCAAAAGCCTTTTGACAGCGAACTGTCCAGTATACCTTTTTTGGTCATATTCTTGAAGGAAAGTTCTGTGAGGGGTGTCACAATGGACCCACACCCTTTCACAAACCCCCTGTAGTACCCAGTCGAGCCAAGGAATGCCCTGACTTGAGTCTGGGTAGTTGGAGCTTCCCAGTCTAGGATGGCCTCCACCAACAAGGTGGCCCAACTATACAACTGTTCCCTGTCCAAACTGGCATTTGGATGCCTTGATAGTTAGGCCTGCAGTTTGAGCCAGGCTTTTAAAACCTTACCCAGGTAAATCAGGTGATCCTGCCAGGTGGAGCTAAAGTGAGAAATATCATCTAGATATGCTGCACTAAAGGCCTCCAATTCAGCAAGGACTTGATTCACCAACCTTTGGAAGGTGGCAGGAGCATTCTTTAAACCGGAAGGCATAACAGTGTACTGATATTGCCCATCAGGTGTGGAGAGTGCTGTGTTTTCTTTGGCTACTGGTACCATGCCAACCTGCCAGTACCTTGCAATTAAGTCAAAGGTAATTAGACATTTGGCTGCACCCAATTTGTCTATCAACTCATCAGCTCTTGGGATAGGGTGAGCATCTGCCTGGATGACAGAGTTGAGCCCTCTATAGTCCACACAGAGCCTCATGTCTCTCTTTCTGTGGATAAGGTTTTGGGACTAGAACCACTGGGCTGGCCAAGGGGCTCTCAAAGGGTTCAATAACCCCTAACTCCAGCATTTAGCCATTTAGCTGACTTCAGCTCTGATGCTTTACTTAACTTGATCAGACTGTCAATAGATTTTCTTCTTGACAGGTACACTGTCCTCAGTGTCCACATCATGGGTACACACGTTTGTCTGACCAGGGATTAAGTAAAATAGCTTACCATACTGATGAAAGACTTGCTTGCAGTCAGCCTGCTGATTGGCAGAGAGGGTTATAAGAGAGGAGGTCAGGGAGAGGTTCACTCTCTGTCTCCTGATCCTCATCAGTCACCATCAGCATGGTGGTGTCAGCCCTGTCATGTAAAAGCTTAAGGCGGTTCACATGGATCACCCTTTTGGGGGTCCTAATTGTGCCCAGGTCTACCAAGAAGGTGAACTCACTTTTTTTCTCTAAGATGGGGTAAGGGCCACTCCATTTGTCCTGGCGAGACCTTGTTGCCACAGGCTTCAAATCCCACATCTTTTGCCCTAGTTGGAATTCCGCAAGTGCAGCTTTTTGGTCATACCAGTGCTTCTGGAGCGCCTGACTGGCCTCAAGATTTTTTTAAGCTTTTTCCATGTACTCTGCCATTCTAGAACTTAGACGTAGTACATAGTCCACAATATCTTGTTTGGGTTCTTGGAGAGTCTTCTCCCAACACTCTTTAACAAGACAGAGTGGTCCCCTACCAGGATGGCTAAACAGAAGTTCAAAGGCAAAAAACCCTACTCCCTTCTGAGGCACCTCCTTGTAGGAGAAAAGCAAGCATAGTAAGAGAACATCCCAGCTCCTTTTGAGTTTTTCAGGGAGCCACATAATCATGCCCTTCAATGTAGTCCTAAGGGGAATTGCCTCAGGATATCTAGTCGGATTATCCACTACCACTAGTATGAATTTGTTTCCTGATGCTGTTGGAGGTTCAGGTGGACCCACTATGTCCATACCTACCCTTTCAAATGGAACCCCAACCACTAGTAGTGGAATTAAGGGGGCCTTTTGGTGATCACCTGTTTTGCCACTGGCTTGACAGGTGACACTGGAGCTGAAAAACCCCTTCACTTTCTGGGACATCTGGAGCCTGTAACAGTAAAAGTGGCTGACTAGCCTTTCCCAAGTCTTGGTCTGGCCCAGATGCCCAGCTGGGGGGGGGGGGTGTCATGAGTCAAAGTGAGTAAGAACACCTTGTACACTTGAAGCACTACCACTCTCCTAGTGGCACCAGCGTTAGGGTCTCTGGCCTCAGCGAACAGTAGACCCTCCTCCCAATAGGCTCTGTGGATACCAATGACATCTCCCTTTTCCTGTGCAGTAGCTTGATGCCTTAGGCTTTCAAGGATTGGACAGGTCTGCTGTGCAAGGTACAGCTCTTCCCTAGTGGGTCCCCATGGGCCCAAGAGCCCAACCTGGTAAGGGTCAAGTTTCAAGGGCTCAATTCCCAGTGGGGCTTCCAAGCCCTCTCCCTGAGGAGAGGGGTCCTGAGTTTTTGGCTGTTCAGAAGCTAGTTTCCCAGTCTTTTTACCTTTCCTCTTGGAAGGTTGGGCCAGTCTTTCAGGCTACAACACTTCTTTTTCACCCTGCCTTCGGCTCTTTGCTCTAGTCTTCACACACTCAATCTCAGGGATGGCCAGCATTGCTGAATGGGTTTTCAATTCTACCTCAGCCCATGTTGAGGTCTCCAGGTCATTTCCGAGCAGACAGGAAGCTGGAAGCTTCGGAGAGACCACTACCTGTTTCAGGCCATTAACCCTGCCCCTAGTCTAATGTCACCATAGCAATGGCATCATTAGTATTAACACTGTCAGCAATGGTGACTGGAATATATTTCCCAATCAGGTATTGCTCTGGGGAAACCAGTGTGTCTTTCATCATAGTGACACTGGCACCTGTATCCCTCAGGGCTTCTATTCTAGTCCAATTGATCCTGGGGTATTGTAAATACTTCTTTAAGTTGGGTGGCTACACAGCTAAAGTGGCAAACTCAACTTCACCCTCAGTGACTAGAACTGCTTCAGTGTGAACCCTGATTTGTTCTGGGCACACTGTTGATCCCATCTGGAGATTAGCTAAACGAGTAGTAACTGGCGAAGGACTAGGGGGCTTCTTGCTAGGACAAGTTGCATCTCCAGTTAAGTGTTCCAACTTCTTACAGTTGAAACACCAGGCCTTCGGAGGATCAAGGTTCTTCCCTTTGTATCTATTATTGGACTAGGAAGAGTTTTGGGACCCACCCTCTGAGCAGATTTTTGGGGCCCTTTTGAAGACAGTTTTTTTGTCTGTGGGGTTCTCACCCCCTTTCCCCTGGTGAGGTTTGGTGACCCATTTCTTTTGGTCATCCCCAGTGGCTGTTTTTGTCACCCTAGTCTTGACCCAGTGGTCTGTCTTCTTTCCCAATTCTTGGAGAGAAATTAGGCCTAGCTATACCAAATGTTGATGTACCTTTTCATTAGTGCATTTACTCAAAATATGTTTTTCCATAAAAAGATTGTAAATTCCATTGAAATCATACACATTATTTTCAGTTAACTATCCATCTAGTGTCTGGATGGTGTCAAAGTCAGATGTATCATCATACAGTTATCAGGAACACGAAAAAGGCAGTCGCTACACCTATCCAGAGGAGACTAGGAACAGTAGACCAATCACAGTCCAGAGCTGCAGCCAGCGAGAAACAAAGTAAGCCAAAGGTAGATATTATATACATTTTCTTTGTGGGAAACAGAAGTTGGTGACTCAGGTTCACTCGGATCCAGTGAGAAGGTATCAAAATCAATGAAGTAACCAGACGCTGTTCGATCTATCTTTGGTAGCTCAGGAGGTTTTGTAGAGCTGGAAGGTGACTCATTTTGAGGCATATTCACATACATTTCGGTATTAGGCTGAATTGAGATCTGTGTTTCATTTGAATTTTTTTGTTGATCAATTTTAATCGGCACAAGTTCCATTCCATCTTTGCCAACTCTGTTACTTCGTAGAGGCGAATCTTTGAAAGTTATTAGCCTTTCTGTCTGAACTTCCTGTATGATAGTGAAAGAACATCAGCGGTTACGCAGGAGCCCACGCAACCTACTATTCAGTAGTGGCAACATAGTGTGGTTTGATCAGATTAATGGGGACGTAACACTTTTCTTTTTTTTTTGCCGGCAAGAGGTGGAAGAAGTACTGTTCTTGTTCCTTTGACATCCAGGACAGGTACAGGCATTCTGTAAGATGATCCAAATTCAATTTCGTCCACAATCGTTTCTCTGACCAGCTACCCGATATTTGGGACCCAGGCAGGTCTTGCTGGAACGGCTTTAACTTCCCCAGTGGTGCAGAGTTTTACTTTAACGTTGCTTTGTAATGCCCGGAATTCATTGAGTCCATGTAAAACAGCCAAACGATCATTGATGTCAAATGTTTTTTCATCCGCCACTGTGCTGCCACAATTGAGGTTGGGTAACCACATTCTCATCCCAAACAGGACCTTGTATGGAGTACGGACTCCCAAGGAGGTTCTTGGTATGTTATTAAGTGCCCTCTGGACCCCATATAGGTGATTGACCCAACTGCCACCCGAGCCATATACCCTTGCTGTTAAGGATTGCTTTAAGTCCTATTTCTTCCTTTACACAATCTGATTTCCCTCTGGATAATTAGACGTGGGCGTTGAACTCCGCTCAGTTCTCAGAGTTTGCAGAAAACTCCACTTTGCGTAGTGTAGCGGAGTTTTTTCTCCACTCGCGAACGGTAAGTTCATGAGAGCGAGCTGCCACACGGGTCGAATTTCTACCCGAGCGGCAGGAAGACCAGTGCAAACAGCAGTTCGCACTACACTCCGCCACTTGCGGAACTTCACAGAGTTGTTTTTTAACTTTGCGCCGTTCCGAGTAGCAAAACTCAGCGAACTACACCCAGGCTTAGGGATGATATGGAGAGGAGTACCACAATGCTACACCCAAACATCCCATGGCTTCCTTGCAAGTCCTCGTTCATCGCGCGCATTGCATCATTTTAAAATATCGCTACTGGAATTTGTTTTTAAAAATTGCTGCCATACTGCGTTGCCGTTTATATTGGGGAGACAGTCAGGCTTACCAGCACGTTAAATTGTGGTGTCACCCGCATTCGGCGGGACTTAGTTAGTGGGGCTCCGGGTCTGTAGCGCTTGACCGCCATCTTGGGTGGGTCAGGGAAGGCTTTGCCATTGTAGGCGCCATCTTGGGTGGGTCGGACGCCATAGTAGGCGGATCTCGCGTATTGGAGAGCTATATTAATGGCTTATCTGACACGGTAAGGCAGACCTCGTTCATCGCGCGCATTTCATCATTTTAAAATATCGCTACTGGAATTTGTTTTTAAAACTTGCTGCCATACTGCGTTGCCGTTTATATTGGGGAGACAGTCAGGCTTACCTGCACGTTAAATTGTGGTGTCACCCGCATTTGGTGGGACTTAGTTAGTGGGGCTCCGGGTCTGTAGCGCTTGACCGCCATCTTGGGTGGGTCAGGGAAGGCTTGGCCATTGTAGGCGCCATCTTGGGTGGGTCGGACGCCATAGTAGGCGGATCCCGCGTGGCATAATACATAAATTAGAATGGAGGAACAGGCGCGCAGCGTTAGCGCGCAGCGGGCGCACCGTGGGCGCTCCGGAGGTGCGCCAGAGGTAAGCCCGTTTGCGCCCGTTCGCGTCCCGGTTGCTTCTGGTTCTACGGGCTCCAGTATTCCACACTTAGTATACTCCCGAAAAGAACTGTGTGCTTTGAATCACCATACGGCCCATAGGAAAGGACACACCATGCGCTCATCTACCCCGCCCATTATATCCTGTGGCCTTCTTAATGTTCGCTCCCTTTTAAAGCATCATGCTGAAATCTCTCTGCTAGTTGAGTCGGCTAAGTTGGATATCTTGTTCCTAACAGAGACTTGGACTAGAACAGATAGTGGAGCAGAGTTGGGGTGGCCTTGTCCTCCGGGATATTTCATAAGACATATCCCCCGGACGACGGGAAGGGGTGGTGGAGTGGGAATTATTTGTAAGGATACACTCTCCCTCTTACAGTTCGCAGTGAAACAGGTGATAGGTTTCGAACTCATGGGCTTCTCCCTGATGGCTCACGGTGGCACTATATTAGCAGGACTTTTGTGCTATAGACCGCCTTCTGGAACGGCTTCCTCTTTCCAGCATTTCATTGACCTTGTCTACGACCTAGCTAACTCACACTCTAACTTTATAGTGTTGGGCGATTTCAATTTACGACCCTCAGGCTCACAAGAACTAGCCTTTAGAGAAATCTGCCAAGCATGCAGTAATATTCAGCTGGAGCAGCTTGTGCAGGGCTCTCCGCATGTAAAGGGGCACACCTTGGACTTGGTCTTTGCGGATAATAAGCTGGTCGCTATTAATGAGGTCTTGGATCAATGCTGGACAGATCATGCTCTGATCCTTATGTCTATTTTTGTGTCAGGAGTACAGCGTAGTGAAGATGGCCTGGTTAGGTATAAGTTTAGTAGACAGTGGTCCCGTTTGTTAAGGGGGTCAAGCCCACCTTCACTGCTGCCTACAATTTTCGCGGTGGAGGAAACCGTGGATAAAAGCTACGCTGCTTTTAGTAAACAAATCTTGACATCACTAGATGAACTGATCCCTCTAAAGAGGGTGAAGACTAAACCCCGGAGAGTTAACGCCTGGTTTACTAGCGACCTTAGTCAACAGAAACTCCGCTGTAAACAGGCGGAACGCGCCTGGAGGAGAGGTTACGGGGAACTGGACCGTGTGGCATATAGGCAGGCCTTGCGGGAATATAAAGTTCACTTAAGGTTGGCTAAAGCGAAGTTTCTGGAAGACTCCCTGGCCAAAGCTACCAACAAATCACAGACCCTTTTTAAACTGGTAAACAACTTGGCAAACCCTACCTGTGCAGCACCAGTCACCGTAGCATCTCAGGAACTGTGTGACTCTTTGGCTGCTGCATTCGAGGATAAACTTAGGCTAATTTTGAGTGGCCTTTCGATCCCGGGCCACATGGCCGTGACAGAGCTTCCTCCTGTGAAACCCCTTCACTTCCCAGGTGATGAGGAGGTTAAAGGGGAGCAACAGCAATTATCTTGCTTTCCCACCCCTTCCTTGGAGGAATTCTATACACTGGCTAATGGTATATCTTCAGGCTCCCCACTTGACCCGCTGCCGCCCAAAATATGGAAGACCCTCCAGACAGAACTGCTACCCCCGTTGTACACCATTTGCTGACAGTCATTGGCTACAGCCTTGGTACCCGATAGCTGGAAATTAGCAATAGTGACACCTCTGTTAAAAAAGGCTTCTTTAGACCCGCTATGTCCAGCTAGCTATAGGCCTATCTCGTTGTTACCATTTCCTATAAAAATTCTAGAGAGGCTGGTCACAAGAACCCTATCCAACTTTTTGGAATCTAACTCATGTCTGGACGCAGTCCAATTCGGATTTAGGCCAGCACATGGGACTGAGACCGCCCTGATCACCGTGCTAGATGATCTGCGAACGCGTGTCGACATGGGTAAGGCAGCTTTTTTAGTGCTGCTGGACATGTCGGCCGCGTTCGACACGGTGGATCATGGTGTCCTTTTGGATCGTCTCCAGAAAGCGGGTGTTGTTGGTTTGGCGCTGGACTGGCTAAAATCATATCTTGATAATAGGCAACAAGCGGTTGCACTACCACCTTTTCGTTCAGCCATACGTCAGGTGAAACAGGGTGTGACACAGGGGTCTGCAATCAGTCCGATTCTTTTTAATCTTTACCTCCGACCCTTAATCAGGTTGATACAATCTTTCGGCATCTCAGTTATCAACTATGCCGACGATACGCAACTGATCTTCTCCTTTGAGGGTAAGGAGGCGGTTTCGAGGGACACTTTCCATCAGTGTATGTCGGAAACAGCAGAATGGCTTCGGCTTAATTCACTCCAATTTAATGGGGTAAAGACTGAGGTGCTTCATTGCTCCTTGGACCGGCCCTCCCGCCCGTTACCAGAGGATTTCTGGCCGGCTTCCATTATGGGTACTGTGACAGCTGCTGAGTTGGCTCGTAACTTGGGGATCATGTTTGAACCTAGTCTGAAGCTAGACACCTCAGTAAACAAGACCATAGCAACGTGCATGGGCTTACTCCGAGCCCTACATAAAATCTTGCCGTTGCTTCCCTTGGAAGCTCGAGCAGAGGGGTGGTGCGTAGTACTATACTCAGTAGACTAGACTACTGTAACGCACTGCTTCTGGGGGCTCCTAAGTCTTTGGTGTCTAGGTTGCAGAGGATCCAAAACATGGCAGCCAAACTGGCACTAACCCGACCACGCTCCGCGGCGTCTTCAGCAGCTTTATCTGATCTCCATTGGTTGCCTGTCCAGCAGCGTATTCTCTTTAAGGCCGCTTGTATTGTGTTCAGGGCAGTGCACGGTCTAGGACCTCTGCCACTCCAAAACCTTTTCACTTGGTATCAGGCTGCCAGACCCTTAAGATCCTCCTCGGCTTTTTTGATAAAAGTTCCTAAAATTGCCAGAGTGAGGATGGGTGGACGCGCTTTTGGCTATGCAGCAGCTAAGTTGTGGAACACTCTTCCTTTGCTGCTAAGGAGTAAGCAAGAACTAACCTCCTTTAAAAAAGAGTTGAAGACCTTTCTCTTTTCAAAACCAATGTAGTGCATTAGATCTGATGAATTACTGAAGGTCAAGCGCCAGGATACCCTTGGGGTGGCAGCAGCGCTCAACAAGAATTCAATTCATTCATTCATTCAAGTCCGAAAGCTAAACGTGGGGCCACGGTCAGAATGTAATGGGTCAATTGCATATGTCCCTATGAAGACTCGCAAATCCTTAATAACAGTTTGAGCAGCAGATGAGCCTTGAGGCCAAACCCACAGGAATCTAGAGCGTGAATCCACTGCAACCAAGATGTACTTGTAAGCCCCGTCAGATTGTAAGGGGCCGCAGTGGTCCAAATAGACACATGCGAGAGGTCTGTCTGAAATCAGTCATGGTGTTTGTGGTGGACATGCTATGGTGGAACCCTTAATCTGCTGACAGATGTCACAATTATGGACAAATGATTTTGTCTGTTTGGTAAGACCCGGCCACCAAAAACTTTGCTTCAGCAATGGAACTGTTGCAGTGATACCTGCATGCGCTGAACCCAGACCCTCATGTGCAGCTTGTAGCACACCTAATCTGCGATCCATGTGTTGTATTACTCTATCCCCCACTCCTGGAATTTGAGCATACAGTATATTTTGTGCATCTAACTTGTAGGAGTACTTGAGTGGGAAACCTTTTGGCAAGCATGAGTTGTTTTTGTGTGAAGCCATGACAGCTACCATTACGTCACCGTCTATTCTCGTGCAAGAACAAGTGAATGCATCAACATCAGCAGTTCCCACTGCTTGTTGGTGGCTTCATCAGCTAATGAATTCCCTTCACTGTGTACGCCAACACGTTGATGACTCAGCGTATGAATTATGTGACCCCTCGGCAAATCCTTTTACAGCTCTGCCACATGTTCCCGAAGCAACTTGTGCTTTATTGTGCAACCCTTAGAATCTTTAAACCCATTCTGGCCCCAATAGTGAAGATATTCATTGTACGACTGGACACAGTAAAAAGAATTGCTGACTATGAGTGTGGGGAATTCACGATCCGTAGTTTCAGTGCCAGTACCAGGGCTTTTAGTTCTGCCAGTTGAGCCGTTCAGTCCCTTAGGGACTGCGTCTGCGTTTTGCTAGGATGGAATTTACCATCCCGCATACGTCCTTTTACAATCGCACAAGCTATGTTGTATTGCTGTTTACTTCCTACAGCAGGCTGAGCAGAACCGTCAGTGTAAATTGTGTAGTCATACTGATCTAGAGGCATTATTTCATTTGGGAGAGGATATTCTTGTTTGTATTGCAGGAATTCCAGTGTTTTCAATGTAAAGTCAAACTTGTAGTCTAAACCTGTTGCAGTGAGAAAATTAGCCCATTGTATTCATTGTGGATGTAACGCTTTAGCGTTTGGAAGGCTTACTTTTGTAACAGTCTCTAAGGTTGGTACTGGAGTTACGACAATTATTTGTTTCCCCTGAGCCAGGGCTCTTTCTCTCACTACAGCAGTCTGTACTGCTGTTAAGATTTTTTCAGTGGATGCAAAGCACATCTCAGCGTTTGTTTACAAATGAGATTTGTATGCAATTGGTACCATTTCGCTTTCATTGCAGGTTAGGTAAGTGTACCTGGATTGACCCGTGATCACATAGATGACCAAATTCAATGTGTTTACACGTGTGTGTAAGTGCTTTGAAGCTATCATGTCAGCTTGTAGGGAACAAAGTATTTCTGTCAGTTCCTGTGTCCAATGTTGAAATGAGAAATCAGGTCTGATTAAATCGTAGAATGGTTTCACCTCTTCTGCGTAATCCAAAATTTATGTTCTGCCAAATTTTAGGAATCCTAAAATGGAATGTATGTTTTTCAGAGTCTTTGGAGTCTACAGCAGCGCACACGTTTCTCGAAAGTTAGCTGCAAGGCTTTTCCCTTCACTTGGGAGCTCGTATCCCAAAAATAGGACATTGAGGTGGGCAATATTTGATTTTTCAAAGTTACATTTGCCGCCCTCTTAGGCGAAAACCCAAAATTATGCTGTTCACCCTGTCCATCAGACAAATACCATCTACATAGGACTATGCCTCCTCATCAAAAGTTTGAAACTACTCTGTTACTCTTGCTGAGGACATCCTGGGTTATTCTGATACCCTTGGGGCAGTCGACAAAATTGAGGCTGAGAGCCTAGGGCTGAAAATGCTGTCAAATATCTGCTTTCAGGTGTTATATTCTGACAGAATAATCCATTTGAGATATCTAGTGTTGTTGTGTATTTTTTTTCCTCACAATATTATTCATCAATTCGGAACTGTGTGAATTTTGTACTGCAAATGTCTTTGTGCATGTGTTCAAATGCCTGTAGTCCAAAAGTAGACGATATTAATTATTGGGTTACATTACGGGAAGCAAAGGATTATTCATGGAAGAGGTACAATTCTCTATTACACCTTGTTATTCAAGTTGATCTAAAATCTCTGTGACTTGGTTTTGCATGTCATGTTTTATTGGGTACTGTCTCTGTGGAGTTGAAGTAGTTTTTACTGGGATTACATGTTGAGGTGACTCAGCATCCCACCATGCATGATTGCGGTATAATGCAGGGGCGAATGCTACCACCCACTCCTGCACGTATGAATGTTTCAGTGATTCTGGAACGAGGTCAGAGA
This sequence comes from Triturus cristatus, assembly GCF_964204655.1. Taxonomy (NCBI): domain Eukaryota; kingdom Metazoa; phylum Chordata; class Amphibia; order Caudata; family Salamandridae; genus Triturus; species Triturus cristatus. The sequence goes on along the minus strand of NC_140582.1, from coordinate 910,261,229 downwards.
AAGCTGGTAAATTTACTGTTTCTCCTTTTGTGCAATCCATTAAAAACTCAGGTTGGCAATCTTTTTCTGCAAAAAGAATATTGTATGCAAACGACAGGTTCTCCCAAAACCTTTAACCTTCCAAGATATCTCCCTCTCCATATGGAGTATTATTTTGTATTACTGGTGTGGAACACTTACCCTAGTATCATGTGTTTCCACCATGATATGTTCATTTAACACAGCTGTCACCAGAAATTCCATCAGGTTCTGGTGAGCTATTGTTACTTCTGCTGCACTGTCTAGCATCGTCAGGGCCCATTCACCCATTCAGAAGCTCTGTCCTTAGTGTCCTGGGCATTCCTTATTTTAAGTCCTGCTTTCTTCTTCTTCTTAAACTGAGGTATTGATTTTGCTTTATCTTCTTTTTAGATATTAAAGTCTGAACTGTTTTGTGTGTCTCTTGACTTTGTTCATTCTTCTAATCTGTATTCTGACCTTCCTTCTCTCTCAGAGTTTTTTGATGAACCCTGAAAGGAACGAGAGGAGTGTGTATCAGTATCCGATACATGTCAGGTTTTTTAATATTATCATGGTTTCTAAGGTTATACCTCCTTTTGGAGGGCTCCTGCTGAGGAGACCCACCCCTTGATTGAGATCTGTTCTGTCTATTTTTTTGTTTTTATTATCCCATTTCTTTTTAGAAGAAGCAGGTGCTTGCTTGATGTTATCCTTTTCAGGACTACCCATTACTTGTGGTTTCATATCTCTGGCTCGCAAATTAACTGTACATAATTCAGCGTATGTATCTTCCCTCAGGCGTTAGCTTATAGCCACCGCTGCTGCCTCCACTTTTATGTTTGCTAACATAATTATAGCTACCTGGGAAAAATTGCCTAATGATTTATTCCCCAGGTTCAGAGCAGATTCTGCTCCATACTTATTCTGTATTTGTCTTAGTACTTCTGGTATCACTGCTATTGAAGGGACACCATGAGCTCTGGTATAGATGGCAGCGAAAACTGTACCCCAAGTGGCACAATCATCTATCAGGAGAGATATCCCCATTGGCAAGTAGATTGTCAATATTCTTAGTATTTTTCATGTGGGTCTGTGTGTAGAGGGGATCCTTATACAGATTAATTATGCAGAAGATGGTAATCCTGCTGTGATACTGAGAATCCACATTCATAATACATGAGGGTAGTTTTGGGAGAAAACCACAGGACAGTTATGTAGCACCTAACTAGGTAAAAGGTCAGCACCAGACCCGTTATGTAAAACAATGGTAGGACAGATGTAGGTAAAAGGTCCTGTAACTACCTAGGCCTATATTGGGGTACATTGGGGCTCATAACAATGGTACCATTTACAAGGGACTTACATGTGTTCAAAGAGTGCCAATTGGGTTTTGTCTCAATGCAGTTTAGGGAAAGAACATAGGCCCTTGGTACCTGGTTGGCAGGAACCCAAGATACATCAACAGTTTGGCAAAAAGTGGGAGCAACCATGCAAAAAGAGGGTCCTTTCTTACACTGGTATTTAGTGGTTATGTTGCCAAAAAATAGAGAATTGAATAAACAACCCACCTCGTAGCTATAACAATAATGATCGAGAAATCACTGCCACAAAAAAACCCTAAACATGTATACTTTATAGATTTAAAATATTTCTTTTACAATGTATTATGGACAAAGCTTAAACAATGGAACATACCAATAACACTCTTATGTGTGATTGAGCTGCTCTACACAGACACTTGAGTTGTCATGCAAGTGCCACAAAGAAAAGTATGATGAAAGATGAACTAAAACAAGGATGTGTGTTGGCTCCCTTGTTATTTAACTATACATTGGTGACCTACAACGTTCACACAGTGAAATTAGTTTTCATCCTCCCAGTCTTGTTTACAAGCCCATTGCAAGCCTTCCATATGTAGATGAGTTAGTGCTTCTAAGCAAGAATTCGATTGGAGTGCATAGATGAATTAGTTTCTCACTGCGTGTATCAAAGGAAACAAAATGGAGATACATATAAAAAAAGACTAAGGTACTAACAGAAGGCAACCCACATATCCTTCAAAGTTTCACCTAGAAAAAAAACTTGCCCATTCTACCCAGTATACTTACCTAGAGGTAATATGTGACAACTGTGGTAACTTCAAGTCTCACATGCAAGCTCTATGGGTCAAAGCAATATTCCTATTATTTGATTTTAATTCTTTAGAAAGAAACATAAGTAGTCCCTTCCTGGAATCTATCCTCAAAGTTATGAATAACAAGCTAATTTCTTCTCTGAAATATGGTTCTAAAAACCTCAGTGGGATCGATGCAAAGACATTGGACATTGCACAGGCTTCCACCCACAGATAGCTGTTTAAATTCAAGAATAACACTACTCAAGCCTTGATGCACTTAGAGTTTGCTTATTATCCCAACAACTAGTTCCACATGGGGCATACATAAAAACTTGTAAGAAAATGCCCCAAGACACACACCAAGTCATCAAATATGACTTGAAATTATATAGCCCCAAGTTAGCAGTCCATGGCAGATTTACTTAGACACATCATCACATTTTACGGATTAGTGGGATCTACTAGCCTTTTCTGCGACATAAAAATGGTTAGTTTATAAATTTGTGCAAAGAGTCTCACACATTCAACACAAGAAAATAATTCCCAAAAAACCACTCTTTTGGATGGTGCAAAACTCCTATGTGCATCAATATATAAAAAAAATGTCAAAATTAACTTTTCATTCTACAATAGGATGCACGTTTTGTTCTATAAGATGGGTTACTTTCCTACAGAGGACTTTGGGGCCGATTATGTTGGCGGGCGAATCGCCACCACGCGCATGGCGGTGGCGACCCACCCAACAACATTCACCGCCCGCTTACCTTTTCCCCCCGCTACATTACGATGGCGGGGGGGACCCCGTTGGACGGAAGGACCGTCTGCAAGTTTTCTGCCAGTCGACTTGTCGACCCGGCGTAAAAAGTGTTTAATATGGTGGCGGTGTCTGCAAGATACCGCCGCCATATTAAGATGCAGGCGGTCACTCACGCCATGGAAAGGCTCACGGAACTTGCATTTGGGGGCCCGGTGCGGGCCCCCGGGTGTTGAGGGGGTGGGTGGCGCACATGGGGGTACCTATGCTCCCCCCTGGATTTGCATGCACAAGGTGGCAGGCACCGCACGATGCCTGTCATGTTGTACATTCAAATGCACAACTAGCATTTTTTACCTTGCGGCGGGTGCTGCTTGCAGCACCACCTGCCGCACTGTAAAAAATGCGGGATGCGCCTGCCATTGTGGCGGGCCCATCCTAATGCCAATGGCGGGACGGCCACACCTATGGCGGGCGGTCCCTTTAGCCGTTATAGACCCCTCTGTTTCCAAGTGGAAAGAGACTTGGTATGATTCACGCTGAAGGCTCAGCAGACAAAAATAAAAGATTCTCTTGCACATTGTATGCATGTTGCCAGCCTTGATGGATAGCCGTAGAAAGAAATTACTATTTTTAATCAAACAAGTGCTTAGTAAAGCCCAAAACGTGGCACGCAATGTGGTTTTATCCTGTACCCTCTTAGTAGAGGTGAATGATACAAATACGCACTTTATTGTTTTATGAATGATTGTAATTAGTTACTAAATGAATCTTAAGAAAAATTACAGCTTTGTTTTAAATATTTTAGTTCAAGTTTGTTAATTATGTGTTGTGATTCTTTTTATTAATCATGCACAATACATTACATACAAATTATACTTTTATAAACGTTTGCATGATATCAAAAACAGATTAGTCAATCCAAACAACAATACTGCTATATAAGCATGTTAGCAATGTACAGCCTTCAAACCTTTCATTACAGACACAGAATAGACATTAAATCCACCATGGAAGGTGATAATAAAGCTCAAAGTGAACATGACATGACAGAACGCCATTCTAAAAATGGATGTGCACTAACGTGACTATTGTTACAAACACATAGCATCTCTCGGCTGCTCAAACTCTTCCAGATATGCATCCAGTGTCAGCCAGAGAGCTGTCAGGACCTTCCTGTCCAGAGGTGTTATGTGGAAGTGCAGAAAATGTGGCTGGGAACACCATCCCATTGTCTTGGGCCTTGATTCTATCCCAGTGACAAAGGTCCTCTCAGTGCTGAGGTGACTGTCAGAACATATAGCTGTTATGTTTGCTTCCAGGAAAGGCACTGTACACATCAGTGAAGCTGCCACTGGCATCACAGGCAGCTTACATGTTGATGGAGTGCCAGAAATGTCTGTTGCAAAACATGTGTGCTATGTGGTGCGGTGGCTGAAGAGCCTAATGGGTGAAGTAAATGACACCAACCATACAAGGCAAGAGGCCAAAGGCACAGAGTTCTCTTGCCTCACTTTGAATTTCAGCAGGTGACTGTGGCACAGTGATAAACTGATGCACTCTTCTGTTGATGCACCTCAGTACCTCATGCAAGCATTGAGACTAGCTCATCTGTGAGATGCCAACATTGTCAGAAGTGACCCTCTAAAAAGAACCAATGGACATGAAATGGAGTGCATCCAGTATTTTGACATAGGCTGGGACATCCTGAGAGTAGTCTGTAGTAGAATCAAGCTCCTGCTCAGAGTTAGCAACCATGCCAAGTATCACATTAGGTGAGAAGCGGCATCTGGCAATTATATCTTCTCTAGACATCCCAAAGATGTTGATCCTTTGCCTGTAAAACATTTCTCTCCGCCCCTCAAATAAATATTCCCCAAAATGAGGGGCGAAGCAACAAAGGCATTCACAGACACAGAGAATCCAGTAAAAGTTGATTGATGTGGGAGCTCATTTCTTATTTGGTAAGCCTGGATGTGATTGTTTGGGGTTGAAATGTTTTAAAGCTGGAGATTAGTGGTGGAGTGTTGAGGAACAATCAGAAATAAGTCTATGGAGGTAAATCGAGTGTGTGTATGATGGCTTTTATTAGTGGTATTGTAGATAGATAAAGATATATAGGGATGTGAGCAATTGTAACCCAGGTTTTGTTTGTTCACTGCTCCTCTTTATAGTCTCTCCTTATGGATGGCAACAGTGGATAATAGACATTCTCCTCTCCTTCCTTCCAGGTCCTGGGAAATGGCTGATACCAGTGTCCCTCAAGAAATAGGAAAACATTCAGGCATGTGTTTCGATAAAGGTTGCTGGTAGCCATTACCCCTTTATCCGTGAGTCACGGGGTTGAGAAAAATCACTCCTTTCATTCTCAGATGTAAGGCAATTGGTGTCATTTTTGCTATGTCAATCTAGTGCATTTGCTATTAATGGAAAATATAAATCATTAAGAAGAATATTTATTCTTATTGGAACATTAAACAACATTTTCATTTAAGAAAATAAAAGTTTTACAATTAAATTTCCACTGTATATAAAATTATACATTGGATTTACATGAAGTATTACAAAGATATTGAATGATTGAAATAAAGAAAATACTACTCCGCACAGGATTATATTATTCATTTCACTAATTTGGATATTAAAAAAAGGTTAATTTAAACTTCTTTGGGCATTTCAATGGGAGAGTTTTCCAGTAACATGGTTTTGCCATGTCTGGTGCTGGTATTACTCCAAGACTCAGCAGGAGTGAAATTCCTACAGCCATTTTTGTCGTAGTAACTTCAGAAACTCATTTTGTGAATAGCAACGGTCAGACTCTTTTGTAGGAGGGTCTTTGTCCTTATGTGTACTGAGGGCTGCACAGTTAGGCAGAGATCTCCACACATAAAATATAGGAGAAATGAGACCTCCGCATGTAGGTATTTGAATACAATTCTGTAGTTTGTAGTAGTACTAATTTAGTACTACTAAATATATCACAAAACGCAGTTTGTGTACAGGCCTCATGTCTATTTACTAAATGTTGTTCCCTAGTAAATACCAAGATGATCCATGCATTGCATTTGCATCTTATCCTTAGGAAGTTCATTCCTTTAAATTGTCCACATTCAATGGACTTAGATTCCTACATTATGCAAGGGATAACGCAAGAAATTAATTTGAATAATGAGTTTGAGAGAGTATGTTGGATTAGGCAACAGAAAGATGGGGGCATATCATGGTGTGTTCAGTGGCTCAGATTGTGGAATACCTTGAACCAAAGTATGGGAGCTTACCCAACAGCAATGGTTGTGCCAGGAACTCCTAGGTATTCCATTATGTCATTGAACGCTCGTGGAGTTCCAGTGAGTGGGAGCTCGAGAGAGCAGAGGGGAGGCTGGCAGTCGCTTCATGGTAACGTCAGGTCGCAAAAATAAAAAAAGTGTTGTCTCTCAGTAGCGGCTGGCAAGTACGGTGCTCCCAAGGGCACTGGAGGCCAGCACTTGCTCTCCACTCAGCTGTCTTAAGACAGCTGAGTTGATAGGTTTAAAGTGCACATGTTTGACTAGCCACATCAAGACGACTGGCCAAAGGTACATATGAACTTTGAAATGTAGTGCCCTGGCAGCCCACCCTCTTCCCTGCTGCTGCTGCCACTCAGAAGGCCCGACCCATCCTGAAACTCGTTCAGGACTGGTTGACCAAAAATTAACTGGTAATGAATTAACTTCATTACCATTTTATTTTTCGTCTCTGGGCATTTTAGTGGGGCGACGCTCCTCCGCTATAATGAAGGAGCTGCTCCTTTTGTCAGTACTTCAGCACATCCTTGCTTCCTTTAAAAAATGTAGAAACTTTAAGATTGAATATTCATGTGCAGGGTTTCAGTATTTTCAATCAATCAATCAAAGTAATCTTTATTTCGGTCATAGACCATAAAAGATAAACAGTCCACAGGAACATACATGTTTTGCAATAGAAAAAGAATTACAGTTCATAAAAAGGTATGTACAATAAAGATTACAGAAATTCATGATTAATTCGTAAAAACAGTAGTTAAAAAGATAAAAAGTTAAAAGTGTAGATAGAACAGTGGTACACAGAATAGATAACTATTTGGTTAAAATTATGAATTAAGCAATAGAAGGGAACATCTCCTTCGCCACGCAGCATGCCAGAAAGGTGATACCGAGAAGACTATAGGTAATGCTGTATCAGTCTTCAGGATTCTATAGGCAACTTTACAGTGTGTAGTCCCCAGATTCCTACATAATTGAAGGAGCCAGCGTTTTCTAATCGATTTATATGTGGGGCAAAAAAAGAGAACGTGTAAGTCAGTTTCGCTTGTGGCACCGCAGAATGGGCAATCAAAAGGATTGTCTACCGACCACTTTCCTGTGAACGCTCTCAAGGGCAAAGTTCCATACCTGAATTGCATGTATAGTTTTCTGGAGATATTGGGCTCAATTATGTCCAAAACTAACTCCATTTTGGGTTCCATCTTAGTGTTAAAAAAGTCCACAGTCAGTGAGCCCAATTTATTATTGGTAAGCATCATATTTTTGTTGTTGGACCAAAATCCGTTTACCAATTCAGCTTTAAGAATTTTTGTAGCATTTATTTCAGGATGGTGCCATAAAGCAGAAAACCCTAATCTAGTGAGCTCCCTTCTAATGTAAAGTAGCCACGGTGTGTTATCTATGCCGCGGAGGGTCAATAATGTTTTTAGGTCGTTTTGATAGTTCACTAGCTCTGGTGTTGCCCACAACCTACGCCAGTACAATAAAGGCCTTAAATCAATTTCATCTTGGATGGAATTAACTCCCAGGTCCATTCTGAGTGGTATAAGGGGGGTGCTAGGTGGTAGGGACAGTAACGACCTTAGGAACAAATTCTCAGATCTGCCGATATCTCCAGTTGGAGAGTGCCCCCATAGTTCAACCCCATAGAGAGTTGCAGCCCGAGCTTGTGCTTTGTATATCTCAATGGTGGGTGCCTTCGGTTTAGAGATGGATGCTCTGTGGATTTTTAGGATCCCACCGCAAGTCTGCGTGTGTCGTAATTTAGCTTTTGCTAGCTGGGGACCCCAATCCATCCTATCCAAGAGTGTGACGCCTAGATATTCAAACACTAAAACCCTGTCCAAGGTAACACCATTAAGAGACGGGTTAGGGGCACTTTTTTTGGGTGGGTTGCATACCATAAATTTTGTTTTCGAGGAATTAACCTCAAGTCCTCTGTGAAAACAAAATTCAGAAAAACTATCGAGGGCACGCTGGATCCCCATAGGGGATTTTGACACCAGAAGGGTGTCGTCGGCAAACATTAGTGCGACCACCTGCTCTTTGTTAAGTTTGGGGGCATCAATGTCCTTGACTCCCCTCAGGTGGGACACTAGTGCATTGGTGTAGAGAGAGAATAAGGTAGGGGCCAGGACACATCCCTGTCTAACACCGCGGTTAACAGGGAACTTTGGAGTCAAGTTGCCCCGCTTGTCACACCTTACTTGGGCGAAATTGTCATTGTAGAGCCGTTTTATAATCCCCAGTAGGCAGGCGGGCATCCCCATCTCAGCCAAAACCACCCACAAGGTATGCCGGGGAACTAGGTCAAAAGCTGCTTTGAGATCAACGAAGATAAGGTAGAGGCTGCCACCCTCTACCCTCACGGTTTTCCAATAAAGAAGTTGTAAACGAAAAAGTTGGTCTACCGTGGATGTCTTCTCTCTAAAGCCGGCCTGGTAGGGAGTTAGTATTGATTTTTCATCCATCCAGGCTTGCACTCGATCTAGAATGATACGCGCAAAGAGCTTTAGACTGACATCAATTAGACTTATCGGGCGGTAATTGCTTGGCAAGAGGGGAGAGCCCTTCTTGAAAACCGTGACTATCTCGGCCCCTGCCCAGGTATTGGGAATAGAAGCACCATGGAGAATGGCGTTATAAAGGGAGCAGAGATAAGGGGTCCATACCTCTGGTTTGTGCTTATATAAGTCCCCGGGAATTTTATCAAGGCCTGGTGCCTTTCCTGCTTGGAGTCTGTTTACAGCCCTTTCCACCTCTTTTAGAGATATATCATCAATGGCTTCATCATTCAAATCAGGGAGGGATAAGGTCTCAATAACAGGAACCGAGGGGGCGTATAAGCTCTGAAAGTGGTCGATCCATTGGCTCGAAGCAATATTAGGGTCGTCTGCTATTAGGCCTGCCTTAGATTCAGATCTGATGATTGCCCAAAATTCTCTCATGTCCTTTTTGATAAGAGCTCTTTTAATATCCTCCCATTTATCATATTCCCAATTCTGCTTGGCCACTTTTACAACCTGCTTGTATTCATCTCTACTCGCAGCAACCCTATTCCTATCACCAGATTTTAGTGAGGCCAGTAAAGCTGACTTAGCTTTTCTACATTCTGTGTTAAACCAGGAAAGGGCCTTCAGGGTTTTCTTCTTTCTAGATATCATTGGGTTTAGGAGGTTTCCCAATGTAGTGACTAACTCTGTATGGATTTGGGTCACATAGTTTTCTCTAGAATCACTGGCTTGGTCCAAGGTGAAACACATTTGTGCGAGGGCATTGCATGTGGCCGAGTAGATGGAACTAATTTTATCGGGAGATTTGAGAATCATCGGCCACTTAAGGCGTCTACGGTCACCAGAAAGGAGTAAGGGTAGAGGCCTACAACTATTTTGTGTGGGAGTATTCTCCTGTACTATAGACAAATCGAGGGTCAGAGCATTGTGGTCACTATCGTGTCGGGGGAGAATTACAAAGTCCCTAACCCTCGACCACGTTTTGACCTCAACCATAATATAGTCAATGCGCGAGGTCTGACCAGGGCGATTAAAAGTATGATTACCCTCTAAGTCCGACAGGGAGCGCCCATTACAGGCTCTGAGTGAGTTAGCTAGTACTAGGGAATTAATTTGCAGGGCTAAAGGTGTTCAAGCCTTGGCAGGTGGAGTTAGGAGAGCCGGTATGGACCATTGTTCATCTTCCTCCCTAGTGATAGGATCAATGAGCCCCAGTAGAGGCTCGAATTGACAATTAAAATCTCCAGCGACAATCAGGGTACCCTTGTTTTTTATTGATTGGATAAGGTTATCCAAAATGTCCAATGTAGGTGATTCACAACCTGATTTAGTAGGACGGGAATAGACATTAAGCAAGATAAGTAGAGAGCCTGAAGGAAACGTAAGCTGTAAACATTGGAGATCAGGTGTCTGCGTGATAATTTCTGAAGTTACACATCCCAGGTGTAACCCTATAAAAATGGACAACCCACCAAATGGCCTGCCCCTAGGACCCAGAGAGGCTAAAGTATTGGCTGTAAAAAAAACCTTTTTTATAAAGTCTTCTTTTGCCCAAGTCTCTTGAAGCATGCAAATATCGTACTGATTGATAAAAGAGTCCCAGTCCGGGCAGAGAAGTTTGTTAACAATGCCCGCGACATTCCAACATAGAACCTTTAATAGATTATTTAATTGGGGGTTCTTTATTTCGGGACATGGAATAGTAGGCGTGGGGAGAGAAGAGTAGTTGGACGCCTTGCTTGATATGGGTTTGGTATGGATGGGTTTAGTGGAGACAATAGTATTTTGAGGGACAATATGTAAGGAAGAAGGGGTCAAACTATTGCTAGAGTTGATCGTAGTACTTGCATCGTTTAGGAGAGGATGGAACGAACCCCTATTGATTGGCCCAGTGTCAGTCGGATCTACCAGTCAATCGACGTCCTCTATCGGAGCAAATCGATATTGTACAGGTATTCCATAATGTGGAGTATTCAGATTGGTTTTGAATTGCACATTTTGGGGTAGCCCATTATCTAAGAAAGTAGGACCAATTCGGTGAGGGACAGAAATCCAAGGAACCTGGGGATAGAAAAATTCAAGTGGGGATGCATTAATTGAGGTTTGTTGGCCTAAAAATAGTATAGGATGGTCGAGGACCTTTTGGTTAGTTCACGGGTGTCTAAAGTTGATAACAACGCAATCCCCCCTAAGATTTTTTCCTGTTGGACCTATCCATGCAACCCTTCTCACCATCAGAATCTCATTAGCCATCTCATAAGGGTACTGTTTGTATCTTGTCAGCCAAGAGAGGACTTTGTTACGGAGATCAAGATGGTTTTCATTGGTCCCTTCCCTAAGTTCGGGGACACCGGTCAATATAGTCACAAACGGGGATGCGGCTGGAGGAAGATTAATCGTTGGGAGGTTGGTAGCCATAGGCACCATATTGTTTCCCAAAGGTTTTTTACATGCTATTATGGGATTAACTAGAGGCTCGTTGGTGTTAGTAATCTGCATTGGAGAATTTGGGTTGTTAGAGCTCAGATCTTGCACAGAGGGAGCATGGGAAGGTAATCTTGTAGTACCTCTATTTATAGGGGGTCCCTTAGTTAATAGAGAAGGCTGAGTTACCTTTGTTTGGTTAATCTTGCTTTGTAAAACCACTGGGGCTTTCAGTAGGGTCTGAAGTGTAGGTATGCCAACATTTTGGGCGTTAGATGTACTAGGTTTAGAACTACATGGGGGATCAGTGCAAATTGTCAAAAGGCTTTGGACTAGTTTTAAAATAGGTGCTAACTCCTCTTTAAAGATAGACCTACATTGGTCAACAATATTAGTCACCACTAAGTGAACCCAACCAGGGTACGATGTGTCATGGGAAAGTGTTGGTGCGGTGGTAATGGCAGTGGATTGTGTACTAGAACGAGTAGTTTCCTTAGTAAGACTCCCCTTGGCCTTCCTGGTCTTACTTCCGACTCTTGCAGCTTTCCTTTTTCCCTTAGTTTTAGGGGGTATAGGTAAAGGGCTCTTGATAATCATGGGCGCTGTTAATGAATCTTGGATGATTACAGCTGGTGGAGAGGAAGACTGACTGGTATGTGTTTCATTACAATCTGGCCCAGTAAGAGAGGCAGACGAGTCCAAAGGTGGAAAATCAGGAGTTAAGGAAAGGCGGTGCTCCGTTAGTTCGATTTCCGAAGTAACCACACCAATAGCTTTTTGAAGCATTAGGTCGATTGCAGTCAGAAGTTTATCCTCAGAGGCTCGTGTTGTTGGTTGTCGTTTTGCAGCGCATGCACGGGCCCCTTGGAAACGCTTTGGGAGAGTGGGCTTAGGCATGATGTGAAATAGGTACCAGCAAGCAATACACAACCCCAAATCACTAAACCAGCACACTAATTTGTCTCAACAGTACCTTTAGTCCTCCTTAGAAGTTGGTTGTGGTCAGGTGGCAATGGTGTGGCCCTGCCCTGCCTCCTCCTGCGCCGGACGGCCACAGACGGCCCGCCCTCTGCCCGGGCTCAGCCCGGCGCCGCCCGCGCGCGTCACGCGACGCGGGAGAGAGGCAGCAATTTATGGCGCCTCCAGGCGCGATGATGTGGCTTCCGGGTTCCTTTCCCAGGACGCTAGGACCGCGGGGAAGTGTAGTTCCTCCGCTCTGCGGCCGCTTTAGATGTCGGTGCGGCGGCGGGAGGCAAGGCGACCCTCGGTTGATGTGCCCAGTGCAGCAGCACTCGTGTGTCAGGTAGACAGTTCAGGGCTGATTTTTGCAAGTGTTTTCATCTGTTGAGACTCTTGACTAAAATGATCTTCCCTTTGGCTCTTGTGCAATTTACCATTTAACACAGTGTTCCTTCATGACTGTAACTTGACATTATAAACTATATAACATTCTAAATGAATGAGTAGCCATTTCGCATGAGTGGTACATGCTGTCCCTTGTTGTACCAGTCGTCATGCAAAGAATCATGATGCATAAAGTTCAATTTACTAAAATTCTGTTATTTTGCAGATGATGTTCCATATATTTCAATCATTTTCGTAGTCATAAACATGTTTTTAAGTAGTGGAAATCTTCAAACGCATGTTTTCATGTTCTTTGTCATTCTTCCATTCCGCTGCTAACGTATATTACTATAGATGCCAATTTAAGCGTGATGTGCCCCACATTTTAGACAACCGATTGCCTTTCCTCCTCCTCAGAATGAACCCTTATTAACATATCACAAATGTGCCGACGGTCAAATGTTGCACCAGTCCTCTAACGATGTAGTATCGTAGATGCGGTTCAAATTCCTCCCAATTATTTTACAGCCCATTTTACTCACATGCAATTGTTTAGAAACCGATAAATTACCCAGTAAGCTTTGCAAATCCCCTGACACGTGTTTTATTCTTTATGACATTCATCTAAGAGTAATCTTCTCTTATTCATCAGAAAAGGCTATATTTATTCCTTTCAGATGTGCTTACAAGATGCTTCTAATAAACAATTTATATGGAGTAGAGAAGAATTAAGCGAGATATAGAAAGCGTAAATATAAAACATATAGCACTTGTAATCACCTTCTTTTCATTTGGGGAGAAAAGTTGGCCTAAAGGCTATGGTGGTCGACCTCATACCTGGAGTACTAGGTTCGAGTCTCTGCAATGAAACTGAGCATCCTGTGATTCTAGGCAAATCCCTCAATCTCCCTGTGCCTCACAAAAATGAGTGTGTCCTCATGTAAAGCAACTGGTGCTAAGTAAAGTGCTCTGATACCTGATTCGGGTGAAGTTCATGCTTTATAAAACTCTATTAAAAAACAAAATAAATACAATTCATATAATACTGATGTTATCACATTATCTATATCAGTGTTAAAAAAAACAAGTATAACGACTTTCTGCAGTAGGGAATACAAATATTTTAGGTATATGTGAGATTTTTTAGACTAACCAAGGTGTCATTTCAACGTCCACCACTGTCTCTGCCTTCTTCCTGACAGGAACATTTGTAAATCTTAACAAATGAGTTTCATTTTTAAAAATCAAATTCGAATTGTTTTGAAAGAAGGTTTCTGAAAATCTTACATTCATTTGACGAGCATTGGCAATGCCAATAGGTCTGGCCTATGAATGAAATTTCCTTTTGTGCTATTGATGGGGTTAGGCACTCAGTACGTCATCACACAAGCACTTCATCACTCATCATTCCACTCAGGCACCCATCATCAATCCACTGGCTTATTCTTGTATTCATCCTCCAACACAACCGCTATTAAACACACAAGCTCAAAATATGAACAATAAAGTAGAACCATACATGTAGAAATAAAAACTTGGTGCCATATAAACATGGCAAGCACATCATTGAAATAATGAAACTAAGCATAACAGTGGGTGTTTGCCTTAAGAGAGGTTTGGAAATTGTTTATTGTTGTTTTTTAAAGTTAAAGCATGGCCGCAATATTTAGACACAAAGTGTGGACCATCTTGGAATGTTGAAACAATGACACACTATGGACAATCACATTCCATTATGGTCCCCTAATTTAGAGGATGTGGCCATGTCTGAAGTTGCACATAGCAAATGAAAAGAGCAGCAAGGAAGTGATCCATTAGCACTTACTGGAGAGCAGTAGAATCCTCTTTGGAAACATTACATTAACAAGCATTTGAAATGCAATAGGTCTCGCATTTGTTTGAGTTAGCGCTATTGGCACTGTAAATGGCAATACTTTTTCCCTATGTGTTATGGCATGTATGTATATGGTGTGTCGTAGAATGTTGTGGTTTTATTGTTTTAGTTTTGGTATTGTGGGTTGTGGAACTGAGTGGTGTGGAGTGGATTTGTGTAGTGGAATTATGTGATATGTTGTGCTATTGAAATTATTAACCCCGGGTGGAGAACTCCGCTCCGCCAGCGGAGTTTTGCCAACTCCGCGCTCCGTTGAGATCGCAAGTTCAGGAAAAACTCCAACTCCATGGTGGAGAGGAGTTAGCCCATGCACCATCCATGAACCCCAAAGAGAAAAGAAATTAAAAACCACTTACCTGCTCCCTGCCATCTCCGGGCTGCCCTCCTCCATCCTCGCAGTGGTCTCTCTCCTCAACATTGTGACGTCTTCGCTTCAAAGTTTTACGTCTTGCGTGGACTGTTTTTTGTTGTGCCCCTTCGTGTCGCTGTACATACTTCCTCACCTGTCACTTGCGTCGTCACCATTTCACGATCACTTGTGCACAGTATCCCACATGTTACATGCCATTCAATGTAACACATTGCTGCTTTCACACATGGTAAAAAATATATAAAGTTATTTATAACAAATATATATGATTACAAAATTTCGATTTTGTTTCTCCTTCTGCTTCCAGTAATTAATTGTGCTGCTTTAAACTGACCACTAACTAATACCCTTAGAGACATTGTTGTATGATAAGGATCAGGAAGAAGCATTGACAAAGGCAATAGGCTCGGCATGGCTTATTTATGTATTTAATTGATGTACTAATTAATTAAGTTTTATATAGCGCTAACTAGACCTGTAGGTGTCAGAGCGCTTTACATGATCGTGATAGAATACAGTAATGCAGACATGCAATGATCCTATGAGTCGAGAGTTCATTCGACAAATGGTACCCATCAAAGGTGCTACTAGAGTGGCCAACACTAGAGACACAATTCAAGAGGATCTAAAAGTCAGAGAAGCACAAAAAAAAGAAAAAGAGAACCGCTGCTTCAGACAGAGGGTCTAGGTCTGATAAAGCGATATTTTACTAAGATCCGTAGACTAGGAGTTAAAGTATTTGTTGTGGAGTAGGAGTTTCAGATTTCTCTTGAAGCAAGGGAAGGAAGGGTTGCTTAGAAGGTCACATGGTAGGGAGTTCCATATGCTTGGAGCATTTCCTGGAAAAGAGCACAACTTGGTTGCTGTCTTTTTTAGAATAAGAGGTAGGAGCCGAAGAGCATTGGAGCTTCTCGATGATCTAGTGGTCCCTGCTTTTGTCAGCTCGTTTTCTAAGTAGTTGGGTACATGAGAGTGAAGGGCTTTGTGGATGATACATGCAGTCTTGTAGGTACATCTTCCTCCAATAGGAAGCCAGTTTAGGCTCTTAAGTGCAGGAGTGATGTGCTCAAACCATTTAACGTCTGAGATGAGCCGGGCTGCCATGTTCAGAACTGATCTTAGCGGGGCGAGGTGAGTTTTAGGCGTCCCAATGAGTGTGACATTATCATAATCTGGTTTAGAGAGGACCAAAGATTGCACCACATTTTCTAAATCATCGTCGGGAATAAATGGTTTATGTTTCTTTAGGGTTTTTGAGTGTGTACAGTGCTCCTTGTGCTGTATTCCTGATGTGCTCTTTCATTAACATGTTGTTGCCCAGGACAAAGCCAAGGGATTTTGCAGAGTTTGATAGAGTAAGAGAGCACTTTAAAGCATTTAAGTCGATGAGCCATTCGTGTATTGGAAGGTGGTTACTTTTAGAGGAGAAAAGAATACCTTCTGTCTTGATGGGGTTTAGCTTTACGTGATTTGCGTAAAAACAGGATTGTAACTTGTTCAGTGTGTCATTGAGATGTCGAATGTCACTGGGTGATTTGATTTTGTCGCAAATTATGGTGTCATCAGCATATAGGTAGTATTTGATCTCTGTCTGTTTCAAGATGACTGTTAAGGTGTCCTTAAAGAATTTGAAAAGGGAGGGGGATAGAATTGAGCCATGAGGCACGCCAAGATTGATATGAGTGGGTTTAGATAGGCAAGAGTTGATTTTGATTTGTTGCGAGCAGTGTTGAAGTTAGGAAGAGAACCATTTTAGTACAGTGTCATATAAACCAAAACACAACTTCAAAGACTCAAGTTGGGTTGGGTGATTAACTGTATCGAACGCCGCCGATAGGTCAAGTAGAATTAGTAGGGAGGCGTCACCCTCGTCTCAGGCTCTGTCAATGTCATCAGATATGTTCAGCATGGCCATTTCAGTACTACAGCCTTTCCTAAACCCGGATTGGAAAGTGTCAAGGAGGGAGAATTTTCATATATGATGATTAGGTTTCTGTAAGACACTTTTTTCCAAAGTCTTGGCAAGTGACGGGAGGTTGGAGATAGGTCTGAGGTTGTTGAGATCATTGGTGTCAGCCCTGGTATTTTTGGGAATGGGTGTGATTTGTACTAGCTGGAGTGAGGTCGGCAAACAAACCGATGTGAGAGATGTTTTGATGATGAGAGTCCAGAACTGGGCGATGATGTGGTTCAGATTTTTTACCATTGTGGATGGGAGGGGATCCTTGGTGTGGGTCATTTAGATTCATGATTATTTTGAAGACTTCCTTTTCAGTTAAGGGTTTGAAGTCTGACCATTTGGCGTTGTTTTTCAGTTTGGCAAAATTCATGAAGTCATTGGTTATTATTGTGGTCGTTTGGTCCGCAACGGGCTCTGGAGGTGGATCGGCTGTGAGGGGAGGTGGGATGGTGAAGGTGGAAAGGACATAGGGAGGGAGGATAGGAGACTTGCAAGAAGATTTGCTCAATTTTTGCGACTGTCAGCGAAAAAGCTAGCGATCTCTTCACATCGTTCGTTTGTGGTGATTATAGGAGGAGGGGGTACTGAAGTACTTTGTTGTCTAACAATGTTAAAGAGCTCCCTAGGTCTGTTTTTTGCACGGTCCAGTTGGTTGCAGAAGAAGGAGACTTTTTCTCTAAAGATGTGTTAGTAGTGCTAGGTGATAATTTGAGGAGTTTTGTCTCCAAGTCCTTTCAGCTTGTCTGAGTTTTCTTCTTTCGCTGTTGAGATCGGAATTAAACCAAGCTGTTGCTTTTAAGGATCTTAATTGTTTTATTTTTGGCGGTGCCACTTGGTTGAGAACATCCGGTATCTATGTGTTGTAGTGTAAAATGAGCTTTTCTGCGGTGGACAAGAAGGGGAAATGCTGTAGTTGATCACATATTTTGGATTCAAGTTCTAGAATTGGGACTTGTTTGATATTTCTGGTTAACTGCTTTGGTTTCTTTATAACATCAGGGAGGGATCTGGTTGGGGAATAATTGATGTTGAAAAGAATTAGGTGGTGGTCAGACCAGTCAATAGGTGAGATGGAGCTGATGGAGATAAGGTCATTTTGTGTTATAATTGTGCCAAGGGCGCAACCTTTGATGTGAGTTGGTTCCTTACAGAGTTGATTTTGGTCATTAATTTCCAGGAGGTTTGTGAGTAGTCTGATTGAGGTGTCTTCTGTGTTGTTCCAATGAATGTTTAAATCTCCCAAGAACACATTGTTCATGTCTGTTAGGGCGTACCGCGTAATTAGGTCTGAGAACTCTTCTATAGAGAGAGCACGTTCACCAGGAGAATGGTAGATGGTGTGGAATTTGATAGGATGGGAGCCTTTGTTTATAAGTTCCACACGAGGTATTCAAAGGTTGAATATTCTGCCTTAGACAAAGTGGAAAGTTGAATTCCAATTTTGTGAATAATGGCTAGACCTACACCCACCCCCACTGTCTTGCCTGATGATGGTGTAACCGGGTGGGGTTAGCAGGTCAAGTATAGGGGTGGAGTGGTCATTAAGCCAGGATTCCGTGAGGAAAGCAATGTCTATTTATTTTTTCTCTGATGATAGATTCACGGATATCGATTGAGTGCTTTACTGCTGTACAACAGTTTAGAAGCATGCAAGATAGAGGGCAAGGATTATCCTGCGAGGAAGGAAGAGTTGGAATGGTGGTGAGTTGAGCTGGTGGTCTGGGGTCATTTGAGGGTAGTCTATTTGTGCTATCAATTACTGGATAGTGGAAGGGGTTGGGGAGATTAAGTCAAGTGCTTCGTAGAGTAGGATTCACTGAGAGTAGTGGCTTCAAGATCAGAGAGGGTGCGTTGGGCAAGAAGGTGTCCGTGGGCTATATGACTTAGAGGAGTGAGGGCCCAGGTGATATCTTGCACAGCTGAGGTGGGTGCGCCAGTGAGTGGGCTACTTTAGAACTCTCTGGGGTGTGATATCTGGGTAGCTTGGTCTTTTGAGATTTGTCATGTCTTAGTTGAGCTATGTCATTGGCTAGGGAGTCAAGTTCCTGTTCCAAGCGGGACAAGATCTGAATGAACGGGATTTTGACACTATCAGCAGTGCACGAGGGAGGATGAGGGTCAAGTCCTTAAAGACTCAGAGCAGACAGTGTTTTAATATGTGTGAGTTCCTTATCATTTGGACTAGGTTTGTGGTTAGTCCGTACGGGTTGAGTACGGAAGTCAATGGTAGGGAGGGGCATGTCGACTATGGGTATGTGTGTAGCAAGTCTCGCAATGGTGTCCGAGCTGCTAGGATTGAGGTGCCCAACGTTGCGATTAGAGACCGGGAGATTGTTTGTTAGGGCGAGCAGAGGTGTCGACCGGGAGACGTACGTGTGCTGTGAGTGTTAGATGGGAAAGTAGGGATGCTGGTCAGGACCCTGGGTAGTTCCGGGCCGGAAGGTGAATTGGATAGAGGAAGAAGTCGGTGTGGTTCAGGGGAGCCAGTTCGAGGTCGTGGGAATGAAAGCAAATGAATCAGATCTCCATGTGGTGATAGCGATTTGAAAAATAACAGAAAGTCATGATCGAATAAGGAGAGGTCAGGGTCTGTCGCTTGTATAAGGATGTTACCTGTCTTGAAAATGGATATATCCATTTCACCTTTAAAATAAGAGAAGGGGGACGTTGCCTGTTTAGTTCTGTGGGGTATCTTGATGGTCTTGATCACTTGCAGGTGGAGAAGAAATACATTTTTCCATTTTGGCAGGCGTTTGGAATAGACAACAAAACTTGTTTTCATGGAGCCATTGGCCAAATTGTTGTTGGTATCCGCAAATAGAGTTTCATGGTGTTGTTTTAGAAGTTTGTGTTTGAGATTCTTCTTTGCATTCTTTGAGACATTTATAGGATACTCGATAGTCCAAGAAGTTGGGCCCATATCTGACTAGTGTTGTGTCAAGAAGTTTATGGAGGAGCATTGTAATCAAAATGATCTTGCTTAGTTTCCAGTTGAGGGTGCACCAAACAGGATTGCAACCGCAGTTAGAGACCGGTGAGGTGAAGGTGTAACGACGCGTGAAGGACCCTAGGGAGGTGGGTAGCGTAAATTAAAACCCAGGCAGTAAGTTACTGTCACAAGGAGGAAGTACAATGTTGTAGAAAGAACATAACAACTATAGACACACATGTAATGTAGTTCCAAGTTCCTGCAGCAAAAGTCAGTCTTACAAGGTAGCCTATAGATTCACACAGAGTAAATAAGATGTTGGAGAGAGTACATAAAAAATCATAGACACACATGTAATGTAGTTAAACGTTCCTGCATCAAAGGTCAGAATTACAAGGTAACTTTCAGATTCAAATTATGTCTGTGTTGGACTTGGCCCTTTTTGGCAGGTTCACCCCTGAACTTTTTGCCTTAAGCTCTGACATGGTGATAGTGATTTTAGGCCTCTGCGCACTTTAGCACTGTGGCCCAGTGTAAAGTGCACGTGTGCTCTGAGTGCGTGTGGTTAGATTTGCCTGCCCTCCCATTGGAATGCATGGGGGATATGTGTGTCCATGGTAATTCCTAGTATAAGAGGAGTGCAGGATCGAGTTTAGTATGTGCGAGCTCGTGAAGATAAATGCTGTGCAATGGTGTGCGCAGATTTATGGTGACTGGTGGAGAAATGCCACTTTTAAAAGTTGGCATTTCTGTGTACTGTGTGCCTGCCTGACTGATGTGAATGGCATGTCTGACTTTTGATTGACAGGAGCTGAGAGATGTGGGTGGCTCCAGGAGACAGGGTGAATAGAGAGATCTGCATGCAGATGGCAGGGAGGAGTTGCAATTGAGACCTGAATAGGGCTGTGCCTTCGCTCTACAATGCTGGCTCCGCCCCCTGTGGTGCGTCTGATCCCTGAGGCCCCACCTGACAAAGGAGAGATGAGCTGAGCAAAACAAAGTGCTCCAAAGCTCCCCTAAACCAGTTCTGACTGGTATCCCCAAGCCCTGTGCTGTGACAAAAAGGGAAATGTAGTATAAATATAGGGGCTGTGACCCCATGAAAATGTTCCTGTCTGTTCCTGACGGAGGGGGGCTTGCTGCTGCTGGGGCCCAGGAGGGACCGCCATGGGGGCTGCCTCCCTGCTGGAGGGCCCTGTGTGCTGGCCCCTGGGCCCAGCTATGCCCCTAATCCTTTCAAGGACTTATGCTCTTTACCCGAGGACTGTTGCTTCATCCAGCGCCTGGGAGTGCTATCTTTGAAACTGCCCAGTTGATGGAGAACCTAGGAGCTGCGCAGTGCTGCGCTGTGCTGCAGTCCTTGCTGGGGGAATCCCCAGGCTAGGGATTCCCCCGTGGTGCTTTAATTGCGGGTGCCCACCCCGCGTTTTTTTTCTACAACCGCGGATGCCAACCCCGCTCATACTTTTATTTAGATAGAGGGAGCCTACCCCTCATTGCCGCATTGGTTGCTCCTAGCAGGTGCCCAACCCGCTGTCTGATTTTAGCAATGGCGGGTGCCTGCCCCGCTTCTGCTCTTTGTTTACTTGCGAGTGCCCACCCTGCATCGTGGAGCAAGTCACCGCCGTGGCAGCTACCTGAGGAGAAGCAGCACCGCAGAGGCAGCCCGATGCCTGGAGCGGGGTGGGACTTCCGCTTGAGGAAAGGAAGTCTCTGTCGCCGCCAGAGATCCGCCCGGAGCCTCGCAGGCTCCACCTAGAAGTCCCAGGTCCCAGAAGGAGGCCTGGGTGAAGGGAGGAGTGTAGCGAGAGCAAGCAGCAACCCTGCAGGCCACTGCAAGAGGAGTCCGGTGAGTGAGGCTGGTGCGGAGGGGGCACGAGGCACATTGTCGGTGCCTACCCCTCCGCGCTGGATAGAAGAAGTCTCCAATCAGCCTGGTGAGTGGGGCTGAACCTTGCAATGTTTGGGGGGGGTGTTGAGGCACATGGTTGGTGCCCGTGTTGTGCTGATTTCCACAGCGGCGCCACAGTTGCAGGCCGCTGCAACGGCTTGGGCACTATTTTTGGATTTCAGAGTCCCAGAGTGGGACTCCAACGTGCACCTTGTTGGTGCTGGTCGGTGCCCACAGTTATTTCTTCAGCTGCCCCACTTGATAGCGGGAAGCTGTACTGAGCTCACGTGTCATTGTTTAATTTTTGCAATTTTTCCCCGGCCACGTTTTGGCGCATGTTGGTTCAGGAGTCCCTGAGAGGGACAGAAGCGGCACAGAGGTGCCAGGCCTTCGCTTGATTCACAGCTGCCCAGCAAGTAGTGGGTAGCTGCATCGTTTAGTACCACGGGGCTTTGGGGCATGCCTTTTTAAGTTAGGAGTGAGATGCACTCCTTTGCCCATACATTCACAGCTGCCCAGCAATTAGTGGGCAGCTGCTACGTTTAGGTTTGCGCAGTTGCGCACCTGGATTCTGCTGCCTAGGCAGCATGCCCTTACTTTGGGACATAGGGCATTTGAGCCCCTGGGAAACGGCCAGTTGGCCAGGGGGACGGGGAGGTTTGTAGGGCGCCAGGCCCTAATGTAATTTATGCCTCTACTATGGTCTTTATTAGGAGACTATGCACTAAATGTGATTTATGTGGTGCTAGGAAATGTGATTCATGTAGTACGATTTACACACCCTGTTTTATACCTCTAGATGTAGTTCTATGATGATGAGGGTATTTTGCATATCTTGGTTTATGCTAGTGAGATTATGTTCCACTGTGAAATTTATGTTCCTAATGTGAGTTATACTTAGGAGGTTAGGGTCTAATGCATTTAGACTTGTGAGATGATTGCATAATGTGTTTATGCTGGTGAGGTTGGCGCAGAATGTAATTTGCGCCTAAATGTGACACTGTGCATATGGTAGTTTATGTTACAGGCTGATGCTAAGTACAGTGATTACCAGTGGTTACTGCTTGAACGATTATGAGATGTATTACTTTTACTAAGTTCGCTTGTGACGGTTCTGACAGTGGTCCAGTGGGCCCTGCCAGGTGTATATAATCCCTTGTAAATATGACCTAGTTCCAGGTGGCACCATGTATCTTGTATGTTTACTATTCTAATGTGTTATGAGAATACAAAGGCTATTTTTTGATATAACCTTGTGTGGACTTCCTTTTGTGGTGTGCTGTGTGCGTGCGCAAATGCTTTACACATGGCCTCCGGGATAAGCCTGACTGCTCGTGTCCAGCTACCAAGGGGGTGAGCAGGGTTTATCTTTGGCGTGTAACTCCCTTGCCCTGATTAGAGTGGTGGTCTCTGCCTGGCTTTGGCGCAAGCTTTAGCCAACCAGAGATCCCATTTCTAACAGTCCACAAGATGGAGCCCTAGTCTTGACAAGAAACAACAGGTAAAGTAGATCCAAGGTCCTGCAGAAAAGCTGGTCTAAACAAAAGTAGCCTTCAGTACTAATTGTGGCTCCTAGATGGAGCTCCAAGCTTAGCCATTTGTTTGGAGTCTCCAGACCTCGAGTGAGGTAAACACTGGGGATGTGTGGTTGCACATGGGATGTGAAAATGGCTGCTAAGGGGTGGGCGAATACTCTAAGGAGGGGTTGTAACAAAATGGCTTTGACAATGCTGAAACCACAACAAGCGAGCACATTTCCACCCGGTACAGGGCCCCATCCCATGACAGATAGACTCCAATGGAGGTCTTCATGGCCACAGAAAAACACAATCGGCCCCACCAGCAGTTTGGGCCCCAAACGAAGAAAAAGAAGCAGAAAAATTGCACCGGGCCTGAGGACTCTCAAACTGTGGGGTAGGCAGCCAGAGGCCACAAACAAAGCCAAATCCCAAAAGAAAAAGAAGCACCCGCAGCCCCTAAGTAGGAGCAGCGTGGTCATGCGGCTGCACAAGCAGGACTCACTGGGAATCAGGCAGTGTCAGCGGGGCTATCCCACACCCGACCAAGCCCTGAAAACCAAGATATGACCACGCTTCTCACCGCTTCATTCCTTGCCGTTGGGACTCTATCTTGTTTGGGGGACCTGCCAGTTGATGCTTCCCTCCGCCAGCAGCAGCCTCCGATCACGTCTGGCCACGCTGGTCGACGCAGCGGTACGTGTCCCCAAGAAACACACAGCATCTCATTTAGCCTCTATATCAACCGCTGCATTCCCTCTCCACCAGGAATCAGCTACGCGACCATGGCAGGAGAACTGGCCGTGTGAAGGCCTGAGCAGAGAATCAGATTTCCACCGGTAAGCGCTCCCAGTGTTCTCATCTGCTTGAATGGCAAACACCACTGGGTCATTGATTGTCAGGACCTCAATGACATCAGCAACTCTCTCTGCCATTATTCAGCCATGCCGGTAAGTTTTTTGCTCCAGTCGAAGGCGGGAGTAGCACGTTTGGTGCTCCAGCCGAAGGTGGGGGGTGGCAAGTCTAGAAATATGGGATATAAAACCTAAGTTTATCCCGAGCCTTTAGCAGCATTAGAAGAGCTCCTCTCCTTCGGCGGCCATTTTGGATAGGGGGGTGGATGACCTATCACTCCCAGCATTGTCGAACCCATAGGGGGTGGATGGCTATCACTACTAGCATATCCGAACTATAGGGGGGTGGCTGGCTATCACTACTAGCATATCCTAACTATAGGTGGGTGGATGGATATCACCACTAGCATATCCTAACTATAGGGGGGTAGATGCCTATCACTCCTAGCATATCCTAACCATAGGGAGGTGGATGCCTATCACTACCAGCATTCTCTGACTATAGGGTGTGGAGTCAGAACACCCCCCCCCCCACTGCTGTAATGTCAAAGTTGTGTATTTGTGGGTAAACAGGTTGAACAATTGATACATAAAGAAACATATTTGTCAAGGCACCATCACTGTAATGATGTGAGTGTGGGGTTCAATGCCCCAGCATTGTTAAGCACATAGGCTTTATGGGGCATAAGCCCCCCTCACTATATTGAAAAACATGGGAATGTGTGTTGCACCCCCCCCAGCATGTTCAACAAAACATGTATGTTTCTGGGCCTAAACACACATCCTATGCATTGATAAAGTAGTCATTGTGTGCCAAACAAACACAGAACTGTTGAGGCAAAGATTGTTGTGTGTGCAAAAATACCCTCCGCTATGTGCAGCCAATCAGTGCTATTGGGGGCTAACACTGCCACAAATTTTCAATTGGACAATGTAAGATGTGACCATCAAAATGCCTAGGCACACATATTGTTCCACAAACATACACTAATACAAAGGATTCCGTCTGAAACTACAGTTGTGCTGAGATCCAGCTACACACTGACTCTCTTCCACAGTACCCTCAAGGCCACAACACTGTGGAGACAGTATTCTGCCTACTGACCCTCTGTGAAGATAAATTAGGATGTGGGCCATACATTTTGGCACACTCACTCTTACGCACTGTGTCACGTGCCTTGCTAAAACAACTGTCATCTCACATACCCAAACATGACTCACAGGGCATGGCCTGTAATGTAAGGCCACATTGCAGGTAGGGGCCTTGCCAAGAGATAAAATCAAATTTGGCCAGTCCAAACACAACACACCTTGATCTGCAGCAATGTGCGACATCTAAGCATACATTGACTGGTGACAGGCACCCATTACAAGCCCAGAGTTGGTGGTGGGATCTGTGTTTAACAAACACAATACACATAGCTAGACATCACAAATGGTGAAATTTGTTCCACCGTTTAGGATGGAGTACATGTGCAGAACATGAAATGTATGGGACACATTTGAAACATTAAGATTGTCTCATAATAATGAAACACACAAGGAGACCCACAAATAAGACATGTTGCCATCAGGCTACAGGGAACAGTACAATCTGCTGAGTGTGAGCAGTCATACACACATACAAGTCCCAAACTCACAAAAACAGATGACATATCAAAAACATGCTGATGTTGCTAGCAAAAATGTGACTCTGGGAATAATAAATGTGCCACATGCGACTTTGCCCACTGTGCAGGCCCTCATCACAACCCAACCAGGGATGACACCATAATGACTCCATTGTACTGGTGCACCCACATCCCGGACACTCAAAGTCGAATAGGTTGTAAAAGAACTGTACTAATCAGCACACAGTAAGCTTCTCAAACAGGAACATCTGCAGGGGCTACAGTCTTGGTATGAAATGGGGTTTGAACACAGAGATTAATGCTCACATGACACACACCATGGGCTTAGTATGTGTCACAGATTAACACACTGCCATGAGGTGATATCACTACTGTGGAAGGTCAGCTGTGAAAGCTTTGTCTTGGCAGGGTTCTACCATGTCAGAATGACACTCAGACATGGATCCAAAGATTACAACACACAGAATACTTTGTTTACATCAGCCTCTGTACATGTGTTACTCCAAAGTCATCAGCACGTTGTCAGACTTCATCTATAACAAGTTGTACTGATGAGACAGATTACTTTTTTCATCATCAATGCGCCATTTAGCATGTCCATCGTAGATGGCTGTACCATTAAAACATGTACAATGTGTACAAAAGTCAGCACAACCTATGTGCAAAAGTCAAAGATGGGATTGTTTCAAAAGCATGTCACATTCCTTGTCCAAAACATTGTGGATCCTGACAAACTGCAATTGCAGTCAATGATACATACCGTAATAGGACACATATACCATGGACCACATGCATTCCATCCCATAGCTAATTTATTATTTTCACAAAACAAGATTTCAACAGCAATTTCATTAGGCTAATTAAACAAATTAGGTACACAAAATGCAAATCTTCAAAATAAATGAAATAATGCTTTATTCAGCACTTGCCTTTTGAAAATCTCAACATGAGAACGACAAGGCCAATAGCGAGTCTATTAGATGTAGTCCTTTAGGGGGGAATACAAAGAAATCTTCCTCCCTCGCTTGCCTGCACTGCTACGACTAGGGGACATCTCCCCTTGGAGGGGCATCTCTAGTGGCATGCCAGACAACGCAGGGACAGGATCAGGGGACAGCAGAATGTGGCAGGGGAGGGGTGGTGGGTGCAGGAGTGTCGCTGGCAACTGCAGTGGAGGTGTTTGACACAGTGGGCATCGTCAGTACTGCTGGGCCCAAGTCAGACTTGATGGGTGCCATCACCCCTGCAGGGTTCAAGTCAGATGGGGTGGTTGCTCGCACCACTGCAGTGGGCAGGACAGATGGTGTGGGCGGGATCTCCACTGCAATGCCAAAGTCTGACGGGCTGGATGTGCTCCCTACTGCAGTGCCAATCTCAAGAGGAGTGAAATGGGGTACAGATGAGGTGGGCAGGACCGAGGAAGGAGACAGGATCTCCACACCAGTGGCAGAAACAGGCTGAGTATGTGAGGTGGGGATGGAAGTGCATGTGGTGGGGGGAGGGCCTAAGCATTTTAGGGATGCGGTATTGGTGTGTGGGTGAACCTGGGGCAGGGAATGGCTGTGGGACCTGTGGAATGGTGGCCTGGGGGCTGCAGGACGGAGACAGTGTGGTGGAAGTGCGTGGTTTTGGTGGGGTCTTGCCCTTCCTGGTCCAGGGGGATTTGAGGATGGGGGCCTCAGTGTTTGTGCGCCTGGAGGAGGGTGTCTGTGTGGCAGAGGAACTCCCCACTGTGTGTGGGGACTTCCTCTTCCCCTTGTAAGTTGGAGCAGATGGATCGGTGGGGGAGAGGCCAAGGTCACAGAGGAAGAGCTTCTTGGAAGGAGGGGGGGTTTAAGTGAGGCAAGGGAAGGTGTCTTGGAGGGAGAGGCATCTGAGGACTGCAGAGTGCTTGTGGATGCCTGTTTGTGTGTCTGTGACCCATCCCCTGTGTGTGTGCCCTCAGTACCTGGAGTGTGTGTGCGTGTGGGTCTGGATTTTGTCTTGCATGTCTGTGTGCTGCTTGTGTCTGATGTCACCAGGCAGGTAGCTTCCCTCACCTCCACACAGCCCCCTGTGTGACTTGAGCACCGCTGCTGCCGTCGCTCATTGACCAGTATCCCGTCTGCTCTTGCTTTATTCATTTTGCCTCTGTACTGCCTGCCTTGTTTATCTGCTGACTATTTCTCTGTGCCCCCACTGTTGGTATGTTGTGCCTGTTTTCTCTCCCTTGTGCCCCCTTCTCTTGTTGTAACTTGCCGTCTGTGACCCCCACCCGCTCCCCCCTTAGCTTCCCACCGCTGCTCCCCTGCGGCCCCGCCCCCCTCCAAACCCATTCGCCACCCCACTCCCACCTCCCAGCTGCTCCTCCCTCCCACCGCCCCTCACATGGAGGCCGCGCAGTGGTAGAGAGAGCGACCCTTGACCCTGTCACCAGGCAGGTAGCTCCCCTCACCGGCACGCAGCCCCCTGTGTAACTTGAGCACCACTGTTGCTGCCGCCCATTGACCGGTATCCTGCCAGCTCTTGCTTTATTAATTTTGCCTCTGTACTGCCTGCCTCGTTTTTCTGCTGACTATTTCTCTGTGCCCCCACTGTTGGTATTTGGTGCCTGTTTTTTCTCCCTTGTGCCCCCTTCTCTTGTTGTCTCTTGCCTTCTGTAACCCCCACCCGCTCCCCCCTTAGCTTCCCGCCGCTGCTCCCCTGCAGCCCACCCCCCTCCAAACCCATTCATCTGCTCTTGCTTTATTCATTTTGCCTCTGTACTGCCTGCCTTGTTTTTATGCTGACTATTTCTCTGTGCCCCCACTGTTGGTATTTGGTGCCTGTTTTTTTCTCCCTTGTGCCCTCTTCTCTTGTTGTCCCTTGCTCCCCTGCGGCCCTGCCCCCCTCCAAACCCATTCGCCACCCCGCTCCCGTCTCCCAGCTGCTCCTCCCTCCCACAACCCCTCATATGGAGGCCGCGCAGCGGCCATGCCGCTGGTGCGCCGAAGGTGTGCCTAAGGCAAGCCCATCTGCACCCGTCTGCGCCTGGCCCCTGCACACACCACGACGCCCGCCTGCGCTATGACTCCATCACTCTCCACGCACTCAACGCCGGACGATCTCGCACCTGTTTCCAGGCCGCCCCGAAACGCACCCAAGGACCCTTCTCCTGCCGGAACTGCAGCTTCACCAACATCCGGCCCGCCAACCCACCCTAAAAGGAACCCAACTTCCTCAGATGCATCCTGCTCAACACCCGCTCTGCCCGCAAACCTGCCGTCAAATTCTGGGACCTACTCGACACCAATGCCCCAGACGTCGCCTTCCTGACTTAGACCTGGCTGAACCCCTCCTCAGCCCTCGACATCACCATAGCCATCCCGGAAGGCTGCAAGCTCACCCGCAAGGACTGCACCAACAGAGTAGGAGGAGGAATCGCCATCATCCACAGGAACACTCTCAAAGTCTCAACCAACACCGACGACACCCTCAGCACCACCGAACACCTGCACTTCCAGATCCACACCAACCCCAACACCACCCTCAGAGGCACCCTCATCTACAGACCCCCTGGACCCCGACCGCAGTTCAGCTACTCCATCGCCGACTTCATCAGCACACATACTCTCGCCTCCACGGACTACATCCTCCTCGGGGACCTGAACTTCCACCTCGAGAACGACCCCAAATCTTCCACCCTGATCGCCAACCTCACCAACCTTGGACTCAGACAACTCGTCACAACACTCACCCACTCCGCCGCCACACACTTGACCCCATCTTCTCAGCAAGCACCCACGTCTCCTTCAACCACACCAACGAACTCCACTGAACTGATGCCTGCTGCATCCACTTCACCTTCCAGAAACGCACCACACACCACCACACCCAACAGATGCCTCGCCACAACTGGAGCAAGGTCACCGAGGACCAGATTACCACCGCCCTCATCCAGAGCCCACCCGCAGACACGACCAACCCAGATGCCGCAGCCCGCAGCCACAGACAGTGGATCGACGACTGCGCCAACACCCTCGCCCGCTCAAGAAACCCCCCAACACCCACACCAGCAAGAGAGCCAGCTGGTTCAACGAAGACCTCCAGGCCTCTAAGCGCACCTGCCGAAAACTCAAAAAGAACTGGACCCATGAACAAACACCGGATAGCTACACAGCTCAAAAGAACGCCACCCGCAGACACCACCGCCTCATCAGATCTGCCAAAATGACCTCCTTCAAAGACCACCTAGGCAACAACACACACAACAGCAAAGAGCTCTTCAGCATTGTGACGGAACTCTCCAACCCCAGCTCCAACACCAACGACATCCCACCATCTCAAGACCTGTGAGACTCACTGGCCACCTTCTTCCATCGCAAGATCGCAGACATCCACGACAGCTTCAACTCCGTCACCACCCCAGCAACTGCTGAGACCCCCGCTCCCACGACTACCACCCGCACCAACCGCCTGCTGGCCTGGACCAACATCAATGACGTTGACACCATCAAGATCATGAACACCGTCCACTACGGATGCCCGGAAGAACCCTGCCCACACCACATCTTCAACAAAGCCAGCAGCACCATCGCACCCCACCTCCGGAAAACCATCAACATCTCCTTGGAGACAGTGACTTTCCCGAAGAGCTGGAAGCACGCAGAGATCAACGCCTTACTCAAAAACCCAAGGTGGACCCCAAGGACCTCAAGAACTTCCGACCCATCTCCTTACTCCCGTTCCTGGTGAAGGTCATCGAAAAGGCCGTCAACAAACATCTGACCAGCTTCCTTGAAGAAAACAACATCCTGGACCCATCACAGTCCGGGTTCCGCATTAACCACAGCACCGAAACTGCCCTCATCGCCGCCACTGACGACATCAAGACCCTGTTTGACAACGGAGAAACCATGGCCCTCATCCTCCTGGACCTGTGAGCCGCCTTCGACATGGTCTGCCACCTCACACTAAGAACACGCCTCCACGATGCCAGAATCCAATTGAAGGCCTTGGACTGGACCACCTCCTTCTTCTCCGGCAGAACTCAGAGCGTCCGCCGCCCCCCTTCTGCTCCGAAGCAACCAAGATCATCTGCGGCGTCCCCCAAGGCTCATCCCTCAGCCCAACGGTGTTCAATATCTACATGGCACCGCTCGCCCACGTAGCACGACGACACGACCTCAACATCATCTCCTACGCCGACGACACCCAGCTGATCCTCTCCCTCACCAAAGACCCCCACACCACCAAAACCAGCCTCCACAAAGGAATGCATACAGGGTCAAAGGTTACCACTAAAGTAGATCAGAAGAGCTGGAGACTACACAAGGTTGGCAGCCTGCAGAGACTAGAGGTAGGCAGGCTGAACTGGATAAGGGGAAGCACACTGAAGGGGCAGAGGGATGCATAATGCAAGAGATGGAAGAAAAAGACTGCTGGAAGAGACAGGGGATATGAGAGGCAAACAACAACAAGCATTTGCAATGCAATAGGTCTCGCATCTAAGCAAGTTGAAGCTATTGGCATTGTAAATGACAATGTGTTTTATTTTTATTTTAAAAACAAAAACATAAATAAAAGGCATTGTCATTTACAATGCCAATAGCTCAAACTTGCATAACTGCAAGACCTATTACAATGCAAGGTATCACAGTCAAAGGGAGGGTGGGACAGGGAGGGAGAAGGCACGGACAGCGTGCGGGCAGGAAGGGAGAAGGCACGGACAGCTGGTGCAGAACTACCGACTTTGACAATACTTGTTGGTTTGGGGAGAGTGGGTTCCCAAAATTATTTCACAGCAGCCTCCCAAATGTAATTTTAAAAAAGTAAGCGTTACTGCTTCCTCCACATCTGCTAGAGAGAAAATCAGATTTGTAATGCAAAAAACGTGCTGCAGCATGACTGCAAATGAAAAACAAGCATTGTTAATGCAATTGGTCTTGCATTTGTTTGAGTTATTGGCATCTTAAATGGCAATATAGTTTGCTTATGTGTTATGGAGTGTATGTATGTGGTGTGTAGTGGTACTTCATGGGTTGGACTGGATTAGTTAGTTGTGTAATAGTGTGGTGTGGAATTGAGTGTTGTGGAGTGGATGTGTGTAGTGGCATTATGTGGCATGGTTTGCTGTGGAAATATATGGTTAGCAATTATGTGGCATTCAGTGTAGTGGCATTATGTGGAGTGGGACTGTGTGTTGTGGAGTGGTAAGTAGTTCCGTTTCATTATGTGTTGTGCTGTTGAATTTTGCAGCATGATGTGTAATTGCGTGGTGTGGATTGGATGTATGTGGTGTGTTGTGTAATTGTGTTGTTGAGTTGTATTATGTGATCTGGTGTTAAATTATGTGGTGTTGATTGGAAATGTGTGGAGCTGAATTGTGTGGCTTGGAACTGTGCGTATAGCTTTGCTTTTTTGGTGACAGAAAAGACCAAATAGGTAGGAGCTAAGCATCAGATCTGTGTGTTAAAAAAAAAGGAAAGAGTTGGAGTTATTGGCATTGTAAATGTAAATTGCTTCTTACATATGCCTTATGGATTTGAGCAGATGTATGTGCTGTGTACCAATTATATGGGTTGGATTGGACTTGTTAGTTGTGGTATTGTGTGGTGTGAAACTATGTGATATGGATATGTGTAGAGGAATAAAGTGGTTAGATGTGCAGTTGTATTATGTGTATAGTAATTATGTGTTTTTGAGTGCATTGGAATTATGTGGAGTGGGACTGTGTGTAATGGAGTGTAAGCATGTGGAATGGTATTCTGTGTTGTGGAGTGTTATGTAGTTAAGTTTTAAGAGACATTTTGTACAATTCAATGACTCTATTAAAAAAAGAACTAACAAAAAATATCTTCTAGTTTTTTTGTCCTTGAAATGCTGGCAACCTCTTCCTACCTGCTGTAATGCTTGTTTATTATAACTTTTGTTGTTGTTATGAATGGAGGGGCATAAACAATAGGAGGGTGGAGATTGAGAAAAAGTACCTGAATTACAACACGAGCATCGAACAGGCACTAGGAGAGAATCAACAGATGACAGATTTCGAGGGCACACTGAGGTGGGTGCTAAGAAATGCTGAAGTGAGGCTGAGGTGGTGGTGTGCTGGTGCATATGTGATGCTGAATGATACTCAGGTGGTGTTGAGTGATGCTAAGGTGGTGATGTGCTGGTGTGGAGGTGATACTGAGTGTTACTGAGGTAGTGCTAAGTGATGCTGAAGTGGTACTGAGTGATGCTGAGTGATGCAGAGGTGGTGCTGACTGACGCTGTGGTGCTGAGTTATGCTGAGGTGGTGGTGCAGTGCTGGTGCTGAGTGGTGCTAAGTTGGTGCTGTGTTGAGGTGATGATCTGGTGATGCTGAGGTGGTGCTGCATTGGTGGTGGTGCACTGATGAGGGAAGTGTGCTGTGCTGATGTTTATGTTGTGATGCGTTGGTGCTGAGTTGGTGCTGCACTGATGAAGAGTTGATGCTAAGGTGATTATGAAGTGGTGCTGAGTGATGCTGAGGTGCTGGTTCATGCTAAGGTGGTGGTGCTGCACTGGTGCTCATGTGGTGCTTAGTTGCTGCTGAGGCTGGGCTGCTTTGGTGCTGAGGTGGTGATGTGCTGGTTGTGGTGCACTGATGAGGGGATGGTGCTATGCAAATGCTAAGGTGGTGCTGAGTCATGCTGAGGTGGACCTGAGTCATTCTGAGGCGGTGCTGCTGCACTGGTGCTCAGCTGGGGCCCAGTTGATGCTAAGTGATACTGATGTGGTGTTGTGATGAGGTGGAGGTGCACTGATTTGGATATGATGCTGTGCTAATGCTGAGGTAGTGCTGAGTAATGATGAGCTGGTGCTGTGCTGAGGTAGTGGTGGACTGATGCTGAAGTGGTGCTTCGTTGGTGCTGAGTTGCTGCTGAGCTAGGGCTGCGTTGGTGGTGGTGCACTGATGCTGGGATTGTGCTGTGCTGAAGCTAAGATGGTGCAGTGCTGATGTTGAGGTGGTGCTACGCTGGTGCTGAGCTGGTGCTGTACTGATGTTGAGGTAAGGCTGAGTGTTGTGGATTCCTTAATCTCCACCACCCTTTAACAGTGTCCCTTAAGGCTCCATAACCACTAACGTTCAGATTGGTGTCAAAGCACTTTGCATCGCACACAAATTACATGGAGACAATCAATCAAATGTGTATAAATTAATGTAAAAGAAATGTTACTTAAGACAGAGGACTACAGGGTGTAGGAGTTACAGGTCATGCATATTGGAAAGCAGCATTGCTAAATAGTGCTTGGGCCCCAGAATCACAAACTCAGAATTGAAAGCAGAACCCCATAGTTGGGGGTTCTCTTAGATAAAAAGAATCAATTTCTACCCAGATGAACCCTTTTTGCAACATTATTATATGCTCTAATCTATACTTTGCAGTGCGTGCACTTCTTTGATGACAGTTCTAAATTCACTGCTCTATGTTAGGATCGTAATTTATAAGCTACAAGTAACAGAAAGGCAGTAACCCACTGATATCTCAACATTTTATGCACTTTGGGTTCTGCATGGTACACTTTCTTTGCAGCTGGAATATTAACCCTCTGATAACTTGCAAAACTTCTTCTACAAGACAACTCCATCTCTCCAGCAAGAACATTAATCTCTGGAGTAATCTTGACATTTTTATTGTCCGTAATTGCTTGAGGTCAGGAATTTGTCAGGGAGTGCTTTTAAAAGCAAAATGAAAACAAGGCCCCTCTGCTCTAAGTCAGTATCCAGTGCAATCACACCACCGGTGTGCCGGCCCTGTGTTCTTGTTCTGTTTTTATTTAATGTACTACATTCAAATGCACATTTATAGGGGACATTCTTCAAGAAAGGAACATTTTGGCCTCAGCGTTAAAACGAGAGGAGACTTCTAACCCCTCAGCCAGCAGCCAAGCACAGGTCCTGAAGGGGAGGAAAGTGCACAAGCAGCATGTATATTAAAGTATCATTTGAAGCATTGATTTAATAGATCAATGTCTGTTTTTAAGTAGTGGTTTCACTTTTTTACATGATTTAGAGCTGCAGTAGCTAGTTGGCATGCTGTTGCAGTGTTTTTGTGCCTGTTCTGGAGGAAATTAAAGGAGGCAGACTTAAATTTAGAACCACAATAATTCATTGCTTGCATTCCAGTTCCATGACCTTAGAATAATAGAAGTGATTGTGAAGATGGGCGAGGTGCGTGTCGAGACGAATAAATATTGAGGGCTGCATAAAATATTAAGGGACACATACAGAGGAAGGAGGGAAAAATAACTGCATGTCTAATCCCAATACCAACACAGGGATGAACACTAACACGGGAGGGAGTCAATCTACGGACATACTGTCCCCTGCAACCAAAAATTATAAATGTGCCATTGCACGAGGTTACTCAGTTGAAGCAAATAAGCACCTAGCCACAAGATAGAACAAACCATATAAAAACATCCCAAAGTAGGCAAGCCTACACAGTGACCACGCTAGGAAAAAAAACACATTTCTACTGTAAAATTATAATTTTTGGAGAACAAAAAAAGATGAACTCAAAAACAGGGGCGTGCTCCGCTCTCCATTTAACCCACAGACCCCCTCATCCTGCTGGTTTTTGCTCATGTTTATACACGTTGGTCTGGTCGGCTAAAAGTAATCAGAATGGTTGACTCAGGAGTGGGGGTCCGTGTTTGAGCCTCGACGGTGTTGGCTCAACCATCTGTGAACGTGGGCAAATCATTTAATTTCCGTATGCCCAGATATATTTTAACAATTTAAATAATTTGGGCATGGGGACAAAAGGAGGAGTGATGGGGGCAGTCACATGGAGACAAGGAGGCAGCTACCGTCCTGTGCGCCGCTGCATGCTCCTGCGGCAATACGCATGGAAGTGAACTTTTCAAAAGAAGTGGGACACACACCCACCATCAGCCATTTTTCAGGCTACAATTCCAAAAATACAAACCCAAAGACCAATCCACTGCGTGGGAGGAGTCAGCCAGCATAAAGTAGATACAATAGATCGCCTACATCGCTAGCTCTGTTTAGGCTCGACCTAAAAACTACAAGAAGCAGTCTGCACAATGCAGGAACTGAGGACAAGACTGCAAGAGCTGATGGAGACAGCTACAGGAGCCTGGGTAGGCAGATGGCGGAATATGGAAAGGGGGCAGGGGCAGGCAGCAGAACGTCTAGGCAGGCTGCATGAGCTGGGGTGGTGAAGTGGCGGTACCAGGCGCAACCGCTAAAGACATAGCGTTGCTGAATCTAGAGGAGCGTTACAACAAACAAATGATGGACGGAATGCTGACAATGCAGACATTCTCCCCCAGTCAAGAGATCTGGGTTAAATCCATCGTTCTTTTGCCCACCACGCCACCCCAGTTCAGACATGGCCATATGCAAATCAGTCTTGACCCTGTGCCTCATGGGAACAGTCCAGCCCGAACTGCCAAGCCATGTCTTCCCTGGACCGGAATCAAGCATCCTAGGACCGGTTTATGGCTATCAGCCGTCATCAGCCAGGATAGCTTGACTCCAATGGCGTAGTGAGCACGGGACCCACGTCTGGGCATACCCATCCACTTAGGGCGAAAAGCGTTACAACAAACAAATGATGGACGGAATGCTGACAATGCAGACATTCTCCCCCAGTCAAGAGATCTGGGTTAAATCCATCATTCTTTTGCCCACCACGCCACCCCAGTTCAGACATGGCCATATGCAAATCAGTCTTGACCCTGTGCCTCATGGGAACAGTCCAGCCCGAACTGCCAAGCCATGTCTTCCCTGGACCGGAATCAAGCATCCTAGGACCGGTTTCTGGCTATCAGCCGTCATCAGCCAGGATAGCTTGACTCCAATGGCGTAGTGAGCACGGGACCCACGTCTGGGCATACCCATCCCACTTAGGGCGAAAAGCGTTACAACAAACAAATGATGGACGGAATGCTGACAATGCAGACATTCTCCCCCAGTCAAGAGATCTGGGTTAAATCCATCGTTCTTTTGTCATGTCTAAACTGGGGTGGTGTAGTGGGCAAAAGAACGATGGATTTAACCCAGATCTCTTGACTGGGGGAGAATGTATGCATTGTCAGCATTACGTCCATCATTTGTTTGTTGTAACGCTTTTCGCCCTAAGTGGGATGGGTATTCCCAGACGTGGGACCCGTGCTCACTACGCCACTGGAGTCAAGCTATCCTGGCTGATGACGGCTGATAGCCAGAAACCGGTCCTAGGATGCTTGATTCCGGTCCAGGGAAGACATGGCTTGGCAGTTCGGGCTGGACTGTTCCCATGAGGCACAGGGTCAAGACTGATTTGCATATGGCCATGTCTAAACTGGGGTGGTGTAGTGGGCAAAAGAACGATGGATTTAACCCAGATCTCTTGACTGGGGGAGAATGTATGCATTGTCAGCATTCCGTCCATCATTTGTTTGTTGTAACGCTGAATCTAGAGGAGGCAAATCACGGTTGATGCACAAAGTTGGCTGTAGTATCCAAGCAATACTTTCATGAACCTGAGCAGGCTACAGAACCTAGATGGGGCCTGTGTGAAAAGATAAGGTGGAGAAGGTTGATGAGGCACTCCTCAGTAACTCGTGGAGGCAAGCCTCATAAGCTGGTGGGTTCAGACAGCAGAAAATAGAGAAGGCAAGTGTGTTGATGGAGTATACAGGCTGTAAGAGTTGGAGGATGAGTGGAAGGAAGCAAATCGCAACAGGCATGGATAGGATGAATTTAAAAAGTGGGAGAAGCACCTGGGAGTGCGACCTCTGTGGCCCAGGCTGAAGACCTAGAGAAGCAAGGTAAACTGGGACAGCTGCTATTTTGTATAGAGAATCCGGCTAAAGTTTGTGCTAGTTTGTAAAGTTAGTTCAGCGTACAGAACATGGTATGGGTTGGGAATAGGGATAAGAATGAGGCTTTGTTAAGGTTGGGTTATGGTTGCATCTAGAACAATGTTAAATTGGAGATTAAGCCTAAGGTTATGGCCGGTGGCATTTCCTGTTTGATGTTTTCTAGGGTTAGGAATATTCTACAATTGCCATTATAGTGTAGTCTGTGTCACTGCAAAGCAATGGAAGCCAAATACTCAATACTCACGGAAAAAAATAGAAGTTCACAACTCTTAGCAGCCCCTTTTCAGTACAGTTCAGTGTTATTTACACCGACTAGTCTTCCAAGTGTATCCACCAAGTAAGCACACCTTTTGAGTCCATACTCACCCCTACAAATGCACACAGTCTAGGGTGCCCAGAATTGTAAAGCCAAAAACCTGGACATTTCTCGAAAAAGAAGAAGGACTACAGTTTTACTTCAAGCGAGCGCACAGAATGACAGCGCTCCTCAGCAGAGAATTACATAACAGGCAGTTAGTACATACATAAAATGCAATTTTTAAACCCAGAAGCTTGTCTGGTAATTAAATTGCTTTCTTGAAACAACAGCTAACCAACCCTGCTTTGTAAAACATAAAAAAGCACCTCCTGTTTTCAGTCGACCCTCTCTAAAAAATGGGACAGGAGCTACATTTCCTGAAATCTGCCAGTACAGCTGGTGAAAAACCTGGACTGTTCGGGCAAATCTGGGACGCCTGGTTACTCTAACACAGTCTAATGACCCTATTAAATTGCTGAGTGCATTAATGTTTGTGCCTTTCAGAATTGTATGCAGCACTAGATCACAGCTTCCAAACCCAGCATGGACAACTGGGACTCTCAGTCTTCCAAGGTTGAAAATAGGATCAGCACATCTGTTACAAGATACCAGTTCAATCTAAGTTTGACAGCAGATAGGTGATTCTTAAGAAGTGTTGTGCACTGTATGGATGCAGCTGTTATATTATTACGAATTATTAACAATACTGTGTATTCAAAGCTGCTGTTTATTGGTGCACACTGTGTACAGGCACCTGCTGTGTGCATTTCCATTCTTCTGGCATCAAAGCTGTTATTCACAGTGCACATCAACCTCTCACTCTAAGCTGTCTCTGCAAATCGATTGCATCCAAATGAGAGAACACTTTGCTGCGCTGCCCTGCATCAAAAGCAAAGGGCAGGAATGCATTGTATTTATGAAATACATCACATTACTGTCCTTTCCCACTGTGCTGATGCCTTTTTTGCTACCTTGCACCAGCACAGGCTCCCTTACATCATGGTGCAAGGGTGTCTGGTTTGCAGGAATTATGTTTTTTTGTGTGCAGGAAGGGGAACCTTCCTGCACAATACCATTCAATGGGGGCGTTTTCCTCCTATGTGTGCTGATGAATGCAGCACACGTAGAAAGAGGAACAAAGTTATTTCTCCTCATTATGCCTCCCCTGGAAAGGCGAACGCTTTTGAAGCATTTCTAGGTTTACAAGTCTTTGTAAATCTGGGAATGAATCAAAATCCATGGGTGTGAATGGGAACACCCACCGCAGTGGCTTTGCATGGGTTTGTAGATATGGAACTGCACTGTGCGCTGCTGGTGCATCAAAAAATGTGACGCACCAGTTGCGCAACGGGCTTGTACATAAGCCACTCAATGTTTAGGAGCACATTTGGTTTAAAAATAGCCCCTACATCTTGAAAGAGAAATTTGCTCGCTGTGTGCAAAAAAACCATTATCCAGAATTATCATCTTCTTACACTCGCTGCTGCCTTCCTCTAGTTTAGTGCAAACTGCATCATTCATGACCTTGTGACTGTACTCTCTCAGTGCCAGCAGTGTCAATCGCTGGCATGTGCAGACCATACAGCGAGGCAGTGCTTAACCACTGTGCTAGTACTGAGTTAAGCAAGGCTGCTTTGCGTTTGGATGTATAACACTTTAGGCATCTAATTATAAAGCAGCTCAGTTCACAATGAGCACCATCTCACTCGATGGATGTCCGATGATCCGCCTTGGTTGCTCTGATCTGGGTACCAGGAAGAATATCTTCCTGTGTCTCTATCCACATCAATCAGAGACTCCCTCAAAATCTTCTGGAGGGTGGAGGTTCCCTATACATTTATGTAATGCTTCTTACTTATCGCTATATCTTCCAGAGAGGTCTGTCTGTGAATCTCCCTTCATACTCCCATAGGGTTCCCAAATGAGGGATGAAGCTACATTTACTCCATATGTTTCCTATACTTCTTTGACAAAATCTCACTCTCTTGGTTGTTGAGCTGAGCTGGCACATGCAATGATTCTTTGCAGCCATTGCCCTCCACGTGCCCCAGGGTGAAATGTGAAGTAAGTGCCGCTCTACCTGTGTTAGTTTGTTGGAAGATGACACTAAAGAGAGGTTTTGCATGTGGTGTCCATGTGCAGCGTGTCAGAGGTAAATGTTTCATGTAAATAAAGCCAATGCTGCAGCACGAGGTTAAAGGATAGCAGAGAAGAACACGAATCACTTTATGCACCTCATCTTTACTCTCCTGATAAATTATCTCAATTGCCTTATTTCTCCACGTGCTTCTCAACCTCATACTGCAGCAGCGACTTTATCTTTATCTTGCTAACTATGAAGCTCAAAAAAACAGCATACGAAGGAGTGTCTGTGGGATACAACACAAAACTGGCATTTATTTGAGCATGATCTCACCACTTTTGTGTGGTGTATATATTCCGGAGTGCCGCCTCTAATCAGATCATGAATCAGGAATTCGTTAATGATGTGGGGTTACTGCTAGGATGCAGACTACCACATTAATATTACAATGTATTTTACAGTCATCTAATAACTATATTATCCTGCCTGTAATACAGACAGATGTGTAGCAGCAATCAATGATGCAGCAGGTGGAGCAACACTGAGGTACCGGAGATGTAAGGGTCCATCTGCACTACAATTAGGGCCTTCTGTTGCAAAGTGGTGTATTAGTAGGGATTTATTACTAGTAAAAGACTCAGTTAGGATCTTAAAAAATTAATCCCTTGTTCAATCCTTGGCAGCTGGCAATCAGCAGGCAGGCTTAACTTAGGACACAGTTGAGTGAAGCTTTTAAAAAGAGCATTACATTAAACAAGTAAGACAAAATAAACAATATGAATCCAACACCAATGTATCACAATAGGTTATTTTTCTATGAACAAATAGACACCCAAAATGACACAAATACATTGTAGTAAACTAGAGATATGCACCTTTAAAGATTAAAAATAAAATTAGCACTTAGAAGGAAATAGCACTCATAGGGTTAAAAAAAAAGGCTCTGCTGGAACGAGACAAAGTCAAGAGTTTGTTACACGTACTTCCAGAAGTGTTTCTTGATGCAGGAAAGTGGTCCACAGCACTAGCCAAGGGTTCAGATGCTCTGGTTTGCCTCTTGGGGTCCGGGACTACAAGTCCCACAATGCACCTGGTCAATTTATGAAGCTTTTTAAAAACTTCTGGATTTCCTTCTGAAGGTCTCCTTAATGGTTCAAAGTATCCACAACACCAATCCAGGTATCTAGAATCTCTGAGATGGTCCTTGGGATGTTGGGACTACAATTGCCGCAATGAACCCAGCCACATTCTTAAAAGTCTACTGGACCACACCAGGATGGGGACTTCTTGATAGAGATCATGGAGGGGGTTATCTGTAGCTTGCAGGGAGGCCACTCCTTAATCCTTCTTAGTTCCAGAATATACAACAGGTGCAGTTTTTCAAAGTGCAGACCTTTGGGTGGCAGATCAGGTTACCTGCATGGCAGACGGTCTTCTTCTTGCAGTTAAAGGCAGCAGATCTACGTTGCTTGGCAGCTCTTCCGTATTTATGTTTCAAGCAGGGGTGTACCCGTGACCAATGGGATGCAGGATGCCACCCAAGTGTGTGACCACTTCCTCCAAAGTGTGGCAAATTCATTTCCCAGAAAGCACTATTCTTTCAAAATTCAACATGGAGAAATTGTTGCCTTGGAGGTTACATCAGGCTAAGCCAACCAACTGGTGTGGCAAAGACTCCCTAACACTTCCCTTCCATTCCTCTCCCTAATCTAATTACAGGGGCTCCTGTATACCTGGGGTTGCAGGATTTGGGGGTGAGCCTGTGCTGTCCTCAAAGCCTGACAAAGGTTAGCCATTCTGGAGAGGGCAGATGGAGAGCTGGATTTTAGCCTCAAGAAAAGAAAGTTTAATCACTTATTTTCTGTTATAGGTATTATAAATGTAACAGTTGCAAGTTGTTGGATTTATCATAACTCTCATTTTAAGTCCTTGAATGACATTTTAAACTCACTCTTGTCAATATTGTTACTTAATTAAAATATTCCAAAGCCTATGGATCTAATTACCTACAATAGGGGAAAAACTAAATTGGAAATGTTTCCCTTACCAGGGCATATAAAACATCTGTTATAATGTCCCTGCTTATAGTTGCATGGCACCCTACCCCTTGGACCCCTAGTGGAGACCTTAGGAGTGGCTTATATGTAAATATAAGGTAGATTACTGCTTTGTAAGTACCTTTAATTCTAAAGTCCAATTTATATATAATTAAATTTTAAAGACAGTATGCAAAGCAGGGCTGCTTTTAAAATTACAACAGGCAACAAACTAGTGCAGGAAATCTACTGTGCCTCTAAAGTTACCTGTCCTATTATATACTAGGGACTTATAGGTAGTTTGAATCTCACTGCCCTATTATACGCTAGGGACTTACAGGGGCATGTCAATGCTAATTGTAATTAGACCCAACAACCTTATACCTTTAAAACAGAGCACTGGCCCTGGGTCTGGTAAGCAGAGCGCAGGACACACTCAGGATCAGTTACTATCATTATCAAGAAACAAATGGGACTGATCAGGCCAAAAGGATGACATTCTCACACCTTCTTTCACTACCCAACTGGGAGGCAAGTTAGCTATTTTCTTTGCTTGCATCGGTGCCCATGATACCATTGCTACAAGGCTGCATACCGAGGCTGCTTTTGGGTCAAAATCATCCATCCAATATTTTGTGCAAGTTGGACCCGCACAATGCAGTGTTAGACTTCCCCAGGTACAGCAGTGAGTTTGAATGCCAGCGAGACTGATTTAACTTGGATGCTACTGAAGTTTAGTAAAGCTTCCACAATGAAATAGGTATTATAGTAGTACCTGTTGTTTAAAACATGCAGAAACTTTTGTACAACACACTATATAATAAACATTGTATCTTTATTACAGGCTATATGGAACTATTTTTTCTTTACTCTCTAAGTGGAATTGATCGTAACTTCACTTTCAAAACAATCTGATCCCTTTTGATCAAGGTGTGCCTCTGACCCTAGTCACACAATTCTGTGACTGTAGTGAAGTTCCCAAGAGTGTATATCAAGATCCTAATTTATAGTTTTGATGCCACTCCCGGCAGGAATGGCAAGACTTGTACAAGAAGAACACCTGTATTGATCCTCTAAATCACCAAAAACATTAGTGGGGAATTGCGATTCTCCTATTACCATACTAGAGAATCTGGATTTCATTAAAGACATGGAGGATGACATTATGCTTAATCTTTTAGTGCCGTCTCTAAGCAGCCTCATCCATCACAATAAGAAGATTCCATAAAAGAACATTGAAAATACATAAAGGGCATGAGCCAACATAAATTTGCCTCTTTTAAATGTGGAAATGCAGAGAAGAATAAATCCATGAAATACAAAAAGACTTCAAAATGTCCAAAGAATTTCCGAGGATCCTTAGGCGTAAACTGCGAAGATGGAAGAAGTGAAGGAGGATCCAAACATCTTGTAGTTGGGAAGTGTTATCTGAAAAGAGAGAGAAGTAAATCTTGGAGGAAATACAAGAAATAAAGCAATAAACAATTGCGGTACTGAATAATACAAATGAATATTCATGAACTGTAAACAGAAGAGCAAATAAATACAATAGAACATATCCCAGGGTGGGATGGGTGAGATAATGTCAGCATCCGTGTCTTTAATGAAATCCAGATTCTCTAGTCATGGTAATAGGATAATCACAATTTCATTACAAGAACGGAGGTTACATTATGCATGTTGTTAGCTTTGTAAGACTACATCAGACATATGCTCGATAGGCTTCCAATAATGTCGAGCAAAGTTGCTAGCATTGGACCAGTCAGCCGCTTTGAGGATATCGTCCAACTTACCACCAGAACAGAGGGATTTGCTGGTTATAGCACTTCTACGAGAATGAGCTTGACATTTACTTAAATCAACGCCTGTTCATAGAGGTCTTAACCCATCTAGCAATGGAAGTTGAGGATATAGCTGTATGTGGTTTAACAAAGAAAATGAGTAATTGGATGACATCAGGGGGTCGAAAAACAGACATTCTCTGATCATATTCTCTCAAGCAATCAACAACACAAAGTTTAGGGCAAGAGTCAAAGTGAGGATAGAAAATTGAATCTGACATAGTCTTAGCCCTTCTATAAATCTCAAATTTAACACCAAACATGTTATAGGACATATTAGAAACCTCTAAAGTTATGACGTCAGAGACTCTTCGACAAGAAATTATACATAAAAGAGTAGCACGTTTGATTGAAAGGTATTTTCTGTTTAGGTGAGTGTTATCCGGCCAATTAGAGAAAAGGTCTAAAATTAGCTTAACGTCCAAAAGAGAATCGTATTTGGGTTTTGGAGGTCTTCTTAAATGAATGCTCTTCATAACTCTACGAATAATGACGTTTTTACCTACCGTTTTACCATTCACGAGGATGTGACCAGTGGAGATAGCTGACCTATAGCAGTTGATGGTTCTGTAGCTAAGACCTCTATCAAATTGTTCACAAAGAAAATTAACCATGTCAACAATAGGTGCCTTAAGGGAATCCAGGTTCCTTTCCAGGCACCAACAAACCCAACTTCTCCAAATATTGTTGTATCTGTAGTGGGTACCTGGAGACCATGACTCTCTGAGGAGAGTTGCAGCTGTAGACGAAAAACCTGAGACTTCATTGGATCTCCTGACACTTTCAAAGCAAGGAGGTTCAAATTCAGTGTCTGTATTAGGGGGTGAATTCCGCCATCTACGTCTGTTAGGAGATATTCTAAGGAAGGGATTAGAAATGGGGGGGTCGCAAGCCAGCTCCAGAGTGGTGGGGAACCAAGCTTGAGAGGGCCAGAAGGGGGTTATTAGAACAAGGGAGCATTGTTC
Organism: Triturus cristatus; assembly: GCF_964204655.1. NCBI lineage: Eukaryota > Metazoa > Chordata > Amphibia > Caudata > Salamandridae > Triturus > Triturus cristatus. Next base: position 910,216,711 of record NC_140582.1, on the reverse strand, counting down.
GTGTCTCACTTTCTGTAGAACCCTTTGGATCATGGCAAAGGGGGGAAAAGCGCAAGCACTGAGACCTTTCCAAGATTGGAGAAAGGCATTCATTGCTAGAGCCCCTGGATCGGGCATCCAGCTTAAGTATTTTTCCAGTTGAAATGTTAGTCTGCTCGCGAATAGATCAACTTCCAAGGGACCCCAGATCTTGTCTAGAGATCTGAAGACGGAAACGTTGAGTTTCCAAATGCGGTGATCTAGGAGGAATCTGGAGTTCCAGTCCGCTGAGATGTTCGATTTCCCGGGAAGGTATTCCGCTTTCAGAGCAATTTTGTGTTCCAGACAGAACATCCAAAGTTTTTTTGCCAAATTCGATAGATCCGCAGATTTGGTGCCACCCTGACGGTTTATATAGGCTACTGCAGACATGTTGTCCATCTTTAAGACAACCGACCAGCCCTGAAGAGAGTGCTTGAAGCTCATCAAGGCGTAAAGACCAGCTGTGAGTTCCAAGTTGTTTATTGTTAGAAATGGGATTTCTGGTTGGCTAGGGCTCGCGCCAAAGCCAGGCAGAAACCACCACTCTAGTCAGGGCAAGGAAGGTACACGCCAAAGATAACCCCTGCTCACCCCCTTGGTAGCTTGGCACGAGCAGTCAGGCTTATCTCTGAGGCAATGTGTAAAGCGTTTGCGCGCGCACCCAGCAACAACACCCAAGGCCCACCACAAAGGAAACTCCACACAAGGTATTATATAAAAATAGCCTTTTTATTATACCACAACACATTAGATAAAAACACACACTTTACAATGTGCCAACAGGCACGGGCAGAATTTACAAGGGATTATATGTACAGGGGACAGGGCCACATGGACCACTGTCAGGAATTAGCACTTTTGGAAATTAGCACAAATCACCAATCGTAAATGTAGAACATAACACAAAGTAACTGTAGAGCACAACCAGTAACTACTGGCGCAATAATGACCTCAGCGTCATCACACTAGCATCAGGTATAAAACCTATCCTGCATCTATCACAGGGGCATAAATCACATTATGCAATTCTCATTGGTCTAACGCATTAGACCTAACCACCTAAGTATAACTATACTAGGGGTGCACATCGCACAGGGAAGTACATTCTCCCTACCATCAACCTAAGCCGGTCAAACAGCCTCCTAGGCAGAACTAACCACATTTAGAGGTATAAGACACAGGGTGCGCCAAACATACTATACACAGTACATTTCCTAGCACCATAAGCATGAACACAGGGTGCGCCAAACATACTACTCCGTACATTTCCTAGCACCCAAAATCACATCAGAGTCCAGGTTGCGCCAGAACCTAAACGTAGCAGCTGCCCACTACTTGCTGGGCAGCTGGGGACAAGCACAGGGCCTACACGCTGCAGCTGTCACTAAGTGCTGCGCAGCTGGGGGAGGCAAATAGGCGTAAGGGGGCTCTCATTAGCCCTTTAGAACACACTGAACAACCTGCGCCAATCCTTGGAGCCCTCTAGGCTCTTGAAATACTGTCCAAACGTTGGAACCACCTAGGCTCTAAAACGACATGTCCCCCTGGAGCACACTGGCTCCTGAAATTATTATGCCCCAGCGTTGGAGCCATCTGGGGCTCTAAAACGACATACATGCGCCCTCCGTTGGAGCCTTCTAGGCTCTAGGACAATGTGCCCCCGTCGTTGGAGCGCAGGAGCGCTCTAAAACAAATCAGTCCCCCACGTTGGAGCCTCGCAGGCTCCGGAACCACCTGTGCCCCGCATTGGAGCGCTCTGGCGCTTTGAACAACATGCCCCCGTGTTGGAGCGGCCCGCAACGGCGGGTCCGCTCATGACCAAGAATGGACACTGGCACCGAGGGTGACGGAGGAGCCCCGTTCACCGGGCTCCTCCTGGGACCAAAACACTCTGTCCCCATCCCGCGTGCAGCCAGTATGAGGCGACCGGGGGCAGCCCCACTCACCGGCTTCTTCTGAGGCCCCGACCGGATCTCCCCTGCCCCCTTGAGCCCTCACTCACCGGCTCTGGGAGCGGTTTCCTTTCCTCCGGTCTCGGCTTCCTTCGCTTCGCCCGGGCCCCCTCCTGGAACCGGGGCTTCAGGAACATGCGCGGGGCTCTCTCCACTCATGGGAGCCCTGCCATGCTTCACCGTCTTCCGGGCCGTCCTTTCTTCGGCGGGCGGGGCTTCCGGACTCCAGGGAGGCCCCGCCCATGTCCCAGGCAATCTCTGCCTGACTTCCTGCCTAAGCGGCCGCGGCGGTGATTGCACGATGTCGGAACATACGGGGTGGGCACCCGCAAATTTAAACCACAGAAGCGGGGTGGCACCCGTAAATTGAAGACATAAGCGGGGTGGGCACCCGCACCAAAGGCACAATATAAGCGCTAGGCATAATCAGAATGCGGGGTTGGCACCCGCTCTCGGCAGCATCACGGGGGGAATCCCTACGATGGGGATTCCCTCCAAACAGACAGCAGCGCCTCGCTTCGGAGCTCCAGCGCTCCTATGGGGCAAAATAAAGCGATGTAGCGCTCCCAGGGCGCTAGCAGGCTGCCCCAAGCCTGAGCAGAGACAAAGGACCAGCAAAAAGGTCCAAAAGGGTCCTGAAGGCGTCCAGGGGGGCAAAGCAGGGCCCAGGGGCCAGCGCACAGGGCCCTTCAGCAGGGAGGTAGCCCCCATGGCGGTCCCTCCTGGGCCCCACCAGCTGCAAGCCCCCCCTGTCAGGATCCAAAGCAGAACAAGCAATAAAGCGCTCACCAGGTGCTAGAAGTAAAGTCCTCCAGTGTCCAGGGCATCCAGGGGCTGGGCAGGGCCCAGGGAGGCAAGCCTTCCCCTGGGCCCCAGCAGCAGCGCGCCCCTGGTAGATTCAAGTGCAGAACAAGAACATTTTGTAAGGGGACACAGCCCCTTTTTTATACACCAAATCCCTTTGTTCTGGGTTCAGGGTGAGGGGGAAAACCAGTCGCAGCTGGTTGGGGAGCACCCTTGATGTGCTCAGCCCCTCACTCTATTCACTGGCAGGGCTAGGGTCGTCAGTCGCACCACAGGGGGCGGAGCCAGTATTGTGTGGGGAAAACCCTGCCCTATTCAGGTCCAAGGTGCACTCCTCCCCAGCCATCAGCATGCTAATCTCACACTCACCACTGGGGCAGACCCAACCAGACTCCTGGAGCCAGGCTCACCAGCCAGCTCCAGCCAATCACACGCCAGACACACTGCACACAGAAGTGCCCCCTTCTAGAAGTGGCACTTCCACACTAGGTACATGCACGCCGCACACATCATCGCGCAGTATTCAATCACACGAGTCCGCACATACCTAACTCGGGCCTGCACACCCCACGCATCAGGAACTACTAGGGACACATACATTCCCCATGCATTCCTATGGGAGGGCAGGCCTATCTCACCACATGCAGTCAGAGCGCGCACGCACTTTACCCTGGGACACAGGGAAAGTGCGCAGAAACCAAAAATCACCACACCAAGTCACCAGTAAAAAGCAAAAAGTTCAGGGGTGAACCTGCCAGAAGGGCCAAGTCCAACATTTAAGTGTTGAGAGGATTCCTCCAGAGACCAGATGCCACCCGTGTTCTGATTGAGAAGGCAAGCCCCCAAGCCATGCAGGCCGGCATCTGATTCTAAAACAAATTCCAGTTTTGAATCAAAGATTGCCTTGCTGTTCCAAGCGTCCAAGTTTTCGAGCCACCAAGCCAGTTCCAACTGTGCTTCTTGGTCTAGAGAAATGCGATCTTCGTACCAAAGTCCGGACCTTAGGGCCCTCGCTTTCACCCTTTGGAGGGCCCGATAATTTAGGGGACCAGGAAAAATCGCTTGAATAGATGAGGAGTGGAGACCGAGTAGTCTGGCCAGTTCTCTCAGGGGAAAGTCTTGTTGCTTCAAGAGATGACGAATTTCCTTCCTGATTTTGGCTATCTTCTTGGATGGGAGAATGAGGAGACATTTGGAGGTATCTACAGTGAAGGCCGGAAACTCCAGAGACCTGGAAGGAGTCAAGACCGACTTTTCTTTGTTGATGATGAAGCCCAGGCTTTCTAGAAGATCCCTTACTGTCTTGAGATCTTGAAAAATTTGGGAAAGTTCTTGCGACACAATGAGAATGTCGTCTAGATAGATGATCAAACAAATGCCCCTTTCCCTTAGGTATGAGGCTATTGGTCTCATAACCTTGGTAAAGCACCAAGGGGCAGAAGAAAGACCGAATGGGAGGGCTTGGAATTTATATAAGCGGTCCTTCCAGAGGAACTGGAGAAAGGGTTGGTGGATTTCGGCCACAGGTATGGTAAAATAAGCATCCTTTAGGTCCAATTTTACTAACCAGTCTCCTTCCAGAAGAAGATCTCTCAGAAGATGGATCCCCTCCATTTTGAAGTGTCTGTGGACCAAAAATGTGTTTAGATGTCTTAAATTTATCATGGGTCTCCAACCCTTGTCCTTTGTCTCTACAAGGAAGAGTGTGCTTATGAATCTGAGTTCTTCCAGAGAAACTTCTATAATTGCTCCTTTTTGGAGGATGGAGGAGATCTCTTCCTCTATTATTTTCTGTTGTTCCGAAGGGAGTGGAAAGACCCCTGGAAGAGAGGTTTGAGTAGGGGCTTCTGTAAAGTCTATTCTGAAACAACTGACGGTATTTAAAACCCATGGATCTTGAGTGATCAGTTTCCAATTCTGAAAAAAGAATTTGAGTCTCCCTCCCACCTTTTGGGGGAAAGAAGGAAAGGTAGGAAGGGGAAGAATACTCACTTGGTGGGTTGTTATTGATGGAGGATCCGCGGGATCTGAATCCTCTGGAGCGCATGCCTCTCCCTCTCTGGGGATAGAACTGTGAGCTGTTGAATTGCTGAAAGCCTCTTGTGGAACCGGGATATCTTGAGGACGGCCTTTGGTTAAATCGGCCGGAAGAGAGGCCCCTTCTTTCGGCCCGGCCAAAAAGTTTATTATTAAAGACCTTGCACATGTTCTGTTGGGCCTTATCCAAGGCCGTAAAAGTTGTGACGTATTTGCCAAGAGACTTTATGGGATCTTCTCCAAAGAGTAGGCCCTTAAGGTTCTGAGAGGTCTCTTTGTCAGCCATGTCGGAGAGTTTCGGGTTTATTTTGGTTAAGACAACTCTCCGTCTCTCTGCATTTAAGCTAGCATTAGCATTGCCAAGTAGGATTAGAGCCCTCTGGCTCCAGCCCCTGATCAAGTTTGTATTAAGGGGAGTGCCATTAATATGGCTCTCCTCAGCTGCATCAATAATCCTGGCTAGTGGACCTAGGAAGTCTAGAAGACGATCTTGACACCCCTTAAGGGACCTTTCCATGCCTTTACGTGGATCTCGACTAGGGGTGGGCGGAATTTGCGTAATCGCGTTACGCAAATCTCCGCGAAACGGTAAAAAATCTCCGCGAACACGCAGAAATTCCGCGAACACGCGGAATTGCTTGTTCGCGATACTTTTTTCCTGTTCGCGATCGCTGTTTGCGTGCTCGGGGTGAAATATCTCGCGAACACGCATATTGAGAACGCGAACAAGCAAAAAATTTCGCGAAGTCGCGGACCGCAGATTTTTGGGCAATTTCGCGTTCTCCGCGGAACGCGAAATTACCCAAATTCCGCAAATTCCGCGAACGGAACGGAATTTACCGCCCAGGCCTAATCTCGACCAAGTTTAAAAAGAAATATGTTCAACTATGGGTCTAAATTTGGAGTTTGGCATGCTTTGTCTTCAATGGAAGGTCTGGAGCACTCAGCTCTGAGGATATTACGAGTATTGCGCTCCAATGGGTATCTTAACAACTTTTTGATAAATTTTGCCACATGGTCTTGAGGCCACCACTCAGAGCTCCTGGGGTGCTTATGGTTCAGGGGAGAGAACATCTCTTCTCCCAGGGTGTCGAGAATGCTATCCTTTGAGGATGAAGGTGGCTTGGAGGGTTAAAAAGGTCTTGATCATCGTCCTCATCCAAATCAAGGATATATTCGTCGGGGGTACCAGACGAATTATCATCGTCATTAAATTCATTGTCTCCCGTAAGTTCGTGAGCACTTAGATATTTTGTGCCGCCAGGGACACCCGGATATTGTTTGTCGCGAGGGACAGCCCAATATGTTGTGCCGCGAGAGACACACAGGGAGTTCGAGGTGCGAAGACCTCTGTTTGTAGTTGAGGTGCTGAGACCTCCCGGATTCAGTGAGGTACTGGGACCTCCCATAGTGCTCTTAGGGGTTAAATATTCTAAGTTTTTCTTTTTCTTTAATCTTTTACCCCTTACATTAGAAGTGTCAACATTAAGAGTTTCAGCGAACTCTTCCTCCTCCTAGGGAAGTGATCTTTATGAGGACATGACATTTTTTAGAGTATCGAGCATACAGCTTTGCATTTCATTATGTGAAAGCTTCTTAAAGGTCTCATTCTCCAAATTCGCTGTAGGGGCAGAAGCGTCATCTGACTCTGAGTCAGACATGGCGCAGATAGAAGAAAATATAAAGGGAACTAAACTGAAAAATATAAACTGTTATGCGCTGTAAGCAGAGGAAATCAGCTTAAAAAACACTATGCACTGTAGTAACATCAGGGAGAGATCAGGTAAGAGCAGATTATAAAGCGCTATGGGTATGCACTTCAGTAAAGGCAGGGACAAAGCAGGCAAGAGCAGCTTAAAAGCGCTATGGATAGTAGTGAAGGCAGAGTATCTTATTTTTTTATGCAGAAGTTAGAAAAACTAGTGGACTTGCGGTTAGAAAAGGAGGCAGCAGCTGATCGCAGAGTCGAACGAGTAACTTACACTTGTTTACGCTCGTGATCAGCTGCTGCTGCTGGTTGCCATAGGAACCGGTGTCTTGATCTAGTACGAGGCCGGAGTAAGGAATGAAGAAGAAGAAAGGTCCTTGGCAACGCGAGCGCGTCACGTTGCGGTTGCCAAGGTTCATTCCTCTAATTAAGGAGCGTTACACGACCACGCTAGAGCCGCGGTGTGCATCGGCAGCATAAAGGTTGAGAGAGCCTTAATAAGTGCATGAAAAACGGGAATAAATCCCAAAGGATAAAAGGTGGCTCACGCAGGAGCTTTAGGTGAGGCCTAAAAGAAAAAAGGTTATAAATAAGTGAAATTGGAACAATACTTACCGATGCTGTAGAGGGAAGCAGTTTTAAAAACATTAAATATAGACAAATAGAGTATAAATAAACAATACGGTAAACAACCGGGGGTAAGGAAAGAAGGGGATTTCCATACATTGGAAATCTGTGTGGAGGCAGGGAGCAGGGAAAATAAAGGGGGGGGTAGCCCAGATCATCCATAATTAGCTCAAATCATCCATAAATGGAAAAAGAAGGTTAATCAAAGTATTAAAGTAAGTATAAATGAAGACACTTATCTGCTCAGAGCCGCATTTAAAAGAGGCAGATTCATGTTGGCTCATGCCCTTTATGTATTTTCAATATTCTTTTATGGAACCCTCTTATTGTGATGTATGCGGCTGCTTAGAGACTGCATTAAAAGATTATGCATAATGTAGCCTCCGTTCTTATAATGAAATTTTGGGGAACTGATTCTTGTAGTCCCTGTGGATGTGTGGGAACATGGCTTTCCATTTGTTAAAAAGATGCTTCCATGTCCTTCTTCTATTAAAAGAAAGGCCTGTTTTGATGGACAGTGACAATAGCATGTAGTTTCGCTTCCCTGCCACTGCTTTCTCCAGTAAAGCCGGACAGTTTGTGCATATAAGGTTCAGAGTTGCTCCTCCAATTTCAAGTCAGCATAACTTCTTCAGGCCTGTGGTGCACTTTCATCCCCGGAGCCTCCGCGGTACGGGGGCCGCAATCTCCAGGGGGACCCTTCAGAATAGTAACCAGTGAGTCTGGGACCAAAGTTGTAGGTGGTGGAGCGAGGGAGTGGCTCCTTGTACTTTGAAGTGGGGCCCCTTACGTTTTGTTATGCCTCTTATCCAGGAATCGTTATGCTGATCACTGAACAAGTTTATTTTCTAATTCTACCCTTCCTAACATCCATGCTGTTAATTCACAACAAAGGTAATGCTAGCAGAAATCCAGAGGAATTAAATAAAAACCCCAAATCCAAATTTACAGTTGGATTCTCCTACAAAAATGTGTGGATAATTCCACGCTCAGTGGCATATATTTCTCACAGAGATTTGAAGTTATGTTTCTGAAATTCCCTGATGATCACTGCAGTGCCCCAAAATAAAATAGATGGTGTGTCAAATGGGGAGGAGATTATTATGGAGATGTATTCACCTTCTGTTGTCAAGCTTAACTTCCTATGAGGAACCTTAAAGGTTGGAATGCCTGCTCCTTTCATCTATGTGCTATCTACAGGCCAATGTTACAATGACAATAGCATTGCTTGATAGACTAAGGCACCCACTCAGTGGCTTCTCCTCTGCTAAGGCGGGAGGTGTGTTGCCCCACTGCTTTTAAGTAGCTTAACTAAAGGAAAAATGAAATGATAAGAACTGAATGTTATTATCATTTTATTCGTTCCTGCTGCTTTGTGGCTGGCGTTTCTCTGCTCTCAGACCAGGGCAGGGAAGGAGCGGTTTGCCCACTCCAAGTGCACATGACTGCTTAGTCGACCCTCTCGGGCCGGCCAAACAGTCATGTGCACTTTGCATGTTCTCCATGCAGGCTGCATTACAGCCTGTGTGAAGAACATGACCATGTCCCCATTCCTTGGTTGAGCGCTGAACCACAGCACACAGACCAATCACAACACTGCAGTGCAGTGTTATGATTGGTCAGGGGATCCTGGGTGCTTCCTGGTTCTTGTTCCGGCAGAGTCCTGACGCGGAGGAGAGACTGGAGAGACACGGCGCCGATAAGGTACGTTTTATTCATTTATTTATTTTACATTCCCGCCACCCCTGATCCGTGCTGGCCTCCAATGAATGCACCTGCTGCACAAATATGTCTCCAATTACATTTTTTCTTTTGTGTTTAGTATTTGCGATAACATGTATTCTACTTCGTAAAACAGCAGAATGCCCTATAGAGAACATTCAAACCATGAGCTGCTGCTCATTGGACAGTACTGTGTGTCTAAGGGGTCCTGTTGAAATCAGAAAACAAACAAAACAAAGAATGTCAAGAGTCGGTGGTGCAGAGCAATACGGTATTGCACCTGAATGCTACATTTGTGTACTGCTTTTGTTTGCGTTTCTAGGCATCAATGTGATATTGCACCACTACTAGAGATCACAGCAAACAATTTGTTTCTACATCACGACTACAGCTTTTACTTTAAACAATTGAATTTGAGGTCCAGACAAATACAGCGTGATTTTCCCATAATTCCATGATTCTAACTCAAATGGTGAACCCAGGATTAGAATCAGGTCCGCAGGTGTATGGGTCAAAATGTCGAATTTTGAATAGGGACATGTAGTTATTAAACTGCTCCCTGCTCTACTGCCCCACTCTCTAAGAGTAGAAGAAAAAGGGTATATTCAATCGATCGTCAAAAAAGGAAAAAGTTTGCTAGGAATATAAAGATGTAAAACGAGGTATACATTTACATAAATACATGTATTTACCAACGGTGTGGGACAACAAGGATGTATGAACAAGTCCTGTGGCATAACTCCGTCAAGACCACCAAAGAGATGATCCTAACCACAGCGAACTAAGGATGACAGAACTTAATAAGAAAAAATGACACCAGAATCAGCCAGGAGTACCAGAGTGATGCTCTTCACTACAAAAAAATAAGACACAGAAAAATAAAATGTGATGCCTGAATCAATCAGGTTCATCAAAGAGGTATTCTTCTACTTCCTAAGTGACCTTATACGGCATGAACTACCTACGTTTAAGAGAAGGCCAAAAGCAAGGAAATCAGTCTGTTAAATGTGAAGAAGATGCAGAATATTTGAGATGTCCTGCCACACACGCGTCAGTAGCCAAACCATTTATAAGCAGAGATATTCCACTTGTACCTTGCTGCAGGTTGAGGAATAAACCACTATAATTGCTGCACAATCTACTTCAGCATTATTTGGCAAACTAACAGTTTGAACAAGCTGGAAATATGTAATAAATTATAGGAGATAGGGGGCTCCAAAATATGTCTTGCCCTGGGTCCCCAAAAGTCTCAAAGCCTCCCTGGAGGAAAATACTTATGAATGGGAAAGGGCATAGGAATGGTGTGCCAGTGGTCCTATTACAGTTGTTGACAAATGTGTGGGAAGGCAGAACACCAAGACACCCTGAACGAAAAGGCTCGATAACAGCTTTGTCATGCAGTGGTGGGAAAAGATGAAGCACCTGTGAAAGTCTCTACCTGTTCCCATCATATTCACCATCAAAGAAGCGTAAAAAAGAGGGGGGGCGATGGCGGCGCTGCACCGCGCGTAGCCTCAGGTGATTCTCCCATGACCCCGCCCCCCCTGTCATGGCGATCGGAAGCTCCAGCATGCGAAACTAGCGGCAGCAGTGGCCGCGGCGGAGCTGTTTTCAACGTTTTTACCGCGATGGTGGGGCTTCCCTAGCAGCAGATTGTCTGCAGAAGTGTCATCGGTAAAGGGAGACTCAAGAAAAGACGGCGTGACGGCCCTGGCTTTCCTGAGAGAGGGGTTCCTCCGCTCTGGAGTGCTGGACGACTGGTCGGGCGACATGCAGATCCTCTACAGAGAATTATCTGAAGAATAGAGGTGAAGTGAGGTGAGGTGGCTGCAGCCGAGGGAGCTAAGAGGATTTGGCCTTGTAGGAGAGGTTTTTTTTTTTGGAAAGTTACAGCTTGGACAAGGGAGCATTTATCCGGACTGTCTTTGAAGCCTGGAGGTGAAAACGCTCAGCTGTGTAGGGCTGCACTCTGTATAGCCTTTAGAGCTGCATTCTGGGCATTGGAGTCCGGTAGAGATTTGCTCAGCTTTATAACGACAAGCCTGCATAAGGAATCAGTAAGGTGCTGAGATGAAGGCCCAATAAAGATATAACTTTGTCAGGACTCTGGTTAAAGGACTTAAAGGCTTGAAGATTTAAAGGCTCAAAGGTTCGGACAGTGTAATCTTACTACCTATCCTCAGGGGGGTAGGCCCTTTGATACTGCCCATTGGCATACTCCACAGCAATATTGCGGGTGCTCCAGGGTTTAAAACTCGATGCCGGTGAAGACGTCTCAGGGAAGGGTGTGTGGCGGAATAGAGAAATCCAGTCAGAAAGTGCGGTTACCCCTGTTCCTGAAAGAGGACTTTAGGTCGTCATAAAATCCCTGAGCCTGAGCTTCTAGAGATGGGGAAGTTACTGAACACCCGCCTGGCGAAAGCGAAGACCAGCCGACTTCTTGCTAGGGAAATAAGAGAGGCTAAAAAGCAGCCCGTTTAGTCGCTGTAGAAGGTACCTCTCCCTCTCCACCTTCTCATTTCACAGACTCTACGGTTGAGACCTCGGAGGGGGAGATAGAGGAAGAAAGCTCAGCAGCTGATAGGCAACAGCTAGCCTTTTCAGATCAGAGTGCTGTTAAAAATTCAGACACTACAAATATTGCTGCCCCTTCGATAAGTCTACAAGCTGAAGGCGAAGGCAGTATACAGAAGAAATCGAGAGACAAAAGTGACAAAAAGGCGACCAAGCAATTCCCACTCTTTCAGAAAAAGGTCACCAAAGATACAGAAAGCCCTCAATCGCCTCAATCATCTCATGAGCCCATGATCTCTCTAGATCCTGCTCTCCCTACACTGCCAGCCAAGTTAATTTATTGTGCTCCATCTAGTGTTCTAGGCGGGGCTCCGGACTTTCCATCTATTACTCAGAGCCAAGAGCTCAGTGGTGATCCCCCGGAGTTAAAGAGGGGATTAATCTCGGATCAGAGATTTGCTAAGCAGGCTAGCTCTGCGGGGTTAGTTACATCAACTGTAGCCCAAGTATAACAGGAGGAAGTAGTTCGGGAAGTAGTTCGGGAAGGGGAATCAAGATCTTCCCCACCTTCCCCAGGGGCCACAGCTGTAATGCTGTCATCTACTCCCAATGTTAATACTGTTCTGGACCCTAACCGACTTATAGATCTGTCTGGAGATTTTCAGATGAGTGTCAGGGACATGTTAAATCTGATTCTAGAAGAAATCCGAGATATGAAAAAAACTCAGAAGGTGGAACTGGACTCCTTGAATCAACGTTTGGAGAAAATGGAAAATATTATGGGTAGTCTTCCTGTTAAGCTCCAGGAGGCAGAGGAGAGAATTTCCGTATTGGAGGACCAGTTACATAAAATGACAAAAGAGGTCAGAGTAGGAGCTAAAAGCAAACAGGTGTTGGAATCTAAACTGGAGGGGCTGGAAAACCACTCACGTAAATCTAACCTTCGCCTGGTAGGCGTACCTAAAGGAATGGAAGGGTCGCAAACTTTAAGCTGGGTCAAAACCTTCATCAAACAAAAAGTTATTCCGGACTTCCAAGGAGACCTTACAATTATGAGAGCCCATCGCATCCCTGCTCATCCTTTCCCTAATTCAACCCTTCCACGCACGATCCTGATCAACTTTGCAGATTTTCGTACAAAGGAAGCAGTTCTCACAAAAGCTATTCAGCAGAGACAGTTCTCAATTAACGAGACTATTAAATGTAGAATCTTTTCGGACATGTCTGCCGCTGCTGCCCGCCGCAGGAAGGAATTTGTGAAAATGCTGCAGTTATTTAAGGCGAAGGGGGCACAAGCGTCAATTGCACAACAATGTAAATTGCGAGTATTAGTGAAGGGAAAGTTTTTTCTGTTTACGGATGTTGATGAGGCACAGGGTTTTCTGGAGAAGATTACGAGGGATTAGAATGGTGTTAGGTTGATATAGTCAATGCTCTATATTTGGCCCTTTTCCAAGATTTATTGAAATAGGAGTAAATTCGATATAAAGCTCTTCCTGTAAGGAGAAAAATTAAAAACTTCCTTTTCTCCTCTTTTCTCTTCTCTCTTCCCTTTCTTCTTTCTTTACTCTTTTTATTTAGGGAGATTAGCTTATAGGGTTTTATCACAATAGCAAGGCTCCTCAGAGAATTGAATCCTGGAGGGCAAAGGAACACGCATCACAGTGTTGGGGAGCGGGTAAGTGGTAGATTCACCAGGGTGTAATAACATGACACCCAAATTGAGTGGGGGTTGGGGAAAGTGGAAGGAGCGGTGGAGGGGGGATAGTCTACTTTTCTGGGGGTGGGATAGGGGTTAAAAAATAGGGGAAATGTAGCAGGTAGTTTCAATGATTGGTCGGTTATTTTGTATGTTACATTTGTACTTTTTTGGGAATGTTACAATGATTGGTTTTTTGGATTTTTTTTTTTTTTTAAATGGCTAATAGGCTAAAAATAATTTCGTTCAATGTTAACGGCCTGAATAATCGGAAAAAAATGCGGGCTATTGAAGCATGGCTGAAAACAGAAAATCCTGAAATTATTCTGTTACAAGAATCTCGACTATAAAAATTTTGGAATTTTCAATGTTTAAAACCTGGGCTATCTACAGGGGTTTTTCATCTGCCTCTGCATCCTATAGAGGGACTGCTATATTTATAAAAAAAAGGCTTACAAGTGGAGTGTATTAATTCGGGTAAGGATCAACTCGGGAGGTGGTGTTGGGTGATATGCTCTTTTAGATCCAAGCCATGCCCTCTGACATTTGTAAGTTACTATGCACCCGTGGAAGATGACGCCAAAGTATATGACGATCTTTTTCTCTCTTTAAATCATGTTGTAGGAGATTTGATTGTGGGAGGGGATTTTAATATATTGATGAATCCACATTTGGATTGCGCAGTCCAAGGGAAAAGGCTGACAAAGCCTAGGTCTCTTAAAACATTGAAAGACCATTCGGATATGCTAAAGCTACAAGATCCTTGGCGAACAGCATTTCCGACCTTAAAGAAATTTACATGTGGATCAGGATGGTTTGGCTCTTCCTCACGCATTGATTTTTTTCTGATCTCCCAGAAATTAGATTTTTGTCAACAAAATTTCTTTTTCAATGGGTTTTCGGATCATGCAATGCTATCTTTGGAAATCCACGTGGGCCCTGGTTTAAATCACCTAAACGCTGGCTATTTAATAAGTTGCATCTGAATGATGCCGAGTGGGTAAAATTTATGTATTCTGAGATCAGACAATTTTTAATCCAGAACATTCATTCCGCAGAACCAAATATAGTCTGGGATACACTTAAAGCCTTTATCCGGGGACTAGTAGTAAGCAAAGAGGCAGTTTCTGCCAAAAACGCTAGGGTCGAGAAATTAAAATTTGAAGATAAGATCCATATGTGCAATGCGGCCTTTTTAAAGAATCCCTCTTCCACTACCAAATTACAGCTTGAACAAGCCAAGCGTGAGCTCTGTACTCTATATAGCACTCAAAGCGAGATCTTTTTCCAACAGTCTCACCAGAAAATTTATGAAGAGAGTAATTTTTCTGGTAGGTTACTGGCGTGGCAGGCCAAGGAACAAGCAGCTACGAATCAAATCAAAGCATTGAATTGCCCATGCGTAGCAGGCTTTACGGAGGATCCAGGTGAGATTAGTAGCATTATGCTCGCACATTATCAGACCATTTATGGCCAACTTCAGTTAGTGGATGATCTGTTGTTGAAAAAGTTTCTGCTTGAATATCAACCGCCCATGTTGATGGAAACAGATAAAAATCTTATGGTCCGCTCGTTTTCATTAATCGAGTTGGAAGAGGTGATAAAGAGCTTACCTAATGCTAAAGCATGTGGTCCAGATGGCTTACCCGCTGTATTTTATAAAAAATGTTTTAAGGCATCCGGTGAATTCTTTCTCTCCTTGATAAATTCAATGCTAGAAGGGGGGGGGGTATTCCAGAATCTTTTAAACAGGGAAATATTGTTAGTTTTCCGAAGAAGGGTAAAAACAAAAGGGATCCCAACTCTTATCGCCCAATTACACTGCTGTACTCGGATTACAAAATTGTCACAAAACTTTTATCTCTCCGGTTCAACAAAGATGCGGCAAAACTGATACATGTCGACCAAAATGGATTCTTGGCGGGTAGATAGTTAGCTACCAACACCCATTTTCTCGCAGAAGCTTTGGATTTTTTTGAAATTCAGAAGATCCCTGCGCTAGTTTTATTGTTAGACGCTGAAAAAGCTTTTGATTTGGTGGTTTGGAAGACGTTGTTTTGTATTTTGAATTCTTTTAATATTCCAACGTCTTTTATACTCTTAATTCAGAATCTGTATAAAAATGCAGTGGCAAATGTAATCATCGTGGTAGGGTCCATTGATATTAAGCGTGGCACTAGGCAAGGATGCCCTCTATCTCCAGTACTATTCGCCTTTTTTATTGAACCCCTGGCAGTTGCAATACGGAACTCCCCAGATATCCTCCCTCCAATTCCGACTATGCCGTCTTTAAAACTTTATGCAGAGGATATTATGCTTTTAATTAAGCCTACAATAGAATTACAAATCAAAGTCTTCACACTATTTGAGGACTTTGAAACATTAGGAGGGTATCACATAAACAGAGCTAAGACAGAAGTTATACAATGTGGGAGAGCTGCCTTTGACTTACATCCAGATATCCAAGGCTCAGTAAATCTTAACCCAAAAAGATATCTGGGGATTCTCTATTCAGCGTCGTTCGAAGATCTATCTAAACTTAATTATGTGCCACTTTTAAGGAAAGTTCAAGGGTTATTGATTAGTTGGAATATGCTTCCTCTATCCATGTTAGGACGTGTTGCTCTTATCAAGATGTCTATTTTACCATTGTTTAATTTTCTGTTTTCTTCAATACCATGCACTTTATCAGCCTCGTTTTTCTCTCAGGTTGAGTCCATGTTTACAACTTTTGTTTGGGCAAAAAAAAAAACACGTTTAGCACTTGGCACTTTATATGAAGATGTAGATCATGGAGGGCTTGCACTCCCGAATCTGAAATATTACTATGAGGCATATTTTGCACAGTATTTATCTAGGTTCAAGCCTCTACCACAAATACATTTGTATTGCAATTTTTTTCTGAATTTAATTTGCACTGAAACTCAGATTGTTCAGATACCCAAAGCTGGTTCGATATAAATGTCTCCAAGGTATTTTTAAAAGACGGCAGGCCTTCTTTAAAAAATATTCTATCCCAGCAATTAATTTAGCCACCTTAATAGAAGAAATCCTCCCCTTAATAGGAATTAAATATCCTACCCACCTGACATTAAAGTGGGCGGAAGTCGGGTACCTTAAAGTATCAGACTTCTTAAGGGATGGTAAATGGATGACGGTAGCAGAAATATCTCTAGGGACTGCTAAGGATTTTATTTTGGTTAACTCTTATGGTTGCCTATAGAAATATCTAACAGAAATAAGCCCCACCTCTTTTATGACCCAAAATCAACTTGTAGAGGATTTGTTAGTTAAAGCAGTGAATAAGAATCCAGGTGCTTGGAAAACATTCCTGGCTTCTTTCAAACAATCGGATCTTGAGTCAAAAGCAATTAAGAAATGGTTAGATCATGAGAACTGTGTAGTTTCTCCTCAGATTTGGTCTACAATTAATAAGTTAAATTTCTGCACCCTAAGAGGGGCTAATTGGCGTAGGATGTTATTTTTTAGTAAGTGGTTATTGTATCGAACTCCCGCCGTTTTAGCTAGGATGTTCACTAACCAGTCCTCTCAATGCTTTCGCTGTATGAATTATACACACGCCAACTGGTCACATATTATGTTGAGTTGCCCAAATTTTAATATTTATTGGACTGAGGTATTTTTTTCCTTAGAAAAAGAGTGCAATATAAAGCTTGAGGTTAATAGTAGGCTAATTTTACTTGGATATGACCCAGATCTTCCCTTCTCGGAATCCATGACGAGGTTGCTCTATATAGCAACAGCGATCGCAAGATCACTTCTTCTACAAAAATGGCGTTCGGATTCCATACCCTCAGTTATGAATTGGGTTCAGAAGATGAGGAGGGTCAAGAAGAGCGAATATATCTATGCCGCACGCATTGGAGGCCTTAAGAAGTTTGAGAAAATATGGGGTACCAAGTTTGATTTTGATTATTAGCCATGGGAGATATATGAAATTGCTATTGAAAACTGATTGAGTTATGGGAGACTTGAGCTTTTTATGAATTTTACTAAAGTTGCCTTTAAGATAACTTTCTGTCTTAGATTGTTGAATAGGCTGAGGATTTGTAATATTCTGTGATTCTTTTTTTTTTTTTTTTCGTGTTGTAATATAATATCATGTGTTTACTCCGGCTGCAATAAAAAAATAAATTTAAAAAAAAAGAAGCGTAAAAAAGATGTTGAATATGCTCCTGATAGGACAAAATGCAAGTCCAAACTTCACAAAGTGTTGAGTGTCAGAGAACAGGAGATAGATTTCTTGGTAGTACCGTGGACCTTACAAACTCGGCTCAGCTGATTCACACATTAATAATATTTCCAATAAAATCAAATGTGTTATCCTCAATGCATCCTCGTGTCTTGCAGGACATGAAGGTGAGAGTGACAGCATGCTCACATTGCTGTGGATATGAGTGAAAGGCTAGTCGACTGTCAATAAAGTCTTGATCATTCAAGCTTGTAATGCCAGAAGGTTGTGGCTCCAGAATCAGCCAGCTAGGCGCACGAGGACCAGCCAGCCACACCAGGGAAGAGAACAGCATATTAAGTAAACAGAACCTGGGTTGTTCTGGCAGATTGGACAGTTTCATCAAACGGAACCCTTCCTCCCAAACTGACCACGTTTCTTTGGCTATGCCAACCAAGAAAAATGAAGATCTCAAAATCGAAAACAATTAAAAACGAATACAAAAACCAATGGAGCATTTCATGACTGGACGACAGACTGAGATCTGAGATGCGAATCTCAGGATCGTGTGTCTCAGAACCAGCAGGCTTCAGACTGTGGAACAAGAACCACCAATGGCAGCCTGGGCGCCCTGCAAATGACAACAACGTAACACAACATACATGCAACAAATACAAACCCTGGACCAAGCAGTGGCTGCTAAAAAAGTGGAATATTGGCACTCTTCAATACTTTTAAAGAAACGAACTTCATTGTAGCCCGTTCGACTATCCTCGCTAAAAAGAAATACACCCAACAAGAGTCTTAAACAAGGACCAAACCAACCATAAGTAGTAGGAGTCAAATATTTAATAATTACAGAAAACACTTTTTGTTAAACAACACTCTCTGGTTTCTAGTCTGTATTTCTTGTATTGTTTCTCCGCGTTACCCTTACACTCTGCATCGGAGCTGGAAAAGACAAACCCTGGCATGCCTTGCGTCCAGCAGCGCTTGGAAGTTATGTGAAAAGTCCTAGCCAGATGGTGACTGGAATATATAATCATCAAAGTGTGGAACAAGTAATGTTATCAGCGAAAGCTCACCGCGCAGCGCTCTATCACATTATCACCCGAGCCACCATGAGTAGGGAAGCCCGAAGAGCCTCGCGCGAATATAATATGGCTGAGGGTGAAATATAAAAGATTACCCAGTACCAGGGCTGAGTCCACATTATTCACCGTTGAATATAAAAACATCACTGCTGCGTGCAATGACTTCTTCCTTCAATAGCGCCCCTGGGACTCCATTAAAATATTCATGCCATACAATGAAACACAATGTTCCTGGAAAAGACGCTCCTGCAGTAATGAGAAGTACTTTGGGACTCTGAAAGGATGTTCCCATAAACAGATTGGTATTTTAAAATTATGTATGTCTAATATGTAAAATGCAAAGAATGACAGCGTCTATAGCTCTTGGTAATGCACTCCTCTCCAAAGGAGAATGCGGACTCTGAATGGATTGCAAAAAGCTGCCATTAGAGGATTCTGTACAAGACCACAAGGGACTAAAGAGCTCCTCTTCTCTGCATGCCGCACATGTGTTTTTCGCGAGGATGATACATATTTGCCTACGTTGTTTTGTGGGTTGGTAGAATTGCACAAGGCATTTTCATGCTTTCAGGAGTAGAACGAAAAGTCAAGATGCACTTTCCTTGAATTAAAGAGGTGAAAGAGAAACCTATTAACATTCTTGCATTGCGCCCTTCCCTAACAAACACCACCTGCTCCAAGGATTAACAGAATCGTCCTAATCTCACATGCGTGCTGTTGATGGAGGATGCTATTCTCCCAAAATGTGTACTGTGAGCTTGATAAATACGAACTGAAAATGTTCAAGCAACCGGCTTAATATTAGGCTTGGGCTAAAATTCCGTTCCGCTCGTGGAAATTGCGATAATTTGACATTTTCGCGTTCCGCGCAGAGCGCGAAAATGTCAAAATTTCCGCAATCCGCATTTTACCGGAAATTTCTTGCTTGCTCGCGCTGTAAAATAATACATTCTTGCGTGCGCGCGATCGCCTTACCTGAATCCCTGCGTTCGCCGACAAGTTTTCCCGATCCGGTCACGTTCTCCACGATGTTGGATTGTTGGTAGCCATTTGCGCTGTCTCGCGACTGTTCGCCGCTGCAGTAACGTCATTCGTCGCGCGATCATGTCTTTCTTCTCGCAATCATGCACCGCGAGACAAGTGAAAACAAGATGGCCGCGCCCGCGAGCAACCGCATGGGTAAGTTGGCGAGCTGCGACCACGCAGAAAATACCGCAAACGGGCGGGAAAAAAACTTCCGCATCTTCGCGATATTTCCGCGTGTTTGCGGAGATTTTTAACATTTTCGCGATAATTTGCGAAAGTGAATTTCGCAAATTCCGCCCACCCCTACTTAATATAACATTTCTTCTCACGTATAAAGCTGTACACCTGCCAATTACGAGCATCACTATAGGGCACATCATGGAATGAATAGTAAGCTTCTGTCATAACAATAAGTGACTCCAAAACACCAGCACTCAAGTTATTGGCTTTGCAATGAAGAAAGGCGGACATTCCTCTGTTAGGAGTCAGTCCTATAAGAATGAGTTCAGTGGTCTGCACAGTCCTCGTGCATGTATAGAAGTTCGGCAACAGAAGTGGGGCACCCTTGAGATGGGCAAAGAACAATTTCAAGGAAGCCGGATAACTTGAAATTTTAGACAGCAAGGTTCTGAAGATTGACACAGCAGTTAATTCTGAAAGCCTACGAGACACTTACATAATGATTTCAAACTTTTTGAAAAAGTGTAATCAATGTAAAGCCATGTGTAGAAAAGTAGATATAGAGCTTTTAACATCCATTTCCCATCAAACGGTTAAGAGAGACATCCTAGACATTTATGGCGAAACTACAGTTGCATTTAATTTAATGTCACTAATAACCCTGGGATGGGCCACATCCACATTATTGATAATCTATGGCTATGTTGCCTGCAAGTCATGTGGAACTTCTACAATATAGGCTTTTTTCAGCTGCTCACCTTCTTACTTCCTATTACCACACTAACGTTAAAGAAATAAACTAGGGGACCAGTTCAGAAAGTCAATTGGTCAGATACATTTAAATGGTACGCACAGATGACCTAATGTATGTATAAAAGGTATCCAGTAGAAGAGAACTTGCACTTTCAAAATCCATTCGCTCATTGTTCTCCCACAATGATCTCATAGAGGGAATGACCAAATCCTACTGTTCCAATCAAAGATGTAGTCTTGTAGGTTACAAAAGAAGTAGGTTTATTTGGTTCAGATTATGTTACAGGCAAATCAGACAAAAGCCCAACCATGACCAGTATCCTGCTGCTCAGCCCTTCTCAATCCAACTGCCCCCTCATCGAAGCACAAACACTCTTAACATTCCAACCATCCAATGACATCACTCACTTGCTGAGCAGCAGGGACTTAGATCTCTGTGGAAGAAGCATTGTAACCGAGAGAAGTCAAGCCACATCTCCCTCTGTTAACAAAACAATAGAAAATTCAAATAAAACAATCCACGAGTCCTGTAAATATTACTTCTAGATTACCATCAAATCAAAAGGACAAGATATGACACAAAATGATAAAACAGTCCTGTGAACATTGGAATACGTAGATAATCACATCATGCAATCTTCAGCAGAATTAGGAAACTAAGAACATTCCTAAGTCATTCACCTCACAACATCAAGGTGCAACACACATGCTCCTGTAACACACCCTTAATTACTCAGGAGGGACAAGACTAACATAAGAGTGCAATACACATACCCATACACTAAATCCTTAACCACTCAGGGAGAACAACAGAAACAATATCAATCAGTGTCTCTAAACACTTCCAGCAGGACCAGGGACTTCACACCCTCTACTGCATCCACTCTCACAGCAGGACTAGGTCTCACCTCAGGACCTCTGCAAAGGGTATCTTTCAACCCATGCCATAACAGGGTATCTTTAAACCCATCACAACGAAGGGTATCATTAAACCCCTTACATGCCCACTAACACAGGGAATCTCAGACAAATTTAGCAAATGGTATCTTTCAACCCCCATCTTATTTCGACGCACACAGGGAATCTCAGAAAAACGCAGCATTCCACGCACTGTCTCAAACACCTCACCAGGTCTCCCAACATACCCAAGTTCAATCCCATACACAAGGAAACTTCACACTGTAATACTATATGCAACATGCACACCTCATACAGTAGAAGACACATTCACCAAACAGGATTTAACCCCTTGTGTGCCACGCCCTTTCCCCGCCCTGTGCCGGCCGTTGCATTAGCGGGTGGGGTTCATGACGATCTGGACTCGTCATGGGCACAGCGCAACCGCGGCCCATGACGAGTCCAGCTCGTCATGGGCACACAAGGGGTTAAACACTCACCCACACCCACACCCTGACACACAAGCAAAAACAAACTCATGTAGCAAATCCAGATCTCCATAAACAAAATACTCTTACAGATGATTATTTTAGGCAAACATCAGAACACAGCAGCAAATTGGGAAGAGTTCTAAGGTATAAACTGGCAGCCTCAATGATGATATAGAATTACTTCAGCACAAACAGTCAAAGTTCCTGGTCTTCACACTTCACAACAATGTCACTCAATACACTCTCCTCGACCTGCATAGTAAACAGGACAGAGAAAACATACACTTAAACAACCTTGGGATAAACACATGCCCCAACACCCTTAACGACTTAGGAAGGGTGGCAAAAAATCACACATCACATCAATGTCTCTCAATCAACCCGGTCAGAGTCTGGGACAAACACGTCACAACATGGTCACACTTTAGGACTACTATATCACCGAACACACACTCCTTCTTCTGCATACCCAACATGACTGGGAAGAGAATATAGCATGGCATTAAAAACATATATTGAGGTAACATGTCAAGCAACCTCCACTCCGGTAAGCAACTTCTCACCCGGCAACCAACCCTGCATACTAACAATAAGAGCAACAGGAAATGTTCAATTCTCCTCAGTTGCCGCAAGAGGATCAGCAGTTGCAGTTCAGCGCCTTCAAAACAGCTCTGGTATGTGCTCCACACATATGGTAACCTCCCTCCTCAGCTTCAAAGTCTTGTGCCTCCACTGCTCCAAAGTTGTGGTGCGATAATCATTCTTGCTCAAAATGTGAAATTTACTCACCACTGGACAAAATCCCAGAGAAAATTCAACAAAGTCTCACCATCATAACAGGGAGCTGCTGTAATCATGTCTGGTTCTAATATAGCTGAGTGGCAATTTTAAATGATGCCAATATTCACTAACAGCTTGAGCCAGTGTATGAACACATGTTAAAACTCACCAGTTTTACAACATAGCTGATGTCCACCATACTCCGTATGCAGTAGAAACCCTTCCTTAGTGATCTCCACAAAGGTTTATTTCATGCTGTCAGTTTTCTCACTTCACAACTTTCCACATTATTTGTATCACAGCACTGCCTGTTCACTCCTCTTCGGCATGACTAGCCAAACCATGAACTCTTCTTGTACATACCAACTTCTATCGTGTTGATAAAAAAGTCCATTCAACAAGCAGCCACCCTCTAGATCTGCTGCACACAGTGTGCTGGCCTATTCAATTGACTTGGACTGCACGCTCTCTGATGCATAATGTACTAATGTCCTGAGTCACTGTAACAATAACCAACTGACATTGTGGGTTACTGATGAAATTCAGAATAGGACAGAGATTTGTGTATCTTTTTTGTTATGTTTAAAATGGACGTATTGTTTGTTCCACTATTTGTCACAGCAGTTGGTTATTCTATTTATGTCACTATATGCTATGTCTTATCTGGCAGCCTTTTCAAATAATTGAAAAATATAAAAGAAATATTTCTATATACGGAAGAATTTTTGTGGTGTGTACAAAAGTAGTTTATTTGTGAATGGAAGTACTGTTGTAATACTTTTGATGTACTAAAGTAATAATTGTTTCTACCCAAAGGAGCCCACTTGTAGAACAAAGCAATATTACGCAGGTTCCAAGGGACAAAGGTTACCCCACTGACTTTAATAGTCGTCTGATTCAAATAGGCACTGGTGGGGCTGCCAGGCTCAATTCGTCCTAACAGGCTTCAATCTCTTTTTCTTTGTAATACTCTTGTTTCTTTTTATTTTATTTAATTCCTTCTTAATTTCTTATTTTCTTAATTTCTTGTTCCTCACGTGTAGTTTATTTTCTACTCATCGCCAGTGTTACAACCAAAGAAGTAGTCTTGTAGGTTACAAAAGAAGTACGTTTATTTGGTTCATATCAAGTTACAGGTAAATCAGACGAAAGCCCCACCATGAACAGTATCCTGCTGCTAAGCCCGTCTCAATCCAACTGCCCACTCATCCAAGCACAGACGCTCTCAACATTCCAACCATCCAATAACCGCACTCTCTGACTGAGCAGCAGGGACTTGGAACTCTGTCCAGGAGGCAACGTAACCAAGACAAGTCACTAATGTAATAAACATAAACCAGGGGGCCAGTTAAAAAAAGCCACTTGGTCAGATAAATTAAACTTGCAGAAAAAATGGCCTGATTTATATGTACAAAGTCCCTTTGTCCTCTCCTCAGTAGAAACAGCAAACTGCAGGCCAGTCCCAGACATACAGCAAGGGCAGTACTTCTCCTCAGTCTCTTCAGCTGTCCTCTTTGGCAACAGGTTCCTCTTGATCATGAAGTAGCCTGACTTACAGGGGTTTCAGCTCTCATATTGACACTCCAAAGGTCTTGTTCTCTATGTGCGAGGGGTCCTGGACCCAGTACAAACCAGTTCTGGGTGCACTCTGCCAGTGAACAACCTCTTCCTTTGTCAGTGTGGGCCAGGGTCATCAGACACACCACAGGGGGTGGAGCCAGCATTGTGGAATGCAGGCACAGCCCTATTCAGACCCAGGTGCTCCTCCTCCCACCATTCCAAATGCAGATAGGCCTATTCAGCATAGTGCTGACTCACCAAGACTCCTGGAGCCACCCCAGCCCCTGTCACTCTCACACCAGGCAGTCAATCCACAAACAGGCAGAGGCACAGAAAGGTTGAACAAGCAAATAGCCACTTGCTAAAAGTGCTATTTTCAAACACAGATTTTAAAAACCATCCTTCCTGAAAGATGTGTTATTAAATTCTGAGTTCAGGGATACCAGACTCCTCGTTTTTATCTCACACCTATGGGAACATATGCTGGTAATGTGCTACACAGCATTCCCCATTCTGTCCTATGGGCAAGATAGCCTTTAAATAGTGAAAAATGAAGGTGGCAGTATTTCATTATCAGGACATGTTACACACACTAGTACATGTCCTACCTTTCACATACACTGTACCCTGCCCAGGGGGGTACCTTGGGCCTACCATAGGGGTGTCCTATGTGTAAGAAAGGAGAAGGGTAAGACCTGGCAAGTGGGTACCCTGGCCAGGTCGACATGGCAGTCAAAAAACTGCACACAGGCACTGCAGACTGCAGTGGCAGGCCTGAGACCCCTTTTTAGTGCTATTCATGTGGGTGGCACAATCATTGCTGCAAGTCCTCTAGTAGCATTTGAGTTACCAGCCCTGGCACACTTAGTGCACTTTACTAGGGCCTTACTGGTAAAGCAAATATTACAATTATGGATAACCAATCACAATAACAATTAACACAGAGAGCATATGCACTTTAGCACTGATCAGCAGTGGTAAAGTGCCCAGAGTCCTATAGCCAACAACCACAGGTCAGGAAAAACAAAGGAGGAAGAAGCAAAAAGTTTGGGGATAACCCTGCAAAAAGGGCAATTTCCAACACACAGTCTGCTCCCACACACAGTTGTACCCCCATGTGTGCATGAGGAAAATAAGCACACAAGGGAGACACACTTCTCACCTTGCAATCTAACACTGGATGGGAGGGCAATGTTTATGGTGCAATGCAGTTGGTGGGTGACAATTATGTAAAATTTAAAGATGAGACATCTAGGGTGTTGTCAGGACTGGAATGTGTGAGTCAAGTTTGTTCTAGAACAGTCTCTCTAAAAGGTTAAATTACTGGAGACTGCCTATTTACCCCTTTGGAAAGCACCATCGCGCTGCATCCTTGAGGTTGCTGTTGGTGCTTCTCAAATTGGTGCAGTTTGAATCCAATGCGATTTTCAAGATGGCTTCCACTGGTAGAAAGCGAGAAAGTATTCAGTCTAGTGTTTTGCTCTCTGAGGCAGTGTCGCTGCAATCGCGCTCGCGTACCAATCGTTGAGCGCATTTCAATCGTTATTTCTGTGAGGAAGCAGCATCTCCTCATCTCGCACGCTGTTCCATCGAAAGTTAGTCAAAGAAGAAGTTAGTTGTTCCGAATTCGTGCTTCGCTCCTTAACCCCTTCCCCGCTCATGACGGAACCGTTCCGTCATGAGCCACGGTTGCCGTGTGCTCATGACGGAACGGTTCCGTCATGACAATCCTGTTGGCGGCCGCTCCGCCTGCGCGGCGCTGTTTCCCCGCCTGTGCGAGGCGACAACGCAAATGGGCGGAGTCATGACGGAACCGTTCCGTCATGAGCACAGCTCAACTGTGGCTCATGACGGAGCGGCTCCGTCATGAGCACAGGCCCACCGCGCTGCCCCCCTGCCCCCCCCAGCGCTGCAGCGGAATGTCCGCAGCAGCGAAGGGGTTAAGTACCTTTGTACCTCTGCACTAGTGTTCAGTTTTGAAGAAGAATTGGCGAGTTCCAGAAGGTATTTGGGTAATCTCACCCTTTTGGGATTCTCTCAGCGAGAGCTTGAAGATTCTTTAGTGACAGTTGGTTGCAGTTAAACTTTAGACCAGCATCCTGTAACATCTTTTGAATAGCTATATATTTCTGATTTGATATCTTGTCCGTTGTCTCCATTTCTGAATCCAACTTTTGAGAGAGACATTTGGAGAGTTAACTATTCGCATAAGAGACTGACATTGAGAACTCTACAAGTAAATCGATTTGAAATATATATAATCTGGATTGAAATTAAGTTTATAGTTTTCATCTACAAATGAACTGCTGAGAACCAATACTTACATCATTCTCCTTAGAGTAGTAAAGCAGCACCTTTAAAAAAAAATTCTTTTACTGGATTTGAACTGCAGAGTAACTCAATTTTGAGCTTATTCAATAATAAGAAGCTGCAGATAATACTATTGAACTCCCAGTAGATATAAATATATTACTCAGATTACTGTTAAGAGTAGTCTTTGGTGTGATATTTTTCGCGCTTGCCAGCAGCGCGATACGAGGACCCGCCCAGCAAAGTGTCCGGAGGTTTACTGGCAAGTGACTTTTCTTGTTCAAGGGATTGAATCACTCCGTGACCACCACAAGACCAGATCAGACAAGAGGCTGCTGCGAGGAGCAGCCCAACATTGCACGGGGGAACTAGCTGACTTCAACTACGTTCCACGGCCCGGTATGCATTTGCGATTGAGGTTTGTGCGTTGGGGACTCAAGGTCGCCCTGGACATAACTTTACAGTGGGGGTTGTAGCAATCATAAAGCCCCCTCATTTGCAAGGAAAACTCAGCACTCATTGAGTTTTAATTGTCTCGCTGCATTGCCTACACAAACTGGTGGATGTTGGGACATGTAGTCAGACAGAATAGGCTGCAGCTGCCCTGAATGCAGCGTGACCAGCTGATCTTCCGCCAGTGGGAGTGCCGTAGCAATCAAAAGAGGGAGCAGTTTCAACCCTGATGTAATGGGCATCTGGCGAAGGCAATCTAGCCGAAATGCATTATGCCGCAATTTTGTTATTAAAGGACTCCTGAAAAAAACCCCACTGTGTCCTCGGATTACTGTTAAGAGTAGTCTTTGGTGTGAATATATATATGTACTTACCATCATAATCATCTTCTGCCAGCATTCTGCAAAAGAGAAAGATAACTACAGATTATTTTGAGGAATGTACTACAATGAAACAAACTAACTAATCAAATAGGAAAGCAGCTACTCCATTGTGCTTAACAGGTAAAAAGAGGCACTGGAGAAAGTCTGGAGGGGTGGTTGGGGGACAGTGAAGAAGGTAGTAAAAATTGTGTTTGTTGTTACAGGTGCCCTGATGATTTTCCAGAAACACCGGTAGGAAGAGGCACAGCAGTGGCACTCTCTCTTGCCTTCCCAATCCCCTTTCCCCCTCTCCACTCTGAATGACTAGTTTCATTGATTTACAGTGGAGGTTGGGATTGTGGAGAAAGCACCTCGCTCCTGTGGAAACAGAGTTTACAGGTACATGGTACTGACAGATTGAAGTGCCATTTACAATTAACTTCCAGTTGAGCGATATGGCGGAAGGATTCGATGTGAAGGCCTTCGCTACAGTATTGGAGGGGTTGCAAAAACAATTGACTGAAACTATGGAGGAAAATAAGATTCTCAGAGATGAAGTTAGAAAATCTAGTCAGTAAGCCACTTATCTTAGACAGAGATTTGAGAAATTTGTAGCAGGTTCCAGTCCCATGTCTAGGGAACAAAAACCACGCAGAAATTCACCCCATCCCCTTCGGCAGCCGAACTGACCACACAGGTACATGCCATTTCACCTACTATTCCATTGGCGGCCTCAACGAGATTTCATGGAGAACGACATAAGGCCCACATTTTTCTCACTCAGTGTTCTTTGCACTTTTTATGTAGGCCCATTATCTTTAAGTAGGACCAATCTAAGTTGGCTTTCATATTGTCCTACCTGAGTGGAGATGCAGCAGCTTGGTCGATGCCACTTGTTAACAGTAATGATCATAGTTTATATGATTATGAGGAATTTAAGTCTGAGCTTCTACCTATTTTTGATCAGTGAACCATTTCACAAACTACTGACAATGAGCTTTTAGATCTAAAACAAGGGAATCGTGAATTGATAGCTTACTTTGCACAATTTAATAAATTGATTGTGGAAACCAATTGGCCTGAAGCCAAGAGGGTGGCCATTTTCTATTGTGGGCTGAAAGATGAGGTGAAAGATAGTCTGCCACAGATACCTAAGAGACCCACTGATGTATCTGAACTTATTGATTTGGCTCTTCAAATAGATCAGCGACAAAATAAGAGTAAGAATGAGCGCCAAAGAGAAATATGACATTTTCCACCGTGAATTGAAAAAATTAGGCCAGAGGCTTTGAAGGGAAGTGATTCCACATCTGGAGAAGAACCAATGCATATCGGAACCGCACGTGGCCCTTTGACTAAGGAAGAGAGATGAAAGCGTAGAATTGGCAAGCTATATATGTATTGTGGAAATTCCGGTCATTTTGTCAAAGAATGTCCGAAGAAACCAAAACATAGTTCATGGGTAAAAGACAAGCCCCATCAGTAAGAGGAGTTGCTCTGGTGGGTGCTTCTGATAAGACAACTCCAGATCCACATTTGATTGCTAATACGTTGCAATCTACAGCCCCTCATCTTATCAGTCAAACAAGCTTTATTCGACTATTTGTCATAAAAGCGAAATACAGAACATATTACTGGAAGGATATTTCGATATCAGTAAACAGAATAATTAAGCATGATTGAAAGACTTCCTTAAAATACAAATGTATCTTTATAACATTGTCTTAAAAACCATAAATCAATGATAAAATAGCATTAATAGCTTACATAAAGGACAACCATTAAAAAACCATTAAAAAACAGGTAAAAGGAAATTAAAAATTTGTCCTAGCATATGGAGCAAGTGGTATTGGGCTAATACTATTAATCACAGTTAAATTATGGAACTTTGTATACAGGTGCAAAAAAGAGCAATTGTTAGGTGGGAAAGGAGTGTGACCTTATCGTCCAAGCCCAACTTAAGAATTTTGCTACAGCTGTAATGATTGGAATAGAAGTATTTGTGCGTAGAATTCTTCCTGGTTCTTCATTCCTTCTAGTTCCAAGTAGTTTGCAAATTGGAACTAGCCATACTTGCTGAGGAGCGGCATAGGCTGGGCAAGCAAATAACAAGTGTGCCGACTTGTTTAATCAAATTCGGAATTTCTGAAGTGGATGGTATCTCAGTCAAGATCGATTGAGAAGCAACCGGGAATGTTTGCGATATTACATTTGCCAAGTCACTTGGAATTCCCTTTCTCCGTAAGGAAAGACCAGAACCAATCCAGGCAGTGGATGGCACCAATTTATCTTCTAGATCCATTACTTACTGCACTGAAAAAAATCTTTATTCGAGCCAGGACAGCATTTTAATTTGTTAAGTTTCAGTTTCATCGA
Organism: Triturus cristatus; assembly: GCF_964204655.1. NCBI lineage: Eukaryota > Metazoa > Chordata > Amphibia > Caudata > Salamandridae > Triturus > Triturus cristatus. The sequence continues at coordinate 910,187,153 of NC_140582.1, read as the reverse complement.
TGCTCCGCTATTTCAGCTTATTTTAGGATTACCCCGGCACACTGAGCATAACCTGAAAATAGATTGGGCAATGAGAACTGTGGAGCTGAACTCTGAATACTGTAAGAAACATTATTACCATCAGCCAGGAATCAGTCACCAGCCTTCATTAACGTCATTGTTAGCACAGCAGTCAACTATGATTTGTACAAGGGAAGTTCCAGAGATTCCAAAAGAATAACAAGATTTGGCAGCAGTTTTTGATGAACAAGAGGCCAAGAAATTACCCCCGCATCGGGAATTTGATTGCAGGATTGATCTTGAGCCAGGAGCATCATTGCCATGCAGCAGAATATATACCCTCACGGAAGCTGAGAATCTCCATCTAAAGGAATATCTGGATCAATATTTGGCAAATGGGTTTATTCGACCCTCCCAATCTCCTGTTTCGTCTCCACTATTTTTCATCCCTAAGAAGGATGGAAAACTGAGAGCTTGTATTGACTATTGCACCTTGAACCAAGTCACCAAAAAGAACTCCCTGCCTCTCATTTCTGAGCTCTTGGATCAGGTTAAAGAATCCTGAATTTACACTAAATTGGATTTAGGAGAGGCCTATCACCTAGTACGGATGGCTGAGGGTGATAAGTGGAAGACGACTTTTAGGACTTGTTTTGGGTTGTTTGAATATATCAGATCATGCCATTCGGCCTGAGTAACGCTCCTGCAGCTATCCAATATTTTGTCAATGACATATTCAGAGAATTCTTGGATCATTTTGCAGTACTATACATTGACGATATACTCATATTCTTTGCAAATGTGGAAGAGCATGTTCAGCATGTGCGCGCCATATCGAAAAGATTGCTTGACAACCAACTCTTCGTCAAGCTAGAAAAATGTGTCTTTCATTCCGAACAAGTGGAATTTTTGGGATTCATTTTGTCTCCTGAAGGAGTTTCTATGGACGACGAAAAAGTGAGCGCAATGAAAGACTGGCCTTCCCCTCAAAATGTAAAGGAAATTCTGAGATTTATTGGATTCACTAATTTTTATAGGCGATTTAGCCCCAATTTCTCTGAAAAGATCAGTCATCTTACCCGCTTGTTGAGAAAGAAGGAAAAGTTTGTTTGGAACGTGGAAACTGAAGAGGCCTTCAAGTTATTGAAAGACATTTTTACTTCTGCTCCAGTTCTGTTGCACCCAAACCCAGAGGAACCTTTCTATGTGAAAGCAGATACTTGCAATTTAGCCATTGCTGGAATAATTTTGCAACGACACAAGAACACAGGTCAATTACACCCAGTGGCCTATCGATCCCTTAAGTTGACAGCTGCAGAACTGAATTATTCAATTGCAGACAAGGAGCTGTTAGCAGTAAAAGATGCTTTCCGTGAATGGAGACATTACTTGGGTGCAAAACATGAGATAAAAGTTTTCACAGACTATTGAAATTTACTTTTTTTTAAATCGGCTAGAACTCTTACCCCGAAACAGTTGAGATGGTCCCTATTCTTTGCAGATTTCAACTTTGTCCTACCGTACACGCGTGGATCTGCTAATGGAAAGGCAGACACTTTGTCCAATTAGAATTCAGAAGAGAAAGAAATGGTCACAGAAAGAAGATTAATTATCGACGAAGAAAAAATTGTGGGAGTCACTTCTTATGCAGACTTGGAAGACCAGATGAAAAATACCCTTTCAGAAGAAGAAATGAAGTATTGGGCACAAGTTGATCCTAGAAGAGAAATAAAGGATGGAAAACTGTATCATCAAGGAAATCTCTATGTACCCACTAAAAATCTACAAAGAGAGGTCATTCAACAATGTCTTGATAATCTGCTAGCAGGACACAAATGAGTCAAAAAGACTTTAGAACTTTTGAGACGAGAATTCTGGTGGCTGGAGATGGAAGCTCAGGTGGGACAATATGTGGTATCTTGTGAGCAGTGTGTCAAAGGGAAAGTGGTAAGGCAAGCTCCACAGGGTTTGTTGATGCCCTTGCCCATAGCTCCAGTTCCCTGGCATACTGCATCTATGGATTTCATTGTCGATTTACCCTCTAGTCAGGGTTTTACTGCCATTTGGGTGGTGGCTGATCATTTTTCCAAAATGAGTAATTTTGTCCCTCTAAAATCCATCACTAACGCTTCTCGTTAGCCACATTGTTTACTCAACATATTGTCAAGACATATGGAATCACCAAGATGGTAAATTCTGACCAGGGTCCCCAGTTTGTATCATATGTTTGGAGGGCTTTCTTAAAAAAATTAGGGGTTGATTCTCGTTTGTTCACAGGTTTCCATCCGGAGACTCATGGGAAGACCGAAAGAGTCAATCAAGATTTGGAGCAATATCTGTGCCTATACTTGATGGAACAAGAAGGTGAATGGCCATACTTAATTGAGGCAGCTGAATTTACTTACATCAATGAAGTTTATTCTTCCACTGGTTTCACTCCTTTCTTTTTGAACTCAGGTAGACATCGCAACATGTTGATAGGGAAGCATGAGTGTGAGGTACCTGCAGTAGAAGTAGTTGTAAAAAACCTGCAAAAAGCCTATCATGCAGCCACCAATAATCTATCGAAAGCAAAGAGATCCTACAAGAAGCAGGCTGTCTAGAAACGTACAGAGAATCCACGAGCATGGCGATAAAGTGTGGGTCTCCACTCGTAATATGCAACTAAAGGGAAATCACAAATTCCAACCTAGATTCATTGGTACTTTTCAGGTTGAAAAGATGGTTAATCCAGTGAGTGTAAAGATCCAACTTCCAACCAAGTTACAAATACATCCAGTGTTTCATCTCTCCCTGATCAAAAGAAATCCACCAAATTTGAGAAAAATAGCTGCACCTGCCCCAATTCAAGTACAGTCAGATCATGAATTTGAAGTGAAGCGAATTTTAGACTCTCGATTAAAGAAGGGCAGATTATTTTATTTAGTGGATTGGAAAGGGTTTGGCCCCGAGGAAAGATCATGGGAGCCAAGTTCAAATGTTCATGCTCTGAGATTAATACAAACATTTCACAAGACTCATCCTAAGAAGCCCAAGGAGGGAGGAGTAGAGGCTTTTGTGGGAGGTACTATCATGACTAAAATGTTTGAGTGAAGTTTGTGCTGGAACAGTATCTCTAAAAGGTTAAATCATGGGAGACTGCCTATTCACCCCTTTGGAAAGCGCCATCGCTCTGTATCCTTGAGGTTGCTGTTGGTGCTTCTCAAATTGGTTCAGTTTGATTCCAATGCAATTTTCAAGATGGCTGCCGCTGGTAGACAGCGAGAAAGTACTCAGTCTAGTGTTTTGCTCTCTGAGGCAGTGTCGCTGCAATCGCGCTCGCGCACCAAGCGCTGAGCGCACTTCAACCGTTATTTCTGTGAGGAAGCAGGTTCTCCTCATCTCGCACGCTGTTCAATCGAAAGTCAGTCAAAGAGGAAGTTATTTGTTCTGAATTCGTACTTCGCTCCTTAAGTACACTTGTACCGCTGTACTAGTGTTCAGTTTTGAAGTAGAATTGGCGAGTTCCAGAAGGTATTTGGGTATTCTCATCCTTTTGGGATTCTCTCAGAGAAAGCTTGAAGATTCTTTAGTGACAGTTGCAGAACTGCAGATAATACTATTGAACTTACAGTAGATATAAATATATATATATATTTGTACTTGCTGTCACGGTTCCAGGTTCTATCAGGATCTGGGCGATGCTCAAAGGGGTCCACCTCCTGACATCCCCAAACTCTGACTAAATAAACTCCAGAGTATTGAGGCGATCAAACGAGGGAAAGAGTAGGGTAGGTGCAGCGTGGGAAGGGGAACCTGAAATACAAAGAACATGCAATTAACATCCTATAACATGCTAACTACTCTCATATAGTCTCACTATTCCTTTCTCATACCTGCCAAGGTATTTCCCTGACGATGGTTCCTCTATCGTGTAAGATCCGGCTCTCACTGACGGCCGAGCAACCATCTATACCAAAACCAAAACACAGAAGGTTAACGTCTTATCGCCTGACCATTCAGTCCCAAGGTATCACACCACTTCCTCGCCCTCATACGTACCCATCACCACACCCCCTTGAAATCATAGAAGGAAACGTGAAGAAGTGTCGTAAGCCTCGAGGTACTGATGAGAGAGAACCCTTACAGTCAGGGCTCCCACCTATTAATGTGCGGCCTCCCTCCTTTGGAAGATGCACTTTCCTCAAGATACTACTTTGTCCCAAATTATAACAAACGATGATAATGTCGCGTAAGAGGCAACTCTTGGCCAGGCTCCACCTACACGGCTGCCAGATGGCCTTGGAAGTCAAACTAGTAAAATAAAGTTATTGGCCGTCTCCACCCACATGGCTGCCCGATGGCCTTGGAAGTCAAACTAGTAAAATAAAGTTATTGGCCGGCTCCACCCACATGGCTGCCAGATGGCCGTAGAAGTCAAGCAATTAAATTAAAGTTACACCAGCCAAGTTCCAGGCCGCCGTTTGGACCACCACGGCTTACCTGTCCTGGCTCGCAAGATTCGCAGCTAAGTCTTTCTGCAGCGGGGTTGCGGTGGCTGGACTCACCGTCTCCTTCACCTCGCATGCGCCTGCAAACTCCTCCTATGCCGGAAGAGAATTGCTCATCCGAATTCTCCCAAGGAATCCTCCCGAGAACCAACAGCAATACCGGGACCGCTCACGTAGTCTCGATGCTCACCACGAACCTCGCAGTAGCGTAATCGAGCAGCCGCGCTGTTGCCCGGAGCTGCTCCCGAGTTCAGAATCACGAACAACGCCCTTGAGCGTTGTGCGTGCCTATAAGGACGTTAGTCCCTCCCTTCGCCTGGGGATCCTGGGACTTGTAGTTCCGCCGGGATTCCTGGCGCAACTACGTAGGCGCCCTAGCCATCAAACCCTGACACTTGCCATCATAATCATCTTCTGCCAGAATTCTGCAAAAGAGAAGATTATTGTGAGGAATGTACTACAATGACACTAATTAATTTATCAAATAAGAGAGCAGCTAGTCCATTGTGCTTAACAGATAAAAAGAGGTACTGGAGAAAGTATGGAGGGGTGGTTGTGAGACAGTGAAGAAGGTAGTACAAATTGCGTTTGTTGTTACAGGTGCCCTGGTGGTTTTCCAGAAACACCAGTAGGAAGAGGCACAGCAGTGGCAGTCTCTCTAGTCTTCCCAATCCCCTTTCCCCCTCTTCACTCTGAATGAATAGTTACATGGATTCAAGGTGGAATTTGGGATTGTGGAGTAAACACACTCTCCTGTGGAAACAGAGTTTACAGGTGCATGGTACTGACAGGTGTGGGGGAGAGGGTGAAAAGGTGAAGTAAGGGGGGTGGGATACGCATTAAGGAGAATTAAGGTGAACATATATAAATTGCCTGGAGAGAAAGAACAGCAGCTTGTGGCCTGGAATAAAAATAGATGAAATGAATCAGTTTGAGGCAAGCCCAGTGCTCTACTCTGAAACTAGATGCCCTCGGCTTGGGCCAGAATACTCAATCCCTAAAGCCATCTCTTGTCACTTGCAGCTGCTATGCCGATGGATGTGTGCAGGAGGCAGTGCAGATAAATGTGGAAACGTGGGCATCGACTGAGAGGCAAGTAAACAAAAAGACACTAGGCGACAAGTATTTACAGTTAACGCCTACAACTTGGAATTACCAATAGCCTAGAATATTTTCCTTGAGAGATACTCCAATAATGCAAATGAGAGTTCATTAAAAGAAACCATAAGCTGGAAACTTTAATGAAATTTGCCACCTGAAAATGCACATGGAATTGGGACCAAAATAAATTATTAAAATCAGTGAGCACAGTTGATGCATGTGGGGAACCCATAGTGATGAGAGAAAAATACCCCAAACACAAGGAAAATAGGATTAGCAAAGGTAACTGCATTTTTTGAGAGGTGAACTTTGAATGGTGTTGCTTGGGGAGAGGAACAAGGGTGTGTGCAAAACATTAAACAGCTCACTCAATACAGTGGTTCCCCAGTAACAGGCAAATTTCAACACCCCGTCCGGGGCAAACTCTTGAACCCCACTAATCATGAAGAAATAAAAACCAGGAAAAATGTTTGAGATTGGATTTTCTGCTGGCAGAAAGGAGGATCCTGTAAAAACAGAAAGGGCTTTCTGCAGAAGAAGCATTATTCTGCCACAAAGATACTGAGGTGGCAAAAAGGAATGAACTACCACTACTTACCAAAGAAAATTTGATGAGCTGACTATATGCCCTTCAACATACTGTTAGCAAATATTTTATAGATAATTACAAACAGTAATGTTGGAAATGATGTCCCCAATGACAACTACTGCCATGTATATCAGCAATTAGTGAAAAAAAGCGAACACTAAAGAAGGTGCAATCTAATCTGACTACAAATCTAGAAAATGCACGTGTGTCACTCACCAATATAGATGATAACCTGAGAGCCTTAAAAGACAAATGTGATGGTTTAGAGGATCGTACTAGACGAGACAGCAAATGTATCAGAAAAGAAAAGCAGGAACCAAAGGAGATAACGCTGAGTTATTATGCATAGAATTGTTCCGACACATGCTGCAAGAACATGTTGATAACCCGCTACACATACTGCCTTCCCATAATGCAGGTCTATGGACTCAAGACATGTTGCCAAAATTGGATACTGATCTTAAGAAATTGGAGCATTAGTTGAAGGGGGAGGGAACCTACCTAAAATTATCACAGTCCTTGCCAGGGTGAACCAGTAAAGTCACTAAATGAACCTATGCTTAACCATAGGGTAGCTTGGCACATAGCAGTCAGGCCTTATTTCGAAACAATGTGTAAAGTACTCAAACAGTAATGAAGTGAAAACACAACCTAAAAAACACAAACCAATTTAGAAGAATTGAGCAAATTCTAATAAATAAAATGGCACCAAAGCAAAACAAAAAAACAATTAGGGGAACTGGAGATATGATTTTCTCATATTTGAATCAAAAACAGTGCCAAAACTCACAAAAATGAACAGTGGTTGTGTGGTAGCTGTTAGAAATGGGGGTCTCCAGTTGGCAGAGGTATGCACCTTTTTCCAAGTAGGGACCCTTGCTTCTAATCAGGGTAAGGGGATTACACACTTTAGACAGCCCCTGCTCACCCCCTTGGTAGCTTGGCATGAGCAGATAGGTTTATCCTAAAGGCAATGTGTAAAGTATTTGTACCCAAACTCACAGTAATGCAGTGAAAACACCACAAATGGACACCACACCAGTTTGAAAAATAAAGTATCTTTATCTAAACCAACCAAGACCAAAAAGAGAAAAATCCAAGTTACATGTATCAAGAATATAATGTTTGAATTGGTTACTTCAGAAATAGCACATGTAGGAACAAATAGCTTCACCTGGGGCTATTACAACATTGTGACAGGCGTAAATCCAAAGTACATCGCCTACCGCAAGGTGTGCTGCCAGGCACTGCGTCACATGGCCCCCCAAAACAACTGTACCTTGGAGACAAAGTCAGCAGATGATGCATGGCATCAAGGAGGTGAGGCATCGATGCCGAGATGAGGCCAGCTCTCGGTTGCCATGGGGGAGGCGAGGCATCAAGTTTGTGAGGAGGTGAGACATCAAATTCAAGACAGGGGAGGTTAGGCGGCGTTGGTGCTCAGCCTTTGCCTCCGGTGATGCGATATGATGGAGAGTTTGTGAGGTCAGCCTCTTCATTTATGGGCTCCACGATAACAGGATGCTGGTGCTGGCTGTGAGGGGGCTGGTGCAAGCGCGGGCATTGGGACGGCCAATAACTGCTGGCATTGCCAGGCACTGACAGAAGTCGGAGCTGCGGCGCAAGCGGGGTGATAACCCGTACACTTAACGAGCGGTGCCTCCAGCCTCAGTGCAGATAGTGGCATCAATGGGCGGCCTTGAGGACGGTCTTGGAGTTGTTCTTCTTGCTTTGCAGCATCAGCCACACACTTTTCAGGACCCAGGAACTGAATTTGGCATACGTTTGAATACAGGAGTCCAAAGAGGAGTCCAGTTGCTGGTCAGTGAGCGCAGGCAAAGTCTTTCTGGCACTGAGACTTCAACACAGGAGGCAAGCACATACAAGCCCTTGGAGATTCTTCTTCAAGAAAGTTCAGTTCACAACAAAGTTCCAGTCTTTGTCCTCTCCTTGGCAGAAGGAGCAACTTCAGGCAAACCCAGCAAAACAACACAACAAAGGGGCAGCACTCTTCCCTACAGCTCTCCAGCTCTTCTCCTTGGTAGATGTTCCTCTTGAGTCCAGAAGTGATCTAATATTCTGGGGTTTAAGGTACCCCAATTGCTATATGTGGCAAGGGTCTCTGAGCCCACTCCAAACCAGTTCTGTCCACTCTGGTGCAACATGACCACAGGAGGTGGAGACAGTATTGTGCAAAGGAGACACAGCCTATTCAGGTGCAAGTGAAACTCCTCCTGCCGTTCTAAATGCTGCCATGGTCTATTCAGCCCACCTATGAGTCACCCAAGAAAGGCAGGACACACCTCAACCCCTCTTGTGATTGTCTAGAGTGAATGCACATCCCCAGCTCCTGTCACTTCAAAACCAGACAGTCCATACACAAACTGCAAAGGCACACAGAATGGTTAAACAAGAAAATGTCTGGTTTATAAAAGTGGCATTTAAAACACACAATATAAAAAACAACTTCCTAAATAGATGTGTTATTTAATTCTGAGTTCGGAGAGGCTAAACCTTATTTCACCATCTTGTCCCAATGGAAAGTTATACTTGTAAGATGTTACAAAGCAGCCCCCATGTTAGCCTATGGGACAGATAGGGTTTTGATAGAGAAATATAACATTGGCACTATTTCCCTATCAAGACATGTAACACATGTCCTACCTTTCACATACACTGCACTCTGCCCATGGGGGTACCTTGGGCCTATGTGAGGGGTGCCTTATATGTAAAAAAAGAGAAGGTTAGGGCCTGGCAAGTGGGTGCACTTGTTAAGTCAATGTGGCAGTTTAAAACTGTGCGCGCAGACACTGCAGTGGCAGGTCGGAGATACATTTACCCGGCTACTCCTGTGGGTGGCACAATCAGTGCTGCCGGCCCACTAGTAGCATTTGATTTACAGGCCCTGTGCACACCCAGTGCACTGTACTAGGGACTTACCAGTAAATCAAATATGTCAATCATGGATTATCAATCATAATAACAGGTTACACAGAAAGCACTTACTCTTTGACACTGATCAGCAGTGGCAACGTGCCCGAAGCATCTAAGACAGCAAAAACAAAATCCAACATACTGTCAAAATAGAGCAGAAAGAGGCAAAAAATCAGGGGAAACCACGCCAAGAATGCCAAGTCTAACAGTTGCAAAAGATTGGGTTAATGTGGGGGCATGGCCAGGCCGCCGACCAAGATGGCCGTGCGGCACTGAAGCTCTGCCAGCCTTTCCAGCTTAGCAGCTAAATCCCCCTGAAATGCTGCCGTGATCAACCCCTGCTCGACATCTGCTGCCGTTAGAACATGCAGGGAGCCTGAGGATCTTACCCTCCCAAGGAATAGTGCCCCCATTGCAGTAGAGCCACCACTCAGCGGATCGGGGCAGAGCTACATCAGGCATCGAGCTCTGTCGAACACCTTGCAGGCGATTTGCGGAAACGTCGAGACCTGGACCGGCTGGATGCTGAAAGCGGACATCCCCATCAGCGGTGAGTGCCCCGAGCACGGGTCCCCCAGATGCTCTCCCCCCTCTGCCATCCCCCTCCAGTTGCCAGGGCACAATCACGTTGACCAGGCCCAGGCATCCTCAGCTGCGCCAGCATTTTCCCCTAGGTCTCGTGGGGACAGGGCCCATGAACGAGCCAGGGAGGCATCCATCCGGCCGCTTGCAGGTGCGGATGCGGGGAGTGACGGGCATGCCTCCATCGCTCCAGCATTTTCCCCTAGGCCCCTAGGCCTCACGGGGACTGGGCCCATGAATGAGGGGTGCCTCGATCGATCCCAGCCCCTGGTTGCCCCTGCGCTTTGACTAGCAGCAACGTCCTGCCCACCAAGAGGCCGGTTACTGGTGGCCTCCCCCGACCCTGGCTAAATGCTGCACTTTGGCGCCCGGAGCTCTTACAATATCGGCGCTCCACTCAACGGCACTAGAGACTATTGGAGCAGGCCTACCTGGCCCCATATCCTGTCCTGTGGCCCACGTCTCTGCTTGCACCGGAACGCTGCACTCCCCCACGCAGTCACGACGGAGGGGCGATTTGAGGGGCACGACATGGGTGCCCACACACAGTGGCGACACCCCTTTCAGCAACGGAGAAACAAGTGGAGCCTGCCCTTCGCCATCTTTGGGTCTAAACTGCTGCTTCTAGGCTGCCCAGGAGACCATCCCCATTTTGGCTACCGATTAGTTGCGCCGCAGCGCCCGCCTCTGGAGGGCTGATCCCAGCAGTTGTGGTGTGGGCCTGGACTGAGGCCCGTACACTGCAGATCCAGTGCAGTGTATCGCCTCCACACTGTCTGCTCCATCACGGGATTTCATAGCCTGCCCTCGCCTGCTACCACCAGCTCTGCTGTTGTTCCTTTTCCCCTCCGCTTGGCCCTATTGGATTCAGCTCATCATTGCACGGGCCTGCGGGGGTGTTGGCTCCTGGTGGCTCTGCTTGGCTGTGACAGGGAATGCTTTCTCTTGGGGCACGCTCCTTGCTTCCTTGATTGCGCATCAACGTAGACCAGTGATCCCGTCCTGTCTCCCTGGAGCTGAGATCTTTGTCCCAGCGTTGGTGCCCACCTTGTACTGCTTGTCACCTACATCCCAGGGGATCCTCTGGGGGCCCCATCCCCCCTGCGCGACTCGCCGAATATCTGCTCCCTTCTCCCCATTTGGTCATCATCTCTGTCGCACTGTTCCCCTGATTGTCTCAGCTTGGACCCCCTGTCCCTTTTGGCGTTGAATACCTGCTACCTTTCACAGCAGCCACTTCCCCCACTCAAGCAGGACCTTGAGCTGAGACGTTGTGGTATCTTTGGTCAGTCGCGCCTCCTCGCCGGATCACACATCCTTGTGAGATCCTAGCGCAAGACTGGCTTGGGACATCTTACGCTGTTTCATCGACATCCAATGCTTTGCACACTGATTCGCCCTCTCCTTCTATAGCTAGCACCTAGCCCTGGCCTGTCCTCTTCTTCCCGTCCTCGCCCGCAGAGCATGTCCCGCTGCCACAGGCCCTGCTACGTGATATTGCGGCATGGGCCGCAAACATCCGAAGCAGAAGACCCTCCCCTTCGTAAAGCTGGAGGGGAAGCTCCCTGAAGACAGTGCGGATATGGCGGATGGTGGGAAGAGTGTGGACCGTGTCGATGACCCTGCAGCCCCTTCCTCTTCTCTGTTGCAGGAGATGAGGGCTGGCTTTAGATCTCTCGATGGGCGATTTGATGCCCTTGACAAAAATCTCAAAAGCCTGAGGGCCAGGATCTGGGTTCATGACAGACACCTAGACGTGGTGGAGGCGCGCATCTCGGATATAGAGAATGGTACTGTGCAGTCCCTTAAGAGGTTGGAACGTGTGGAGCATATTCTCAAAGAAGTGGCGATCAAAGCGTGCAGTCGACGCAGCAACATCCGCATCCTGGGAGTACCGGAAACCACAGCGACGGGCCGACTGGACCTTTTTGTGGAGACACTGCTGGCTGACATCTTTGGTAAGGACTCCTTCACCCCCGGCTTTGTTGTGGAGCATGCACACCAGACCTTGGGAACACGGCCAGATCCGGGTTGCCCCCCTCGACCTATCATTGCACGTGTCATGAACTTTCGGGATTGCGGTACTGCACTGCGCCTGGCCAGAGAACGCGGGGACACCACATGGCAGGGCTCCAAATTATCCTTCTTCCCAGTCTTTACCATTATGGTTCAAGAGGCCCGTCGCAAATACAATGGGGTCAAAGCCACCCTCAGGAACTTAGGTCCGAAGTATGGCATGTTATATCTCGCCAGACTGAGAATTGATGTGAACGACAGACCCGCATTTTTGATAGCCCCTCTGAGGCACAGAATATTCTTCATGTATACAAGCAGATCACTGCACAGGCGACTGCGGAAGGTGGTAGGCCTACTCCTCCAAACAGCTGCTCTGACGCCAGCATGGAACTCTTCTCTGGTTCTGGGACTGGGTGACACTGATGCGCGGTTCCCATTCCATTCCAGCAGAACTATAATGGGAGAATGTTATCCACCAAACAGTCATGTTTCATAAGCTGGTTGGTTGACGTGGTGTTGCCACCCCCCATGGTGTACACCTTGGGTTTGTTTCTAATTACACAGATGTACTGTTTCAGGTTTTCTTTGTTCCACTGGAAGTCAATTGGTACTCAACGTATTGTGGTTTAGCATGGGTTTGTCTTGCTCTATTGGTAGTAAGGATGGGTGTGAGGGGGCGATGTTGCTAATGTATTGCCATTTGTGGTTTTCTTCTGTTTGGTGTACTGTCATGGCTGGAATTTCAATGCTGGAGCTTATATTTGTATACATTACCTTATTCTACATAACGTGGACATTGCATTTTTGCATGAAACGCACCTACCTAAATCTGACGCTGGTCATTTCGCTTCTAGCTGGGGCACACACAGGTACTTTGCCAACTTCAGTAACTACGCTAGGGGCACGGCCATTCTCATTCACAAGAGGGTCCCCTTCCACCCCTGCTCAGTCATATCGGACTCCGAGGGTAGGTACCTAATTGTCACGGGGTCACCAATGGGTCACATTTCCTCTCTGGTGTGCATATACGCTCTGAACACTGACTCCCCTGAATTTTTTCATTCTCTGCACTCCCAGTTTGCAAAGATGGACACCACCCTCTTCTTAGTGGGGGGGATTTGAACTTGCTACTTAACCCTGCATTGGATAGCACTGCTGACTCCCCTGGCGTCTAGTCATGCACGCGCCGTGCTCTGCTCGATCTCTGTGAGCAATTATCTCTCTTAGATATAGGACGCAAGCGCAGCCCCTCCCACACGGACTATACTCACTATGCTGGCCAACGCAACACCTGGACTAGGCTTGATTACTGGCTCGTCTCCCCTGCCATCTCCAGGTGGGTCCATTCCCTCGTGACTCTTCCTACGACGTACTCCGACCATTCCCCTTTACAGCTTCTTCTTAGGGTTCCCAGACCTGAAGAGTTTGAACGGCAAAGGCGCTTCCCAAGCCGCGCCCTCAATGACGATCTTTTCTATTCCGAGGTTCGCAAGGCTATTGAAGACTATTTTGCTATCAACACAGGTTCAGTTGATACCTGGGCGGTTCTATGGGAGGGCTTCAAGGCGTACATCAGGGGAGTCTGTATCGCCAAACATGCCGGGGTGCTCAAGGATCTCTGCGGCACACTTGCACGTTTAGAACGTGACCTGACCGATCTAGACAAGGTAATAACACACACTCCTGACCCTGACGCTGCGGGGAAACATTTGGCCCACCTCACTGAATACAGGGACACTGTGGATCGTGAGATTCTTTACATAGGCAAATACCACACCGCTAGGCAATACAGTGAGGGCGAACGTCTGGGCCGTGTATTGGCTCAGATGCTTATATCTGCTGCGATCCTCCACAAAATAGATGCTCTCTGGCACTTTGGAAATTTGAGAGGAATTTCTTAATTATTTTACATCCCTCTATCCCTCCAAGGTTAGGCATGACCCCGCGGCTCAGAAGGATTACCTATCGGAGATTGCTCTGGTTTACTTGGAGAAAAACATGCAGGACTTTTTAGCTGAGCCAATCTCCGAGGCAGATGTTCTTGGTGCCATCGACACCCTTCGCTGCTCTTCTGCCCCCAGGCTAGACGGCTTTTCTGGGGAAATTTATAAGGCATATGAGGATATTTTGGCCCGTAACTCATCGAAGTATACGCGGTGGCCCTCAAGGAACAAATCCTTCCCCCACTCTCCGAGAGGTGGTTGTGATACTTCTTCCTAAGCCCGGCAAAGACCCGTCGCTGTGTGGGTCATATAGACCTCTGTCCCTACTGAACTTAGATTATAAGATCTTAGCTAAGATAATTGCCAATCGCCTGTCCCAGCTGATGGAATATATCATTTCGCCGGCTCAATCCATCTTTGTCCCCCGTCGATCAACCTCGTTGAATCTCAGAACTCTCTTTTCGGTCCTCCATAGAATCAACCATGCGGTTCCCGCCGCCGCAATCTTGTTGGACACCGAGAAGACCTTTGATTCATTGGAGTGGCCCTTTTTAATTTCAGTCATGCGTCGTATGGGAATGCCTGTGGGATTTATTGCTACCACTACTCTACTATATTGCCACCCTCCCCCTAAACGGCACGCTTTCTCGTCCCTTCTCTCTCTCACGTGGCACCCATCAGGGCTGTCCTTTGTCCCTCATACTGTTTATTTTAGCTATAGAGCCCTTAATTAGACACTTTCAGGAAAGGCATCTTCAGAGAGGTCTTCAGTTCAACACCGGCCCTCTTCTGGTCTTGGTCTACGCTGACGACACCATCCTTTATGTTAGGGATCCCCAAGTGAACCTGGAGCCCCTCATTAGGGAGATCATCTGATTCAGTCAACACTCTGGCCTGGGCATCAACTGGCGTAAATCGGTAAATTTTTCCTTAACCCCCAGTATGACATCCTGTGACTGTGAGTTCCCCCTCAAATGGTGCTCTGATTCTATCAAGTATCTAGGCATGCACATTCATCTCGATTCCGCCCAGATCCTTTGCCTGAATTACGGGCAGGCAATAAGCGCCCTGGAGGCTCAAGTGGAAAGGTGGTTGCGGTTGCCACTGTTCATGGCCTGCAGAGTAGCAGTCATTAAGATGGTGGTGCTCCCTAAATGTTAGTATCTTTTCAACAATATTCTCATACCCCTCACAAATAGCTTCTTCCGGACGTTGCGGTCACACCTTATCAGGTTGGTTTAGGGTGGCAAGCAGACCCGCGTACGCTGGCAGGTGCTCACTCTTCCGTAGGAGCCGGGAGGGTTCGAGTGAGAGATTTTCATTTATATTATCTGGTGGCCCAATGCAGCTACGCCTGCGCATGGTACCACCCCGATGTCAGGATTCCTTTCCTCCGCCTGGAGGCCGACTTCGCTCTTCCTGAGCGGTTATAGACTGTGTTACCCAAGGGCACACCTAGGGACCCTAATGATATTCAGACTGTCTCCACCACCAGCTGGGCCTGGGAGAAGCTACGTTGAGTAACCCCCACCCCCTTGCTCTAGTCCTCTGCCCTTCTATCCCGAATGCCTGCTGGCTGCCAATAACTGGTGAAAAACTGGTGCAGCGCACTCTGGCCAAACTTGAAATCACTAAACTGGGTGATCTGTACCCTGATGGCCACACTTTTTCGGCGACGGAGGAGGTCCGCTTCCACGACACCACATTTATGGACAGTTTTGTTCTGGGACGGATTCGCAATCCGCTCGGCGCTTCGTGTCACTCTACCTGGTTTCCCTATCGAACCGGACTCATTCTCTCCACTCTCGCTTGTCATCGACAATGAGAGTGGGGTTCACCTCATTTCGAACCTTTATAAGGCGTGTTCCGAGATGATACCAGTCAATGATGACAGGATCCATAAGCTAAGGGAGGCAGAGTTAGGCCGACCCCTCATAGACGATCAGTGGGCCAAGTGCTGTGCAGTTACCAAAAATGTGTCACTCAACAGCAGGCATAAGCATCTTCACTTTAAGTTCCTACGCAGAATGTATATCGCGCCGGACAGGACCGACAGACTGGAACTGTCCAGAACCCATTCCTGCTGTAAATGTGACACCCCTTATGCTGATTTTGCACACCTCACATGGACCTGTCCAAAACGACAGTCATACTGGACGGGGATACACGAAACACTTGGCGATATGACTGAGCTGTCCTTGATCTCCATACCTGAACTGGCTCTATTGGGCTATGTGGTCAATTTCCCTAAAGCCACTAGAAGGTTTGTATCTCTTTGCCTGTTGCTAGCCAAAGGAGAACTTGCTATTCACTGGGGCCGTAGGTCAATTCCCACGTTGCAAGGCTGGCTAAACAGTGTGGCCTTTTTTAACGTCAACAGCGAACTTCATTCCAGTACCCTGCCTGGCTCCTTTCGTCCTAAGGACATCTGGGGTCCTTATAGAACCTACATAGAAAAAGCTCGACAGGCTGCTGACTTCCAACTGGAACTGGGCATTGACCCTACTGGGGTCGGGTGACTCACCTCGCCCTTTCCATATACTTGATTTCTTCTAGTCTATGGTCCCCTGCATTGTTCCTGTTCTTTCCACCATGTTATTTAATTTGGGTTGGGCGCGGGTGGGCGTACAGATCCACTGCTCCCCAACGACCCAGCCACCGCCAGAACCAACCTACACGAAGGGATGAAAGACGTAGCCGAGTGGATAATGAACAGCCGCCTGAAATTGAACTCAGACAAGACGGAAGTCCTCATCCTTGGATCATCACCCTCTGCCTGGGACGACTCCTGGTGGCCCCCTGCCCTGGGCAGTGCACCCAAACCAACGGACCACGCACGCAACCTGGGCTTCATCCTGGACTCCTCCCTCTCGATGACCAGACAAGTCAACGCCGTCTCATCATCATGTTTCAACATCCTACGCATTCTCCGAAAGATCTTCCGATGGATCCCCACCGGAACCAGGAAGACGGTCACCCAGGCACTCGTCACCAGCCGACTGGACTACGGAAACACCCTCTACACGCATCCAGAACGCCTCCGCACGACTCATCCTGGACATCCCCCGACACAGCCACATCTCCGGACACCTGAGAGACCTGCACTGGCTCCCCGTCAACAAGAGAATCACGTTCTGACTCCTCACCCATGCACACACGGCCCTCCATGACCTGGGGCCCAGGTACCTCAACAACCGCCTGACCTTCTACACTCCCACCCGCCAGCTACGATCGACCAGCCACGCCCTCGCCGCCGTTCCACGTATTTGAAGAGCCACCATGGGAGGAAGATCCTTCTCCTACCTGGCAGCCAAGACTTGGAACTCCCTCCCCATCCACCTCCATCTGACCCAAGACCATCTCTCCTTCAGGAAGCAACTCAAGACCTGGCTGTTCGAGCAGTAACGGACCCCCTTCCCCCAAGCGCATTGAGACCCTCCGGGTGAGTAGCGTGCTATTCAAATTTCTTGATTGATTGGGAAGGGGGTGTTCGCTATTGGCGTGAAATGATGGCCTACAGGACTGTGTTTTATATACTTTTCTAATGTGTTTTTCCTAGCAGCCATCTCTCAGTCCGATTATTGTACTGACCCCTAATGCTTCATACATTCTATATCTATTTTGATGGCTTTGACAATTACCACCTATGACCTTCTTCTGTATGATGTGCTAAATGGTAAATAAAGTTGGGAAAAAAAAGATTGGATTGATGTCAAATAATAAGGCTGACTTAGATAGAGGGTGGGTCTGCTGCAGGGACCAGGTTCATCCCAGTGGAAAGTTTACCTTTGGACTTGGAAATTTTTATGGAGAAAAAGTGGTTGTCGATGTGTGGATGGCGGGCAATCTGTCAGCTGGATTGAAAGCGGGGCTCGATGATTGTGGATTCTGGTGCTGTTATCAAAAAAGGGGGAAAAGAGCTTTGAGCAGTCGAAATCAGAAGTTTGTGCCCAGTAAAGCCTTGACATCAACAGGTTGTTGCTGACATCGAACCAGATAAAACCATTCACTTTTGGGCTTAAAAAGTTTTCTAGAATTCAAAGCTCCCTCAGCTGGGATTTTAACTTATGAATTAGAAGGGCTGAGAGGCAAGATCAGGGCCATGTAAGTCCCAATAGATGTTTGCCCTCTGCCAATAAAAAAAACTTTCACAGGAGAAAATTCTAAATCATTACTGAAGCCAAAGGTAGTTAGCCAATCAAATCAATATCAATAATGCATCAAGTGATATCAATTGAGAAAGGTCACACTATAGGATCGATCACCTAGGCAGGTAAATAGCCAGAACCAAAGTGTAGCTCAGCACAGGACTATCATACATCTGATCAGTTCAAAGTCAAGGATATGTGAGTGAGCAGAATGACAGAGCCTGCTCACTTTGAAAGCCTAAAAAGGTCAAAGTATAACTCATTAGACAGACTAGTGCAGATTATGCCTTCATGGAAGTAAGCAAAAAGTCTGGCACATTTCCATAAAAGAGCACATTGTATATGTTCCAGACAGTAAAAAAAAACATGCGCCTGCCCAGGGGAGGCGTAAGGGAGACACAACGAGGAGAAATATCTTTATTTCTCCTTGTTTTTCCTTTTTCTATGTGTGCGGCATTCTGCAGCACACATAGAAAAAGGAAAAAGCCTCTTGTGATTGTTTTTGGGCAGGAAGGTTTCCCTTCCTACACAAAACGATCACCCTATTAACACATGGTGCAAAGGTGCCTGCGTTGGTGCAAGGCAGCCTATTGTGCGCCGGGATAGGGGAAAAGGACAGGAATGCGCCATATCTCATGGATACGGTGCATTCCTGCCCTTTTCTTTTGCCATAGGGCAGCGCAGCAGGAAGGCCTGCAGTGCTGCCCTACGGCAAAACCTCATACATGAGGCCCAAAATGACTGCAGTCCTGCCACCTGCTACTTGACTGTGCAAGTTTAAATTACAAATTCAACTTCTCAAAGTAACTCCTTTGGACAGGCCTAAAAACTCTTTTTTTAAACATTAATGAGTCACCCCATGAAAGCTTTAAATGCCCTTAAGTAAATGTACATGATATTTGAAAGCAGTAGCTGTAAATTCTTTATGTTAAACATGTCCTTACAATGATAATGCCACGAAACCTATTTTCCCTGCAGCAGGGTTAGCTGTTCAAGAGGAAACCACTGGAACATGTTATTCAGCTTCATAAAGTGATTTCCACCTATGAACCAGATAAAAAGTTAAATTGTTGACTTTTTAAAATATCTATTAAATATCTGGTTCATTCGTAGAATCAAATTTGAAACACATATTAAAAAAAGGTACTTTTAAAATTAACCTTTAGCCTGCCTAAAATCTCCTCCAGCCCATTTGCCTGAGCCTGCAACTGTTTTGTAGGACCTGAATAGCCTCTTGATTAGGCATGAATTTGCTCACAGAGCTGAGAAAAATGGCTTAAAGTGAGGAGGTGCCCTGCTTCTCTCATAGAATGACCATCTGGGCAGTGCCTAGGAAATTAATTATCTTCAAAGGGGCCTGCCCTGTCAAAGCTCACACCTGGGCATGCCCCTCTATTGCCCTTCTAGTTAGACAGACACCAATCACAGGGGCGAGGAGCTACCCCCATAACCGGGTTTCAGTGACCACAGGGGAGGGTTTGCTAATTTCCCTGGCCACACCTTTCAGGTAAGTGCAGGAGTTTTGCACATGGGAAGAAACTTTCTGACATTTTAGTTTTAGGTAGAGAGGGAAAGTGTGGTATTGTTTGCAGTTGGGCACACATGAACTGCAGGAAAGTGGGTTGGGATACCCATGGGAACTTTGGCCTTAATGGTCCGGAGCGGCCAGAAGTCAGCACCGACCCATAGGCTAGTGACAGCCATAAATGTGGCACCCTTGAGCATCCTCTTCAAAAAACTCCTGAACCTGTGAAAGACAGCGGAAAGGCTGAAACTGCTGTAGAGATCTGTGAGAAGAACCCTAAGGGCTGGACCTGCTGCCACTTGAACACAAGACAAAGACGTGGACTCCAATGTTTAGTTAACTGACTTCCTTTTAAGCTACAGGGAAACAAAATCTGCAAGAAACCCATTTTCCTGTACTTTAATGAAGTTTCAACTGGACCTGCCCTTCTTGCCCTTGGTTTCTGTTGGAGTGCGTCCTGGCCCTCAAGTGCTGTTGCTGAGATCCTGAAATGCTTGGCTGGGTTAGCATGTACTCCTCTTGCCCAAATTGCCAAAGCTGGGACTTAGAAACTTTTTGCCAACTTTCTGTCTTGAGAACTAATGGAGACCGGAGTCACCATGAAAGCCACATTCGTTGAGTTGCCAGTTGGCCTTAACTTCCAAGTAAGAACATATTGCTTTCCCGGGACCAACACCGAGCAGCATCTGATTGAGGTGGAAATCTTCTTGGACATGGATTTGCCTGATCTGAGCTTTCCCACCTTCATCGATGACCGCACGGGGACCACAAGCTGCAACACACTGCCATCGTCGAGTCCCACTTCCGATCCAGCTTGCCCCCCCTGACAACTTGCTGCTGACAACTTTTTCTCCATAAACATTTCTAAGTCTAAAGGTAACTTGTTGACCAGGACCAACCTGCGCCTCATATCCAACCCACACTCCATTGGGGTCAGCCTCAAATCTTATCCTTATCACAGTCTAACGCAACCACTTGCCCACAGTTGGTGCTTGGTGCTTTATGGAACTATTTTCATTTTTAAAAAATTATATCTTTGTATCCCTGTATTGGATTGTTGTTGTTGTGTCATTTAGTTCCTTAAAATTCTCTTTATTTTTAATAAATTTGAGTGGGAATTTTTTTGTGTTATGATGTTTTCTACTTTTTACCTGAGTTGTTACATCTAAAGACATTTTCTTAAGTTAAGCCCGTTGTGGGCAGGTGGAATCTGACTGCATGGTTACCCCCACTTTTTGCCTGATGTTTTGCTGGTTTTCAACTTAGTTTGACTGGGATCCTGTTAATCAGGACCCCAGTCTATCTGCTTTCTCCCTAAAATGGATTGCATGTACTTTAGGTACACCACAGATTGGATTATGGGGTACCCTTATAAGTCCCTAGTATATGGTATACTATGTACCTAGGGCATAGGTACCCCAGAGGCCTCTCAGGGACTGCAGCATGTATTATGCCACCCCTGGGAGACCATTCAAAATGTCACAACAGGTCTGCTACAGCATCCTGTGTAAGGTGGTGTATGCACCCCTTACTTAGATATAGGTTCACTATATCTATCCATATCACTGCACATATAAACCAATCAGTCACCCCTATGGCAGGTCTTATCAATCCTGAAGGCAGGGTGCTGGGTTTTATGTGAGAGGGTGCCCATGCATGAGCAGAGCCCTTCTGCAGCCTTCGGAACCTTTATTCCAGGGTTGTTTGTGACCATACCTCCACACCAGTAACTGGTGGGGGAGGTATGATTCCACCCTACTAGAGGGAGAAACATGACAGCACCGGTACACCGGTACCAGCTTCACAGACCCTGGCATCACTAAATGGATGCTGCCAGCCACAGACACGAGTCTGCCCTCCTGCAGCTGAACGAAACTCTGGCAGGGGAGGATGGACAATAGGTTTCCTGTCACAGGGAGGAATGACCACCTCCCAGACAGGCTTTAGTGTATTGGGGCTGGGTGGGTGCACTCCAAGAGTGCTTTGATGTCTGCACTGGGGGCATATTTGGTGTCCCTGTGCATAGTCAAGCTCAAACCGATTGCAGGGGCTACCAGCCCCTGCTCTGGCATGAAACTGGACAAAGGACATGGATGTAGCCAACCCTCTGTCCTGACCCTCCCAAATGTGGGTCCCCAGAGTTTGTCCTACCCCTTCCTTGGGTATAAAGTAGGAACCCCTGGCAACAGGACTTTAGATTTACCTGGACGAAACTCTGCTACAGAAACCCAGAACTTCAACTATCTACACTGCACGTTGGATGACCGAAGAATCTCCCTTAGAGTAAAGGAGTTACTCCCCTGCAAGGCAGGCACGAAAGACGTATCTGTTCGGTTAGCAACTATGCAGCTCCTGAAGGACTCCGAAGATTTTGCAACACAGGAGGTGGGTTTCCAAGCTTCGCCGAGGCCGATCCATGCTCTCAGCAAACCTGAGATCCAAAGCCCTCGAGGGGACCATGCAACTCGAACCCTTGGACACCGTAAACATTTGCGGCAGCATATGCTTTTTGGTGATCCCTGAGGCTGTGTTTTGGGCTACTTGTAGTCCAGACCCCGAGCAGTGATTTCACTGAAGATTACTGGCCTACACTCCATTAGTGTCCCGTGGGCTGGTATTGAGTGATTCCTCTCGAGGTCCCTTCGCCATCCCTCGTCCATCAACTTGTGGGTCCCTGAAAAGGGTACTTTAACTTTCAGTGGGCTTACCTGGTTGCTCCAGACCAGCCCTGACTCTCCATTGCTTGGAGAGTCCACAGGTCCTTGCTGGTCCACACCGAAGCCTTTTTACTCTCAACGCGTGAGTTGCCGTTGCCAAGGCTTGTTGGTCTCCAATCCGAACACCGACCCCCCAGCACTCAACATCCTTCATGGGACAGCTCGCCTACGGACTGTGGTTGTCATTGACATCCCCTGGTCCCCGTGGCAGTGGAGTCAAACGTCACCTCATCGCACCTGAAACATCTGACATCGGTGGGCATTCGCCTATGGTGCCCCTGGTCACTGGCAAGTGACCCAGAGTCTGTCCCCTCTGCTTTCAGGTTTGTCTCATCTTCGATCCAGGCTTGGATCACACCGGACACTTTTCCTTTCCACAGCAGCAGGACTTTGCAGCAACTCGCCATTGAAAACAGCGAAGATTCCTGACACCATTTGACACCTATGCACCCGGCTTCCCTGGTTTAGGTAACACGAGTACTCCGGTGCTCACATGGGTGCTGGCCTTAGAACCCTCTAAGTCTAAAAGGGTTTGCTCCAAGTCCTCTCCTAAGTGTCCGTAATCTGTAAAATTCCAACCGCGACTTTCCCATAGGATTGTACGGAGCTCGCAGCTGTGTTCTCACACTGCACGCGTCCCCCTTGGGTCCCTTGTGTCACTACCTTGGGTGGATCCTTGGGGTCCCAGCGATTCTACGTGCTCTAGGCACTGTGTCTAGTCAAGTCGTGGTTCTTATACCACTTTCTTAATATATGGTTTGGTCTCCCCCTGGGGCCCATTGTACATTGTGCTATTTACTGTTGTTTTAGAACTGTAATATTGTGTGCCTTGCTCTCTGATCTCATAAAGAGGTTAGTAGAGAGTGTTTAGTAATAAATACATATATTTTATATAAATACCTTGTGTGGTTCTCCTTTCATTGGTCATTCAGGAGGTTATAATCTGGTAAGCCAAGCTGCTTTACATTCCTTCGAGACTTAGCCTGAAGGCTGCTCTCCATAGGTTGTCTTTAACCTAATCATCAATAACGGTTGTTTGGACTGGTGAAAGGTGCCCACTATAACTAGTGGACCGCATATACCAGGCCAACTTCTCACACCCGTCTGCTCTGTGCCATTGATATCAGGGGTTGAACTCAGGTTTAAATTACTGAAACCTTTACTGGACATACCAAGAATAGTGACATTATCATTACAATCAAGACTAATAGGACAAGAAGAAAATATGTTACATCAAATAAGAAACATTTCAGAACACCTACATTCATGCATAATTATAATACATTGGACATGAACAAAATGGTGTGAGATTTATGCAAAAAGTGAAAACAGCACACAGTGCAATTGATTAAAGCAGATCCGGGAAAGAGCTTTGAGATTTATTTGCAAATTCAGCAGCGTTCAGCACATAACTTCCTTCTTCAGGAACACTATATAATATGCATTAGTCCAGCAAAATAAACACAACCACAAAATGAATTGTATTTCACCTATTTTCTGAGAAGGAAAAACACAGAAGTGAAACATTGGACATAGGAAACTCATGCATGTGTTTTTTAAAAGTCAACATTTTCTGTCACTTCAAAACGAATGTCGATGCAGACTTATTTTGGACTAATCGTGTCAACTGATGCCTGTTTTTGTTAAATAAAACATATTGAAAGCAAACATTGGGGCATATCAGCAACACCTGGCGATAATTATCGCTCAGCGCTCTTAGCTTGAGGATAACTATCGCCAGGTAACGTGGATTTTTATTGCTGAGATAGCGTGCTATTAGCAACGCTTATCTCCTCAGCGATAAAAATCCTCACGCTAACTGCCTAACGTGAGATTATCGCTGGAAACCCAGCGATAATCTCACGCAATGTGGCGTTAGCTTGCTGATAGGGACTCACAAACTTAGCCATGATATCCACCTTCCATAGGAGATCATGGCTAAGTCAGTCCTGAAGCAGGCATAAGGAAAGTAGCGATAACATGGGTTATCGCTACTTTTCCTGACGCTATGCTTCATAGCTTGGGGCTTGATGATAGGAGAAATGGCGCTTAGCGACATTTCTCCTTTCATGTTAGGTCAGGAACGCCCACTTTGCATCTCATTAGAGATGCAAAGCTGGGCGTTAGGAATCCTGACGCTAAAGCAAGGTTTACGCGTTAGCGTGGCCTTGCTAATTAGGCAAAAAAATTATCGCCGCTTTTCGGCCGAGAACGGCCGCAAAAGCGGCGATAATTTTTTATCGCCTGCTTGTAAATATGCCGCATTGTTTTCTATTTATTATAAACGGTCTGCCACAATAAATTTGCTATTATATACATATCGCACTTATATTGACACTTCATTAGCAACACATGAGGTATTGTGACCTACTGGTGAAATCATCCGGGAATCAAAGGCCTCTCCTCCGGCTCTCAGTCCCCGTGTACCTGAAAAGGAAAAATGTGGTCCTCATGGGAAATTGCTGGATGTCGAATTTCAGGGTGGCTTATTGAACTTGAGAACTGCAACATCCTCACATTTAGGGTGGGTTAACATGAGTGCAAACCGCAGCCATGACACATTTAAAATGGCTCCTTCTGAGCAGCAGAAAGAAGTTTGCATCACTTGTGTGAGCGTGTTCCATGGGCCAGGTGCTGGTTGGTACTTAATTGCTGTAATATTTAAGCAGCATGTAAACATCCAAAATAGATTATTCTCCTCTGAAAAATGAATCCCATGAGACATTTCCTGTATGACCAAGCAAGTATTTCACTGAAAATAAAGAGGGAATGGGAGTAAAACTGAACCGGATCTACCATAAAGTTTTGAAACATATGAGGGTGTGGACCATGCCCTGTGACAGCTAATGCTTGCAATTCGTTTAGGTTATTGATTCAGGGAACCATTTGCATGGAATTTATATTTGTCTATTAGTTCAAGGAAATCAGCAAATGTAGTCAAATCTCTCAATAGTACAAGGAAAGATTCAAATATTACTTACCCAGCCCACATTAAAAATGGACCCATGCACCCATGACTTATGATGACAAAAAACAGAAATTCTTTCTTGACAGTAGCAGCAATCTATTTAATATCTTTAATGCCATTATTAACTTTGAAATGGGCATAATGATATCCTCTGATCAATGTAACATATTTCAATCAATCATTAACACATTATATAGATGCTACGCAATTTTCATATACTGAATTCTTCATTAATCACAACGCCTCCTGTCCTGAGCAGTCTGACACTGAGACTCACGCTACTGATTTTCGTTGTGAACATCTCTTTCAGTCGCTCAATTACAGATGTGAGAAGTCTGTCAGATCTTGATAATGTATGTTGTCTTGTTTCGCCTCTGTTAAAAATATGATTCTGCCAAATACCATTTTATGCTACATTCGAGAAGCTCATTTCATTCTTCGCTCTTTTGAACTCTGACCGTTCCACTGGATTTCATTATTTTCACAGTCTCGCGTTATCGTTTCTGAATTTAAACTATTCGCTAAAAGCAAAATAATCTTCTTACTTTAAGTTCTGGTTCGATGGCGATGTCAAAGAATTTCCTGTAACATTATTTTTAATGCATCGCACTCAATTTCAGTTCCACACCTTTGCAGAGCTTTCCTATAACAAATGTGCCTATAAACCGAAAGTGTTCATTTGCAGTCCATTTTCCTTTGAGACAATCATTTCTTTAAAAAAATAAAACATAACTTAATATTCTCGTGGGATTGTGGAATACTCAAAAAACATATATGAGTTGGAGCACCATTTGTGTATATATATTTTAGGTCCATCTATGAATCATAAACTGACGACCCTTCAGTTATAACACCATGCACATCTTCACACTGTCAGTAATGTGCAATAACTGCACGAATAGAGAATTGCGTGCGGTAGCCCACGCGGTAGTGTATATTCTCAGGGGCTTACACATTAAACACCGCTCGGTGCGTTTGGGAGATCTATGTGGGTGCTTCTGTGAGGGGCCACGGATTGAATGAACAGCATAGGGAGGGAAAGTGAGGGAAGGGAAAGGGCAGTTATGGCAGGAGGGAACTTCCCAGAGAAAAATGTGGGGCTGAGTTGGGTTTCCAGCCCGGCTACTGTCGCAGCCAAAGATTCAAGAGATTTTATTACCGGAATTTCTGTCTGGTAAAAACCAGGTTCAGGAACATCTGGTCAGCTATAATCTGGCACTGTGGAATTTCATACAGGATTCTCGTGCTAGTTCATTCGTAATTAGAACCTTTGCATGGAAGTTAAGTCCTCACCACTGATTGTTACCTTCACTGCATCTCTTTGTTCCCCAAGTAAACACTGCACGTCTCTTCTCGTCGCTGATTGCAGCCCTTCCGAATTACCCCTCGGTTTTGAACAGTGCATGGGGCCATGTAGACCCACACAACTGAAGCTGCACAGCTCCATGCCTGCCAGCACTTCTCACACCCTGGTCCTATATGGCAACCAGTGCTGATCTGCTCTCTGCATTCTGACGTTCAACAATCCCAGGTCCCTCCTTTCTTTCTATTCTGCATCATTACAAACTCCCTAGTCCTTGACAGCTAAAAGTGCGCTGGGTTTTGTCCTTGCACCCAAAGCCTGGAACTCTTGTTTCATGTCTTGTAACTCAAATGATCTCCCACCTCTCCAGCTCCACACTTCACCTTGGTTTGGCTCACTCTCTAGATGAAATCTGCAATGGATTTATGACAAAAACGTGTGCTTTTCACAGAATATGACAATGTCCAAGACCGCGCAGAGCAAAGAAAGAAACAAAAACAGAGGCTATAAAAGCTTTGTATTTTTATACATTTCAGGAATTATAGATGGACCTCCACCAATGAAGCATTGTGAAATACAAGCAATTACTTTCAAAAGTTGATTGACTTTTTCGTGTTATGCACTGTAGTACTAGACAGAATATCCGATAATGAAGCAGCGTCTTAGGCTGCAGCAAAATATATCATCAGAGATCGATTTGCTGAACAAACAGCACAAGCAGGGTTAAGGTGTGTATTGCAAAGTCATCCCGTGTGCCCTGTGCCCTCCCATTTTACGTTGAAGGATACTGGTGGTAACAGACTCGACTGTGCCCTGGGCTCTCTTGACAGGCTCAGTTCATTGCTATGTTGAAAAACAAGTGAAAACACACACATGCTTTAAAGGGCACTATGGTGCCAATTACGATGTTGGGAGGAAAGTCTCCTCCAGACAGTCAGAATCTCCTCAACCGTGTCGGACCCCTTCCAACCGTCTCGGTCAGTCTATAATACACACAACCAATTACGATGTTTGCAGTCGGAATGCAAACCACACGGTCATTCCAAATTGGTTCCGACTGGCTATCGGGGAATTTGTGTCGGTTGGAATCTCATCGTACACCTGTATAGACAGCGTTTCCGACTTGGCGATTACGATGCCGATTTCCATCAGCCTTTCTGAGTCGTCCTGCCCAACACGGAAAGGCTCTCGGAAAGTGACATTGGGGTCCCCTTGCAGGGCCTCCTTCATCCTTAGGCCTCCAGTTGGGGGCAAGGGGATACCTAAGGGACCTCCTCCTGTAAAGCCCTGCACTATGTGGCAGGCACCATGGGGTGCCCGCAACAGGGTGCAGAGTTTTACACACTCACCTCATTTCCACATAGGAGCCTGTGTTGTCGGGCAGAACACAAGCTCCCTTAGAAAACAATGGGACTCCGACTGAACAGTGTTTGGTCACATCGTAATCAGGGGGGCGGAACTGCTGTCCACAAGTCAGTAGGTCCCGATTCCCAGACAGTGGCAGGCAGAAGGTTTCCGCCCGACTTCGTAATCAGCCCTTATGTGTAAGAGTACACTTCTAATTTGCATGACCTACCCTATAAGTCCCGAGTAGATAATAGGATTGAAACTACCTATAAGACCCTGATACATAATAGGGCATGGAAGTTTAGAGGCCAGCAGCCTTTGTTGGACATGGGAAATGCAGCAGGAGGGATGCTGTTGAGGGGCTGTGTAAGAGCATTCCAAGCAGGAGAGAGACCAAGGACTTCATGCAGGAGAAAGGTCCGGCACAGAAAGCCGTAAAAATACAGCTCTCTGTGAGAAGCATCTCTTTAGAGGCCAGGAAAAGACTCTTGGTGACAAGGGCAGTGTTAACAATTGGGTTTCTGGCTGGCTAAAGTGCATACCCAAGCCAGGCAGAACCCACCACTCTAGTCAGGGTAAGCTAGTTACACACTTAGGATAACCTGTGCTCACCCTCTAGTAGCATGGCTCAGAGCAGGCAGAATTATCAAATGAGGAAATGTGTAAAGAATTTTTGCCACACCCACACACGCACATTCTGAACAAAACAAGCCAAAACGAAAAAGATACCTTGTATGCTTTTCAAGTTATGCAGTTTTTACAAATAGCAGATAAAACACAATGCATGAGGGACACTCGCTATTCTCAGATCAGGTGTGGTCACACCTGCCCGGAGTGAAAAGATACTAATGCCCTCAACAGTTCGTGAGAACAGTTCTCCCCAATTACGTGGATCAAAAACAGTATTAGGAAGCCCCTAACAGTGAGACAGGTGACGCTAGATCAGCAATATTATTTGGCTATGGTCACCCACGATAGTGTGCAGGACGACTACAAGGCCCACACAGGTCCAGTTACAATACCTGTGTATGGGACAGCAGCAAGGGCAGTGGCCTTGGGGTCACATCGCTGTAGTCTCTGCTGTGGGGTGGCTGGTGTTACCGAGATCAAGCCGCGCAGACTGTCCTCGAGAGCTGCAGCATTTTTGAGTCAGACACGGTGGTGCGGTCTCACTCACTAGGGGCTCACGCTGCACGAGACCCTCCTCCTAGAGCTTCCAGCTGAGGGGAAATGAGCTGCGCTGAACTGTCAGCACCTGTGTGTCTGCAAAGAGCCAACAGACACAGCAATCTACATCTGACAGGGCAGGCGCAACAATTTCCAGTAACACACAGCATAGATCTGGTATTCTTTTATTGGCACACAACAAAGGCATGTGTGAGGGTACACAAGCGACTGTAGGCACCCTGCTTAACGTGTCAGGATGTATTTTAGCATTTTCAAGCAGGGTAGGCTCCAATTTGGTTGAGCTCAATAGTAGTTGAGGGTGAAATCTTTGATGGCCCTAACATTCCCTCAACAGGGGGGCAGCCAACAAGCCCTTGGAGAATGCTTTAAGTTAGCACAGCACAAAAGTAGCAGGCAGCAGGCCAACACAGCAAGGCAGGTCACAAATTGGCATTCCCTCTTGCCATCACAGCAGTTCCTTCTGGCAATGTGCAGATGCATAGCTGCCAAGGTTTCAGATTGCTATGTGTAACATTTTCATAATTTCATGTAATTATGAGTGACATTTAACAACAATTATGAGTGACACTTTCTTGCGAGCATAATCAAGCAATGAAGACGAGGGAAACATATAAATATCAGAAATTACACCCATTTGAGAAACGAGAAACACTGAAACGATCTTAAAACTGCTACATAGACTCAAAAATGGAAGGGCATTGTGGGACCAGATTGTACCAAACGGGATGTGAGAGGCCATACTGCCTGCAAATGAGCCTCATGCTCCATAACGCCCAGCCCACCCCCAGGCATGCCATATCTGAATGCGTATGGGATTTTACTGTATTTTAAAAACACAGGAACATGTGTTTTTTTAAAGAAGACTCAAGCTTGGAGTTAATACAAATGATCCTTGCTGCATGGATAATGATTAATGCAGCATGGGAGGGTAATCCTCTGCAGCTGGGAGAAACTTTCCCGGACTGTGCACACCTGCATGGGAGCGTTTTGGTATGTGCATTTGCCATGCTGTAGATCAGCCTGGCACCGTGACCTCACCAACCTGTTCCCTAGCCTTAATTCTTCAATCCTGCAGCACCTTATATTTACACATTCTCAAAGCACCCGTAATGCATTTTAGTGAGGTGATGCGGACACCAGCACTAGAATGTGTTAGTCTAACGCCCGATGCGTGATACTTGGCAGGGCTGCAGATGTACAGTCAACGATGCCTGGTTACAGGTCCAAAAAGTGTCAGACTTTGTGGGGCCCGAGCTCCAGCACTTATACCCAAAATTGCCTTTGATGTGGGAGGTTTAATTTTTGTGACAGGAGCATCGTGCCAGAATGAATCCTGCCCTGCATATTTATCCGAGAAGATGCCACCGTTTTGTGCAATACCTCTACCCATGCCCCCGAATTCCGTTCCGGCGCGGAACGCGAAAATGCTGAAATTTCGCAAGTTTTGCCGCCCACCCTTAATTTTTTTCCATTCATTTTTTTGGTCCAATAGTAGTGAGTGATGGACCAATGATCATCACATGCAATAGGTTAATATTATCATTGTAGTATAAATGAGTCGGGCAATTTACATGTCATTGTAGGATTACATTTTTCAAATTAAGTCCAACCAGCGGTCATCACATTCAATATGTTGATTTAACTAAGGTTACATGATCGTTAATTGAAAATAAGATAATATATGCAAAAACAAAAGAAAGAGGAAGGAATATAAAACAAACAAAAAAACAAAAAAAACACGAGTTCGATTGGGAAATGTTAAGGGACAGATTGGAAACCTGTAAAAATATGGGATCGCAAAGGGACCGATTTCGAGATTATGAGTTGGAGCAAAGCATATTAGGCGTAGGAGAGCGCATTGTGAGTGAGGGTACAAAAGGCCGATTACATGCATTGAGTGTAACAGTAATGATCGCGATACATATTGGAATCAAAGCATAAATGCGCAACAGAATATACGACAATGTTAAGTTAGTGCCACAAGTTGGTAACAAATGAACGATACATTTTTGAAGGAGAATAAATGATGTAAATACGATAGCGCATAAGTATGACACAGAACAGCACAATCAAGTTAGGTTTTAAGAAATAGGGGTAATGGTATATTTACAGTAGTAGTTTTCAAGATGTCGGGTCCGACAGGAACTAGGGTTTGCAGCAAAAAGGGGAAGGGGAAGTGAAAGTTATTTACACAGCGGAAACATCGGTGTCACAATAGTGAATAATGAAATAGGCTATTTGTCACTACCAAGACATGCAAAACATACAAGTAAATGTCCTACCTTTTGCTTACATAGCACCCTGCCCTTATGGTTACTTAGGCCCTACCTAAGGCGTGACATATGTAAAAAAAAGTGGAGTTTACAGCTTGGCAAGTTGTTTTACATACCAAATCGAAGAGGCAGTAAACTGCACACACAACCACTACATTGGCCGGCCTGAAATTGGTTTGGAAGGCTTCTTATGTGGGTGGCACAATGAGTGCTGCAGGCCCGCTAGTAGGCAAATCAGATATACACCTATGTCTTCATGTTTGGGGGAGAAGCACATGCACTTTAGCACTGGCTAACAGTGGTAAAGTGCTCAGAGGCCAACAAGACGAATCAGCAAAAAGGAGCGGCAAAAGGCAAAAAGTCCCAGGAAACATCACCCTAAGGTATGACAGGCAGGCAGATGTTCCCTCTGGAACTTCACAAGATACTTCTACATGAGATATCCCCGATTATGCATGACCTGTTTATAGATGTGCAGCATAGCTGGCCCCCACCTTCATCATGGCAGGGAACAGATGTAGTGGTATTCGCTAAAAAGGGGAAACCACCGAAATTACCAGCTTCCTATCTCCCCATCTCACTGGTGAACTCTGATTCCAAAATTTACTCAAAAGTCATAGCTAATCAATTACAGAGAATCATAGCATCACTGGTATCACTGCAGAAGCATGGCTTGTGCCAGGTATGGGGTGCACATCAGGTGGGTATTTCAATACTAGATACAGCAGAAGTAGAATGAAATGACGTGGCTGTGGTGCTCCTAGCCGCCGAAAAAGCCTTTGAACGGGTATCGTGGCAATATCTCTGGGGGGCTCTGTCACAGAGGGGGCTGGGTCCACAACTTCTAACTGCTATCCGGGCCATGTACTACAAACCTTATGCACAACTACAGGTGATGGGTAACACGTCGGGGAAAATTGAGATAGCCAGAGGGATGAGGCAGGGGTGCCCATGCTCTCCAATCCTGTTCGCTCTATATTTAGACCTCTTTATCAACCAGACTATACACAACTCAGCAATCAAACCTATAACTAGTAAAGGGTACAACACAAAGATCCTAGCATATGCAGACGACATTACTGTAATCACTAAAGAACCGGCAATTAGAGAGATTGAAAGCATGGCAGAGGAATTTGGAAGGGAATCTGGGTATCTCCTGAACAAGGGGAAGACACAAACAATGTGTTCACCACATGTCAAACTCAAACTCATTGCAAAGTTGAATTGGCCACATTTTTGGGGGTTAATATAACATCTAGCATGGATGCAATGTGTAAGTACCAGTCCCCCCTCACATGAGCAATAAGTTGGGGTTGTTAAGTTGTATTCAAGCAGAGGCGCGTCTTTTCGTGGAATATTAGTTCGATCTTCCATTAGCTCTCATGTTAGCCTCCGCACGATTTATCATTCTAAGATGGCCGAGTAATTAGGACCTTAAAGACCTGAGTTACACACACATGCGCTTTTTATACACGTCATCGGATTAAGCCCAATGGCTCGCTTCAACATATATAAGATATCGCGTAGCGGGCGTTCACTTCCGTATGGCGATATAGCGGAATCAGCCACGTTACATCTTTGCCTTATCCCGGTATGTACCAACAGTTTAACCTATGAAGATTAGATAAGTCAATCCTGGGAGGAATTTTACCTTTGTGTATTATCATGACTGAGTCATCCTGCCTGTAGATGATGGCCCGATAGATTTCATGCAAGATAGCCATCTTGTGGTTTAGTTTAAGCATTAGTGTGTAAACTTATAATAGAATTTCGGTCCTGCGTGTTTTTCGTTGCAAGGGGATTATATCATCTAACACACACTCTTCCCTTTATTATGGATGATTGAGGCTTTATTACACTTCGCCCTACGCTAAAACAAGAATCTGCTTTGTTCACAGATACACCCGTGATTGCCCTTTGAACCCCAGGATATCGATCATTGGTATCATTTATATTATCACTGATCATCTCTACGAAAGAGGACACCCATATCATGATTCATGTCAGGGATGTGAAAGAGTGAAATATCCCTTTGACGACATCTGTAAACTAACAAACTCTTTTATATCCACTATCTGATATACGGGGTAAGTGTGATTAGTCAGGTCATGCGCATCAATAGGAATCTCAATTTAAATATTGCATTTGTCAATTGAGAAAAGATTACAGTATACGTTAATGAGGATTTTGATTTTCTTATCTTCTCTAGGCTTCATATTTAGAGGATAAGAGTCAGGGGTTATCCCACTTTTATGTATAACAGCCATCAAGTGCTGTCACAATCTACTCTCATTTGGTAAGAGCTTGCATATACTTCTCCTCCCCTCCCTCTCTCCATTGCTTGTGATTTGTGGGACCACAATGATGCTAATTCATGCAATGGAGTTAACCACAATTGTATATTGTTGTTTTTTCTTTTAAGATCAATTCTGATCAATTATAGAGCTGCGATTTGAATTAACAACTAATTATCCTATAGGTAGGAGATAAATCATAAATGTTCCCCACCTTTGTAGGATTATTCTTCAGTTCTTCAGTTCTTTTTGTCTCTTCTCTTTACCTTTTTCCTTTTCACTATAGATGATATTTGGTGTGTTATACATTAGCCATCATTTGTCTTTTGATATGCTCTAAAATTCACAACACTACTTGGGTGTGGGTTCCCAGACGGGTGCAGTGGTTGATATTGTTTTTAATATTTAATATGAGCAAGACGCAATTGAGTCTCCTGACTCATTTATTCAGTGTCAACAAAACTAGGTAACTTCAGAGCGAAAACAATGCATATCAATAGTTCTATATTTTGCTGTTACATTGTGTTTTTCTGTATTGCATTAGATAAAATATGGATATATAAGGACAAAATTTCTTGTTTTTTACAGTAATCACTGACACAGAATATTCTGAAGAAGGCTTTGCCGAAACGCGTCATTTCATATTTCTGTGAACTTGTTCAGTGTTTTTATCTCTTCACAATTTTGTATATTCATTGATTGTTCCTATGTCATTGAGTGAATTATTAATCAATAGAATCATTCTCGCATATTTTTGTGACATATTCAGTTGCTAATTTTTGATTGTTTTATGTAGTTGTCTTTTGCAACAAAATAGATTGTCTCATGTATGTGGTCTTTGTAATTACATTTATTTTTTTAACCAAATCACAAAAACTTTGTATAAATGCATACCTATTATGAATATCAATATGAGAATGAAACTAAAAAAATAAAAATGGAATATTAAAATAAAAACATAAATCTCTAATGGTTCAAGTTACATCATTCTATTAATTTTTGCTGTGTCTCTGAAGTTGCCACGTTTTGTGTAATTTTATCTTTGCACTTAGCCTGGTGCAACCGCTATCTTTATATTCATTGTATTTCCCTGCTAAGGCTTATCCTTTTTGCAGGGGACCCCTTGTCTTTTCCAAATACAGACAATCAATCTTGACCCTTTAGTTGATTAAATGAGCCTGGAACGAAGACGTCTAGTCTTACAGCAGTTAACAATAATAGGAAGATCTAACATATTAAAAATGAAAATATTTCCTACGCTACTGTACCTATTCCGCTCAATCCCCCTTGAACTTGCGGATGCAACTATAAACAAAATGAACGCTATGTTTTCTAATATTATATGGAGCTACCAGTAAACATGGCAGGGGCTGAAAAGTATGACACTTCCTCGTGAACGAGGTGTGTGGGGAGCTCCAAATCTGCTATTTTACTAATGGGTCGCCGCATTACAACAGATGGGGATTTTTTTGCTATCTGATGGTTTGAGTTCCGGGGATCTTGATCTTCCCTCAATATACTACATATCTATTGGAAAAGGGGCAGAATGGCTCTTTCTCCGGCAACTAGAACCAAATTTATAAGAAGACGTGGTTCAAGTGCGTCAAGGTGGCCTGGAAGATCTGGAAAAGGGTTAGCAGACTGTTGAAGGTCCACAGATACAACAGGCATACACCCATATGGCGCTACTGCAAGAGACTGCACTATATAAGAGCAAGGGTCGACGGGCCAGGAAGAAGGGTAGGCAGATATGGGAGCCTTTGATGGTATGGCGCAACAGCAAAGGAGGTCATGGAGAACAGCCCTAATCCAGACTAGCTTATTTTATTCTATAGATATGAAAGGACTAAGGTAACCTCACGTTGAAATAGTGTATGTACGTATGTATTTATATATTTACGTATCTATGCAATGAGATGCGTAATATGAATTATGTACTTTATTTATTGAAAGTATCATCTAATATGAACTAATTACCAAATTCCCTTTATGTACCTATCTGGCATTTGAACAAATAAAAAACAAATTAAAAAAATAAACATCTATCTCTTCACAATTGGGAATTACACTTAAAAGGTGTAATACTGTAATCCCAATGTTATCATATGGAAGGGATAGCCCATGCAGGGGTGGAAAATGAAATTGGGAGTTTTTTAACTGCCAAGACATGTAAAACTTAAAAGTACATGTCCTGCCTTTTAAATCCACTGTGCCCTGCCCTGTGGGATATACAGTGCCTAGCGTAGGGGTGACTAATATGTATAAAACGGAGGGTTTAGGCCTGGAAAGAGGGTTTATTTGCCAGGTCGACATGGCAGTGTAAAACTGCACAATGGGCTCTGCAGAGACAGGCCTGAGACATGGTATAGGGATACTTAAGTGGGAGGCACAGTAGGTGCTGTGGGACCACTAATACCATTTAAGTTACAGGCCCTGGGCACATGTAGTGCACATTTCTAGGGACTTATAAGTAAACTAAATAGGCCAATTGGAGAGTACTATGTTTTTAGGGAGAGAGTACATGCACTTTAGCAATGGTTAGCAGTAGTAAAGTGCTCAGAGTCCTAAGGCCAGCAAAACAGAGGTCAGAACAATGGAAGGAGGCAGGCAAAACGTTGGGGGAAGACTAGCCTAAGGCTGGCAGGTCCAGCGGTCATCCTATTCATTGTCTGCTTGAGTTCTATGTTATAATTTGCATGTATGCACACAATGTGCGCTGCTGATCAACCTGAAAGAAAATTAAAATGCTGGTAACATGAGTCTCTTAGGAGCATTAGACTTTGAGTTTATGGATGAGTAGTAATCTCATAAATGTAAACCCTTCGAATTTGGAAATGATACCAGTATATTCTAAAATTAATATTAGGGGAGCTTCTTGGGTCAACCACTCTAGTTAGATGCCCTACTCAAGCAAAAGCAATCCGTAAATTAAGTATTCTAATGGATACTGTGATGTTGTGAGACTATGTGCACTATTACCCTTGTGGTTCTGGGCGGACTCAACAGAGGAATTATCTAACTTACTGGGAGGAGTTAAGGTGTGGTTATTAATGGTTATGGCATAGTGAGTGTGTAGTGTGTTATCGTGTTCTGAAGAATAAAGACAACATTTACAAAGCTCTGTGTGGTGTGTTCATTTGCATGCTACTGGGCTGGGGAGGATGCCACAACTGGCAACGAGTAGGGGATACATGCACTGAAGTAACAAGACTGCTCGTTCTGTGAGTTTGCAACAATACAGCAAATTGCTTGTGCATGCCACATGTGCCCAAACCGATGAAAAACAGTTAGAAGTTGGCTTGTGCAGAGTCCAAGTCCCACTCCCACACAGACACAGCCGTTGAAGAAACTGAAGGCCCTACAAAGGAGCATATTCAAAAGCCAACCAGAGACCCACTGGTAAGACCAAAAGAGGAAATACTGCGCCACATCACAACACAGAGCCCTCATTAATACAAAACGAAACGCCAAAGGCAGTGACAACCAGGTACGATGCAAAAAGCTAAATGCAACAATGATCATGTGTGAGAAATGGAAATATTACTCACCGTAAAGAAGGAAGACGATGATCTATAACTTCAAAACGGGCGTGATGACTCAAGTGCAAGCACATGGCCAGTGCTTGTAGAAGTTAAAGGGCCAAGTGAACGGTGGCAGTCGTCTCAACAGTATATGGTCTCACAGGTAGAAGAAAAATGCGTGAAGTACAATGCAGCTGTTTCTCTGAAACCACCTCCGCCATTCAACACTGTCAAGAAGCAGAATATTGGCACCAGGTGGACTGCAAGGATCGAGACTTTCGATGACTTCATAGATGCCCTAGAAAGGAGTAAATAATAAGAAAATCATTAAGTATTTAAAAAACCTACCCGGTGATGGGGTAAAAGAGGTGCTGACATAAATCCCACAAACTAATGCAACATCGTTACTGTCAGATCAAAGAAGCATTGGTTGCCAGGCTCAATCCGATGCTGAATGTCGACTATGAAATGTACATTTTCAATCATGCGAGACAGCAAACACTCAGCTACTTGCCCCCACAAGATGTCACCATGCTGTGATCCTTCTTAGGCTTGGCCAGTTATTGCTCAAGGTGCATTCCTGAATTTGCTACTGTAGTGCCCCATTCAGAGACTTGATAAAACGAAACGTCCCTTTATAGTGGTCTGCTGAATGAGACAAAGCTTCAAAAAATTAAAACATGCAATTGAGAATGCAACCGAGATGGCCTATTTTGACCCCTAGTTATATACTAAGTTCACAACAAATGTGAACCCAGTGGGGCTGGGGGCAATCCTTGCACATCATAATTCATTTGAATGCTCAGAGACACATTGTGGCCTATGCCAGTAGAAGCCTGATTAATAGAACATGCCTATTCTCAGCCAGAAAAGGAGGGTCTGGCTGTTTTGTGGGCCTGTGAAAATTTTCATGTGTTTCTATACAGAAAACATTTCACTAGCATAACAGACCACCAAGCGCTGCTCACTATTTTTATAAACCCAAAAGTCAAGATGCCCCCTGGCATTGAGAGGTGGTTGTTGTGACTGCAAGAGTACTACCATGCAATTTTACACAAACTGGGTATAGATCAGAACCCTGCTGATTACTTACATCCAAAACAGCTGAGGAGAACATTAATTTCATTATGAGGTACAGCACGCCAGCAGCCTTACCCATTGAACAGATCATGCTGCTACTTATGCTGATAAAAACATGATTAGGCTCAAAGACATCATTTCATCTCAATAGTGGAAGAAGAATGCTTGACCTTTTGCTGACTGTCTCATTTTCAAAATTCAGAAATGTACAGGATAAACTGTCCATTACTAGGGAAGGTGTTGAGAGGCTCAAGAATTGTCATACCAGAGTGGCTAAGACAGAAAGTAATTGAACTAGCCCATGAAGGAAATCATGGCATTGTAGACACTGAAACAACACTAAGAGACCAAGTATGATTCCCATGCTTAGATGAGCCAATCAAGAGGGAACTAAAAGAGTGCCAGGTAAGGAATTGCAAATCAATTTCCTCAAATGGAGCAGACATCAAGGACTCCGATACCACTGACAAATCCCAAGAGGAGACTGACCTAACTCATTTAGGACAGGAACTGGATTGTCCATTCCAAAGTCGTGGCACCATGCCTTCCTTATCCAACAAATTCTTCCATGGACCCCTGAGTGCTAGGATTTATGCCCACTGTACCCTCAACCTGATCCCAGTTAAACCCAACCTGGAACCATCCTATAAGAATTCCTTCACCATTAGTAAAATCACAGTAGTGGAATCAAGACCCCTGATCCAACACCATTTGTAAAAAGATCTCCAATGTCAGTTATAAGAGCACTGAGAAGATCACTTCCTAGAAGCCTGCAAAGTAGCTAAAAGGGCGTTTGAAACCCCTTGGTCTTTCAGCCACCTCTTTTCAACCACCAGGCTGTCAAACAGAGCCTGTGTAGACGCTCCACCTTCCAAATCTAAAACTGCATAAGGGACTGAACCATCGGGAGAAGCCACTCCTGCTACCTCAGCATCTTCAACAACAGGGAAAACCAATGGGCCCTCTGCCACCAGGGAGCCACCAGACCACCTGGGTTTTCAACCTCCTTACTCTCACAAACAAGGGCCTAGTGAGAGAAAATTTCATGAAAGGCATACAATAGACCCACTGGCCACTGACATGACAGAGCTTCGATCGCGCATGCCAGAACCTCTCTGTCCTTGGTACAGAACCTCTGAACCTTGACATTGGTCCAGGAGGCAATCAGATTCCCCACCTAGATCCACCACCGGTGACTCAAGAAAGAAAATCTTCTATAATCCAGAGGAAATTCTCCAACAAGGGAATATCCCTGGTGAACAAATGGGCCATCACATTGGCTGACCCTTGAATGTGAATGGCTTATACAGAGACAATAGACTCCTGAGCCCATGAAAATATCTTGTGAGAAAACTTGCTCAGAACTCTGGTTCGAGTGCCCCTTGTTTGTTCACATACGCTTTTTGATGTGACGTTTTCTGTCCTCACCAGGCCCGCCCTTCAAACGCCCTCAAGCTCTCTCCAAATTGAGGAATGACCTGCCTCGAAGCCAATCCAACAACATAACGCCTGCAAATTGAGCCCCCATGCAACCCAACATGAGAAACTGGCATCTGCGGTAAGTATCATGGGATAGGACGGAGCTAGCTGGACTCTGTGCAACAGGTTTGCTGATTTTAACGACCAAGCTTGATCCTTCCTCGCCCACTGTGACATCAGTATTGATCTCTCCAAATCCTGAGGTCCTGGATCCGGAATGCTCAGAATCCAAATGCCAAACTTATGAAGATGAAAGAGTGCCCAAAGATCCAGGAAGATTGTAGACACCATGTCTCCCTGTACCCTGAGCCAAGCCTACAACTTCGGACTGTCTTGTGCCAACAGATTCCTGATGTGTCCCTGCAGCTCGATTAGTCACCCGTCCGGCAAACCCACTCGTCCCTGCAGTGTTAGAAACTGTGCCCCAATGAAAAGCAGGTCTTGAGGTGGATTTAATGATGCCTTTTCCAGTTGATGAGGCACCCATGAGAACCCAGAACTGCTAACATCCTTTCTGTATGGGACAACAACAACTACGCCAAGGAAGCCTGCACAACCATTCATCTAGATATTGGTGCGCAAAGATGCCTTCTAAATTTAACAGTGCCACCAGTGTAATGTAATGTAATGTAATGTAAGGAGTACTTTTATAGCGCTTCTATCACTCCAGGGAGTATCTTGGCGCTCACCCAACCCAGATGGAGGAGTTGGAAGGAAAGGAGACAGTTCACGCTAAACACTACATATTTACACCGGAGCTGTACAAGCTGCATCGGTCAGAGAGAACACCCAGGTTTTTACTGCCTTCCTAAACTGAGTTTCATGAGACAAGGATCGTAAAGAAAGGGGGAGCTTATTCCAGGCCTTGGCACCCAACACAAAGAGGGATTTGCCGCCTTTAGTTGCTAACTTAAATCTGGGGATTATGAGCAAATTCTGACCCACAGACCTTAGGCAACGTGTCGGGTAATATCGTCTAAAACCATTACATAGATATTTTGGTCCTTGATGTTGAAAAGCCCTGAAGGTAATTAACAGGATCTTGAAAAGAATCCTTTTACCGATTGGTAGCCAATGGAGCGCATTAAGTGCTACTGAGGCTGATGACTTGCGGGGCCAACTTAGTACTAAGCGGACCGCTGCATGTTGGACCATTTGTAATCTGTAAAGTACAGATTTATTAGCTCCAGCTCCATATTACAGTTGTCTAACCTGGAAGTGATTAGGGCACTGCAACCGTTTTCCTAGCTGGCAACGGAAGAAGATCAAAAAACTTCCTTAAAGCTTTTATTATATGGAAGCATGTGCCAGCTACGGCCACCGCTTGTTTTTTAAAGGATAGTTGGTTATCAAACTTAATGCCCAAATTTCGGGCAGATGTAATGGTGTTAGGAGGGGCTTCTGCGTCATCAGGCCAACAGATTTTCGGGGAAAACAAATTTTGCTTTCCAAATGGCAGGATTTCAGTTTTTCCGGCATTACATTTAAGGTGATTATTAGTCATCCAGTTAAATGTTGCTGCCAAGCACTCCTTAAGATTTTCCTCAGCGCCAGACCGCTCACTGTCCAGTACTAGGATGAGCTGAGTGTCGTCAGCATATGAGATAGTACTGATCTGAAAAGATGCGATCAGTTTTACCAGGGGAACCATATACAAATTAAAAAGTATAGGGCTTAGACTCGATCCCTGGGGGACTCCAGAGCTGAGGACCTTAGCTTCAGATTGATAATGACCCAGCACTGTAATTTGGCGTCTGTCGCTAAGAAAATTTCTAAGCCAAGCCCAAACCACCCCACCTACTCCTGCGGCAGCCAACCGGTCTATTAAGATGTTATGTGAGACCGTATCGAAGGCTGCCGACAGGTCAAGTAGGATTAAAACAGCCTTCTTTCCCTGGTCGATGGCCATACGAAGGGTCTCTGCTGTAAACAGCAGGGCAGACTCGGTAGAATGTTTTGACCGGAACCCTGACTGGTTTGGATGTAAAATATTGTTTTCTTACAGGAAGCTGAGAAAATAAAGATTATGACAAAGGTCTATGTGTCCCCTATGTGTTCCCCAACATTTTACGTGTACATGCATGTACGCCATGCATTTTCCCTCCATGGCCTGTCAACCATGATGCCTATGCTATAACGTGGCCTGCCATCAAGTCTCCCATGAGAGAAACGACAAATCTGCACTGAGGCCTACACGTTTTGCATCATGTTTTCCTGCACTCGTGTCATTTTCATGAAAGCCCATTTTGTGGCTCAGCCGGAGCCCGAAAAGAGGTTTCAAGCCTCAGACGCTCTGAGAGCTGCAGCTGCGTATCCTTGGCCTCGCACGCTTGGGCCTCAGCCAAAGGGGCCCAGTCCGAGGTGCCGAGACAGTATTGAGCATGGTTATCTGCTTACTCCTACTGAATCACATTCCTGCCTGGAAAAGGAGGAATAAACAAAACCCGCCTGCAAAGGATAGAGCCTAGCCTTTCTGTCTCCTTTTGTGTGATTGCAAAGCTCACGTCAGTGAAAAGCCCATAGCCCCCATGTAAGACCCACGCAGTAAATAAAGAAATAGAA
The DNA here is from genome assembly GCF_964204655.1 of Triturus cristatus. Classification (NCBI taxonomy): domain Eukaryota; kingdom Metazoa; phylum Chordata; class Amphibia; order Caudata; family Salamandridae; genus Triturus; species Triturus cristatus. The sequence continues at coordinate 910,145,093 of NC_140582.1, read as the reverse complement.
GCCACATCGGCTCTTGGTGATGGGCAACCTATGTCACAGATCAGTTCCTGCTCCGGACTTTAGATATCAGATAATACAAGATGTGCTGGTCGTCCTGACACTGAAGGCCTCTCTTCCAGACTCCCCGACTGCACAGCAACCTTCCCCCAGTTACACGTCAGTTACACGCCATGCTCGAGTTGAGCACAAGTAAGGCAAAGTTCCAGTAAAGTTCCAGCTGATCACGCAACCCCCTCCAGGTACCCACCCACCTACGACACTCACCTATGACTCATCAAGTGGACGCCCACATGGACACCCACCTTCACGCCTACTTACACGCCCACATGCTCTTATCTCATTTTCTCTTGCTCTGCCTGAAGCGCTCCTGCTTACGTATAATATGGAATGTATATATACTGTACTCTGTGAATAAGTTTTCAGAAGACCCTTCCTGATCCCTTGTGGTGATGGAACCATACTCCCTATAACTCGAGTTATTGGAATAAAGCCCTTTTGAACCTGATACCACGGACTCAGCCTCTTGCTTTATGCATGATCCTATTGATACCTATAGAAATTATGAGTGCGTAATACTTTATATATGACATTTTATGGCGCCCGAACAGGGACAAATCCCCTTCCCCACGCGCCGGAGATGAAGGTCCAGTTTTGCCCCCTTCTACAGCCGTGACGGATTTCAAGTGTACACGTCGCGGGTTTTCCCGCCAACTCCCTCAGGCCAACGGAGGAGATGGACTGCGACCAGGCATCCATACGAGGCGGTGAGGATTGCGGATCGTCCCGACCCAGAGCCCACCCTGTAAGAGAGCCGTGTCCGAGGTTTCTAAAGATCCACCAAAGATACGCCATTCCCGCGCAGCGTCGAGTGTCCGAGGCCTTCAAGTTCTGCTTCCCGGTGAGTTTCATGGGGGTTGCATAAAGACGGGTTCATTTAATGAACACGGTAAAGACGTGTCTCACTTGTGAGACCGGTATGGTTGTGCTGTATTCCAGTGCATAGAGTTTTCAAGTATTCAAGTATTCAAGTGCATGCATAAAGTCATTCAAGTATTCAAGTATTCAAGTATTCAAGTATTCAAGTATTCAGGTGCACCGATTCAACTGTATGAATGTTATTGTCTTAGTCAGGTTCAGTTAGGTTTGAATGTGTCAGGTTTGTATGTAAGATTGTTTCATTGTGAGTTTTTGTTTTTGGTTACATTTCAGGTTACATTTCAACATGCCGTTGTTTTCGAAACTGCGTAAAATATGTACCAGGAAAGGTGTACTAGAGGAATCAGTTAACATTCCGCCTAGAGACACACCTGGACATTTCATGTACTGTAAACATGGTTTAGATGCCGTGTTGTTTTTAGAGCTATGGGTGGATTACACGAAGGATTTAGAGACACAGTATAGATGGCCTATCACGGGAGCGTGGGATGCGGAATGCATTATGAAGGTAGAGGAAGAGCTATGGAAGAGAAAATGTAGACCTGCTCAGAAGGATGCCATTGAGTTTTGGCGCAAGGAGTCACATAGAAGAACAGAGAAAGAGTTCCACAAAGCAGAGAGAAGTAGACAGGAGTCTGAAAAAGCCAAAGAAAAGAAGTTACAGGAGGAAGGGGAGCGGGTCAAAAGAGAACAGGCTGGAAGAGAAAGAAATACTGACGTTGCTGGTATTTATCCCGTCCTTTCAGAGGAACTAGCAAGAGTGGCCCCAGTAGAAAGACCCGTTAGAGTGCCACCGCAAGTACCCCGAAAAATAAGACCAACAGCATCCGAAGCGTTTATTAACACCTACCTAGAGGAATCCCCACCAGCATACCTAGACGGATCTTTCCCTGCACCCCCAACACAGGCCCAGCTCCAGGAGCTTGAGGACGGCGGGGAGGGATCCGGGACAGCATCAGGAGGGGGCCAGCTGTAAAAGTTGACATCTCCGAATGTATATACGATCCAGATCCAGGAAAGGGCAATATGCTTGTGATTTCACTAAGACTTAGACGAGCAGTCGCATATTTGGAAAAATTACCAGATATGGATAAAGACTTAAAGAAAATGTACAAATTCATAAGAACAGGGGAAGGTCCTGAGTGCATAGCAGAGGCCACACAAAACAGAAAAGTAATTATTAAGAACTATATCCTTCGTTTCCTAATTAACTGTCTGATCAGGGAAAAAGACGAAGGTGACGGGGACGTACATCCTTGTTATATAGGTTGGAGTGATCATATAGATGCCGGTCAGCATGATAAATCAGGACAGACAGACAGCATGTTGACCAAAATCCGAAAGGCAATAATAGCCTCACACAAAGCAGGACCGGACGGAAAGGCTGAGTCATCCTCTGATGACGAAGCCGGGGACAAAGACAAAGAACTATACGTGGGCCATGCCCGACGGTTCGAGAGGCCCAAGGGCCTCAATTACCGTAAACAAGGAACGGCTATAAAAGAAAGATATTCCCTTGAAAGTTTATTCCAAATTACCGACAAGGCCCTGAATAAATGGATAGGTAACGACCAGCCCCTCACCCCGACCGAAAAAGAATTAGCACGGTCAGCCACCCTGTGGGTGTCCCAATATGATACATATAATAATGATATAGTGGCCCAAACGTTCTTGAGCCTTCCACAGAACGAACAGCGCATAGCTGGTGTTTACATGGTCCAACATTTGATTACGTTGTATGAGAGTCAATATTCTGATCCCGGTCCATTGTATAAGTTGCTGGACGACATAGTACTAGACAGGTGGACGAGCATGGGTACTGAATTGATTAATGTCATCCTAGATCAGCGACACAAATATATAGAATTCGTGACTAGGTCCCTGTTTCCCGCTCCACCCCAAGATAGGCGACAGTTATACGACAAGCTGAACCCCCTACGAGAGGTTCATCCTGTAAAGGATGCAAACAATGTGCTACAACGGGTGTATGTCTACACCCCCTTGTCAAAATTAGAGATACTGGAAATGAAAAAGATGTTGCCCTCCCATGATAAAGACCCGGGGGGTTTTCACAGAGAACTAAAAGACATTCTCCGCTTAGGAGAGTATACATATGCTGACATTCTAAAGTTATTAAAAGTACTATTGCCTGCTGGTATTTACGAGAAGCTGAAAGAAAAGTACTGGGAGGTGGGAGAGAAAAAGATTAGCTGGGATGTGTTGGAAAGAGAGGATGCAGCCAGAACCGCGGGGGTTGGTCTGGGTCCCCTAGCTAAAGAATTACCTGAACTACTTGTACAAGTTTTGCCTAGATTATTAGTTACTAAAAAGGAAGACTGGGATGCTATTTCAGCCTGTAAGCAGAAACAAGACGAGGACACAAGCAATTTTTTCTCTAGGTTTGAGAAATGTTTTACTATCAATAGTGGCCTTAAGCCCGGTAGCGAATCATATCCCCATCTTTTCGTGAGCAAACTAGTAGAAAATTCCCTACCCGAGATTAAGTATAGGGTACTGAAGGTTGAGAGTACTTAGCAAGCAAACAGCCCTTCACAAATGTTACAAATGTTACAATATCACCAGAACAGAATTAGAGAAGAACACGAGCAGGAAAAGAGACGCATGAAAGACACAAAGATGAAGATGCTGGTGGCCCAATCGGCACCGGCAAACACAAACACGAACAAAAGTAGCGCGACACCAGTTAAAGGGAACTGTAATTATTGCAAGAAGCCAGGCCACTACGTAAATGAATGTGCAGTGCTGAAACACAATATAGCTATAGGTAAAACAAAGCCACGTCCATATCCTCCCAAGGAAAATAACACGCATCAGACATCAGATACGTTTCCACCGCCGCCACCGCCAGTCCATGCACCTGCACCCACCCACGCTACAGCACACATGTATCAGCACGCTCAACCTAACTATCCTGAATACCAAGCATATTCATGAAGCAGCCTAGAGAGGGAATTCGACTTGCCCCTTATTCCAGTTCCAGTGGACCAAGAGGGTCCCTATGTACATGCACGTTTACTGGGACAGGATAAAAAGTTTTTGATTGACACTGGGGCGAGTAGAACTACCATCAGTCATTCTGAGGTTCCAGGGGCACCCCTCTCGGGCTCAAAGAGCATATCCCTGGGTTTTTCAGGAAAGCCAATTATTAATGAAGTTTCGGAACCAGTCTCTTTAGGAGTTGGTCCACTGATACATACAACAGACTTACTGCTTACTAAATCATGTCCAGAAAACTTACTTGGTATAAAGACATTAAAGGAACTGGGAGCAATTATCTGTTGCTCGCCAGAAGGAGTGCGACTGTATTTACCTGATTTCAAGGGACATTTTGTAATGAAAGATTTTGACATCAGGCTCCAAAATGTACCACAGCACCTATGGGCACAAGGTCCGACTGACGTAGGTTTCATGAACATTACACCACACCAGGTCACCCTCAAAGCAGGAGTAGTGCTGCCACGGATACGACAATACAAGATCCCACCTGAGGCTGAGGTAGGGTTACTGAAAATAATCGACGAACTCATTACACAAGGGGTGGTGGTGGAGACTGATTCAAACATATGTAACTCACCTGTTCTTCCTATTCTTAAGCGAACTGATCCCAAAGCACCACCTGTCTATAGATTAGTTGTGGACCTGCGAGAATTGAACAAATGTGTAGTCCCACAGTACCCGGTGGTCCCGGACATTTCTTCATTATTGACTGCTATTGACGCAGAGGCTACGTTCTTTACAGTTATCGACCTGAAGAACGCATTTTTCAGTATCCCAATACATCCAGACAGCCAATATCTTTTTGGTTTAAGTTTAAAAGGCCGCAGCTTCAGATTCACAAGAGCACCACAGGGCTTCACAGAGAGTCCTAGCATCTACAGTCAGGCACTCAAACGACAACTAGACAGTATTCATATGCCTACCACTACAGCACTGATACAGTACGTAGATGACATTCTCATCACTGCAAGATCAGAAACTGACTGTGAAGATGCATCACTGACGGTTTTACACTTTCTGGCGGACAAGGGGCACAAAGTGTCCCCTTCGAAGTTACAATTCTGTGAACAGCAAGTGGCGTACCTTGGGCACTTGCTATCCAAGGAGGGAAGGCGACTAACACCGGAACGTATTCAATTGATTTCTGGCCTTTCACAGCCCAAGACACAAAAGGAGGTACGTGCATTCATTGGCCTCACTTCATATTGCAGGCAGTGGATTCCCCAGTATGCTTACATAGCCAAGCCCCTAATACAGTTGACGACACAGGAGGCAGCTTCTACTAATGTCCTCCCTTGGACACAAGAACACACTGTGGCATTTGAAGAATTAAAAAGAGCTTTATGTCAAGCACCAGTTTTAGCGATCCCTGATTACAACAAATCTTTCATGCTTTTTGTGACAGAGCGGGATGGAACAGCGCTATCTGTCCTAACACAAGATCATGCAGGAAAACACAAGCCCTGTGCTTATTTTTCTAGTACATTGGACCCAGTAGCACAGGCTTTGCCTGCGTGCCTAAAATCTGTTGCAGCAACGGCCTTAGCCATAAGACAAAGTGACTCGATAGTGCTGGGCCACCCCCTGACAGTACAAGTACCGCACGCAGTGGAGGTTCTCTTGAACCGGACACAAACCCAACACCTGACTGTAGCGAGACTGACAGGTTATGAGCTGACGTTATTTCAACCACACATAGAGATCAGACGATGCAACATACTGAATCCTGCTACTCTTTTGCCCTCCAGTACAGAAAACGTTCCATCACATGACTGTGTTGAAGTGATACATACCGTGACTAAACCAAGACAAGACTTGACAGATGTTGCACTCCCAGACCCTGACCTAACACTCTATGTTGACGGCTCATGCATGAGGACGGGGGCGGGAGAATTAGTGGCAGCATATGCAGTGACCACTGCTACTGAAATCATAGAGACTAAAAGAATAGACATACTGTCAGCACAAGCAGCAGAGCTCATCGCTCTGACACAAGCATGCATAAGAGTGTTATGCCTTGTGGTTAGGTTTAGAGTGTTAGCCTGAGCTAAGCACCTGAGAGTAAACATTTACACCGATTCACAATACGCATTTGGGGTAGTTCACGATTTCGGAGTACTATGGAGAGAAAGAGGTTTCTTGACCTCTCACGGGGCCAAGATACAGCATGGCCCCCTTATACAAGCCCTTCTGGAAGCAATACATTTACCGACAGCCATAGCTATCCTGAAATGCAAAGCACATACTAAAGCCACAGATACCATTTCTCAAGGCAATGATCTGGCAGACCGAACTACTAAACAGACAGCTCAGACCCCACTAGACATGACGAAGTCACAGATACCATCAATGACCAAAGCCATGACAGTCAGGGATCCTTCCAGGGATGTACAAGACATACAGACACATGCTACTCTAGACGAATTAAAGAAATGGTCGCAACAAGGAGGGGTACTGACTGATCAGGGTTGGATGACTAAGGGCAAAGACACATGGTTTCTTCCTGATTCGATGGTACAAGTGATAATAAATACCGCACATAGTCCTGCACACTTAGGAGAGAAAGCAATGCTAGACAGCTTACAGAATATCTGGTTCAACAAGCACCTGCGTGCAGCAGCGAAACAAAAAGTCAGAACGTGTATGATCTGTTGCCAATTCAATCCAGGTAAAGGCATTCCGATGGAACAAGGTGGATTCCATCCACCTGACCATCCTTTTGAAGTCCTCCAAATGGATTATATCCAAATGAACAGATGTAGAGGTTACAAATATGTCCTGGTAGTCGTATGTGCACTCACAAGATGGACAGAAGCTTTCCCAGTCCCTGATTATACTGCTGTAACTACCGCCAGACAATTGGTGCGAGAGTTTTTCCCACGCTATGGATTACCGCGTGTCGTATATTCCGACAACGGTCAGCCTTTCTCCTCTGAACTCATGAAGCAGGTGTCCCTTCTGTTAGGGTATACCTGGAAGTTCCATTGTGTACGACATCCTGAAGCAGCAGGCCTTGTAGAAAGGCACAATCAGACCTTAAAGACAAAACTAGCAAAGATTTGTGCAGAAAAAGGTGTAGATTGGATGGTAGCCCTGCCGGTTGCCCTCTTTTACATGCGAATGGTAGCCCATTCTAGAACAGGCTTATCTCCTTACGAAGTGGTCTTCGGTAGACCACCGAATATGTGGGGCACTCCGATGCCTAAAAAGATTACTGATGTTGATAGGAACATGCTGACAGATTATCTGGCTTCCTTGATGTCTGCACTACTCTCTTGTCGTTCGCAGGTTGCCGCCGCCTTCCCTGACAACACCCAGGTCAAGGAACACTCCATCGCTCCTGGGGATTATATTTTAATAAGGAACTTTGACAGGACGAGCCCTCTTGAGCCGAGGTGGAAGGCGCCGAAGTTAGTGCTATTGACCACAAGGACAGCCGTTAAAGTCGAAGGATGGAAAGGATGGCTGCACATACACCATTGCAAACGCTACTTTGGGAATAACGACTCTTTTAAAAAGGAAACAAACTTTTCAGACTTTGAGCCCCCTTTACTAGAGGAGACTCCTCAGCAGGAGTACAAAGCTAAACTTAGATCTAGAAAGTCAGACCTCGTTTGATCAATTAAGTCCACTAGGTGGTGAATCGGTTGAACATGTATTCTGCCTTGCATAAGATCTCGGACAATAATAATGATAAAAAGAGCAAGATGAAAAGCAAATACTGTAAAATATTACGTAGTAGATGTATAGTGACTTTGATTTTTCTATCTCTTCTGTGCGTCACGATAATATGTATCAGCTTAATACTACATGCTATTTTTCCTCCTATTGCCTCACTCTTACACTCCTCCACTAATGATACCATAAAGCACACATTTAGTGATCTGCCATCCTATGAGCTATTCTATCGACTTGCCCTGCGCAACAATACCTTTATTCAGATGCTGCACCATTCACATCAGACTAGCAATGCTACTGACTGCTGGGTCTGTGGCCGACTTCCTCCGTATCAGAAGGTGAAGGGAGTGTTGCCTCTTTTCCCTTTTCCGTTCTCCCATAATGGTTCTTGTGGAGCATGGTTTGCCTTAATGACATCCATCAACGGTGATGCCAAAGAATGCCAAGATAAGGAGTGTAGGGGTGACTGGGTATGGGGTAACTTGAATAAAGTCATGAATGAAGCATGTTTCCCAGACGAAGAAGGTCTTCCCCAAAGAAAAGGTACAGATCTAGAAAATGAAGAGTATCAGCAAGGAAATGCGACCCTCGACTTTATAATGTTGAATGTCAAGCCCATACACAATGTAGGTCCATCCTCAATCACAGTCCTGCCAGTGAGAGGGGACTTGTGTGTCACAAAAGAAGGCTCAGTACATTTGGGGCACAGCGAGTGTAATATCATAATAGAGTTTAAAGACAAAGGAAAGTCCTATTTCAGAGCATCACGACACACCTACTTTATTTGTGGCCAGACAGCCTATGTACAGCTGCCCTTAGACTGGGGTGGGACGTGCTACATATCATTTCTTTTACCACCCGTTTTCTTGGCCCCATCGAACTATCATCAAGATCCCCAACTAGCACTTATCAGACACAGACGAGTGCTCAATGCCTCCGGCATTGACCAGACCGAGACAGCTTGGGAGCAATATACAGATTTCAACAAAGGATTCTTTTTCTTCATAGGTCCCGTCCAGAATAGTAAACTTATCCGCAGGCTAACAAGGATTCTAGAAACAGTTGTAAAGGAGACTGCATCAGCCCTGGGGAACTTGACCCAGGAACAGTCTGCTATGAGAATGGTCGTTCTTCAGAACCGCCTTGTTCTTGACGTCATCCTGGCGGATATGGGCGGGGCTTGTAGAATCATCGGCTCCAGCTGTTGCGTTTTTATTCCTAATAACGCACCATCTGTATACAAAGCAATAACAAGGCTCCACAAGATTGCCCAAAGCATACATCAAGATCCAGGGCACGTGGACTTGGTCCAGTTGGCTCTGGGGAGTAATATCGGCATGGGGATGGAAAGTGTTGACCGTCTGTGGGTTAATGCTACTAATGGTATTCAGTTGTTGTCTATGTCTGCAGTGTGGCCCGGCCATTTGCGGCCTGTGTGCTACTGCATGTGTTCCACGTCCCCATATACAAAGCATTGAAAATGGAAAAATAATGCTGCAAGAACAGATCGACTGTCTCATGAGAATAGATGTGACATGAAGGGTCCACTAGGGGACAAGGAGGGAATGAGAAAATAAAGATTATGACAAAGGCCTATGTGTCCCCTATGTGTTCCCCAACATTTTACGTGTACATGCATGTACGCCATGCATTTTCCCTCCATGGCCTGTCAACCATGATGCCTATGCTATAACGTGGCCTGCCATCAAGTCTCCCATGAGAGAAACGACAAATCTGCACTGAGGCCTACACGTTTTGCATCATGTTTTCCTGCACTCGTGTCTTTTTCATGAAAGCCCATTTTGTGGCTCAGCAGGAGCCCGAAAAGAGGTTTCAGGCCTCAGACGCTCTGAGAGCTGCAGCTGCGTATCCTTGTCCTCGCACGCTTGGGCCTCAACCAAAGGGGCCCAGTCCGAGGTGCCGAGACAGTATTGAGCATGGTTATCTGCTTACTCCTACTGAATCACATTCCTGCCTGGAAAAGGAGGAATAAACAAAACCCGCCTGCAAAGGATAGAGCCTAGCCTTTCTGTCTCCTTTTGTGTGATTGCAAAGCTCACGTCAGTGAAAAGCCCATAGCCCCCATGTAAGGCCCACGCAGTGAATAAAGAAATAGAAGCCACATCGGCTCTTGGTGATGGGCAACCTATGTCACAGATCAGTTCCTGCTCCGGACTTTAGATATCAGATAATACAAGATGTGCTGGTCGTCCTGACACTGAAGGCCTCTCTTCCAGACTCCCCGACTGCACAGCAACCTTCCCCCAGTTACACGTCAGTTACACGTCATGCTCGAGTTGAGCACAAGTAAGGCAAAGTTCCAGTAAAGTTCCAGCTGATCACGCAACCCCCTCCAGGTACCCACCTATGACACTCACCTGTGACTCATCAAGTGGACGCCCACATGGACACCCACCTTCACGCCTACTTACACGCCCACATGCTCTTATCTCATTTTCTCTTGCTCTGCCTGAAGCGCTCCTGCTTACGTATAATATGGAATGTATATATACTGTACTCTGTGAATAAGTTTTCAGAAGACCCTTCCTGATCCCTTGTGGTGATGGAACCATTCTCCCTATAACTCGAGTTATTGGAATAAAGCCCTTTTGAACCTGATACCACGGACTCAGCCTCTTGCTTTATGCATGATCCTATTGATACCTATAGAAATTATGAGTGCGTAATACTTTATATACGACAAAGCTCTTAAGTTGGTTATTAACGATCTTCTCTGTCAGTTTGGACATCACTGGAAGCAAGGAGATCGGGCATAAGTTAGATAGGATGGTTGAGTCGGCTAGTGCCTTTTTCTGGAGAGGCTTGACAGCAGCCAGCTTCCAGTCGTTGGGAATATCAGCCGTGGTTAAAGATGAATTGATGATACCATTGATGATAGGATTAATTGCTACTACTAGGGTCTGTAAGACCAAAGGAGGGCATGGATCAAAGGGGAATCCAGATTTACTGGCAAGAATAGCCTTAGAGGTATCTTCAAAGGAAACAGGGACAAACGTTTCCATACAAGTTGGGAACTTCTCCCCCTCTGTTCTTTCAACATCTCCTGAAATAGAGGGCACTGGAGGGAAAGTCCTCATACTACCTTAAAAATTTCTTTTTGCTCTTGACCCGCCATGGAGATAGCCTGTGAATAGTGAGCTTTCTTAGCTGACTTTATAGCTGCATGGTATTTTCTTCTAGCCCATTTATAGGCATCGCGGGCAGTGGCCTCATAGTTCCTGCGCCACCTCCGTTCCAGTACTCTTAATTCTCCCAATTTTGTTCTCAAGACAGGTGAGAACCAGGGGGCCCTCCTTTTAGTTTTAATAGAACTTACATTCTTAGAGCTGGTAGGGCCTAACCGGTGGCCTGCCGCGGTCATCCAATCACAAAGGTTTTGATTATCTGCAGAGGTATTGCCTGTTAGCACCGGTATGCTAGTTATAAGAGCATCTATCACATCAGGTCTACTAGATAATTTCTTCCAGTTAGGTTTGCGGGTTAAATTAGGAATTTTAATATTATTTGTGACGGTGACCATAGTTCTATAATTTAATGAAATATGAAAAGGAATAAAAAAATAATCGGACCAGATCTGGGGGCAGGGTGATTTAACTACAAGCCTAGTAGAGTTGGAGCAGATACAGTCCAATAAGTGACCTGCTGAATGTGTGTGTTCATGATTCAAAAGAGTGAGTCCAAGTACATTAATGATATCCATAAAGCACTCAACTCCTGGATCGTTGGGGGAGTCAAGGTGCAGGTTTAAATCGCCCAATACTGTAAAGTTGGAGAATCTGAGTGCTAAATCGCTCAGAACTTCTCCCACAGTTTCCAGAAACTCCTTTGGGGAACCCGGAGGGCGATAGATAAGAGCAGCCGAAAAAGTGAATGAGTCATGGATACCCAAAGAAAAGGCGAGCGCTTCCGCTCCTTTAATGTCAGCCAGTTCATGGGAAGAACATTTTAAGGAGCTACGATAGATAATAGCATGGCCCCCTCCCCGCTGTTCAGTTCTATCCAAACGCTGGATAGAGAAGCTCTGCGGGAGGGCTATGGCTAGGTCAGGGTTACACCAAGGCTTAAGCCAAGTTTCTGTAATCAAAAGCCAGTCAAGATTGTTGTCAGAAATAAGATCATGTATATTCTGAGAGTTTTTACAGAGCGAACGGGCGTTAATTAGTCCACCTCGCAATACCGGAGAATTAGAGGGAGCCTTAATAATGGGGTCAGAAGTTAAAACAACTTTATCCTGATCACAACATACCGGATCGGGCAGGGTATCAGGGCCTAACACCTTATAGCAGTGTGAGTAAGGTACAGTACATGAAGGCAAGGATGCAATCAACATACCTGTAATGATGTGAAATAGATGTTAACTCGTACGTGGAGCCAACACTTTGGTGAATACCTTCAGGGAAGATTTGACTAGAGATTTGAATATAGATTTACTTTGCAGTTTTATTTTGGGTTTTCGCATAAGATAAAATTATGAATTGACGATTGGCCACTTTGGTTGGATCAGGAGCCATAGTAGGAGGAATGATGTGATTGGGCCACATAACTAACGGACCAGAGAGAGAGCAGGACTTCCGAGTTAAAAGGGAGTTGACAAGGCCTCTTTTTGTCAGGATTGAAATAGTACATGAAGATTGGCTGGATATATAGCACGGGCCAGAGAGGGACCGTTTTTGAGATTGAATAGTCTCTTAAACGACATAATTGAGCAGAACTTCCGATAAACAAGGGAAGTGGTTACAGTCTTTTTGACACGATTTAAATGTGATCCACTGATTGGTTGAGTTTGGAACGGACTGGAGAGAGAACCCGTTGCTATGATTCATTAATCTCTGTAACGACAAACCTGATTGGTCTTTCATGATCTTGGATCAGTTTAACGTAAGAAGCAGGAAATGGGCTCCTTCTTACTTATTTTGCAATATGCTTTTTTTGGGCTAATGCCGGATCTATAAATGACAGAGAAACCATCAAAATTCATAACAGATAGACAGATGGCCTTGTATACGTGAGCGGATAACACACTAGGTGAGTCTTCCTAAAGGAAGGGACCTTAATGGGGTGGTTAGATTTTTGGTCACATAGTAGTAATGTAGGTGTGGAACCGAGTAATTTTGTTGATTCTTGGATTTGTATATTTGTTTACAAATATTGTTATCTAAAAGGCGATATTCTTGGCCATAGACTTATTTTGAAACTAGGTAGAATTCCTATCTCTCAAAATTGTGTGTGGATATTGTGAAGGTATGCTCATTTTAGTGAAATAGGCTTTTGTGACCCTAGGATAGTGTTACCTCGAGGGGCTGACCAATTTGTGGTTACACCTTGGAATAATATTTTTAACCCCATTTTTGGAAGAGCGATATGGATCCTAAATAGTAAATGATATCCTCTGTTTTCTAGTACGGATCAAAGGTAATAATCCCTTTAAGATTTTTCAGAACGGACGGTACAGTGATTACCAGCGTATTTATACCACATTTGATAATAGAAAAATCTTCTTGGTGATCTTCTAAAAGACAATTCCAAAAGAGTCAATTTCGAGAAATGTATTTGGGTGCTGCCATCTTATTCAGAGTGTCGGTGGTCTACATATTCAAACAAAAATTACATTTGTTTCTGGCTATAATGAAGAGGACCCTTAGATCTTGATGGGATAACCAATTTGTGGTTATACCTTGAAATAATATTCTTAACCCCATTTCTGGAAGAGTGCTATTGATCCTGAATAGTAAATGATTTCCTCTTCTTTTCTATTACGGATCAAAGGCAATAAACCTTTTAAGATATTACCGATCAGACGCCACGGTGATCACCAGCATATTACATCTGATATACATATATATATATTCACTGAAAAAACCATAGGTTTCACACATGTTATAGTTAGCGGAAATTTTACTGATAAAAAACCAATGAAATTCCCCCGTTATAGTTAGTGCAGGCAACTATAACTCACGCGACCGCAATCCTCTGCTGATGCTAATACTGTATTTAGACACTTATTTGCCCATGTCTTCTTCCATACATTTTTAGCTATACATATATTACAAATATTTTTTTTTCAGAAAGACACATATGTCATCAGCAGAAGATTGCGGTCGCGTGAGTTATAGTTGCCTGCACTAACTATAACGGGGGAATTTCATTGGTTTTTTATCAGTAAAATTTCCGCTAACTATAACATGTGTGAAACCTATGGTTTTTTCAGTGAATTTGCAAGGTTTTTTAAATGCTAATTCCTAACTATAATGTGTGTGAAACCTATGGTTTTTTCAGTGAATTTGTACGTTTTTTTAAATGCTAAGTTACTTTACGCCATTCGTGGCGTGCGCGCCCACTTAACGCAGTTCGTTCCGTGCGCGCACGGTGCGCTTCGCGCACCGTGCGCGCACAGTGAGCACGCGGTGCGCTTCGCGCACCGCGTGCCCACTTTACGCAGTTAGTGCCGTGCACGCACGGTGGGCACGCGGTGCGCTACGGGCACCGCGTGCCCACGTTACGCTAGATGGGCCATGTACGCACGATGCGCTTCGCGCACCGTGCGCACATGGAGGACATATGATGCACTTCGTTTTGAAAGGTAATATTTTAATTTTTCATATATGTTATAAGCCATGCACAAATGGTGCCCTTCGGGCACCATTTGCACACGGGGTGGAGAGAGTGTGGATAATTTTTTTTTTTATTATTTTTTTTAAAAATATTTTAGTTTAACTCATCGTTAATAAGCCATGCTCAATTGGTGCCCTTCGGGCACCAATTGCACACGGGGTGGGGAGAGTGTGGATAATTTTTTTTTTTTAATAATTTTTTACCGTACGCGTACGGTAAGCGTAATCGGCGAAATTAGCGAAAAAATAAAAATTCAGTTTTTGGCCTTGGGGGATCTTTGGGGACTCCCTCAACATTGCTATGTGTGTGGGAGCTGTCTAAACAGCCCCTTTACATGTTTTTGTGCTTTATATTTTAAACATCACTCTCAGTGCGAGAGAGAAAATGGCGGCCGCCGCTTCCTGGTTTCGGCCGATTCGAATGTTTACTAAGATCTAAGAGCCAATCAGAATCGCGCTCGCGCACGCCACCGTACGCGTACGGTAAGCGTACCGTAAGCGCACCGTAAGCTGGCTCAGATATATATATTGATTTAAAGGCTATTTTCTCAGAATCTACTGAACAGATTTACACCAAACCTACAAAAGGCACTTCCTTGACCTGAGGACTACCTCTCTGCCAAATTTCTAGTAATTCTGTTCAGCCGTTCGGGCTGTAGCCCTGTCTAAAGGTCCTATGGAAAAATGCATGGGAAAAACGCGTTTTGGGACCCCCCTTTTATCTCAGCCCCCGCTTGACGAATCCCCCCGAGACTTTCAGGGAAGGAGCGGAGCGTAGCGCCCCACCTATTTTGAAAAATTCGCGAGGATTCGTCGACCGGCGCCAAAGTTATTCAAAATAGAATGTTGCGGATTTCCTATGGAAACGTGGTCCTAACTATAACTACCTACTGGCGACCGCCAGTAGGTAATATATATATATATATATATATATATATATATATATATATATACAGCATATACATTTGATAATAGAAGAAGCATCTTGGTGATTGTTAGAAATGGGATTTCTGGTTGGCTAAGGCAGAAACCACCACTCTAGTCGGGCAAGGGAGTTACACACTGATGATAACCCCTGCTCACTCCCTTGGTAGCTTGGCACAAGCAGTTAGGCTTATCCCAGAGGCAATGTGCAAAGCATTTGCGCAACACACACAAACACAGCAGCAACACACAAGGCACCCCACAAAAGAAACTCCACACAAGGTTATGTAAAAAATAGCCTCTGTATTATCATAAACACATTAGAAACGTAATCACACATTTACACTTTGCCAACTTGCACTAGGCAATATTCACAGGGGATTATATACAGGACCAGGCCAGGTAATTAAATATGAAACACAACCAGTAACTACTGGCACAATAATGACCTCAGCATTACCACATTGGGCATAAAACACGTTAGGCCCAAACCTCATTAGCATAAACACATTACGCCATAATCACAGTGCATAAACCACATTATACATACACCATCAGCATAAACACCATATGAATAAATCATTGTAGGCATCACATTAGGCATAAATCACGTTGTGAAACAGCATTAGGCATCCTCATAAGCATAAACACATTATGCGCCATATTAGAGCTCTGCGGCCTACCACATAAAACTGACATCCAGGCCAACTGGCCTCCTCTAGGGCTCCAATGCCCTATGTCCAGCAAAGTCAGGGCTCAGCTGCCAATGCAGCAAAAACACAGGGTGCAGATGCGCTGGGGTGCAACTCACCCCTTTCTCCACAAAAGATCTGGCCCCCCAAGCGTTGCAGCTGCCCACTGTCCTCTAGGGCAGCTGTGACCAAATGAAACACTGGCACCACAGTTCACTGGTGAAGCCCCAGTCTGGGACTTTGAAAAACAAATGGCCCCCAACATTGGAGCGGCCCGCAACGGCGGCACCGCTCAGGCACTGTGCCTTGACTGGCACTATCAGCCAAGTGCTGAGAAATGCCCCCAAGATGCACCTGCCTGCAACTGTGGCACAGCTGTGATGAACAGCGAAAGGTAGGTGTGCCACAGGAGCACTACGAGTGCCCCCAACTCAGCCCCCACTCACCTGGAGTACTGTGGAGCCTCTGGCGGCACCAACGATCCACGTAGAGTAGCCCTCCTCACCGGGCTGCTTTGGACGCTCCTCCAGTCTTGGGTGCACCCGCACCGGGGCCGTCTCCTCTTTTCCTGGTGTGCACGGAGGCAGGGTAGGCTCCAGCTCTTCGGCACGACTTTGCCATGCTCTTCTCTGGGTCACAGGGGCGCGGGGTAGGCTCCCGTCTGCTTCTTTCCGCTCGCGGAGCGCCTCGCCCACAAACAGGCAGATCTGCCTGGCTTCTGGGTCGCCGCGCGATCGCGGCGGCCGTTTCTTTTCTCCTTCTTCTCCTTCAGCAGTGGCAATACGGGGTAGGCCCCCGTTTTAAATAAAGACACTTGCGGGGTGGGCACCCGCTCGAAGGCATCTAACACGGGGTGGGCACCCGCTGTTGAAGTATGCAAAAATGCAGAACACGCGGGGTGGGCACCCGCTCCCACTAGCAGCTCGGGGGAATCCCCACGCCGGGATTCCCTCAATAATCACTACAGTAGCTCGCTGCACATCACCAGCTCCTCTTCCTTAGGGCAATTAAAATAAAAGCTCTCACGGGGCGCTAGAAAGCGGGCAAAAAAAAAGAGTCCTTGGTGCTGGGGAGACCACAGCCGCTGCAGCCAGGGAGGCCAGCACGCAGGGACCCCCAAGAAGCTGCAGCTGGGTCCCGTGGCCGTTCCTCCTGGCAGAGGGTCCCCTCCAAGTAAGCACAAGCACAGAACAACTTTATGGGGTCACAGCCCCTACATTTATACCACATTTTCCTTTGTCTGTAGTACAGGGCATGGGGGAGCCAGATGCAACTGGTTCAGGGGGAATTGGAGCACTTTGGTTTCCAGGCTCCTCTTCCCCTTTGTCAGGTGGGCGCCCAGTGATCAGACACACCACAGGGGGCGGAGCCAGCATTGTACAGGCTAGGCAAGGATCTATTCAGGGTCAGGGGATTACTATTCCCACTTCTCCCAATGCAGATGTCCTATTCAGTCTAGCGCTGACTCACCCTGCCCCTCCAGGAGCCACACACACCTCACCAGCCCCTGTCACTCAAAAGCTAGACATGCAATTCACAACAGACAGGCAGACACATAGCACACAGAGATGCCAACTTCTAAACGTGGCATTTCTAAAAGATTCATAATAAATCTGCGCACACCATTGCATAGCATTCATTATCACTATTCCAAACATACCAAACTTGCGCCTTTCATATCAGGGATTACCACTGAAACACTTATCAGGGAATCCCCAATGCATTCCTATGGGAGGGCAGCCCCACCGTAGTGAGAAACCAAAATGGCTGTTTGTCACTACCAGGACATGTCACACACTTAAGGTACATGTCCTATCTTTTACCTACAATGCACCCTGCCCATAGGGTTAGCTAGGGCCTACCTTAGGGGTGACTGATATGCAGTAAAGGGGGGTCATGGACATGGCACACACTTTAGGTGCCACGTCACAGTAGCAGTAACACTGCGCGTACAGGCCCTGCAGTGGCAGGGGCCTGAGATAGTTTTGAAAGGCTACTTCAGTGGGTGGCGCAATCAGCGCTGCCAGCCCACCAGTAACATTTAATTTACCAGCCCTGGGTATATGAGATATCACTTTACAAGGGACTGACAGGTAAACTAAATAGGCCAAACATGTGTAGACTAATCTTGCCATATTTAACACAGAGAGCACACGCACTTTACACTGGACAGCAGTGCTAAAGTGCCCAGAGTCCTAAAACCACCGACACCATGTCATTAAAAAAAAACTAAGAGAAAGGCAAAAAGTTTAGGGATGACCCAGCAAAAAGGGCCAAGTCCAACAGTGATCTTCAATAGGACAATTCCAAGTGAGGCAATTGTGAGAAATGTATTTGGGCACTGCCATCTTATCTAGACTGTCAGTGGTATATATATTCCATCAGAAATGTAATTTGCTTCTGGCTATAATGAAGAGGACCCTTATATCTTGATGGGATAAGTTCTCTTTTATCTTTATCTTTTGGATAAACATATTTTTTGTCCCAGCATTTCCTAATAGACCGCGTGCAAATTGAAAACTTTAGGAATAACAATGAAATCTATGATGAATTTTTTATGCATGATTTTTAGAAATTGGAGGTACTGTTTGAATTGATGACACTGCTGTGTTTCATCAACCGATCAATTATCATTTATACCATTATATAGAGATTGAATATAGGCAGGGAGTCACTTATGAGATGTAAACATCTTTTTTTGTATTATTAATGTTTGTATATTCAGAGGTTGAATTTGCTTTGGCTATTTTTGTATTTCATGTCTATCTGGTTTTTGTACCTAGGCTTTATTTACCTTGTGGTGTATATGGGATATTTAAAAAATGTTCATTTAATAGTTTTTTCAGCCCTGAGGAAGTCCATGTTGGATGAAACATGTTGGCTGGACTGATGCATTTGACTACAAATAAAGAATAATTGAACAAAAGAAATCTGAAGACTCCTTGTGCTCTATTTTGCTTGGATTGTGTGGATCCTATAATATCATGTTTTGTTTGTGAATGAATGATGTTTAATTACATGCTTGTGCATAATTGATGAAGGAATTATGTCTAATTGCATGCTCCTTTCCAGAATCTGATTATTCAGAGAGAAAGATTTTTCTCTTATATTTGTGACTTCTTAGCGGTGGGGTCACGGGAAGTTGAGCATCTTCACTATATATATATATGAGAACTTAATATACTGGTGCAGCCCCTATTGCCCACACTTCTATTTGCATAGCTTTAAGTCCTTTCTGTATGGGACAACAACAACTCCGCCAAGGAAGCCTGCACAACCAGTCATCTAGATATTGGTGCACAAAGATGACTTCTAAATGTAACAGTGCCACTAGTGTAGCCAGCACTTTGATGAATACCTTCAGAGAAGATTTGACTTTGAAAAGAACGACTCAAAACTGATAATGGGCATCCTCTATGGCAAATTGCAGATAGTTTTGATGCAAGTGTTTGATGGGATGATAAAGATAAGCATCCTCAAAGACTGTGGGTGCCAACCAATCTCCTGGTATTCCCAGAGGAATAATCGACTGCAGAGTAACCATCTGAAAGTGAAGAGTCTGGACACAATTATTGACCCACTTTAAATCCAGCACTGGTCTGTATGCTCCCAACACATTCTGGACCAGAAAAAGCATGGAATAAGAATCCATGCCACTCTCTCCCAGAGGAACTTGAATGCTTGCCATCTTGTGGAGCAGCAGCATCACACCCTGGAGCAGAGCTAAACGTTTCTCACCAGGAGTGGAAGATGAGTCACTCTGAGCCCCGTAGAAGGAGGCGGGCTCACTAAACGCTATTGCATAGTCATTGCTGCCCACATTGAGAATCCATTTGTCTGTTATGTCTTGATGCCAACTTTTCACAACATGAAGTGGTCTTCCTTCACCGGTAGTCTCCCATAATTATCAGGAGTGCTTCTGCACTGGAACTTTCAATCTTTTATCCTTCACTGGGAAAAACGATTTTGGCTGGTACTTTTGCTTACAAGCCGAGTACACTTTGACCTCTCTGCAAGGAGAATGTTTGGATTTCTTATCAGGCAGTGTATGCTTCCTGTCCTTAAAGACCTTAAAAATCATAGCATCCAGTTCGACAAACAGAATATTCCTTTTAAATGGAATTTTCATCAAAGCAGACTTTTTCACTGCCTCCTTCTTCCAATCTCTCATCCAGAAGTGCCATCTGGCTGCTACCAATGCCCCAGAAGACATAACTGTAGCCTTAACTATGTCTGATGATATATCCGCCAATATATGGTTCTGCTGTTCCATGCCTGCCAACAGCTCTCAACATTCGTAACCCTTCTTTATTCCCACAGCCAACTATTCAAAATCGTTTTTATCACAGATTGTGCTGTATATGCAGCAGACAGGCCAGCCTCTATAGCCAGATTTTCTGCCACAAAAGCCTTCTTCAATCCCCCATCAACTTTGTTATCTAGAGGGTCAGTCGGTGTACAGTCAAGATTTGCCAATCAGAGTGGTCAAAATAGAGTCAACCTTCAGATTATGGGGAAGAACCTAATCCCCCTCCAAAATGTGAAATTTCTGCAAGAATAGTGGAACTGAAACCTTATCTACCTCCTTCCATTCAGACATCACCATCTCCTTGATTGATCCATGAAAAGGCATTGCCATAGCACAAGGTTTAGAGTACTGAGGAAACAAAGCCACCTCCTCATTGACCACAAAAAAAAGAGGAAACACACAAGACAAAGTCTCCCACATCTCCTCTCTCTGTAGATATTTGCCTGAGGACTTAGAGGGTCGCTCCAAGTCTGAAGAAGAGGACGCGCAAGACTCATGTGCAGGCGATGATTTGCCTCTCTTCTTTTTATCGAAAGTAGGCAAAGCCTTGGCCACCACAGCCTCAATCATGTCCTGCACCTTAGACTGTGATAGTAATGGAGGTAAAGGGCCTTTCACAGCACTGCTAGCAGAAGGCACCTTTGCTAGAATCTGGCCTTCCTCAGCCGAGGAAGAAAAAGAGTAAATACCATTGCTTCCTCTTAATAGCACACTTTCCAGACATCATTCTGCCATGTAAAGGACTTAAGAATAACAAAATTTCCCCCAAAAAAGCTGACGTAAATGCTCACATTACCTCTTTTTCCTTCAATGGCAAACCTAGTATTGTAAATAAACCAATGATAGCCCCTAGAACAGTGTGCCTCATAACCACCAATCGCCAGATGCCAAAATTGCCTCAAGATACATACACGATGTCCAACATTGGACCTTACCAGCCTTTTGGCAGAGAGGCACTGCTGGCCCAGTCGTCCATAATGCCAGTGGTGCACCTGAGCCAGGATTCTTCACCTCGCTCACCAGGATGCAGTGCCCCAGCCGCAATAGTACCGCAATAGTACCGCCCAACTCCGTCTAGGCATCATATGCTGCTATAAGTCTCCGTTGGTCCGCAGCAGAGCATACTTGGACAGCATGGCTCGTACTACTCTATGCAGTCTGAAATGTCCATAATCATGCCATAAATTAAACACCCATCCAGGTGTCCCTGACAGCATTTCAGCATAAACTCCACTATGAATCATCCTTGAAAAGAACTCCTGAGCAAGATGGTCAGCAAGGAATAGCCACCACCGACAAGGCCCGAGGTAAGGAGACATGAAAAAACATGAGGTGTGGTAGGTGGGAGGATCTCTTATTCGGTTGAGTATGTGGGATTGGTGTCTGCAGAGGTGGGAGGCCTCACATGGCGGCAAGTAAGGAAATGTTTACACTTCATTGTGATGTAGGTCCAAAAGCATTCCGACCGACTCCTTGTCGGGATCGTTTCTGACTGACTCAGGTTCGGGGAGTCCGACCGACCAATTACGATGTTTCCGAACACCGTTTGGTCGGACTCCTATTGACTTCAATGGGAGCCTGCGTTCTGATTGACAACACAGGCTCCCATTGAAAAAAGTGGTGGTTACAGAAAACCTTGCACCCTGTGGCCGGCACCCCATAGTGCCTGCCACACTGTGCATGGTTATAAAGAGGGGTCCTGTGGTTACCCCCACGGGCCCCAACCGGAGGTCTCCAGGTGAAGGGGGGCCTGCTATGGGGCCCCCAAAGTCAGTTTCCGACAGCCGTTTCATGTCAGACAGACCGATTTGGAAAGGCTGTCCAAATCCAACACCGTAATATGTTCGTCGTAAACACAGTCCATAGACTTGTACGATTAAGCTCCAACAGACTCGGAGTCTCCAAATGCTGTTTGGAAATTAGTTGGAAAGACCGAATGGTTACCTTTACATTGTAATCGGTCGATCAGAAATGTTTGCAAGTAGGTCAGAAACATAGGTTCCGAAAAGGGTTAGGAAAATCCGAATCCCGTTCGGAGCCTTTCAAACAACATCGTAATACGCCTCTTAATGTTTATGCTGTTTATTTAACAAAGGGGAGATGTAGTGTTGTGACACTATGTGCGCTAGGACCCTTCTGGTTCTGGGTGGACTCAACACAGGAATTACGTAACTTGTTGGGAGGTGTTAAGGTGTGGTTATAAACGGTTATGAGTGTGCAGTGTGTGATCGTATGCTGAGGAATAAAGACGTCTGTTACAGAGCTCCGTGTGTGGCATGCTCATTTGCATGCTCCCGGGCTCGGGAGGAAACTACAGATACTAATTTAATGTATTATGTGCAAATAGGAGTAGTAACTAAAACCTGCCACTTGAGCTCCTGTACAATTAAAATATGTTATCCTTTTCTAAGATTTCTCAGAAAGTCATAGTGGCAAATGAATGTGTGCATTTCAGATTGGATGTCTATAATGCTGTCTACCTGGGCTGCATAAGTAAAATATACCTCATGTTGCAAAAGATTCAGAATGTTGCAGTTAGAATACTTTTTAAACAGTGTTTCCCCAGATGTCAAACAGTTACAATTGTTGCCACTTCACAAGTTTGTGCTATTATAATGTATAACTTCTATAACAATCTTGGGCCCGCTTTCCTAAATATAGTTGTAAAATATTCTCTTACTGTAGTACTGCGGTCATAATCCCTGGTACTTTTTACCATTCTGAAATTTAAGTATAAGAAAGTTAGTGGAAGAGACATTGGAGTGACTGCTGCAGAATTGCGGAACCAGCCTTTTTTCTTGTACCTTTACAAGTCAACACTAATAAGATTAAGACAACAAAACACTTGGCAATATGCATTATAATTTTTTTAATGCAGTCATGTCTGGGATAAACCCTATCCTGTATCAATTTTACGGGCTGGAAACAGATCAAACCTAAGAACTGCCCTATAATCCTATGCAATACAATGTCCATATAGCACCAAATGACTCCTAGAGAGTGGATACGGTGGTCCAATAATGAAGAAAAACATTAAATATATGAAGGCTGTTAGTTCTATAGGTAAAACCTACACACAGAACTGTATATAGTGGTGGGTGGTGGAGTCTAACCAAATGTTGTGGTCGTTTCTGCCCACCCCAGTGAATTGCCCAACTTGGCGTTGGAGACGGGGAGGGTGTCAAGGTATTTTCTTTTTTTTAATAGAATTCCATGTATTCACTGCCATAATTTAATTTACCTACTGTTTGTAAAAAAAAGGCATACAGCTTGATGAAGTTTGTGTGCAGCCATTTTGCTGGGCCTGGCCATAGTTAGTGATTACTGGGCCTTATCAGAGGAGGATAATGTTGTTTACCATTGCTGTACCCGGGCATAAGATATTTTTTTTTAATTTCAATTGGATAATCAAGAACCTTCCATTTCACACTTGACTCTCCAAGGCTAGTTAATGTATAGAGAAGACCTGAGATGTAAATGGTGGTAGGAAAACTAACGAGAGGGAAATGAGAGAAAACCTAAAGAGAGAATAGAAAAGAGGGGTGTTGGAAAGTGGTTTATTAGTAGTGATAAGTAGGGACCTATCACTAGTAATATGGCCATGAACACAATAATAGGTTCAGTCAAGGTCTCAATAAAATATTTCCTTGCTTAACCCTTGATAGCTGGCAACAAACAGGCAGGCTTAACTTAGGAGACAGGTGCGTAAAGCATTTAAAAAACACCAATACATTAAATAAGTAAGACGCAACACACAATAAAAATCCAACACCAACATATAAAAATAGGTTATAATGTTATTAACAAAAAGACATCAAAATGACTAATATCCAATGTAGGGAACCAGAGATATGAATTTTTAAAGAATAAACACTTTTTAGTGCCTAAAAACCAAAAGCGCCAACATGGGACATCTGGTTGCGCTTGACTGGCAAAAGGTCAAAGTCTGAGGAAGAACACAATGGAACACAGTTAAAAATTTTACCTTTGCACTTTCTCTTGTTGTGCACAAGGCATTTCTTCAGGCCACGTTTGCATCAACGTCATTGGCTTGGTACAGTGCGAGCCCTTGGTCAACTCCTGGAAGGCTCATCTACAGTTGGATCCCCGCAGCTTTCAGCAGGAAGAAATCTGAAATCCCTGCCGGGTCTCGGTTCAACGTCAGCGGCTTGACTTTCGACAGCCTGTCGGTCCACTTATGGAGCTTTTTAGCTCCAAACATTTCCAAATGTTTGGAACTTCTTCTTGAAGTTACTCTTGTGGGCTCAAAATTTCCAAAACACCAACACAAGGGTCTAGAAGTTAGAGATGGATCTTTTGATGTTGGAGCTATATTTCCCACAATGCACCTGGCCAACTCCTTAAAGGTCTACTGGACGCACTCCAGATGGTCCATCTTGGTGGAGATGATGCAGGTGGAGATCTGTTAACCTGTTGCTTTCGGGGGTCCTCTCCTTAATTAGGGCTGGATATACGACCGGAGCATTTAGCGAGTCGCAAATTGAGCTCAACTGCGAGTCGCAATTTGCGGGTCGCTAAACAGACACTGTTTGCGATTCCCAATGGGGTCGCATATTGCATGCCTCATCAATATTCATGAGGCACTCGCAATTTGCGACCCCATTAGGAATGGCTGGCCCTCCCAGGTATAGTGGCCTTATGGTGGGCTCAACGGACCTCCATGTCTGGGATTGCTTTTCATTAAAGCAGTTTTTTTTTTAATGCAGCCCGTTTTAAAAAGAAACGTTTTTGTTTCATTTTTCAAGGGCAGGTAGTGGTCCATGGGACCACTGCCTGCCCCCAAAAAATACTTTCCCCTGAATTTGCAAATGGAAAGGGTCCCCTGGAGATCCCTTCCCATTTGAGAGTGCATTACGACCCTCTTGAAGAGGGCGGTAAATTGCAAGTGTTTTGCGACCGCAATTAACATTCTTACATAGGGTAGCGAGTTGTAATTTGGAAGGGACGCGCTTGGAACGCCTCTTCCTAATTGCGATTCGCAAATCCTATTTAGCAAGTCGCAAGGAAATTGTGACTCGCTAAATAGGGTTTGTACAAGGCCATATTCGTTTTTGCATGCACAAACAGGTCGCTAACCCGTTTGCGCATGCAAAAATGGGTCGTAGATCTGGCCCCTAGTGCAAAGCCAGGCAAAATCTTTTGGAATTTAGTTCAAGATTGTGCAGCAGTTGCAGTGCTTCAGAGTGCACTTCTTGGGGTGCAGATCAGGGTTCCAGCAGGGAGGTCCATCCTCTCCTTGCTGTTTCAGGCAGGGATCTAAGCTGCTGGGCAATGCTCCCATATTTATTCACAGCTCCTGGGTGACAAGCGGGGAGCACCCCTGACCAATGGTGTGCAAGGTGCCACCCTCAGGAATGACCACCTAATCCAAAGTGTGGTATATTCTGATCCAGAAACCACTATTATTCCAAAATTGAACATGGAAAAGCTCTCTCCTGGAGGGTAAGATCTGGCTAAGCCATCCCAATGGTGTAGGTAAATTTCCCTAACACTCCCCTTCCATCCTCTTTGCTAATCCAATTACTTGGGCTCCTGCTGGGCTGGGGGTGCAGGATGTGGGAGTGAGCCTGTCATCAATCAACCAATCAGCATTTGTAGAGTGCTGCACTGAGGAAACAACATGAATAGAGAAGAAACATGCTCAAAAAGGCAAAACATATGGCAGAAAAACAAGCTAGCAGAAAAAAAAGAG
This sequence comes from Triturus cristatus, assembly GCF_964204655.1. Lineage (NCBI taxonomy): Eukaryota > Metazoa > Chordata > Amphibia > Caudata > Salamandridae > Triturus > Triturus cristatus. Next base: position 910,119,191 of record NC_140582.1, on the reverse strand, counting down.
GGCCGAAAAAAAGAGTAAAAAATGCAAAACAGAGCAGGTGAGGGCAAAACAGAGGGCAGAAAAAGCTAGCAAACAAAGGGTAGGAAATGAGCAGAAATGGCAATACTGAGAGGCAAAACAGAGGAGAGAAGAATAAGCAGAAAAGGGTAAAAGAGGGCAAACAACGAACAGAAAGGCAAAACAGAGCAGATGAGGGCAAAACAGAGGGCAGAAAATTGAGCAGAAAAGGCAACACAAAGGACAGAAAAAACAGCTGAAAAGGAAAATCAGAGCAAGAAATGATCATGGGAGGGCAAAAACAAAGGGCAGCAGGTAGACAGGCAGCCGAGGGTAGTGGATTACGGGCAAATTGGACAGAACAGTCATAGGTAGAGCTGGCACGAGGACCTGTTTAATGGGGTTGCGCTGCGGCCTCTGTTAAGTAGGTACTGGGTGGAGGGCAGCGCGCTGGGTGGTGGGAGGAAGGAACTGGCTGCAAGAGGAAAGACGAGCAGGAAAAAGGCAGCAAAGAGAGAAGAAAAACAAGCAGAAAAGGCAAATCAGAGGGCAGAACAACAAGCAAAAAAGGTAAAAGAGCAGAAAAGGGCAAAAGAGAGGGCAGAAAAACAAGAAGAAATGGCAAAACGAAGGACAGAAAAATGAGCAGGAAAGGCAAAACAGAGGGCATAAAAACAAGCAGCAATAGGCAAAACAGAGCAAGAAACCAGTAGAGGAGGCACAAACAGAGGTAAGCTGGTAGACAGGGAGCAGAGGGTAGGGGACTGCAGGCAAACTGGACAGAAGTACAGTCTCATGGAGAGCTGGTACAAGGACATACTCGCCTGTGCTGCCCTAAACTGTCATTCTCTCTTTGAAGACCAGTTTAACTACTCCACCCCTGTCCTGCCTTTGCAGTTCTCCCACATGAAATCCTCTATCTCTAGTCAGGCTACTTCACACATCATTAAGACAGCTTAGCTCAGCCAGGCAGGTCATGCTACGTCTGCTCGCTGATACCCCATGTCATGGATGCAGACAGACTTTACTTATCCCACATCCCATATTACTAAGTAGGATTAGGACCAAGATACAACCTATTAGAGTAGAAACCCCGTAGAATAGTATTAAACATCACCCAGTATGAGACTAACCCCACTTTACTGCACCTTCTCGCTGAGCCTAGCAATATTCAAACGGAGATAGACAGGATGCGCAGGACGGGCATCATAGGGAGGACACTGTTTGGCCCCAAGATTTTCCAGAAAAGAAGGCAGCAATACCACTGCACCTGTTCATGAGCATGCCCACTCCCACCACCGTCTATGGTCCCAGGGTGGCCCTTAGCGTGTCAGAGGCAGTCTTCTTTCATAACAAATGGACCCCAGAAATGGAGTTACCGTGCAGGGCCATCCACCTCAATGATATAAAGGGAAATGAGTGTAGAAGGGAAGGGTTGAATGCAAGGGTAGATTCCCTATGCCAGGAAATCTGGGACACAGAGATAGACAGGTACACGTGGTTAAAAGGGAGGGGGCAAACCCTAATTGTTTGTAAAATGATACTGTTTTGCTGGTGTTTCAGAGTCAAAGGAATGTTCCCGCTTGGCATATGTGAGATTTCTGGAGCATCATTGCAGGTATCAGACATGCAGAGGGGCACCTCTGAGCTGATGGATATCTCTTGGCAATCTGGGGAGTTTGCCTTTACTCAGCTCGTCCCCGGATGACGGGCCCTCTGCACCCTCGTAACCATATGCACCCCGACCTGGGTCATCCCTGTAGAAAACCTATCAAAGTTGTTCAAGCATAGGCTACAGAAAAAAAAACTCTATTGCACCAGGCCTGAGAAACAAGAAAACTGCTGATTATTTTGGCTGGGCCAGTACAAGGACATTCCGGAAGAATTAAGAGTTTTCTGACACTCAAGTAAACCCGGGAGGGTCCATACCCTTCTTCACCCTGCAAAAAAGGCGTATACCCACTGGTTACAAATAACCAGATGGGAATTGCTGAAGATGATCAACAATACTGAGCAGGGCCTAAATTCTATCAAGGAAGAAATAAGAGCCATCCGCTTCCTGGTGATGAAAAATCGGTATGTGTTGGACTTGATGACCGCAATGGAGGATGTGGTGTGTGCCAAGATCGGTGTGTCCTGCTGTACCTTTATCCGTGAAAATGACATGGACAATGGGGTACTAACTCTTGCCATCCAAGCACTGCATCATCTACAATCTGACATGCAGAGGGAGGGAGGTACCCATGAGCAGGACTGGTTTATCAGTTTGTTTTCTTCCTTCCACCAGTTGGTGACCAGACTGTGCACATCATTGCTCCTGATTGTAATTTGTTTGCTGTTTTAGTGTGGTTTCCCTACAAGTGGGGGTTTCCTGCTGTAAAAACAAAGTCCTCAAATTAGTTAGAATACAAGTAACTAAGGAGGTAGTAACTGACACAACAGAGATGCACTACACCTCAAATAATGAGACTTTCATGAAGTGTGGGGCAATTGATCTAGTTGAAAATTCAACTAGAGGGGAGAATGTCAAAATTGATAAATATGATGTTGATGTACGCCATGATATATATACCTCTAACAACAAACTTGCATCGCTGTTGTGGAATCCACCCGATATGACCTCCCCTTCAACCCACAGTGAGAAATACGTGGTCAGGCAGGCCCTGGAACCTAGGTTTGAAGCAACTGATTGACAGATCACAGGTGGAGGTGACATGTAACCCTTAGACAAATGCACAAACAGTAAAACCCAGATTGTTCTGCTCGACCCATGCATCATGAAGGTCCCTGTATAGGCCCCACCAGCTACAACCTGGAACTGTGCTATCTTGACCATTTTATCTTACACAATCACTAGTGACATAGTAGCTCACACCTCCCTTGAAACATCCACATATAGGCCCAAGGCCAGTGCCTCATTTGTTATCCTCCTCAATAATAAAATCTACTAGGCCCCACTGATCTCAAATATAAATTTCTCTTGTGCCCAACACTGCGAGGCAGCCTGGCCAACCACAAAAACTTTCCACAGTTACAATAATAGCCTATGTTACACATAGACAGGACCAGCTGGTACATCTTCGGTATTGTTTGTTTTATTTTTTATATTATGAAACTTTCCGAGCTTGCTCAAATGTAACCAAAGACATCACCTTGCCTCGACAACACCTGTTTCAAGTTCCGCTTTCATATACATTTTCCGAGAAATGTATGATAAAAATATTATTTGTTTATAAGTTGTGGTCAAGCATGGCTGACCATCCGATCAAACACCTGCCCACTGTGAAACCACTTCTGTGTTCTCGGAGTTTTAGCAACATAACTGTAGGCGTGCGGTTAAGAACCTGCATCAAATGTGGTTTTATAGTTCTGCCTCAAACAGGTATAAAAGGCCTGCACCTCAGTTGGTGCACAGAACTCTTTTGCAGTGCCATGCACGCTGTGGGTTCCCGGCCGGCCGTATATCTGCATTGGGCTTAGGCCAACTCTCAGGTCAGTGGCATAACAAAAGTTTAGGGGGCCCCCCTGCAATGTACAGAGAGGGGCCACCATTCCGGATTTAATCTGGAGTGTTTAGGCATGAGTACTGTGCTGAGGGGGCCCCCTGCAACGTGGGGGCCCCCCTGCACCGCAGGGGATGCGGGGGCCTGTGTTACGCCCCTGTCTCAGGTGGTAGAGCCCAATCTAGATAACATTTTTCCTTTTTTAGCCTCTTCTCTTATGCTAGGTTTCTCATCCTCACCCAATTCATTGCATTTAAATATATATACTTTTAAACTTTATTTTTGGATGGTTAGCTGTCTCATTTTAGGGCTTGCCTTCTAGGCATTCACACGTTTATTAATATGCATTTTGTGCTGTTATTTCTGATTGATTGACATTATGATTGTGATGTAATTTCTGACTAATGAATTGATTAATATATTTCTCTCGCTGTGCTAATGACTAAATGAATAAAAGTGCCACTTCAACACAAGGTCCTTGTTTCACTCCTGTGTTCATTATTCGCAGACAAACTGTGTTTAAGCTGCAGTAGACCACACCAGGAGGGGTGATATTTACCCTTCATCAGGTGGCGACCACAAATCCATTGTGCGGACTGTTCCTACCTGAGGTGGACCTGGGATACTCGGCAGACTGCCCACAGACCCCCTTCTCTCCCCACTGCCGGCCACTGGGTGAGTCAGGGATATTTTTTATTTTTTTCCTTGAGTTACTCCGGTAGTTCCCTGGTATGTGGTTGTGAGGTGGGGGCTTTGGGGTCTCTCTGTCTTACTCCTCGATCCCCTGTAGCGGTCTGTCTTGCCACGACTAGCACCCTCTATGTCTGTGTGGTCACGGCTCTCGCCTTTGTTTTGGATAGGTACAGTGTCAGTTTTTATTGCATACGTCTTGTGGTTACATTTTCCTGTTACATTCTCCTTGTGATTGCATTAGGTTGATTTCGATTTCTCTCCCAGCCCAGGTTCGAGTCCTGGTTCTAATTCTATTGTGTATTGTATATCGAGGTTCAAGTCCTCATTGTGTGTATATCGAGGTCGAAGTCCTCACGAGGTTCAAGTCCTCATTGTGTTTCTCGAGGTTAGAGCCCTCCATTGTGGTTCGAGGTTAGAGTACTCCATTGTGTTTCTTGAGTTTAGAGTCCTCCATTGTGGTTCGAAGTTAGAGTCCTCCATTGTGGTTTGAGGTTAGAGTCCTCCATTGTGGTTCGAGGTTAAAGTCCTCCATTGTGGTTCAAGGTTAAAGTCCTCCATTGTGGTTCGAGGTTAAAGTCCTCCATTGTGGTTCGAGGTTCAAGTCCTCATTGTGTTCATTTTTATATTGACTTTGCATTTGACCAACTGTTTTTTCACTCCGTTTTACCCCTTCTGTTTATTTTCGGGTTTTATCTACAGTGTGGTTTTCTCTTCCTGCCTGTACTTTCTGGCTCAGGGTCCCTTTTTCAATGCATACATTCTTTGCCGGTTTTGTCCTTTCGGATCACATTATGTTATGGGCTTCGCTCCTGTCTTTATCTCTTCTTTTGACGACCTCATTCTGCATGGATTGGGTGTAACATTCTTCTCTTTTATTCAACTCTTTCTTATGTGTAAACGTCGTGTCTTTCCCTGACTCTCCATTTTGGCTGCGCAGATCACTGCATCAAAAAGGGGAAGTCACTTGTGGTTACTTCTCAGCCTTCACCCGCCTTCCACTTCTGTAGTTTCCAGCCCAGCTGCCTCGCCTGCGCTGTCTTCGTTCACCACTTTTTCCCTTTCTCTTCTAATTTCAGCCCTCAACCACCCCTTCTTTTCTTTCTTTCTTCTTCCTTTCTACATCCTGCAATATACGCTGCTCTCCCCTTCCTTGCCCTCTCCCTCCCTTTCTCTACGCACTCTCTACTCTTCGGCTTCGCACCCCTGCCTCCACCCTACACCTCCTGTGGTCTCTCTCCTCGGTGCTGCTGACATCTCTCTCCCTCTTGCTTCCTGATCTTGTTTTTTTTTTCTCGTAGTAAGACTTCATATCTAGGTGTATGACTGTATGATATTTATTCACTGTGCATCATTATTATTGCTTCCTCATTTATTTTTCATTAATGTGTTCTGCTTAACGTTTGCTGTCTTTCTTTTTCATGTGTCATTGTGCTTCATGTTTTGTGCCTGTTTGTTGGTCTTTTAATAACACAGTGCCTAGGTGCTCTTGTCATATATCAGCCCCTGCCACTCCTGTTGCTTCCTTGGCACTTTCGCACGCCCAGTAGTGGGGTGCCTTGGACGCCAGTTAGTTCATCTACCTGTTGCTGCTCTTGACACTTTCACACACAATAGCTGGGTGCCAAGGCTGCCAGTTAGGGGTTGCCTGGACTGCAGTCCTACACCTCTCCACCCCTTAAAGCTGCAGCCCCGCCAGGTAGGCTGCAGGCCTCTCACACAGCGCCCCCTGACTCCTGCTCTTTTCATACTGCCTCCTTTCCCACATCATTTTTCCTTGCTTCACCACTCCCTATCACAGGTGTTTTTTTGTCTCCCATTTGCCTTGCAACTGTTAGCCAAATGGGGGATGGTAGTATTCCTCCTTCGCTCCTTGCCACCGTCACCGCGCCCTCCCTGACCGTTATGTCCAACACCCCCCACGTATCATCAATCTCACTATCCATTTAGTGCATGGCACTGCTACAGCCGTCCATAACTCTACTTTTAATGAACTAATTCACCTTACAGACCATCAACACAACATCCTCTCTGCCACTTGGGACATTCTGGGGGTCACCTTCACCCCCAATACTCAGGTCCGCTTCTCTACGCTATCCTTGACTGACTTATTTGCCGCCCATGCACATACATCTCTCTCGCCATCTCCGGACACCACTCACCCTGACCTGCTTTAGCCTGACCACTTATCTAACTCTTCCACCATATCCACCCCCCACTCTGCTCCTTCTGACCATTCCGCTCCTTCTGAGTATTCCACCACCTCGCCGATTGTGATTATTACTGACGGGGAATCTTCACTAGACTCCACACATTCTGTGGCCCTATCCGAAGCAGCCTCTCTCCCACCTCTCGATGCCCCTGCCTCCCCCACACTCTCCGCCTCCACCTCTTGTATTTCATTGTACCACGCACACTCTCTAGATAACCCATTGCCCCTCTTAAGGGCACTCTTGCAGGATTATTCACAAGACTTTGCGCCCCTGCCTGCCCTTGTGAGCCCACCCCCTTGCTCCAACTCAATATAAAGGAATGACCGACAACTCCCTCAGCGATACACCACCTCAACTCACGGTATACCTGATTAACAATAACATCGTGGGCCTTTCAGATGGTCACCCATCTTGCTTCATCCACGTGACACCTTTAACAAGTACTGTCCTTCTCACTATATTCCAAGCATTAGGCATTGACTACACTCACACACGGCAGGTCCAGCTCATTATAGCTCCGGCATTTGCTTACCCCATTGCATCAAAAACTTGCGCACCAAAGCGCAATAAAAAGTAATTTCTCCTGGTATACTTCTGCACCACCTGCCCTTCACAGCCAAAGGTCCTATGAATACATTATTCGACAATAGAATATTGGGCACTTCTGTGCATAAAACACCGGATTACATTTACGTCCGTATTCGCCTGATATCTCCAGGCTTAGAAATACCGGCCACATTGACCACTTCGTAGCCACGGAAAGTAAGATTATTACTGCCCTTTCGCGCAGCAATTTCGAATTCCCTGATTTCTCCCCTGAAGGAATATACACCGGACCAGAGGAGTTGGATTTAAGACTGATAATCTACCTTATCAATATTGACGCCATAGGAGATTAACTTATAAAAGACCTACATCCCTGCAATTCCGATAACTAGTCTGAGAAAGCGTAAATAGGGTGCGCCTCTCCCTGCAGAACCCACAGTGTTCCCCTCAAACTTATTCCGTGCCTCTCTCACACTAATATCCCCATGAGTAGGATATTGAGCTCTACAGTATATAAAACAACTGCCGTCTTCCACATATATTTGATCATACGGGTTCCTGGCTGGGAAGGCCCTACCATACTATCGAGCGCTTGGCCAAGGCACCCACTTCAGACTAAAATTGCTGAAGCCTGTTTTGGAGGCCAGCTCCATTACCCTGGTTGCACTCCTGCACAGGAGCACGAATCACAGGACGGTGTATATCTCCTTGTCTAAAAAACAGCTGTTGATGCACACGCAATCAATTTAGATGTAAGTACACAAATTAGGTAACAAATGACATAGATTCGAACTCTTATTCTTCTTTATTCTTGAAAAAAGATCTTCCACTCCCAACGCGTTTCGTCACGAACGGGATTAACCCAAGCGACTTCCTCAGGGCTGGAAGTAATGAAATTACAATAAATCTTAATGTCCATCTAATATACATAGAGATACATTTACATAGATCAGTAGTAGATGACAGCATAAGACAAAATACGTTTTACAAGAAACATAATACAGTTTCAATTTCGCTGTGACATATTCTTTACATGAAACATATTATTGTTTCAATTACTTTCCAATTGTAATTTCAATTTCAAATATTCTCTCATTGTTAAACATGTGTGTTGACCAATTTCTGTAAAAAACCAAGTGCCCTATTTGACCAGAAACCTAAAACCCTAAACTGGATATCATGCATTAAACGCACCCAAAACAGAAGTGCAGCTCACCCCAAATAAAAAAGTGATATCGCATGCTCTAAACACTAATTACTGACTCCTACCTTAACGTATCCTTGGTTCATAAATTCCTATCAATTTATAATGAGAATATTCACAGTTAGTGACCGCTAAATACGGGAGACAAGGTGACGTCACTCACTTAATAATTCATTAGCCACGTGAAATTTACTAAACATACTTGCTCACCTCGTTAATCCTTAGATAATCTGTCATTCAACATCCATGATTCATTTGAATTCGTATTTCACAAATCGCTAAGTTCTCCTTAATTGAGGATAACCAAGACTAATATGTAACTCATAAATTAACATCGTGTCCTCATGTATATTCAATAAAAAAGATTAGGAAAGCCTTCCAAAAAGTCCTCACCTTCAAATAAAGATGTCAAAATTCATGCCAATATACATCCACAAATCGTCAGACACGAACGATATTTAAATCCGAGAGTGCTTCAAGTTCAGGACCTATGAATCAAAATTAGGACCAACTAATCCAGTGAAATAAGTTGAATTCCTTAAAAAACACTATGCAGTAACACAATCATCCAATAAAATAATGCGCTCACCTTGTATAATTCATTTTTTCAATCGTAATTATAATCCAATTATTCACAAAGTCTCGAGGTACCCTAGAGTACTGGGACCTATGATAAATCAAAGAAATTTGTCACGAATAATCCCTACTCCTGAAATAACCCAAAACACAGCTGCAAACTTCAAAGCGTTTCCGCTTACCTTCAATATGACCAAAACGCTGCCCGAATACAGGCTACACCAACTAACGCGGGAACACATGCATCACATTATACACTCACGGCAAGAAACATAGTAGAGGTGACTAATTTCCAAAGTATTGTTGGGCGCCATCTTTAAACGGTATTGTAACAGCGCACCAGCATTACAGTAAACGGTAATTCAGCTATTAGCCCCCCAAAAATATTATCAATCCCTGAGTAAAATAAGAAATAAGAAACTCGACTGTCGTCTCATATATTTTAGCTCAAAATTAGAACAATTCCCAGGCCCATACATCCTACACATAAGAGGTGACTAACCTCCCATATATGGAAATGGGCGCCATTACTCAATGGTAAAATTAACCAAAGAGGTAAACAAAATCACGTGAACAATTGTAATTCATACCAAAATTATTATTGTTATTCCTAAATAATGCGTTTATCATTGTGTCCCATTAATTAATAAAAAGAACAGTAATCGACCGTCAATAATTGAAGTACTGGGTATTTTAGACCCAGCGGTGCAGGGGCACACACCCTATGACTTCTGGGTTCACCCTGTTCCAGACCTACAGAAACACAGAGTCTTCTAGGTGAAGTCAAAGATTCATTTATTGGCTGCAGACCAATTACAGGTATCCTAGAAGTACAACAGCGTGTATGTTCTCAGGAGACTGCTGAAAATCATAGAAACGGACTTCATCTTAAATACAGTTTTCCCTGCCTCAGGCATACATTCCTAGGTTTATGATACGGCAATAAACAAGTGTACAGTTCAAACGAAAGAGCAGAGTCATGATGACCATCCCACATTCCAGTTAAGCCAGCCCACCATTATTTACACAGCAAGGTTCAGATCCCATATTAGATAATCGATAGGCCCCAATAAACATGAGCATCTCCTGTTTTGGGAAACAAGCCATAAAGCAGGAACAAGCAGGTGCGAAAGTGATTAGCCGGAGGCTTGTGTGTGATGAAAGGACTTTATGGTGCGCTGAGCCCTGATGCTAATCACAGGTGGCCGGAGGAAGGGGAGCTCGTGAGACCAGTTTGACCTGGGGCAGTAGAACCGAGCCGCCCAGGTCACAGAAGAGTCATGGAAAGGCACATGGATTGCAAGGCCCGTAGTTGCTTCATTATAGCCTATGTGAGGGCAATCACAAGATGGCCACTGCCTCCAAAATGGAACCCGCGTAGTGAAGCAGAATAACGTGTACACAGTGCATTCATAGCTAGAACGATATATAAAGCACTCGTACATACCGCATTAACCATTTGCGGTTTGCTAATACCAGGATAGACAGGGGTGGGGCCCTGTCCCCTACGCGGTCACAGAGATTAAAGTACGACAGACCCACCTTTTGCCCTTACATAGGCAATCACTATACTCATCTTAATCCGAGTCTAGGTCAATGTTCACAAAGTCATGGAGATGTTGCTGTAGCATCATCCTATTACTTAGCTCGTCCCTCGATACAGGTTTCCTTACACATAAGGTAGCACAGAGGCCACATATCGCAGGAGCACACTGTATGCACAGACAGAACAGGAAAAGAATGGCTAAGATCATTCCAATGACCATTAGAACTTTCCAACCCCAGGCAGATATCAGTTCCCAGAACCACCCCACCAGTGACCAGTCTCCCTTATCCACGTGTATGGATTCAGATATCTTATGGAGTTTGGAGATGGCTTGATAGACTGTTGGAGCGTTATCTGGTATGAAAATGCAACAACTGGATTGGATAACCTTACATACCCCACCGCGCTCTGCAAGAATAACGTCTAGAACCATGCGGTTCTGCAAAGTCATAAGGCGATCCGCTTGGAGCTCAGCGGTCAGATTACCAAGGGCACCAGCCGTTACATTGACAGTGGATTCAACCACACGAGTCAGTTGTCTCAGGTTCCTACTATTTACCATAGGTCCCCAAAACGGCAGGAAACCCAAGAAGAAGTCTCCTGCTTCCTGACCGGCAGTATCCTCCTTACTAATCACGCCCCTCACAACTCTGGTCTTGTGATAGTCAGCGGCAGCAGTAAATGTTGGCGGTAGCAAGTTCGCAATATAACATGTGCCCGAGAAATCAGGGGGCAACCATGTGTATGCTCGGTCATTGCAGATGAAATATGTACCCTTGGCAGCCAAAAACGCAGGGGAAAACTGTGACAGGAAAGTGTACGTTTCAGTACAGTCACTTCTTCCCAGTTGGGCTCTAGGATTCTGACCATTACCCTGTAAGCAGAACCGACCTATGTGGGGTACGACCCAGATTGGAGATGAGATTTTTCGCTGTCTTTCACCCAGACTAATACTATACCCCGTCGCGTTCCACCCTACATAAGCTCTCAGCTCTTCTTTGGGAATGGATGAGTATGCATCAATATCCCTACTCATATCGGCAATTCCTCTCGCTAAGGCTTTATTATTTGTACTAGGTCTGATGGAACGCGGTTGTCGCGGGGAGTAGGCATCTAGAGCGTAGAGGAACATGGTCTGGAATGCCCATGACGATCCATTGTAACTAAAGGGCAGCACCAAATAGGGAATACCCTTGTTAATGGTATGTGGCATTAACCCACAGACCCAGCAATTGGTTGTATTCATTACTAGTTGGTGTTGGTGCATGAGCTGAATAAACGAGTTATTTACAAATTCTGATCGTCTGGTTTGTTCATGTTCAGGCAGAGGGTGAAAAGAGTGTGAGGAGGCAGTAGAAAGAGGTATAGGCTGTACAGTGGGTGCAATGGGCTCCTGGGAGGAGAAAAACACAAATCCCACAGTAAACATTATCATACTACACAGTATAAATAGGCACAGAAATACAAAACATTTACTTCTCATAATTTTACATATCTTTGCTTTAAAGTTCATTTCCTCAACGGGTCTCTCCATCTTAAAAAACTCCATCCTCTAATCGAGCCGCTCGCGGCGGATGAGTTTCTTCTGCTAAGGAGTACGCCTGTCAGTCCGGGGAAACGCCCTAGACCAACCAGAACCGTTGACCTAACGTCTTCGGCCTGTACCCCAGAGTCTTGGCACCGCGACCCTGCGGCTGAACCCGGATGGTGGTTCGAAAAACAAAAATCAAGAAAGTCCTTCAGATGGGAGAACTAAAATGTCAAAAAGGAAATAGTAAGGAAATCTTTATTTGTCCATAGGCCTTGGTCTCAAATTATAGCGGAGACGGCCAGGTGCTGTTTGGTCTTGGAACAAAAGTTCAGGCTCTGTGGTGTCCAATCGATTTGACAGTGGCACAGCCTCTTGCAGAATATTGTCACTCTCTTGGTCTGAAACTGTGCCTTTTATGCGTGCATCACTGAATGATACAAAACGAGGTACAGTGTCTGTCTCAGAGTCGGAAATACCCTCCTGGACCCACCGGTCATATGGCAGGGGCAAGGGAACTACCTTGCAGTGGGTGCCGTGGATCCAGTGGTTCTTCCCCTTCACTCGCACCGCTGATCTTGTTGATAAAAGTACAAGGTGAGGGCCGATCCAGCGAGGCTCGTCGTTGCTCTTGCGCTGGAAGTTTCTAATCAGCACCCATGTGCCAGGGTCGATAGGGTGTCCAGGAGTTTCAGAAGCTTGAGGAAGAGTATCATGCACCTGTTGATGTAAAACACGCAGTTTAACAGTCAAATCATACAAGTAATCGAGTAGTACTGGATGCTCGATCTCACTGAATTTCGCCGGTCTTGGCACGCCCCATACATTAGCCGGGCGGCCAAAGACGACCTCATAGGGACTAAGTCCCACTCGTGAGTGTATGGTCATTCTGGTGGACAGGAGTGCTAAAGGCAGAGCATCAGGCCATTTAAGACCGGTGCTCGCCTGGATTTTGGCCAGCTTAAGTTTTAGAGCACCGTTGTAGCGCTCTACTAATCCAGATGATTGGGGGTGATTTGCAGCGTGGAACTTTTGCTTGATGCCTAAACCCTCACACACATTCTTCATTACTTTACCCACAAACTCACTTCCATTATCACACCACACCATTCTTGGCATTCCAAACCTGGGAAAAAACTCCTTCACAAGAGCTTTGGCTGTGGACAGGGCAGTGTTATCTTTCAGAGGATAAGCCTCTATCCACTTCGAGAAAGCACAAACAACCACCAGTACATATTTCAGGTTGTTGCACCTTTCCGTGTGGATAAAGTCCAGCTGCAAAACTTCAAATGGGTATGATGGGGGTGCAAAATGACCAGCTGGAGTTGGGGTTCCCCTACCAGGGTTGTATTTCAAGCATATCATGCAATTCTTGACCACATTCTCTGCACACTTGGGAATCCCAGCATTCTGCCATACTGGAGCCAACAACTTACAAATTCCTTTCGTACTGATATGTGCCATCCCATGTGCCATTGTAACTACTGGAAGCACATATGCATCGGGCAACAACCATCGCCTATGTTCTGTCAGATCAATCCAACAACCATTCTCATCTAACTTACCCACACTTTCTCTCCACTTGCTTAATTCTTTCTCTGTAGCTTCAGCTTGAAGCGACTTCACACTCTCTATTGTCCCAACATCATCAACCCATCTTGCGGGGCCTGCAATATACATTCTAGTCTTTACATTCTGTGCTTTTTCTTTCGCGATCTCATCAGCAAACGCATTCCCACGTCCAACATCATCTGTGATTTTCCTGTGCGCACTGCATTTCATAATCGCAACTTGTAATGGTAGGGTCAGTGATTCAAGGAGATCATTCACCAACTTGCCATTCTGAATTTTAGCTCCATGCGACGTCAGGAAGCCACGTTCTTTCCACAGTCGTCCAAAATTGTGAGCCACGCCAAAGGCGTACTGGCTATCGGTGTATATATTCACTCTCATTCCTTCAGACAACACGCACGCTCTCGTGAGGGCGATTAATTCTGCTGCTTGGGCCGAATTATGTGGCACTCGTGCAGTTTCCACGACCGTGTGTAACGTCGTGATAGCATATGCAGCAGTCGTATCACCATTAGGGAGCTTGAAACACGAACCATCCACCCATAAAGTACCATCACACTCAGCCAGGGGAGTATCTTTTAGATCTACTCTCCCTTTCGTCTCTTCTTCTGTTCTGAACAGACAGTCATGTTGCTCATTCTCATCTAGGTCTGCTGGATTTGGCAATAACGTAGCTGGATTCAGCGTGTTGCATCTCTTTATGTGTATGTGATTTGCTAACAGTGTGAGCTCATAGCCTGATAATCGCGCACTAGTCAAGTGTTGTGTCTTGGTTCTGTTTAATAATGTGTCTACAGCATGTGGAACCATAACGATCAATGTGTTGTCCATTACCAAACCAGCAGATTGTCGGATAGACATAGCTGCAGCAGCTGTCGCTCTCAGACAGCTTGGCAATGCCCTCGCTACAGGGTCCAAGGTTGATAAAAAATATGCGCATGGGCGCGGTCTGTCACCAAAAGGCTGTGTTAACACTGATAATGCGCAACCATCTTTCTCGTGAACATACAATGTAAAAGGCTTGCTGTAGTCAGGAGTACCCAACACAGGTGCTGAACACAATGCATTGCGCAATTCCACAAAACGTTTCTGGCACTCTTCAGACCATGGGATAGGATTCGGTGTGTCTTTGCATGTTAAGGCTAACAAAGGTTTTGCCAACAAGGAAAAATTTGGGATCCAGTGCCTACAGTATGAGGTAATGCCCAAGAAAGCACGCACTTCTCTCTGTGTTCTTGGCACACTCAACTGCGCAATGGCTTGAATTCTTTCTGGGGTCAGTTTCCTTCCCTCCTTCGATAAGAGATTACCTAAGTAGGTCACTTCTTGTCGACAATATTGCAGCTTGGAGAGAGACACTTTATGATGGAAAGCAGATAAATGGCGCAACAATGACAATGTGGCTTCTTTGCAGATCTTTTCAGTATCCGCGACGATTAGTAAATCGTCCACGTACTGAATCAGAATAGCGCCACTAGGTAAAACAAGTGCATCAAGCTGCGCTTTCAAAGCTTGACTGTATCTGGATGGACTCTCACAGTAGCCCTGGGGAGCGCGTTAGAAGCGGAAGCTTCGGCCTCCCAGACTAAAGCCAAAAATGTCTCTGCTCTCTTCTGCAATTGGGATGCTAAAGAAAGCATTCTTTAAATCTATCACTGAAAACCATGCAGCGGAGGCTGGAATCATCGTTAGCAAGGCAGTTATATCAGGGACAACTGGAAACTGTGGCACAACAATCTTATTAACCTCTCTAAGATCAATCACAAATCTGTAAACAGGTGGCTGTGAAGGGTCCGTTCGTTTTAAAACAGGTAAAATCGGGCTGTTGCAAACGTTGCCTCTTGTCTCTTCAATTACACCCTTATTAATCAAATCGCTGACAATGTCTAACAATGCTTTCTGGCCTTCATTAGCGATCTTGTACTGGGGAATACGTGGCAGTCTGACATTAGCCTTTAAAGTTACCACGTATGGCGGTATCTCCAAGAGGCCCACATCATTGGGACCAGTAGCCCAAAGGACATCCGGAAGGGATGACAATTCAGGCGGCATTGTATTTTTAGACAAGTACATCGGGGAAATCACTTTCCTGCCTAATGTAAGTTGTACCCCTGACGGTGAACAATACAGTGTAGCATGTAATCTTTTCAGCAAATCTAACCCTAGCAAATTCTCACCACAACCTGTTGTTAGAATCAGGGGTGCTTTCAGCTCGCAAGGTCCAATAGAAAGTGACATGGGACTAGAAATCGGGTTTCTAACTGGGGCGCCAGAAAAACCTACTGAAACATTTATATCGCCAGACAAAGGTGCGCCAGGGAGTTTTGAATGCATGATTGAACTCTTTGCAGCACCAGTGTCTAGCAGAAAGGGCTCCGTTACATTTGCTGTAGTCACCTCAACATACGGTCCGCTCTGATCCACTGGCACTGAAACAACTCCCTCTCTCTGTCTACGGCTGTCCTAGTAATCATTATTTTCTGCATCGCCGTCCTCTGCATAATAATCATTATTGTAATACTGAGCTGTATTACTAGTTGTGTTAGCTTGCTGGTCAAAACTATTGATGGTATTTTGAGGCGGCAGAGGACGCGCGTTCTGGGGAGCATTTCCACGCCCTCTGCCTCTAGGAGCTTGCTGACGACCCCTACCTCTTGCGCCATACGCATTACCGTTCCGCTGCATTAATTTAGGGCAACTATATTTAAAATGACCTTCCTCTTTGCAGTATGAACATTAGTTGGGACCTACAGGGACACGTGGTTGATAATACCCATTCATTTGCTGATTGTTCTGAAATTGTTGGGGTTGGTGATAGACACCTTGGGGTTGCCTATAATTATTCTGACCTCCACGTGGCGGGTAAGCCTGCTGCAAAAGGACCTTTGTCTTTAGTTCCTTCGTTTTCTTATCTGTTCTATCTTTTTCATCTTTATCTCTGTTTTCATAATACTGTGCAGTAGCCAGTATTTGCGCTGAAGAGGAAACAGCCCAAGAACTTTCTGAATCTTTTAACTTTTTACACAGGTCAGGAAGTAAATTCTGCACAAATTTATCCACAAATAACCGTTGGCCACCCTCAGTACTCATATCTTGCCCACTGTGATCAATAAACGTTTCTTCAAACCTGGTAAAGAAGTCTGACACTGTTTCATCTTTCTTCTGCTTGCATGCAGATAGCTTGTCCCAATTTACGCGCATCGCGGGCATGATTGTCTTCATATACGTGATGATTCTACCAGGGAGTTCTGCTACTAATGGCTCAGGTTTCGCGCCACCAGTTTGTCTAGCGTCAGCGGCAATAATGTCAGCCCATGTAGCACCTAGTTCTGCATCGTGATCTGCATTACGAATTGATCCCCATAGGGACTGTGGAACAACATTACCAAACAACATGTCTATGTCGGCCAGATTCATAACGCATGACCCTGCCGTCTGTGACAACTCTTTATAATATCCTGCAGGGTTTTTACGGGGATCAGGCAATGTCTGCTTAAGCGCTAACACCTCAGAACGCTTCCATGGAACATGCACCCAAACACGCTGGAAATGCGCTGGCACAGCAGCGATACCGGCACCGGCATCAGCTGCAACTGCTTCCTTCCATACCGGGGGAACTTCTCTCATGGGGTATTGTCGCGCTTTTACCTTTTTCCCCACAAGGACATCTTGTTCAAACAATGACTGTTGACAATCATCATTCCTGAAGGACAATACAACCGCAACTGCTTTATCTACCTCGCGATCCACAATTGTACCAGTTCCAAAATCAAACCTCACTCTACACAACTCCTGCGGGCTCGGGTCTTTACCACTATCCTCCAATTCTTCACAGAGAATTTCGCACATTTTCTCAAACACATATCTCTGTTTTGGGGCATCCCATTGATGGAAAACGTTGACAACTGATTCCACATCACACAGTGAAGGGAAAACAATCCATCTACGCGCCATGCGATCTATTACCTTTTTCTCATCGGGGTTAGGCAATTGACTGCGCAATTGCTTACGCTGTAAACCAGGAGTCGCACCAGATGACTCAAAGAGAGGAGACATTAATGTAGTAACCACATTAGCTAAGCGCTGTCGCGCTGAAGGAGAAGCAGAGGCGAAAACAGGGGGATAAACAGAGGGGAGAAAAGAGGATGCAGAAACAGGTACTGGAGTGGTGCAAGGAAGAGTATCAGGGGAGGCAGTCAATATGCTAGGCAAAGTCGCAGGAAGCGCGGGGGCAGTTGGAAACACAACTGGCTGTCCTTGAGAAGGCTGCGCTATAGGGATAGGAGCCGGCTGCAAAGCAGCTGGCGGTAGCGGCAAGGCTTGCAGTATATTGACTGGAGGTGGCATATTCACAAGCTGGGGAGGCGCCGTGGCATTTTGAGCATACGGGGGTGGCGAACTCAACAAATGCGACATCAGGGGATCTTTCTCCTTTTCTTCTAACTCATTCTGTTTAGAGTGCGGTAAAGCTGGGTAACATTTGTCGATCCCTAACTTACGCTGCCTGTGCAATTGCTCATTCATCTGCTCCTCCTCATTGTCTTTGAATTGTACAGCTGCTTGCATTACTGTCATACCTCTCTCCCTTTTATTCTTTTTCGCTAGCTTAATTTCCTTCTGTTTGGCTTCCTTTCGCCACAAGCGGAAAGAATCAAACATCGCCGGCCGGGCTTTCTTTTTAAACAATTTAATTTCCAAATTATCTAAAATATCAGTATCGAAACTACCATTTTGGGGCCATTTTAAAACACCGTCTTTTCTGGTGTAGTGGATCCACACTTCGTTATATGCAATAGGGCCTACGCCATGTTTTACATAGAGCTCATAAGTTGGAGTTCCAACCGGAGGAACCGGACAGGATTCCTCCAGCTGGAAATCTCTTCCACAACCCAAACAAAATATTCTACCAAATATTCTAGAACCAGGCATCTTCTCTCACTAGTCTAGATCTAAACGTCAGAGGATTATCGATTACGATAGTCTCGTGAATACACGAGTCCTCTGGCTTTGGCGTTTGCAAACTCCAAATTTCCAAATCAAAACGATCCCGAGGGATACCAAACAAATGGGAGACGCTCCACTTATACTTAACTGAATATTGCTGATCGATGGCGTCACCAGAAGACTCTCTCGATTGTTTCGCTCTCTCAAAACTCGTCAAGGGTCCAAAACAGGTCGATTAATCAGGGCAGCAGTCCCTCGTAGCTGTCGGGCCGCGGAGAACCTCGCAGAAAAAGACTTTCGGACCACGTCGACATGCAGGGGTCGATGAAGTGGCGGCCTTCCTCCAGAATTTCCACACGAAGCTCCTCACGAACCTCTGGCTTGGACTGGTACCGCTGAAATCGTCCCGAGTTGGGCGCCAAACTGAAGTACTGGGTATTTTAGACCCAGCGGTGCAGGGGCACACACCCTATGACTTCTGGGTTCACCCTGTTCCAGACCTACAGAAACACAGAGTCTTCTAGGTGAAGTCAAAGATTCATTTATTGGCTGCAGACCAATTACAGGTATCCTAGAAGTACAACAGCGTGTATGTTCTCAGGAGACTGCTGAAAATCATAGAAACGGACTTCATCTTAAATACAGTTTTCCCTGCCTCAGGCATACATTCCTAGGTTTATGATACGGCAATAAACAAGTGTACAGTTCAAACGAAAGAGCAGAGTCATGATGACCATCCCACATTCCAGTTAAGCCAGCCCACCATTATTTACACATCAAGGTTCAGATCCCATATTAGATAATCGATAGGCCCCAATAAACATGAGCATCTCCTGTTTTGGGAAACAAGCCATAAAGCAGGAACAAGCAGGTGCGAAAGTGATTAGCCGGAGGCTTGTGTGTGATGAAAGGACTTTATGGTGCGCTGAGCCCTGATGCTAATCACAGGTGGCCGGAGGAAGGGGAGCTCGTGAGACCAGTTTGACCTGGGGCAGTAGAACCGAGCCGCCCAGGTCACAGAAGAGTCATGGAAAGGCACATGGATTGCAAGGCCCGTAGTTGCTTCATTATAGCCTATGTGAGGGCAATCACAAGATGGCCACTGCCTCCAAAATGGAACCCGCGTAGTGAAGCAGAATAACGTGTACACAGTGCATTCATAGCTAGAACGATATATAAAGCACTCGTACATACCGCATTAACCATTTGCGGTTTGCTAATACCAGGATAGACAGGGGTGGGGCCCTGTCCCCTACGCGGTCACAGAGATTAAAGTACGACATAATCTGTGTTTAGTTGCATGCATAATTCAATATAATGATGCCATGTGATAAATGGGCATCCCATAAATAGCATCTATTGAAAATATTGGTTGCATATATATCTCTGCAAACAAAACATACCATATTAAATTTGAACCCACAGTATTAGAAAGTTACCAACTGCCATACAATGAAGTATTCATATCAATTAATCCCCAAGTAAGGGATTACTTAATTTCCCAGAAAATACTGTAACTCATGGTCGTAATTAAGTCCCGATTCGACCGCCCTTAAGCGCATGATCCACCTTGCCTCCCGTCTCCGCAAATGCAGCTCTCTATCCCCACCTCGTGGGTCTAATTTCACATGTTCTATTCCCATAAATTGGAAGGACTTAGATGGACCCAGTGCAGAGCAATTAGAAATATGGTCGGCGATCGGATACCGACAATCATTAGATTTCACCGCTCTAAAATGTTCGCTAATACGTTTCTTTAGTGGTCTAATTGTACTGCCTACATAAACTTTCTGGCATTTGCATACAATAAGATAAACCACATATTTGGTAGTACAATTTATATTGGACAAAATGTCAAATGTATGGCCCTTGTCATCTATAAACTGTATTACTCTGTCCTTGGCAAATTTGCACATACTGCAATGACCACATTTGTAAAATCCTGTGCTCAGTCGTGAAAGCCATCCCTCCTCTTTTTTGTCAATGGGGTAGCTAGGACTTAGTATTGTACCTAGTGTTTTACCTCTCCGAAAGGTAATTTGCGGTTTATCCCCCAAACAGTCATTCAAAGTTCTGTCAGCTTTCAGTATATGCCAATGTTTTCTAAGGCTTTTGTATAATGTCGTGCTCAAAGAATTATAATCCGCCACCAATCTGATAATTCCTGTGTCATTAGGCGAACTGGCTTCAGTGTGGATGCTCTCTTAATCTTAAAAGCCCTATTTTTCGCTTTCAATACATCCTGTCTAGAATAGCCCCTTTGGTAAAAACGTCTTTCCATATCTGTAATGCATGAAATAAATTTACTGTCTTCACTACAGTTTCTACGTGCTCTTAACATTTCTCCATATGGGATTGCTGTTAATTGATGCTTAGGATGCGCACTATCCGCATGCAAGATAGCGTTGCATGCTGTGGGTTTTCGGTACATATTGCTATGAATCCTATTTTCTTTAACATAAAGTTCCACGTCAAGAAACACTATGTTTGTAGAACTGGCCAGTGATGTAAACTTAATATTTAGTTCATTATCATTAAGATAATTAGTGAATTCTTGTAATAACTCCATGGTGCCAGTCCAAATCATCAGGCAGTCATCTATATAGCGTCCCCATTAAAGGATTTGATCATTCCAACGACTGCCCGATGGACCCCATACCAGCATTTCCTCTACCCAACCCATGAACAGATTCGCATAGGCCGGCGAAAATCTTGAGCCCATGGCTACTCCTTGCTTTTGCCTGAACCAATCCCCCTTGTAAAGAAAATAGTTGTTGCACAAAATTAGTTCCGTCATAGATAGTAACATCTTAGTATGCTCCCACTGGCTGGCAGGTCTTTTAGACAACAAATAGTTAACTGCTTTTAAACCCAACTCATTTCGTATACTGGTATATAATGATACCACATCAAGCGTAACAAGTATCATATCCGGTTCCCATACAATATCACTTAGAATATTAAGAATGTGCCTTGTATCCTTAATATACGATGGTAGATTGTCCACAATTGGCTGCAAAAATACATCCACATATTGCGATAATCGCTCAGTAGGCCCTCCAATACCTGACACAATCGGCCTCCCTGGTGGAAAAGGGAGGCCTTTGTGAATCTTTGGTAATGTGTAAAAGCATGGGTATCTAGGGCGATTCACTTTCAAATATAAGAACTCATCATCATCAAGTAAATTATTTGCATGCCAATTAGTAAGCAAACCATTAATTACGGTGACAAGAGAAAAAATAGGATTGTGAACAACTCTTTCATAACATTGTACATCATTCAGTTGCATATAGATTTCCTGCTCATACTCTTTCTTGTTCATCAAGACCAAATTACCTCCTTTGTCTGCCTTCCTAATGATCAGGTTAGGGTCTTCTGAATTTTTAATGCTTGTCGCTCATGTTTGGTTAAATTATCTTGATGAAATTTGGTGGTATTAATATCTCTATCATAGATCTTATCCAAATCATTAATTACCAAAGAATGAAAAATTTCAATATTATTACCACTCACCAAAGTTGGAGACCAACGAGATTTCCCCTTCAGTCCACTAGATAGAGAGACATCTGGTCTGATATCCAGATCGTCTAGTACTCTAGACATCGTTACCGGATCATCTTCCATTTCCGTTATTGAAAGCAATGTTACTGTATCCTGAATATCTCTAATGGTCAATGTATTAGAAGCCAGATTACAAACTTGCGATAAAGCTTTTTTATTTGCGATTGGGTTCATTGCAAAATGTTTTTTTAATTTCAGACGTCTAATAAAACGAAAGAGATCAATTTTCATGTCACACAAATTTCCCACCTGAGATGGGCAAAAACCCAAACCTTTCTTCAAGACCTTAACCATATCTGTTGTGAGTGAGAGATCAGATAGGTTAATTATCTGCACATCCTCAATTTCGGGCCCAATTAGTCCCTCGTGTCCCATGAACGGGTTTTCATCCCTGCTCTGTTTCCTTCCATTGCCACTCCTCTTGCCTCTCCTGGTTTTCTTAAATTCCCTGTTCTCTGTTCCTGAGCTCTGTTCCCTCTCTTGATTCGATTTACTTCCTGTAGGAAAGATGAATTGCCCAAAGGGTAGACTTGTTTATCTGTTACTCCTGAACCGCTTTCCACATCACTACCACTAGTTGGTACTGTGCTAAGTGATGTGTTGCTTGAACTTGTAGAGCGGGGATCAGGGGCCTGTCTGTTCTTATCCGAGATGAGGTGATCATACTTTATGTTTCATGTAAAGAATATGTCACAGCGAAATTGAAACAGTATTATGTTTCTTGTAAAACGTATTTTGTCTTTGCTGTCATCTACTACTGATCTATGTAAATGTATCTCTATGTATATTAGATGGACATTAAGATTTATTGTAATTTCATTACTTCCAGCCCTGAGGAAGTCGCTTGGGTTAATCCCGTTCGCGACGAAACGCGTTGGGAGTGGAAGATCTTTTTTTCAAGAATAAAGAAGAATAAGAGTGTGAATCTATGTCATTTGTTACCTAATTTGTGTACTTACATCTAAATTGATTGCGTGTGCATCAACAGCTGTTTTTTAGTCTTATCAATCCTGTGATTGAGTTATTTAGGGGATTGGGGATTGGGTGTTTTTCCCTATCTTGATAGCACCGCACATATTTGGCGCAATTTCTCAAATATTAATGTGAATTCCTGTTGGAGCGCTAGTTTCGCTTTTCCCTTACACCCATCAGGCATATAATATATCTCCTTGTCCTTCAAGGTGTAGGAGAAGAACTTATACGCGATCTCAACACCAGCCACTGAGGAAGGAAAGCATAGGTAGAGTATATTCGTACCGCAACACTCTTGTTCCATTAAAAGCACTTATCTTGCGTTTGCGCATCAAACTGCACCATCATGGCCACACCACTCCAGCACGTATTGAAAACATTCAGTGGACAGGAACAACGCATATTTAAACACTGTAGAGAGCTTCACAAACTCACAAAAAATATGAGCCACCTATGGCAATCAGAAGGTAGCTTTGATAAAATTATATTAGATCATGCTAACACCTTGCTAGACACTAAGTACTCTGGCACCAAGCTACAGAAGAGGAAGGCTACCCTAGATCTCTGGTGCATTTTCAAAGACAACACACAGGACCACCCTACAACGATGCACACGGTCATGCCCACTGCCCCTCCACCTGCGTATCATATAGGAGGAATGTACCCTGCCCTTGGCAAAGGTTCAGACATAGAACTAGCATCAGATATCGAACACCCAACTAGTCATGAAGATTTACAACCCACCACCAATAACCTACCAGCCGTCGGGTCCAAACAACTCCCAGATAAAACAGACTCTCCTCCACATACATCTACATGTAACACACCCCCACCCGCACCATCCTTCATCAACAGTGGTCCAATTATACATGCCACTGTACCAGGAATGTCAGGACAGATAGACGCGCAATTTACACTGAAGCTCACTCCAGCCTCAATGACTACACCACCACCCGAACTAGAAGCTGAGGATTCTGACAATGACTCTCACACATCATCTCAAAATTCACGGACTTTTACCAACCCCTTTATTAATACAGACGTCGCACAACTCCCTGGGCAGCACCCCGGTCCCCAAGATAGGTTGCCATTCGGCAATATAAGCACCCACAGCACACCATTGACATTCTCAACAGTCCAACAGCAGTATAGGGACAGGGAACAGCCGCTCCCCCCAGCCTTTGACCAAGCCCATTATGACAAGTGGAGAACGCCCATAAACATTAGCCGAAGTCTGGAGAGCATTCCATATATGGACCCCAACGCGGACGTATTCAATAGAAGTGCATCACCCAGCTCCAAACTCGGTGATCCAGTTAACGCACTCCGACGTGCGTCATTAAAAATAGAACAATTGCATGACACGTTCAATAACAGCTACAGAAGGATGAGCCTAGGACAATTGGTTCACCAGGCAGCACCAAATACCCCACTCCAACAAACATTACAGACATACATTTCTGGGTATACTGAGGGAAATGGAGGATTGCACAATAGTGAACACCCCCATCGGTATGAGGCAGCTGCGACAGGACAAGCGCACACAGCTGCCACAATTGCTCAGGCCTACACCACGCAACAAGCGCCATCCTCAGAGCAGACCATTCGCCACACTGCTTGTCTCAACTGTGACAGCCCCATTCGCCTCATTACCTACCACAACTATGACAGACCCGTCCCGCCCACTACGGAAGGAACACCAAAGTGCAGGTGACACAGGAGCGAGAAGGAAGACTAGGCCAATGGAGGTGGAGACCCTCAGAGTACTAGGGACGCACGGGCGCCCGGACAACGACATGATGTATGACGTTTCTGGCTCTGCCTCTATGTGCCACACTAGAGTGAGAAACAGCCGTAATATTCTTCTCAGCAGACCATGTGCCCCCCATAATAACAGTCTAACGCCCAATGAAATTGAGATACTAGAGGAAGGCTCTGACTATGCCGTCAATCCTTTCACAGATGATTTGGCAGGTTGGACAGAGGTCAATGCACCTCAGATGCTCCCATGGCTAAGAGAGGGGTCTTTCGAACCCCAGCATATGGCAACAGCAGTAGAATGCATCCTAGAAGGTGCAGGAGATGAAGACTGGGACTATGACTATATGTGGGCGAGTCTTAGGATTTGGCAGAAATACGCCAGACAACATGACCACACGCAGCCAAAGAAAGAGGCACAGGAATAAAACACCAGATGCCGCTGTTATATAAAAATATCACTGACCCACCCCTATATGTCCCATGGTCTCGGATGGACAAAGAGAACCTCAAAAAGCTTCTGCCACCCCTAACGGAGGGTGCTGGCAAATGGATAGCGGCCCTGGAAAAAAACACTGCAGGTGTCAACCTAGGGAAGGTGATATGAAGAGTCTGCTCATCTCTATCATGGGGGAAGAAGCAGAGGACATATTCAAAAGCGTCAGTGCTAACAAAATTACTATGACTGAAACGCAGTATGATGGGGAAACATTTAACAATATCAGGGCACAGGTCTGGGCCAAATTACGTATAAAATTTCCAGATGTCCCCGATGTAGGGTCCCTCATGTCACTGACAATGCAAGCGAGTGAGGATCCAATTGACTTTATCTCAAGGATTAAGGAAAAATGCCATCAGGAGTTAGGAGACAAGTGGAACGCGACAGGAGGGAATAGTAGGCTGTTCTACCACATGGTTAAGAAAGGACTGCCTGCTGACGTACAGGACAAGTTGGATGGAATTGTAGCAATGGAAGCAAAACCGTGGCCTGAGATACAGGATCACATTATACATTACTGCAAAAAGAGGCAAGAACAGGAAAAGAATTGACAGCTAGCTATAGAAAATCCTGCTGCAAAATTGGTGCAACAGAAACTTAATAAGAAAAAGGAGACACCAGACACAGTCATGTTAGCCGAACCTGTCAGTCAGATGACGGCAGTCACCACATTTCCCCAGACTGCCATGAATGCTCTCGCAGGCAACATACAGCCTGCCCCCAACAGATGCAGACACAACCTGCTGTACAATACGCACATACCCAGCCACAGCCTGCCGTACAGTACAGCCCCTTATACAGTACATGCCAGCACAACCTGCTTACATGCCAGCACATCCTGCTTGCATGCCAACACATCCTGCTTACAGCATTGGCCAACAACCTTATTACAACAACAGAAACAATATCAATAGGAACTCAGGCATGCAGGGAAGAGGTAGTGGAATAGGACAGCAGAGGTTCCAACAGCAGCCAGGACAGCATACCTGTTTCTATTGCCACAAAATAGGCCACATGCAAAGGTATTGGCGTACTAAATTTCGAGATCTAACTCAACAGTCCATGGGTCCCACCCAACAAACACCGCCTCAATTCCTGCAACTGCAGATGCCTTCACAACCCCAAATGCCATACTCCTACGTCCAACCAGTCCAGCAGCAAAACAAGCAGCAAGCACAGCTCCAAGCAACCATGATGGCCCAAGCCCAGCCACCACTCCTGTAGATGCCAGTTCCAATGCAACAGCAACAGGAGACCCCTACGTACCAGGTGGTGCCCCAAACACAAAAAGCTGTGCCCCAAGGTGGCACGGTGAGCAGCCCCAGCAATCCGTTCACACAAGGCACCATCCAGCAATACCAAGCAGGAGGATACACTGGTTAGGATAGCCCACTGATAACTCTTGTGTGCCCAGTTTTATCATGCACCATGGACGATGAAGACATCCCCACCGTCCTGGTCACGATCAACAATAAAACACACAGCTTTCTCATTGACACAGGCGCCACGTACTCCTGTATTACAGGTGGACCACTGCCCATTTCAGATCAGATAGCGGACACACAGGGATTCTCTGGGGCAATAGCAAGGGTCCCTTTTACTAAACCAGTCCCCATAGAGATAGGAGACGATGTGGTGGAGCAACGACTGCTCTACTCACCATGGTCTCCAGTGAATCTCTTAGGACGTGACCTTATGGAAAAATTGAACATGACCATCCACTTCGATCAGAACGGAACAATGACCTGTTTAATACCGGGTACACCACTGGCTAGAATGATGGCTGTCACAGTAGACTCCTCCTTGGACAGTCAGGTTAGAGCACGCCTAGTGGATGTACACGCCTTTTCTGTGGCAGTCCACACAATAATTGCCACCACCCCAGAACTAAAAGGTCACACTGTACAGCTACCTACTTTTCATGCCCCAAGCATCAGGCTTGCAAATATCTGACAAGCACCAGACTCTACACATATGCATCCTCGAAATAACACCTACAGACGGAGCTCATACTTGGGCTTGTGTCATCTTCATCAAGCCAGGAGGCTTAGTCAGAGATATCTCAGATGACCAACTCTTTGGACCCCCTGAATACTATTCAAAGAGTGAAATAGTCTATCTGAATGAAATGCCGCTCTCAGTGACAGTGGAAATGAGAACACCCACTGCCGTAACAAAGTATGACTCTGTAGTTGAAGCACAACTGTGGACAACGGGACCAAATGACGTTGGCCTTATTCACTCTTCCGCACCATTCAAGAAAACGCTGAAACAAGGTGCCATCCTACCCAGAATAAAACAGTATCCGGTATCTAAGAAAGCAGAGGAGGATATTGCCCCCACCATACAAGCCCTGCTGGAACAGGGAGTCATATACCCATGCATTTCTACTTGTAACACATGTCTTTTTCCAGTACGCAAGAGCAAGACGAACCAATGGTGTCTAGTACATGATCTTCGCACCGTTAACAACATAGTCATACCAGAATTTCCCATCATCCCAGACCCCTCTGTCGTCCTCACAAATGTCCCCCCGGATCTGAAAAATGCGTTTTTCAGCGTACCCCTACACCCAGACAGTCAATACCTACTGACCTTCACATTAAAAAATTTGCAAATGACGTATACCCGTTTGGCTCAAGGTTATTGTGAGTCTCCCAGCGTCTTTAACAGAGTTGTCAAAGAAGATTTATTGAATTTCCAATGTGACAGCACATTGCTGCAATATGTCGACAACATGTTGCTCTGCAGTCCCACAGAACAACAATGCAGAAAGGACACCATTTCTCTACTCACTACTTTAGCACAAAGAGGTTACAAAGTAGACAAAAACAAACTTCATTACTGCCAAAAAGAGGTACACTATCTTGGCCAATTACTGTCGGCGTCAGGAAGACGAGTCACACCAGATAGAGTTGAGGCAATAAAGAGCACCCCGAGCCACAAACAGTCAAGAACATGCAGAAATTCCTCGGACTGGTGAATTACGTCCGCCAATGGGTCTTTGATTTCTCAACAATAGCAGCCCCTTTGCTGAAATCAGTTAAAATGGCCAAAGACAGACACAACAAAATACGCTGGACACCTGAGATGAGGGCATCCTTCACGCAGCTAATAGATGAAATAACAAACGCACCAGTGTTAGGCTCAGCTGACTACACAAAAGAATTCTACCTATTCACTCACTGTGTCATGACTGCAGTGCTTACGCAAAAATATCCCATGGGACATAAGCCCATTGCCTACTTCAGTGGCATGTTGGACTCTGTCATGAGAGGTCATTACCCCTGCGAACAAGCTCTTGCCGCAGCAGCATTCACTGTAGAGAAAAGCACCCCTATTGTTATGGGATCCCCGTTAACACTGTACACTGAACACGCCGTCTTTGCCATAAATCAGAATGCCAAGACAACATTAACAACACAAAGAGTGTCAGGTTACGAAGTCATACTATCATTGCCATCCCTGAAAATTGTCAAATGTCACACAATTAATCCTGCCATGTTCTTTGCCCATCCCATTGCAGCCTCAGATGACGATACTCATGACTGTACCACATATTCTCCAGATGAGTGAGGAGCAGCAAAGGAGGACCCCTTGCCACACAGCACCATATATTTTGTTGACAGCTCCTCCACCATTGACCAAGAAAGAGGGGTAAGGTACACAGAAGCTGCAGTGGTTAAGGCCTAACATCATGAGTCCTCCGATTCCCTGGACATCTTACAACAGATTGCATTACCTCCGCATTATTCAGCCCAAGCTGCCTAGTTAGTGGCACTTATTGCCGCTTTAAACTATGGGGCCGACGACCGCATCCCCGTTTATTCAGACTCTGCATACGTCACCACCACGACATACTCCTGCATTTTGCGCTGGAAAAGGCGTGGTTTTCTTAAATCAGATGGGACGCCTGTGGGTCACAAACAGTTATTAGAAGAACTAATAGAGGCCCTCACACTGCCAGCTGAGGTAGCTGTAGTCAAATGTGTAGCACATACTAATGGTCAGGATTTTGTCTCTAGAGGTAACGCTTTAGTGAGTCATCCTCTGAGATTGTTAAGGCAGAGCTTTGCGATTGTTTGTGCACACCAACATGCGCTACACAGTTCCTTTATACCCAGGTATCCAAGAGGAAAGAGAAGGGCCCCATCGATCCTGAGCTCCCATCAATCCATCCTGGTACCTGGGTGTTTGTCCGGAAACACTTCCGACGCTGGTAGGACCCCAAATTTGACGGCCCATACAATGTCACTGATTCCTCACCAACTGCCATAGCTGAAAGGAAGGCATGGATCCATCGCCGCGATGTCAGACTCGACCCTGCACCTCAGTAGCACCAGACAATGGACTGAAAGAAGAAAATGAGATGCCCTTGGTCCCCCTGAATGAGGACAGCGGCTTCCCTTCCACTGTCCCCTCCACTGTCAATGAGGACGAAGATGACACTCACGTGTTGCTCCATGAGTACAGCAGCCGCGATGCAAAGATATGTATTGGTTCTATATTAATGTTATTTATCATTGTTGGAGTGGCACTAGCAATATTTAATTGGTAAATTTTTTTCATCACTGTAAAGGTTTACTTTCCTCATAATGCAGATAGCAACAATGCCATTGCATCTACAACAACTCCCCCTGTACCAGTGGCCACCCATAGCCAGGAGAACGCACCACACAACACACTAGGTCCAAAACACCCTGACAGTAACACTAGCAGTGCCCACACTAGTATGCATTCCGAACACCCAACTTCCATCTCAGGTCACCAACACAATACCTGCCATGACAACTCCCATAACTCCCACAGACGTAGAATGGCCCTGCACAGAACACGTCGATTCGCTTTTGCAGTCCCCCAGTTCTATACGCCAAAACGGCGCCCCCTACAACATCTAAACAAAAGGCAACAAGTTGGGCCACCGCTCTCCATGACACAGTTGTCTACATTGCCAACCAGCATCCCATGCCTGCTTCCCATTCCCCAAATACTGACAAAAAGCTAGAACAATAAAAATGAGCGACCATGGGGCCCATAACGCCTTATTAGATAACATGTGATACCGGGACAGGACAGCGGTAGGGAAGAAGGTCACACAGGAGTCGTGTTACGTGTGTGCACACATCCCACATGCTGTAGGGGCAGATAAGTTGATCTTTCCCAGAGAAATACCACCATCAACTGCCAAATGTCTCCTCCACCTGTTTCTTTGCCGTATACATGGACAAATCCAGCTCCTGTCAGCAGCACTTGACACTATCTATGTGAACACCACAGAATGGGATTACAATTATGTCACGCACAGGGTTGTGACTGACGCATCAGAGTTTGCAAGGGAAATGGAACGGCTAAAGAGGGGGGTAATTATTAGTGACGTGATCCAGGCAATACAGCGATGGGAGCGTATTTTTCAGGCATTTGGGCATTCAACATTTTCGTCACTCCCGGTAATATGTGAACGAGACCAAAGCTTGCACTTTGCTACCTCAAAATTTGACGAGAATGAGGGTGAGACTGGCCAGTGGACTGTGCGGCTTGCACAGGCCCATATTTTCTTTAAGAACGAATGGCACGGTCCACACAACTTGACATGTAAGGCAGCTTCCCTAGGAAGCCCCTCTGTAGTGACAGACTGGCAACAGAATGTTGATTGGGACGTTGAGACTGAATGTAGGGAGGTTTGGGCACAAGAGACTAGAAGGTATACCCTTGGAAAAAGCTCAACATACAAATGGAAAAAAGCATACAAGCTAAAATCTCCTCTTCTTTGTTTCCTAGGCAATGGTACAAATCCTGTGGGCCGTAACACCAGATGCAATAACACTATCTTTAATTTGGCCTTCAAGACGGCACCTCCAGCCTCATGGACATCTATTGGGCATGTGGAGAACGCCTTTATCTCCAGCTGCCTCCCCAGTGGAGTGGCCTATTCACCATGGTCACTGTGCACTAACTGCATCTGGTTGTCCCGGCATCCAATATTTCCCACGTACATACCCACCCGATGACAGGTGATGTCACCCTGCTCCACCGGCACCAAAGGAGTGCTCAATATTTTGCTAACAATGCCTTTAGCGAAGTTCCTCAGGAATTTCGCCTTTTCAACGACGCCCAAGAATTTTTCGGGGGCCTGTGGCCGATATGGCAAACATTAACTAATGCCCGGTGGCTGCAGGTGACCCGCTACGAGCTTATGAAGGTCATCAACAGCACCCGAGATGGGTTCAACGCCATAAAAGAAGAACTATGACCATTGAGACTTATGGTTCTAGAGCATCGCTATGTTCTAGATCAACTGACTGCTATGGACTGTGGAGTCTGTGCTAAAATAGGAAAAAGCTGCTGCACATTCATTCCATCGAATGATGCAGACAACGGAATGCACGCCCAGGCTATTGAGGACTTGGACAATTTGGGGAAGAAGATACGTGAGGAGGGAGGTGCCGCAGCAGACGTCTTTAGTAATTGGTTTAACTTTGACTGGATGCCTTCATGGCTGTCTGCTATCTTGAAAATTCTCCTACCTATTTTTTGCGTGTTAATGCTGGTGTGTTGCGGTGTACAGGTCATACTTAAGTGTGTCAAGAAATTCAGCACCAAGGTAGTAGGTATGAATTACGTTAGCACAGGGATTTACCGGAAAACTCAGTACAACGGCATGGACCGTGCTCCAGGGGATGGGAATGGGGCACAATCAGAAATGAGTGAGCACACAGCCCCCGACGCTCACTACAACATACCCACAGCTCCCCCACTTCCTCCAGGTAGATACACCATGAGAGAGGGCCCTGCCGCCGCCCCAAATGAATGTCTGGTTGACAGGTCAGATGGAGAATATGCCAAAATAAGGAAACAACAACAGAGCACATACAAGTGCTACGTTAATGACACGCCCTGGATGCCCTCGCTAGGGAAAGGGTCACCAAGATACTCTGTAAGAAGTGTGTTCAAAAATGAACAAGAGGAGGGAAATGATGAAGGGTCACGTTTTATCATATAAATTCCCAATATAACATTTTGCTCGACCCATGCAGCATGAAGGTCCCTGTATAGGCCCCACCAGCTACAACCTGTAACTTTGCTATCTTGACCATTTTATCTTACACAGTCACTAGTGCCATAGTAGCTCACACCTCCCTTGACACATCCAAATATAGGCCCAAGGCCAGTGGCTTATTGTTTATCCTCCTCAATAATAAAATCTACTAGGCCCCACTGATCTCAAATATAAATTTCTCTTGTGCCCAACACTGCGAGGCAGCTTGGCCAACCACAAAAACTTTCCACAGTTATTGTGATGTAATTTCTGACTTAGGAATTGATGAATATATTTATCTCGCTGTGCTAATGACTAAATGAATAAAAGTGCCACTTCAACGCAAGGTCCTTGTTTCACCCCTGTGTTCATTATTCTCAGACAAACTGTGTTTAAGCTGCGGTAGACCACACCAGGAGGGGTGAGATTTACCCTTCATCAAGATCGATCACACAGATAGGCAGCAACACCTCAATGGTCTTAGGACATTGGTCCCAATAAAACATGTGTGGCCGGAGGGGCATGCATTCCCAAAACACCATAAAGTCAGTTCTCATGCTAAGTTAGGAACACTCAGCTAATCATAACACCATAACACAGTATGCGCACTACACGCAGTGATCACCGCTCCCAATGCTGAATATCTGGACACGTGCCCACTGGCCCCACATTGTATCCATGCAAGGTTGACACGCACCTGTGCTTCTTATCAAATGACCAGATTTATGGCCCAATGACAAGGTCGAGATTTCTGTCTCCAAAGGAATGTACAAATTGCTTTATGGTGCTTCATGTATTGTATAAAATGACAGACAAAACCAATGTCCTTTGAGACACCTGCTCTCCCCGCCTCTGTGTTTAATTAAACCAACTGTTCCTGTTTTGCCAAAGGCCTCTTTTCTTTTATTTGTTCAAGGTAAATTAATATTTGAGCAAAGTTTTGGTGAGCCAGGTAGGAGAGATTGGTTCTTTGAGCCCGACTTCAGCAGAAGGAAAAGGACCCCACCTGTACGGATTCAAATCTGTTTCTGCGAGAACAGTGAGCAGACGCCACAAATGATTGGAAGATCTGATGAATCCATGGGGCGGAGGTCTGTCCTAAGCCGCCGTCAGAGGGTAAGATCTGATCCTTAGTCCCAGCATCTGACATATGGCAAACTAGGAAGAAGCATGAGTGTTTGTCTCCCGAATTTTCATAGGAACACGCCCTATTTTGCGTTTTGTGTTTTGCGTATTGTGCGAAAGCAAAGCCTTTGTCAGAAATTCCTTCATTTTTTTACTTTAGCAGCATAATATTCACTTACCTTATTTGACTCTTAGTGATTAGCAAGGCCACTATTTATCTTAATAAATTGTCCTCTATATTTGTTTCGGGATTCATGTGACATTTTAAGGCTCGAATTAGGTGTGAAGATAAGAGAGACGCATTATAATTGAAAGGGATTCAATTAAGACACTTAGTTTGCGCTCCAGTTTTTCTTGAGCACGTGGTAGATGCAGGTATTTGGAATTACCCGTTTAAAAAGTGCCGCTCGACGAGGACCCATCCTTTAAGACCCTCTGGTGAGATCCAGCTATTGGCCATCGTACCGGTAAGATTTTGAAAACCGGCGTGCATATGGCGTTAATGATGCCTTCTGTAATAGGTGCACGACTCCTTTTACCGACTATGGCACACTGTATGATTTCTACTTGTTGTTTTGTGAATTTTTTGGCAAGGTGGTTGCACTAGTAATGCGTATTATGATTGCATGTAAACTTTAAATCTTATTATTTTCTAAACCAATAGTGACCCATTACTTTATTGCCCTTGCAATGACTTCTAATATGTTCTCCCGACACATTTTTGAGTCACTGCACTGGTGACTTTCGCAACACGTATTTAGGCTTTGAAATAATTGTGATTCAATAAGGTATGAGATCATTCCGCTATTGGATATCGATAAGCGTTATATTTTAAATGATACCAGCACAGTGGAATCTACGCTTTGATTTCCAAGCGTTTACATTGTTTTAAAGAGACGTATTTAATTTCTCTTTCCCATACTGATTTAGAATCTGCCGTTGTTTTTAGAAAATTGTATCTGGAAAACTCCTTATTCAACAGTTATTTTCAATCACATGTATGAAATTGGTATCTGCAGTTACTTTAAATGGTAAGATTTGCACCTGGAGAGCCCTTTATCCTGCACAACGACTATTTGG
Source organism: Triturus cristatus (assembly GCF_964204655.1). Lineage (NCBI taxonomy): Eukaryota > Metazoa > Chordata > Amphibia > Caudata > Salamandridae > Triturus > Triturus cristatus. Next base: position 910,084,838 of record NC_140582.1, on the reverse strand, counting down.
GCAAGCTCAGGTTTAAAGGTAGTCACTCTTGTCTTGCGAGTGCATGTTTAAGCGGTCTGTGACCACTGCTGATCTAGTCATGCTTCTTGATATAATTCTGCATAGGGGGATGCCATCGGGATCTGTGCTTTCTGACGTAGTGAATTGTGTTCTAGTGATCGCTAAATATGGCCTTTCGTTTTACATTTTTTCAGAAATTGTGAGACCATTGTACAAATGATGATCACTACCACTAGAATACAAAATATGTCTGTGTGAATTGTAAGTATTGTACTTTGCAGCTAACAGTATTACTCAGTATTTATCCTCACCTTAGTGTCCATTAGTAATAATATGAATTGTTTCTATTTCCGTCTTCTTTACAGATTCATGATTAATATGAAGAATACTGTATCTCTCTTCTTTAACTAGTAAACTGTTAAAGAGTCTCCTATTGGGCAGAATCTTACTATCAATTCATGTTGGGCCCCACTTCAGTGTCTCGAATTGTATATACACTGGGTGCACCGTTCTTAAAGTAACAGACACATTAATTGCTTTATATCCCAGCCTATGAGTGTCTCTGGGCCTATCCCCATCCTGTTGCATGTTGCACTTGGGATTATTATCATTTACTCTTACATGTACTTGACGTTCGTGGCAACACACGCGGTGCTGCTCTTATTTAATAGGTGTCCTTGAGACACCACGTTTATTAGTTGTGGTTTCGCATTTAGGTAAAGTATGTCACAAGAAGTATCTTAACATCTGATTGTGCTTTTTCATTTTTGTCTTCTTTTCGTCATTTCTTTTTGTGATCTTTCTCTCTATGATCTAATTTTTCTTACGGTCATTTAACTTATTCCTATATAATTGCGATGCATTATCCACAGCATTTATCAAATATATTTTGTATGGCCCCGATGAAGCGACATGTTGTCGTGAAACATGTGTTGGCCTATGAAAAGCATTCAAATCAACAACAATAAAAAAAACTGCGATTGATTCATGAAATCTTGATTACTGAGATTTACTTAGTAAGTCTCAAACCTCAAAATACTGTCAGTATTTAGTAAGATGCTGTCAGGGTCTACAAAAAATGGAGTTGGACCGTAGGGGCTTTATGTCAATTTAAGATAGTCAAATGTGTTTTTTTATACATTTTTTCTTTCATATCAAGTGAACGGTGTTGAACTGCTCTCTCAAAATCATGTCAATATTGTATTTCAAAGTTTCCATCCTTGGTGGAGCATACAAATCAGAAGACCATCCACTTACACCATCGTGCGGATCTTAAATCACGCTTTGTTATGTTATGATATGTTAATTTATATTTGTAAAGCTCCAAATCACCAACGGTCGTGAATAAAAAGTAACTCTTTCCACTCTTTGTGCAAAACTAATCAGCCCAACACTTCACCACATTTGCTTCTGCATTATTTCCAGTACACCAGTCTTATGACTTTTATGTCTTACAGAATGTACTGCATTAAGTATCACAAGACTCATAGTATTTCACAACCTCTGGCCCTGCCCTCCTTTGTTTTACCCCGTCCTTTGACATTCACAAAGCAGCCTTCCAAGGTAGTGCACTGTGATGTACACAGCACCATTGCAATGTTTAGACAATCAGTGGTTACTAGGCTGTATCTTGTGCAAGCACTGGTGTGTCCTATGGCTACCACCCCCACTGCTCTCCAATGGATAACCTATTACAGCAGTTAGAAACTCTAATCGAGTCCTATACAGTAAATAAAAAAACAATGACATGGTTATGCAGCCAGTGCTATAATTTCAAGAATAAAATAACTATTTTACAGGTAAGTGAAAACAGAAGAAACAAACAAGCTATACACAAAATAAGAGATATGAACTGAATGATAAAGATAAACTACATGTTCCTTCAATATGTGCCCAAGAACTTATCATGCTATTCAACACTCACTTGCAAACAACAGATACTTACACACTACTGCTGCGGATACTACAGCACATAGAAAGCCATGTGGGCATCAATGCACCATTTAAGACACAATCACTGGATCAAAGCCTTTAGCACCATGGAAACCCAAATGCTTACTGAGAAAAGGTGCACCATATATTGACAAAAACATAGAGGAGAAGTACAAACCCCCTCAGTTCAAATCACAATCAATTGCATAGAAACCACCTCCGAAGCTCCCACCATTAATGCCTGCAAACTTTGGAAAAGACTTCTCAAAGAAGTCAAACACTGTGTCAATACCTTTCTTCTTTACCAAGAAGATAAACAAGATCAGAACTCATATCAGCAACATCAAACAGATGTTTACCTTACCTCCTTTCTATTCAAAATTGACTGTCTTTAACCTTCTCTAGCACTCTAGAAAGTCTTAAATTCCCCAAAAGCCATCACCTACGGATATGCCAATCTACCCACATCATCCATCATTAAATCTCTCCATGGAGAGTCCCTCATAGATTGCTAACACCTCCCTCATTTCATAAATCTTCCCACATGGGCTCAGAGCTGGTTAGATTCTGTCCTGAAGAAAATCCCCTCACTGAACTCCGACAATATGCCTAATTAGAGCCCAATCACCTACCTTCCATTCACTGGGTAAAAAAATGAAAAAGCAGACACCATCCACTCTAAAACCACATCAGCCAGAAGAGTCTGTTCTAAGACCACCAAGTTGCCTTCAGGTCATCCGGCAGAATTCAGAATGCTACTCTTCATAGAGTCAATGCCATCCCAAGCACCAGCAAAAATGACACAAGTCTACTGATGCCACTCAACCTCACGGCTTGCTTTCACTCAATTGACCATCAAGACCTGATTCACACAGCTGAAACTCAAATCAGCAACTTTGAAATAGAACTGCTAAATTGCTAGTGGTCAGTAATTCAGCATGATGGGAACTCAAAATCCCAGAAACTCCCTTTTACTGGCATAGCACATCAGGACTTCATCTTATCTTCCATTATTTTCACTCTCTACATGGAGCCTTTTAGAATCTTACACACTGAAAGAAACACTAAGCTCTTTTAATATGCTGATAACACACAACTCTATCTAAAAGTATAAATTGAACATGATTTAAATGTGATTGATGACTTAAAACCTGCTGATATCATTAAGAATAGGATGTTCAATGTCTACATAACACCAACTCTGTAAGAATTACATTTACTCCCAGTTAGGTATGGGACAGAAACAGCCTTGCCCATAACAAAGGTTACAAGCCCACAAGCACATGAGAACTTGACTGCTGTATGGTCAGGGAGCAAGATTAAAGTAGTCAAATTATTTGTGTTTTATGTTTATGTACCCCTACTACATTTCAGATATTCATGAAAATTAGTGCACATTTTATCACTTACAAATGTGTGCTGCATTTAGTAATAATTATACATTTACAACATATATGTTTGCTGTATTATAGGTTGCTAGAGCATAAATAAATAATATGCACATATGTGTAAATGTGATTTATAATGTGTGGTAGAAGTTTGTTGAGGTGCATCAAATTAATATATTCATTCTTGAATTTTAGATTATTCATCGCAATGCCTTCTCTTTATAAAATAATCAAAAATCTATATTTAAGCCTGGTATAGACATGTATTAGGAAGAGAAGACTGTTAACCTTCCTGGGAGATTCATACAAGATGAGCTGCAAACATCACTGGCAAAAGCCACCTGCACCTCAGAGTCAGCTTGGTAATGCCTTAACTCAGACATACAGCTGCGTTCTTCAAGTACAGAAGCTAACAAAACAACTGGCCTGTTGTTGCTGGAATATGAAGTTTTCCCTGAAAAAACAAAGACAAGAGGTGTTTGGTAAAACAGGAACAGTTGGTTTAAACAAACGCTTCAGCCAGGAAACATTCACTTAAACGGGTTTGAGGACTATCTCAACGTACATTTGTTCTGCGTGCCAATATATATAGCCTTTGAATTATCATAAAAGAAATTTGATCTTATTTTAGAGAAAGGAATGCGGGACTAATCATGTGGTGTATATCAGGCCACATGATAGTAAATGCAGTTGGGTCTTGAGCTTGAGTGGACACAATGAGAGCCACTGGGTGAAGTGTCCAGCTGTCTTGTAGGGGGAGCCTGTGATCACTACGTGTACTGTGTGTACTGTGCTCTGATTGGCTGAGAGGTCCTAACTTCATGTGGCATCTAACTTTATGGTGTTTTGGGAATGAGTGCACCCCTAAGGCCCTATGTGCTTTATTGGGGCCAAACTCCTGGGATCGTTTTGGTGTTGCTGCCTATCTGTGGGACTAATCTGTGTTTTTCCTGTTCGCGTGTTTGTCTGGCTTTGTCAATCAGTAGCCTCAGGCCCACAGGTCACAGGACTTGCCTGGCCATGTATTTCTTACAACCTAGTAGTTTCCATGGACAAGGACAGCAAGGATGAGGAGAGAGAGATCATGGTGAGGAGGAGGCAGCCCGGAGACTCCACAGCAGGTAAGTGCCTTTTTTTATAATTAAATTAGGGAGGGTGGCAGGGCCGGCTAACTCTGCTCCATCACGGAGTCTGAGTTTTGCCTGAACTCCGTGTTCTCAGCAGAGTGGGGAGTAGGCAAAACTCTGTAAGCTTGGCTGCCGGAGTGGAGTTCCCAGCCCGGGGTTACACTTAGTCTCAAGTCAGGGGACGTAAAATTCAGCAATTTGCTTACTGCTAGGCTTCAGACCAGGGCACTAAAAGTTTCCACTAATGCCCAATTGCTAAAATAGGCAATCCCCTCAGCAAGGAATTGATTATTTCAAAACAAAGTTTTTGAAAAGCTCTGTGGGAAAACAGTGGTGCAGGAACAATTTTCAGAGAGGGGTTCCTTTTAGCAATGCTAGATCATTTAGGGCCAGATGTATGACCCAACAATTAGCGAGTTGCAAATTGCATCGCATTTGCGACTTACAATTTGCGACTCACTGATTGGAATGCACAACAGTGTCTCAGACACTGTTTGCAATTCCTAATGGTGTCGCAAATTGCATGCCTCATTAATCTTAATGAGGCAGGCGCAATTTGCAACCCCTTTAGGAAAGGCTGGCACTCACAGGGATGGTGGCCTGCTGGGGTCAGCAGACCACCATGTGTGTGACTGTTTTTAATAAAGAAGTTCTTTTTTTTTTTTAAATGCAGCCCGTTTTCCTTTAAGGGAAACAAGATGCATTTAAAAAAGGAAAATTTAACTTTTCAGTTTCATTTTCTTAAGGACAGGCAATGGTCTCTGGGAACACTGCCTGCTCTTAAAAATATTTCCCACATAATGGTCCTCGGGGACCCCTTCTCCTTTGCGAGTAGTTTGCCACCTACTTGAAGTAGGTGGTAAACTGCGAGTGTTTTGGGGCCGCAAATGCGGTCGCAAAACATTAGTACATAGCATGTTGACTCGCTATTAGGAAGGGATGCTGCTTCCTAATAGCGAGAGTTGCAAATGCGATTTTGCGAGTCATAGACTTGCAAAATACCATTTGTACATGCTATTTCCCTTTTTTGCAGCCGCAAACAGGAGTATCTCCCGTTTGCGGTCGCAAAAAAGGGTTGTACATCTGGCCCTAAATTCATAAGGACTGTGAAATCCAAGTGTCACACACAACAAGTGCAGCAAACATATTCAGCAAGAGAGCGGTAAGGTTGTAATATTCAGCTGGCGGTGCATTTTGGAGCACACTGTTGCAAATACATTACTAAAGCATGGTATGGTAGTGGACTCTCATTTAAAGGCAGCAGATTTTATATTGAAATGGCCCTAAATTTGAAGGATGTACAGATTTACGGATAAAACGACATAGCACAAACATGATGTGTGAAAATCAAGTGTCAAGGAATATTTATCATTTGTGCATAACTACGTAAAGTGTCTTTATTTGTTTCTATCAAATTAAAAAAATTGAAAATATGCGAAATGTGCAAAATTGTGTGAATGTTATTTGTGAAATGTTTCGGTTTTAATGATGGTTAGATTTGTAACCAAATATCTGTTGAGACTGCACCTAAAACACATCGCCTAGGTCATTCACAAGAGTAAATAATGCTATGGAGATGTATTACATATTTTCACATGGAACAACATTATTATAAAATAGATGCAGTTTCTAGTGTTCTGTTCAACTTCTCCTCATTCTCCCCTCCCAACCAGAGGCCCGCTGCATAGTCGTTTCACCCCTCTTTTCACAGAGCATAGAGTGAATGGCATCAATCTAATAGTGATCTACAGAATTTGTTAGAAAGTGTTTATTGTAAATGGGATTTCTATAATGTACCCAAAGAATTGTTTTCAAGGACTTTAGCTGGAAATTCCACCATAGACATGATGGTGTTAGTTCTATGAACCATTGTTTAAGTGATGTTTGATTTATATTGTACATCTCCAGAGAGCAGTTGCTGAAGAAGCAAGTGAAAGATTTATCTTATCCTAAGAAAGGGGTTACTGCTTAATCTGTTTTTTTTTAATTATTATGTTGTTGTTTCTGATTTGCAAAATTTGAGCCTAACCATGATTGGGAGAAAGTCATCCTTTTTGCCCTGTTCACCCCCATTTATTTGACTGATAATGGCGGTAACTGACTCTGACTGTGCCCTGGGCTCTGCCAACCAGGCCCAGGGCCAGTGCTCTGCTGAGAAAGGTATATGGTAATTAGGTATGATTACAATTGCCAACGACAGACTCTTGTAGTATATAAAAAGGCAAGGAGGATTCAAAATACCTATAAGTCCCTAATATATAATAGGACAGGGGGATTTAGAGGCCCGGTAGATTTCCTGCACTGGAGTGTGCACTTCTGTGCTGCCTGCTGCTATTTTTACAGGCAGCCCTGTTTTGCAGACTCTTTTTAAAAGTAAATGGTATGCAAATTCGTCTTTGGAATTTAAAGGTACTTCCAAAGTGGTAATCTACTTTAGTTTTACATATAAGTCATCCCTAAGGTCTCCCTTAGGTGCCTCAGTGTGGGATGCTATGTAACCTTAAGCAGGGATTTATGAAAGATGTTTTATGTGCCTGGGTGAAAGAAAACTGCCAATTTCGTTTTCCCCAATTGTAGATCATTAGCTTCATAGGCTAACAATGGTATATGTTATTTAAGTATAAATATTGCCAGGAAGGGTCAGAACGAACGTACAAGATTGACAATGGTAACTTCAACAACTTGCCACTGTTGAATTTTTCATAACTAGTACAGATAAAAATTATGGGGCTTTCTTTACTGTGAGCCACAATCCCTCCTTATTGCAGCCTCTCCTGCTTTGTCAGCCTTAACAGGCCTTGCCAAGCTGCTTTGATGAGGAGATAAGTGGCCTGCATAGAGCAGAGGTTATCTGATGGGGGAGCTCTGAAGCTTCAGAGAACCGGCCAGGTCGGGGGCTGGGTAAATCAAACGGGGCTTCAAAGAGAGCAGGACAGTAAGGAATGCCAGCCAGGCCCAACCCTTCTTCCTATAGCCCCTGTCAGATGGCAGATCAAGGAATGGACTTTTGCAGAAGGTGGGGTGGTAAGGGAAATGAGCCACCACTGTGGGTTGGTTTAGCCAGCTCCTACTCCAAAGGGGAGAAAATGTCCATCTTGAATTTTAAAGTGCAGTGCTTTATGGGACAAGAATATGTCACACTTTGGAGGAAGCTAACATGCTTTTGGGTGGCACCCGGCACCTCATTGGAAAGGGGTGCCCCCATGCTTTTTTCCCTAGATTATTGCATACATATGTGAGAGCTGCATAGCAACTCAGATTTGCCACCTGAAACTACAAGGAGAAGAAGGACTGCCGTGCTGGAACACTTTTCAGCACCACACAGGATTGCTCCCTGAAGGACTGCTACTGTTACACACTTGGCACAACAGTCCTGAGGACATTGCCTTGCTTCAAAAAGGATTAAGGAGCAAACTTCCTGAAAGAAACAGGTTAAAAGAGCTACCGTGCACCATCTCCCACAATAAGTCCCCAGCCTTGAGTGCATCCAGTGGACTTTGAAGGATTTGGCCAGGTACATTGTAGGAATTGTAGTTCCAAACTTCCAAGGACCATCTCAGAGCTTTAAGACCCTAGGATTTGTGTTTTGGGCACTTTGCACCCTCAAAAGGAAGTTCAGGAAGAATTTCAAGAAGTTTAGAGAAACTTTTGGAAAAAGCTTCATAAGTGGACTGACCCAATGTCAAGAGTCAAGCTGACTACCTTCACCCGCTACCTGGGCCTGGATTTCAGGTTCTTCTTGCTGAAAGCTCCAGAGCTCAACACTTCAAGGATTTGACCAGGGCTTCGCAGAAAAGCAATTTGAAAATGTTCCATCACAATCGACCTGCTGGAGGGGACCACAAGACATCAAGAGAAAATCCCCCAGAAAGGTTTCTAAGTCTGAAGTAAAAAGTTTGACCGGGACCTTTTGCATAGTGTATCCGACCAGGGCTCCATCGTGGTCTGCCTCAAACTTTTACTTTTTCCGGGTCAAGAGCGACCTGATGTCCCAAGGTGGCGCTCTATGTTTTTAAGCACTATAAAGTGGTTAATCTTTAGAAATTCATATCTCCGGTTCCCTATATTGGATTTTTGTCGTATTGGTGTCATTTTAAAGATAAATATGTTTCCTATTTTTATCACTTGTTGTGGGATATTTATTGTGTGTTGCATCTCACCTATTTAATGTATTGGTGTTTTTAAATGCTTTACATACCTGTCTCCTCAGTTAAGCCTGCCTGCTCATTGCCGGCTATCAAGGGTTGAGTAAGGGATTCATTTATTGAGACCTTGTCTGGACCTCATATTCCGTTGGTGGCCTTATTGTTAGTGGTAGGTACAGACTTACCCTAACTAATAATCCACCTTTCAACAATGATCATACCCTGCTGAATTTGCAGAATCTAGTAATAAATTATGTGATTTTCCTATAAAACCTCTGGGATTCTGTGTTTTCGAGGGATTACTTTGTCATTTTCTTGTAGGTGACCAGTTATGCTTTTAGTGCTCTTAAGGAGTCTGACCTTTACAGTTTTTCCCTAAGTTATGCCTAGCTAGGGTTTTAAGATTTTTTAGTTATTCTGTATTTCAGTAATTTGGGCCTTTATGGCGATTTAGATATTGTTATCATTCTGTAATAAATACAGTTTTCCTCTATTTTGATCTAGTACTCAGTCCTTTATGGGTCCAACATGTTATTCTGTTTAACTCCGTTAAACTGTGGTTTCTTGATGAGGAATGTAGTCTCTACCTGTTAGATCAATTGGATATTCCAGACCCAAATTATATTGGTAAATGTTTTATTTGGGGTGATCGGCAGGATCCCCTCTTTTCCCCCCAGTGGCCGGATACCCTATGGGGTGATAAACAGCGCTCTACAAATCCTATTTGATTGATTGATTGATTGATTTAATTATGGTTGTTTGTGTGATTATTGGGGTTCAGCTTCCATAAACCTATTAAAAATCTTTGTTTCCATCATACTTCAGAGTTACAAAAGTGCTTCATGTGTGCGTTTCTAACTGTTGATATATTCTGAAATATTTCTACCGTTCTTTTTACAGGTAATTAAATTTCGTTTTGTGTTAGAAAATTTGACATCCTACAGCCTTTCCTTTCACACCTCTACTACCCCAGCAGGATTGTCTCATTCCCCTTCTGAAATCCTGCATGGCTATTTTGAGGGTGCAGGCGCACCCACACTTCAGCACGTACGTGGGCAAAAGCATTGCCGTCCCATCATTTATATCCAGCATGGAGATGGCTGGATGCACAGCACCTTCAGAGCTTCACACAAACACTTGAAGCCACGCCTGCGTTACAGTAGTTACTGCTTCTCCAGCCAAGGGCACGATTGGACAAGGCGACCCATCAGGTCAGTTGAAAATCTGCTCATTAGTCATTGAAACAGTATCATGATGCTAATCAACAATATGTATCTGATGCTGGAAAAGCTGTGGCCCATTCACCACATATGTACCTTTTAGTTTGGCTAAAGTTCATTTGTGCCAATTATTTCTGGTAACCACTGACTTAAAGTTCCTTCACCACAGACCCAGGTGGTGGAGCCACAAATCAGCTAATTTATGATCTTCTGCACTTTCTGGAGCTTTCAGGTGAAAGGGTTGTGAGACAACTAGTATTAGTGGTCGGCCCAGGATCGTCGCCGAGTACGGTAGCTGTCGCCGAATGGCGGCAGCAGCCTTACCCCTCGGTGCCTTATCTGAAGCACGGCTCCAGTGCACTCTTTGCTCTTCGATAAAGTTGATTTCATCCTGCATTCCCCCGCCAAGGGTGCAGCTTTTGCGACCCTCTGAGCCCCCACCGTACCTTGCTCTTTGACAGGAAACAGCCCTGTTTATTTATAAGCCGTAATGATCTCCGCAAGGACACCTTTCACAGTGACTGCGCGTAGTAATAGGATATTTTCATAACAAGTGATTTATTTGTGTCCTTGTTTTGTGAAAGTTTGGTGCATGCTCCATGGAAGATCAGCCATGATGAGAAGAAGGTCAAGGCAAAGTTGTGTTATTGGAAAGCCCGCTTCCCTCCCGGTACCCAGACTCGGGGTTCCTGACCTCTTCATTGACTCCAGGTGCTAATTGGGTAGTCAGTGCCGAGCAAGCAACAATACACACGGCCGCTAACTGCTTGTTTAGCTAGAACATGAAAATCAATCTTTGAAAGGCCGTGCCAGGCTGTATCCCCACAGAGTTTTGGACATTTGACTTGGGCTGCACGAGCTGCATCCTCCGAGCTTTCTTAGCCACACACAGTGATGCTTTATTTCAAATAATTGACATTCTCCGGCTGCTTTGCTATTGAAGCCTTTCTCATAAATGCCATTTTGAAGTCGCAATTCCTGGAGGACAAGGCGCAATGACACGTCTGCCAGTGCATGGTAGCTTACAATATCTTAAAATTATTCTAGGGTCATTGAGGTCACGGTGATCAGCATACTAACTGGCTCTAATGAACTTCTGCACTATCTGCCATGATATACGTTCTCCTTGTCCTTATATCCTTTCTCCAGCACTTTCTTACAGATTCATGTTTTAAAGAAAATAGGCACAGCACAAGCAGCAAGAAGAAATGCCGGTCATTTGCAAGAACGCTGCAGAACAAACTCCTGCTTGTTCTCATCTTGAATAAAAAATATATCCATCTACCTGCGCGGATTTTGGCTCTTATGAAAAATAAAACAACTGATCCCCTGTGAATACTGCATCAAAAGCAGGAATGCTTTCATCAGACAGAAAATGAATAAGGAAAAACAAGGCCTTGACTTTTTGACATGTGCATTCGTCAAATTCAAGTGAGAGAGGAATGTCTAAAAAGCATTCCACATCTAGGAGCCTGATGGATGGTCTGGATGGTCTGCGTAAGGCAGTCCAGGGGAAACAAGGGTCCAGAAAGCCCTTTCTCTCGGTGGGTTCAATTTATTAAATCTCACAGTAATCTGCAACCCTGGCGCTGGTTCACAATGTTTCTCTGACTTCTAGTTGAGTGGTGTTCAGCATCATATTTCCAGCATTTGTGCGGCCATAAAAATGCATCAGACAGCAGGCAATCGAGTGTGACGTTTTATATTTCACTTCATTCTTTTCTGAACATTGCAAATAATATGACCCGGGGAAACCCCAAATTAAAAACTTCATACTACAATGAATTACTGCACAACTTGGAATCACTGTTCAGTTGCTAACTTCAGTTACAGACCAAACAGGATTTCCGCAAAGCTCCTACAGATTGGCTATATGTTAATACTACCCTATTTATTATTATCACTGACCCTGAATTCACCAGCCTGGGAAGGATAGAAATATGAGCTAGTAACTCTGTAGTTTCGCTTTGCAGAAAAATAACTTTGTAAAACCAAAAAGGTAAAAAAGCAACGCAGAAGGCTACAACATTTGAGAACAAATGGGCCACTCAACAGCATTTTAAAAAATCAATTTTAACAACAACAATAAAATTGAAAAGAAAAAAAATCATATAAAGATGTCTGCAACAAAATGGTGGTCAGCAATGAGAAGAAACGCACAGGAAAGGTCTGCCTGGGCAGGTAAGTGTGTCTTGGGATAACAGAAAGGAGAAGGAGAGAAAGGGTGTGGTCACCAGAGAGGAAACAGGGGCATAGTATGACCAAAGGGTAAATAGGAGAATGAGACGGGGGCTGCTTTAAACTTCTAAAGTGGGATTGAGTGGGCATTCCCGATAAAAAAAAATAATAATAATTTAAAAAAGTACTGAAGTAGGCTTCCCCCAAGGCAAAGAGAGCAAAACAAATTTGAAAACACCTAACAGACAAACATTACTTTAGAATGGGAAGAAATAAATGAAAATTCAAACATTACTTAACTTTTGCAAGACAAAACCCATGAGATGCAAATTAACTATTTTTACAGCATGACTGGCTCTACTTTAATGTAGTCTGCATTTATGATTGAGTATGTATTACACGCAAACAGGCTTCAATTGCCAGTAGAAAATGTTGATCTATTTATTCACTTTGCTTTTATCGAAAAGGTCCTTACTAAAATGATTTTCAGCTCTTTGTACCAAGACTTCATTAATGTATGTCGAAAATTTGCCACACCATTTTTGTAGCAATCTGCTGTTCATCTAATTTTATAGGACTTCTCTTTAAGTTATCACACTATAGCCCCATCTAATTGTTGCTTTGCTTTACTACTACTCTAATTTCACATGTTCCCGAAAATAGGTTTTCGTTTGTGATTGTTAGCCCAGGTATCCTTGGTGTGGAATTCCCCCAAAAATTTGCCTTCACCCCTCCTGTTTTACTGCTAACCCGTGTTAAAGTGCTTGTGCCCCCTCCCTAAAACATTGGAAAATTGTCCTACACCTGATCGGCACATATAATTTACTTAGAAGTCCCTTGGGCTTGTACATTAAATGCTACAAGCAGACCTGCAGCACTCATTGTGCCACCCTCTAAAGTAGCCCTTTAACACGTGTCTCAGGCTTGCCATTGCAGCAAGAAGAGCTTATTTTAAACTGCCATTTTGACCTGGCACAATAATGCTTCTGACAGACCTAAACCTTCCTTTTTAATACATATGTCACCTACAAGGCAAACCCTAATGGCTCATAGCGTAGGGTGCCTTTATTTGAAAAGCATGGCATGTCGGTTTCATTTAACATGTCCTCTTAGTGAAATACTCCTTGTTGGTGTCACACCTAAACTTTTTGCCTGTCTCCTAGCCTTTTCCCTGTGTAGTGTTGGTGGTTTTAGGCCTCCAGGCACTTTAGCACTGCTGTCCAGTGTAAAGTGCGTGCGCTCTGTGTTACATTTAGTGAGATTGGCCTGCCCTCCCATAGGAATACATGGGGGATTCCCTGATGAATGTTTGTCAGTGGTAATTCCTGTTATGAGAGGAGGATTGTGGTATGAAATTGGGAATAAATGCTGAGCAATGGTGTGCGTGGATTTATTATGGGTATTTTAGAAATGCCACTTTTAGAAGTTGGCATTTCTGTGTGCTATGTGTCTGCCTGCCTGATGTGAATTGCATGTCTGGCTTGTGCGTGACAGGAGCTGGAGGTGTGTGTGGCTCCAGGAGGGGCAGGGTAAGTCAGTGCTCGGCTGAATAGGGACATCTGCATTCTGAGTAGTGGGAGGGGAAGTCCCTGGTCCCTGAATAGGATTGTGCCTGCCCTAGTGAATGCTGGCTCTGCCCCCCTGTGGTGTGTCTGATGACGAGCCCCTACCTAACAATAGGAAAGAGGAGCCTGGTAAACAGAGTGCTCCAGGACCAATTGGCACTGGTTTCCCCAAGCCCTGTGATTACAGACAAAGGAAAATGTCCTATAAATGAAGGGGCTGTGATCCCATGAAGCTGGCTGTGCTTGTGCTTACTTTGGGGGAACACTCTGCCAGGAGGAACCGCCGCAGGACCCAGCTTCCGACTCCTGGGGATCCCTGCATGCTGGCCTCCTTGGCTGCGCTGTACTGTGGTCTCCCCAGCACCAAGGATCCTTTATTTCTGTTGCCTGCTTGCTAGCGCCCCGTGAGCACTTTTATTTTAAATTTGCCAGGAGAGAGGAGCTAGCCCAGCTGCAGCGCGGGCTGCGAGGGAATCCCCGGCATGTGGGATTCTCCCCCCTGCGCTCCTGAAATCGGCGGGAGCCCACCCCGCATTTGTCCTGTATCGCGGGTGCCCACCCCGCTTTATACTTTTTTTTGTTCTCCTCGAGTGATAGTGGGTGCCCACCCCGCGTGTTGGGTTAACAAGCGGTTGCTCACCCCACGTATTTGTGCCTTCTTCGTGGGTGCCTACCCCGCCTAGTCGCCGAGAGAAAGTACCACCGCGAAACAGGAAGTCAGGCACCCTGTGTTGGGACGTGGGTGGGGCCAGAAGTGTGGCAGAGGTGTTGCTGGCCGAGAGGGGCTCCCGTGGTGTCGAGGGAGCCCTGTGAACACCGAGAAGCCAGGCGGGAGCCTACCCCACTCTGACAACCACCCAGAAGTCGCGCAGCCGAAGACTAAATCTGGGCAGAGGAAGGCAAGGCCCCCGTGTACCGGAGGGAGCCCCGCATGTGGTCCCACCGCGCGTCTGTTAGGGAGACCGGGAAAAGTCAAGAAAAGTGGTCCCACGGCAGGAAGGAGAGCCGGAGGTCCGTGTCCTGGCCGTCTGGTACCCCGTGGCGAAGAGCAGAGTGACCGGAGTCTCCCCGATCAAGGAGAAGAAGCCACGCCAGTCCTAGGTGCCTGGACCCGCGCAGTGAGAGCTGGTGAGTGGGGCCCTCAATCTCTGTGGGGGGCCAGAACTGCACCAGAAGTGTCCCGTTGAAGGGGGCACTTGGATCGCTAGGGTCCCGATGTAGGAGACTCGCGGAGCACTGAAGTGCCATGGCAAGAATCCTTGTAGGGGGCAATTGATGAATAGGAGCCCCGGAATAGGGCCCCAAAGGCACCGCAGGTGACAGTGCCGATCGGGGCACATTGTCAGTGCCCAGGGATCGTGGGCAGAGTCCTCCCCAGAGCCCAGGTGAGTGGGACTCCGTTGTGCACGTGGTGGGGGTAGTGAGTCGGGGCACTGTGTCCGTGCCCGCCCCCCCTGTGGTCGCTTTCAGGGTACCGTGAGTACCCGGGCTGTTTTTACAGCTGTCCCGCATCACCGTGGACAGCTGCAACGTGGGGCAAATTATTTAGAGAGTCCCAGAGAGGGGCTCAGGAGGCACGCTGGTGCCAGGGCTCATTTGCACAGCTGCCCAGCAATTAGTGGACAGCTGCCACGTTTAGGCTTGTGCAACTGCGCACAGTTGATACTGCATTAGCAGCCAGGGGGCTAATGGGATAGCCCTGGTGAAGCCCTGACTGTGCAGGACATAGGGCAGTTGAGCCCCAGTGGAAGGCCAGTTGGCCTGGGAGTCATTTCAGTGTTTAGGCTCCTGAGAGTTAGGATAATGTGTTTACGCCTAATGCGATGTGGCATAATGTGTTTATGCTAATGAGGTTTGGGCCTAATATGTTTTATGCCTAATGTGATAATGCTGAGTTCATTACTGTACCAGTAGTTACTGGTTGTCTCATTTTCTACTTGTGATTTTCTTATGGTTCTGACCGTGGCCTGATTGGCCCGGTCATGTATATAATCCCCTGTAAATATTGCCTAGTGCCAGTTGGCATAGTGTATATTGTGTGATTACTACTCTAATGTGTTTATGGTAATACAAAGGCTATTTTTATATATAACCTTGTGTGGAGTTCCTTTTGTAGTGTGCCTAGTGTGTTGCTGCTGTGTGTGTGTGTGTTGCGCAAACACTTTACACATTGCCTCTGGGATAAGCCTGACTGTTCGTGCTAAGCTACCAAGGGAGTAAGCAGGGGTTATCTTCAGCGTGTAACTCTCTTGCCCTGATTGGTGTGGTGGTCTCTGCCTGACTTTGGCGCAAGCCTTAGCCAACCAGAGATACCATTTCTAACACTCCTCAATTGATTTTTCACTTCTGTAAGTCCTATCTCTCCCATTAACAAACACTTGCATACCTTATTACATTTAATAAGTGCTAACTTTGGAATGGAAGCAGATATATGTTTAGACTTAAATTAATTCTAATTTAAAATCTTTATTAATTGCTAAAGTCAGATTTTAAGTCACAATTCTGAAAATGCCATTTTTAGTAAGTTGACGTTTTTTGGTCCCAACAATTTGTGCCTTCTGCAGGTGTGGTGGGTCACATGACTGACTGACTCTGCTGTTGGGTTTTGTGTATTCCTCCCAGACAGCTGCACAAAGGAAACTAGGTGTTAGCCATCCTGCCAGAATTACTTGAGGTGGAGGTGTTCCCTGCCTCACTTATACTGCAAAGGGTTTGCCTTACGCACACACAAAGGACCTTGACACCAGCCTTTTGTCACCCCAGATGTCTTGGAGGCATGTCAGGGTAAGGTAAGAACTTTCTAGAACCAGATGTAGGGGTAGTATAAAGAATTGCCCTACTTCAAATACTGGTACCAGGTATAAATATTAGATCTCCATAGACATTCTTCAGTACAATCCTGGAGCTATGGAAGACTTCAGAAGGGCTGCCCTGCCAGCAGAGCACTGCTTTGCTGCTACAAGAGCACTGCCCTTCTGCTTGAAGGACTTCTTTGCTGCTTGGAGGAGAGCTGGACCATCCCCTTGAACACATGGCCAACAAGAATTGACCGCAATGACTAGTTGACTGGTCTCCTGAGTGATATACAGGCACAAAACAAGATCCTGAGAGTGGGGACCTTGCTGTTGACTTCTGCTGGAGTGAGTCCTAACCCAAAAGTGGTGCACCCCTACCTAAATCCTCATACCTCAGTAGTGGTTTTGGTGGTACCACTCCAAAAGTTCATAAGGACCACGATGCAACAGTATCTAGCCTTGCGGTGCTCTTTTCAACTACAGCCTGCAGCTGTGTTCCGTTTGGGATTTTCAACTTCCAAAAACTTGTATCAGTCCAAAGGTTCACCAGGCTCAGTGTTAGAAATGTTTTTTCTGGTTTGTTAGGATATGTGACACACAGGGGGAGACACCTACCCCCGGCAGATGGGACTGTCTGCGATCGATGGCGTTTAGGGCAATGAACCTCCTTTCAGCGTGGGCTCCTGAAGCGGTACTTCAATGGTCCCTAAATGAGGAAACCTCCTTGCAGCCACCCTGGGTTAAGGTGGGCCACTGTTGTTGTAGTCCAGAGGCTGCGATCTCTGTCTCCTAACTGCGCTTGGGTTCACAGTTGGTCCCACACTGCCTGAGCATGTCTCTGGCTCTAAATCCAACAGGGCAATCATCGGTGCTGGGGTGCAGTTATGCCTGTCGGGAGCAGAGCCTCAATAAAGATAAATACCTGCCAAGATAATTCAAAAAGGCCCTGTAAAGGGTCCAACAATTAGTAACCACAAACCGTAGGCAAACCAGGACACAATTCAACTTGGTAGCGGTGTCATTGAATCACACTCAAGTTTATAGATTTTTTAGGATGATCAACGTCATAGCATTAGACTAATAACATAACATTTCAAGATTCATGTAAATATAGCAGCTCAGTCCCACACATCTCCTTCACAGAACACAATCATACTAACACACATTCCACAATGACATCATATTGTTAACAACAACACATAGACTCGGTTCACAGAAAATAAAAGCACATAGAAATCGTAGAGTTGCCATCAGATGGTTAGATAACAATTTTGCTATTCATATTCACAAAATGAAGTTTCAGCAACCCAATGGTCTAAAAAACGCCAACGCGCGTTTCGGTGTCAGGCCCCAGCCGGGGCTACACCTTCATCAGGGCGAAGAAGGACAGGTTGTGTGGGACAGACACACCTATAATCAAAAAAGAAGTATATACATTTTTAAAGTGTAAGACAATTTAAGGTCACACAACAAATAAGTACTCGAAAAGGGTTTGTAATTCTTTTTATGTCATAGTGATTTTATATATTTTCGCTCCCAGGTTTACACCAACAGCCAGGTCACTCGCAGGCGGGTGCTCTCTCGTGGCGGTGCCCCACGTTTCAATACTCCAGCTTCCCAACTTTATCGTTTTTCAACAAAGTCAAGCACTCACGGGAGGGGTTTCGTATCGGTTCTCATTTAATTTAGCAGATGAACCAAACAGCAAGACAGACGCGTTTCAGAATTTCCTTCATCAGTGTCTGATTTCAAAACGCCGCGCGCAAGTGTAAAATACATTGACGTAATTCATATGGCAGCGAAATCAACGACGGCAATATCGCCCCCTCTATGGCATTCCAATAGGGTGGCCATCTTTGAACGATAAATTCATAATACAAAAATGATTTCACACGCTCAAAACCCATCCAATAAAAATCATCTACAGCAGGAGTTTCCCATGGAGCATAAATCTCTGACATGATCGCAATAATCATTAATGCGATATAAGAATAATATGTCTGAAAACCGTCAATGGAGCGGACCAATAAAGTCCCCCTATGATCTAATGGTTAAGGTGGTTTCGTAAATACGGAGGCATTTTTCAGAATCCAATCGTAAATCGATAAACTCAACAGTGATTAAGCCATGTATTGGCAAACAATTATAACATGACGGTGCTCAGAACATGTATTCTCCGGGAGATTCATACCCCCTTAATACATATCACTGCTGTCCATAGCAATATTCCTGCTGTTCAATTTGCTGTGTCAGAAATGGCAAGCGTGGGGAGAGATAAACCAGGAAAGTGGGGGTAAAGTAAAGGTAAGTAAAGGAAAAAACAGAAGAGGAAAAAGAAGAAAAAACAGAAGAGGAAAAAACAGGAAAAAACAGAAGTTATAGGAGCAATGTGCGAAACATTGTAAAACATTATGTTCATCAGATTACTGCTAAGCTATGCTTCTAGCATTGAAAAATGTATCTTTGATGGTAGATTAGCAGCAGAGATCAATCTCATAGTGTAAACTGTGCATTAAGCAGACATCACTTCTCAAAATGAAAGCACCACAACATTGCGTTTATCTACCCAGGTGTGCAGCTAATTCTTCCCCGCTATTTAGACCGTAAGGGACCCTCGTATGTAGGTCAATAATATAGCGGGATTCTAGCCATCGCAGTCTTTGAACTCTATCACCGCCCCTAGGATTAACGGGTACGTGGTCTAGGCCAAAGTATTGCAACAGTTCCCTATTGCTTTGATGTTTTTGCGCAAAATGCCTAGCTACTGGGTAGTTAACGTCATTGTTCTTTATAGCGCGCTGGTGTTCTAGGATACGCATCTTAACATTGTTGATAGTGCTGCCTACGTATCTTAGCCCACAAGGGCATATCAGGCAGTATACAACATGGGTAGTGGAACATGTGATGAATTTATCAATGTTTCTCGGTTTTCTGACTCCTGGAATCTTATATTTCAGTGTCTTTCTGCTGTTTCTACAGGCCCTGCATTTCCCACAGGGAAAACAACCTTGCATTGATTTAATGTACCTGTGGATTGTGTTAATGGTGATAAGTAACTGTGAACCAGTTGATCCTTAAGTGACCTTGATTTACGAAACGTAATCAATGGTACTGCAGGGATATCCTTACCTATCACTGTGTCAGTTTGAAGGATATGCCAACTTCTCTTTAGCATTTTCCTTAAGGTGTTGGCATCATCCGAAAACGTTGTAATCATACGGAATTTACCTTCTTGACATGTTTTCTGTCTACCAGCTGGATTGTTTTGGATTAAGAGTTCCTTCCTTGGAATTCTTCTAACTCTATTGAGTGTGGATATGAGGGCCCCATGATCGTAACCCCTCACTTTGAATCTACTCAGGCAATGGGCAGCTGCGATTTCAAAATCAGCCTCTCTAGAGCAGTTTCGTTTGAGGCGGAGAAACTCGCTGTATGGTATACTGTTGATAAGTTTCGAGGGATGGTTACTGCGGGCGTGCAAGATCGAATTGCCCGCAGTAGGTTTTCTATACAGTTCGGTCTCAAGAACTCCATCCCTCACGTATACTTTCAGGTCTAGATAACTAACTACTGTCGGGTTGATTTCATATGTGAACCTGAGGTTTAACTCATTATTGTTCAAGTCGCATATGAAGTCCTTAGCTTGTTCTACCGACCCTCTCCATACTAAGAGAAGGTCGTCGATATACCTGTACCACACAACCACTAAATCGGCCCACATCCTCATTTCATTGCTAAGGGCCACCTGCTCCTCCCACCAGCCAACGAATACATTTGCATAGCTGGGAGCGAAGCAGGTCCCCATAGCCGTCCCTGAGAGCTGTCTATAAAGTTGACCCTGAAACAGGAAGATTTTATTAGACAGGCAAAATTGAATAAATTCAATCAGCATCAGGTTGTGTTCTGAAAACTTCAGTGATCTTTTCTTGAGGAAATGGGTTATTGCCTCCAAGCCTTGGCTATGTTCGATGCATGTGTACAGGCTGGTAATGTCCAAAGCAATCAATAGATAGTTGGGTTCCCACTTGATATCATTCATCCGTATGATAAAGTCCGTAGTGTCTTTAACATAAGATTTTAGTTGGAGTACCAATGGGAAAAGGAAAGAGTCTATGTAGATAGACATGTTTTCAGTGAGGCCTCCTTTTGAGGAGACAATTGGCCTTCCAGGAGGATCCGTTTTATGCTTGTGGATCTTTGGAAGTTGGTAGAAGGTCGGTATTACTGGTTCTGAGTTACGCAGAAAGAGAAATTCATTGGTGTCCAATAAACCCTTCTGACGCCATTTATCTATGAGATTGTGATATCGTGAAATGCTCATATGGTATTGTTCCTTATTTATTTCCTCATAGTGTCTTTCATCATTCAGTTAACGGTAAGTTTCACGACAATATTGTTCTCTGGTGAGTAATACGATGTTGCCAACTTTGTCGGAAGGTTTGCAGATTATCTGCTCCTTCTGGGTTAGGTCTTTTAAGGTTAACCTTTGTTCTTCTGTGAGGTTCCTTCCTTTGATCTTATTAGAAGCAGCCTTAGTTCTAAATTTAAGGAGGTCCTGCAGAACAGCATCAGAGAATGCGTCGATCGCATCATACGGCATTTGTGGATTGAAGACTGATGGAGGCTTGAAAGTGGTGGCTGGTGTTTCTTGATCAATGCCAACCCGAACTGCTCTTGTAACTTCATCAGTATTTTGATTGTCCTCACATTCTTCTTCATTTCGCAGTGCTTCTAGCATCTCAAGCATACTGAGATCATTTGTTGTTAAAATATCAGTTGCTTTTAATTGTGATTGATGCTTAAGACGTCTTGCTTCCGTCACTGTGGGCTTCAGTTTGAAAAATTTGTGTAGTTTCATTTTGCACGTGAACTTGAACAGGTCAATACGTGTTTGCGTATATTCCATGCGATCATTGGGGCAAAATGAAAGTCCTAATTTGAGGGCGGATTCTTCTGCGACTGTCAACACTCGTGGTGTGAGGTTGATGATGGTAAGGTCATCCACATCGCTTACCATCTCCTGCCTCTGTTGCTCCTGGACCCTTGTGATGTCGTTCTGCCTCTTCCTCTGCCTCTTCCCCTTCCAACCGCCCCTTCTTGTCGGTCTTCGCTTTCGGGTGGTTTGCTCTTGCCGCCTCTGAGCCAGGTTTGGCAGATTAGATTGAACTCCTGATGAAAAGGACTTTTCGTTGAATCATTGGGAGGGGCTGATGTTTCATCTCCAGAGAGTTCACTTTCTGTGATCTCCGATTCGGAAGTCTCAATTCTAATTTCCGGTCCAGGAGGTTTGCTTCCTGTTCAGTGCCTTACGGGGTGATTGTATATATATACACACAATCGTTCCTTTATTGTATAGATTGATTGTCACTTAAGGTTTGCCACGATGGTGGTATTTAAATTAAAGGATGAGAGTAACAATTGAAAATTGGAATAAAGTGCAATAGCAAAAAGAAGAAAAGGAAACTTTTTTAAATAAAAATAAACAAAGAGCAAGCCAATAAAGGTAAAGGGGTGTTCTCCAGGTGTTGAGACTATAGAATAAAGGGTGCATAAATCTGAACACCAAAAACTCGTTAAAGCGACATAGATTGCCCGGAGGATAAAAAAAGAAGAGGTATGAGAACAGTACCAGATGCCCAATGGGTGCATTTAAGAGAGTGGAACAATTAACTCAGAAAGATACATGTGGCACCTTATGGCCCATCAAAAAATGATTAATCAAACGGACTTCTTCAAAAAGAAGCCACAAAGTACCTATCAATCGAGTTATTTTCAAAGGATCGAATAGCAGTTTTTTCCACAGCTTATGGAATAGGTTCCAAGGAGGGTTGGGGACCTGGGATATCTATCCAGAGAAAAGAAAAAACATAACTAACAGTCAAGTTTGGGGGATTCACTGTATAGTAGAATAGGCGCAGGTTGGCGACAGATAACAAATGCCACCTACCAACAACAGGCCAAAATAGGATCCTTGCCCAACTTGAAGAAAGATCCGTCTCCAGAGAACAGATAGGGTACAGGGCCTATCTCATCAGAGGGTGCGGTAGGCGATGAGAGACTCCTGACCAATTAAACGCAATGAACAGAATCGATATCTATGAGGTCCCAAAAAAAAAATAAAAAAAGGATAATAGATAATAAGATAAAAGCACATAAACTATATGGACAAAAAAATAAGGTTTTGTAAACAGTACACAAATGGGGGAAAATGAACAATACATAACAAATGTTGAAACCAACAATGAAAATACCAGATAGGTATGAACACAAATATAAAAATATAAAAATACCCTCTATATGGGGAAAAAATATAATAAAAGCTTAGGGAACCCCTGAGATAAGAGACGTAGTATTTCTGCTCATCAATCGCTTTCTGGTAGAGAGCAGATGCGTCAAATATTGTAATGAACGGGGGAGAGAGGGGAAAAGAAGATCCACCCCAGGGTGACCTTAAAAATTGAAGATAATAGAAGTAAGATGCTGCATGAGCGATCGCTTTAATAGCGAAGATAAGTCAATGCCTAAGACACCAAGTTTCATCAAAACTTAAAAAGTGGAGGTGGAAAAAATACTTCTCGCATGGAGTTAAGCAGTAACGTACAGTACATGAGGGCAAGGTTCGGGAAGTCGGTATCACAAGACAATCCGAAACACAAATAGGCGAGGGTGGAGTCATAAAATCCCACGGAGGTCCCAGGCAGCTTACCTGAATGTTCAAGCAGAATAACATGCAACGGAACGTTTGTCTCAGTAGTTACAAGCGATAAAGTTTCCTCCGGAAACGGGTGGTGCGTAAGAGGCCGTAACAGAATGTCGGCTGGCCAATGGGAGGCTAAAAGTCATCAACAGAGGTAAAACATAGAAAATAGAAAGAGGACTACAGCTGAATAGTCGACAAAGCAAGCAAAGAGGCCATCTTGAAGGGGTGGATAGACTAGGTTCAAGGAGACAATCCGATCAGTTCTATTAAAAAGGAAGGGAAGCGGGAAAATAATAAAACAATAATAGAAAAAGAGAGATAAGGCGTTTCCAAACCATTCCTAGGCTAAGTGATACAATGTATCTCATGCTTGGGCAGAAAAATTAGAATACAAATATTCTAAAATGGATGTATATGTATCTCAAGGCGGCTAGATGATCACATCGATCTAACAAGGGATCCATCAGTGAAGCAATAGAAAGGGCGGGATAAACTAAGAAAAGTGGGCAATAAAAATATCAATAGGAACAGTGAATAAGGATCAGGGCAGATCAAGGGGGATCCACGTAGGTCCGTCCAGTAAGGGGTGCGCATTCAATAACCCGAAAGGTTATATTATCTCGTTCTCCCAGGGACAGTGTTCATTCAGGCCCTTGTTTACTGCATTGAGGAGGTAAATCCAAAACACCTCTCTTTTTATGCGGATCAGGGTAGGGTCTTTTCCGGGATTGGCCACAATTCTATCCAGAATAGACCACTTTAAGTCCTGTTCAGTGTGTTTATTTTCAAGCCAATGAGGAACTAACGGGGCAGACAATTTCTTGGTCCGAATATTGGACTTATGCTCCCCAATTCTGGTCCTGCATTCGCGTCCAGTCTCTCCAACATAAACTAGGCGACATGGGCGCAGAGCCTCAAATCACACATCACAGTTCCTTTCTTCCAAAACTGCCTTCCCCATCCATCACCTGCTGTGGCAATGACCAATCCTGCAGCTGGGGTCAGAGTAGCAGCGTGAGGTAGAGGAGAAGCGCTGGTATTCGGGGGTAGGAGTGCGTCACTACGCAATGTCTCCACACAAGCTGATCCCCAGGTTAAAGTGCTCAACCCATGCTGATGGTACAATTTAGCTAAAGGTGCCAGTTCCTCTTGGGAAGGTGCTCCTCATACACATAACAATACCAGTAGAATCACTTTATAAAGCGCTCACCACATCCTACCATGGCAAGGCCAAGCTCCAAATGAAGGCGGAAAGCTTTCAAAAACACAGAGAAGGCCACCAAGCCCTTGAAGATCACTGGGGGCACTAAATCAGTAGGGTAGGCAGCGGCCCAGCACACAGGGGCCTTTCTAGGTGAAGGTCAGCACAACAGAGCAAATTCCAAGTGGTGGTTTCTTCTGACAGCCCAGTAGTTTCTCCTGGCTATGTGCAGCATGTAGAGTCAGCAGCATCTGGTTACAAGTCCCACTCAGTGTCTAGAATCATGGGGTCATAGAGTCCCGGTATTTATACTCAAAAAGTCTTTGATGTGGAGGTAACTTCAAACAAACTTTAGAAGTGCACAACACCCCCATTCAATCCCCCCCTGGCTCCAGACTCACTACAGGGGTTTGGAAACAGCATTTTGAAAGGCAGGCACAGCCCTATTCAGCTTTAGGTGACAATTCCTTCCACCAGTCTAGACCAGGAAGACTCATCAGGATAAGTGGGTCACACCTCAGCCTCCTTTGTGACAGTCTAGAGTGAGTGTACAAAATAGACCCTTGTCAGTCTAAACCAGACATTGATTGGAGTCAAGCGTCAAACACAAAGATTCATAAGCACGCAGAAATGGCCACTTCTAAAAGTGGCATTTCTAAAACAGTAGAAAAAAATCTGCTTTCACCAATAAGCAGGATTTATCACCACTATTCCAAACATGCAAAACATGGCTACTTCTTACAGATTAGAAATTACCACTGAAACACATATCAGGGAATTCCCCATGCAAACCTATGAGAGGAGCAGCCTCACAGTAGAAAGAAACCAAATAGACTGTTTGTCACTACCAGGACATGCCACACAACAAAGGCACATGTCCTACCTTTTACCTACATAGCTCCCTGCCCATAGGCCCACCTGGAGACTACCTTAGGGGTGACCTATATGTATTAAATGGGGAGTTTCAGACTTGGCAAACACTTTAAATACCAAGTAAACTGTGCACGAAGGACCTGCAGTGGCAGAGGCCTAAGGCAGGTTTGAAAGGCTACTTCGATGGGTGGCACAAGCAACGTTGCAGGCCCACTAGTTCCACTGAGTTGACAGGCCCTGGGTAATATGGCATACACTGTACAAGGGACTTACAGATAAATTAAATATGCCAAACAGATATAGACCAATCTTACCAAGTTTACAGAAGAGAGCACATGCATTGTAACACTGATCAGCAGTGGTAAAGTGCCCAGGGTTCTGAAACCAACATGAACAGGTCAGAAAAAGACAGGAAGAAGGCAAAAAGGGCCACGCCCAACAATCAACAACAACCAACTCAGCCTGGAAATATAGCTTTTCCAGTCATTGTTGATAGCTTTACTGAGACCATGCAGCGGCTCTCCAGGATCGACAATGACTCCTCAGTCACAGCCTGCTGCCTTGACCTGCTGACTCTACCTTCTCCAAGACATTTATTCAGAAAAGTTTCTATGTCCGGAGGTAAGCCATCCCTTGTATCTGACTCATGCTTCATCGCGGCTGGCTGTAACTTTTGACTTTTGACTTTGACTCAGGTTTGTTCGACCACAAACCCGCAGTTAGTTCTGTGATCTTTAGGTGCTAGATTTCACAAAAAACATTCATAACCCTAGTTCTACAGATTAGATTTAATTAGTGTAGTGTAATTTTATTTATTACATTTTCCTCTTCTTTGAAAAAGAATGACTTGAGACTTTTATTGTGTTATGTTTTTATTTTATTACTAGTGGAGAGGTGTGGTGCAGCGGCCAGGGCAGCTGACTTCATAGCACAGGGTTCATGGTTTGATCCCTGGCTCTGGGGGCAGCGCAGCTCAGCACCATGTGACTCTGGGCAATAGCTCATCTAATTTCCACGACAGCCTCCAGCACCTTGAGACCCATAAGGGTGAGTAGTTTGCACTTTACAAATACAGATTTACATTTACTGTTTGTGTGCTGCATAAATGCTTTACACATTGCCTGTAAGTGAAAACTAACTGCAACAACCTCACAGATGGCTACTCAGTGTTGGAGGATGTGGAGTACTCTCCTGTTGACAACAGATATTCATATACTGCTGTACATAGCTTCTGAGCTGATTTAACCTATGCGTTTTAGGACAATGGCCCTGTTACTTTTCAAGGAATAGTGTATTGGATGTTAGTAACAGGAATAGCCCTGAGGAAGTTGATTAGAAAGCATTTACCCGGAGAAAAACACGCATTGGCTAGTGTTACGAAGAATTTGTAAATGAAGGATATGATTCTTATATTTCTATATTTCTATGAATAAAGTACTAAGAAGACTCTATCTAAGATTGGAACCCTTTTGTCGTAGAGTGCTTGTGGAACCCTTATTGTATGGACATTGTCATCTTTGACACATTTTTGGTGGCATTTTTTCCCCCAGAGTTCCTGATCCTGGACCTTAATAATACAATTTGTTGTGTTGATTGGTTTATCATATTGCAGAATAATACTTTGGTTGTGTGCATCGTCTATTACCCAGCCACCATTCTACAATTGTTTTTCTGACTGCTTTTGTGCCAAGCTACCACTGGATTAAGCAAAGGTTAATTAAGTGACTCTAATGATCCACCCCGACAAGGATTGTGATTGTTGCCTTCAGTGGGGTTTGCTCATCCCTCAATTTCTTACAATTACTATTTTGCATGTTTTTCTCTTCTCTACAGGAAAGTAGGAAAAATAAACTGTGGCACATAATTTTCGATGCCACAGATTTCTGATTCAGCTAATGAGCTATTTAATGAGGATTCATTCTTAATGTTAACGAGTTTGCAAGGCTGTTAGTGTAACATTTTGAAATAATGAAAACCAAGGCCCTTAGACATTCAGTTGAATTGAAATTAAAGACAAATTTAATGTGTGTAGGTGAAATTTTGAATTATAATGGGTGGTCACTTGGAGATGAAAGCACAGTGATCATATTCTCGTGTCAGGAACAGAAATATGCTCCCAGGAGACTAATATTAGATGGAGACAGAACAAGACATGAAATCCATGTTGAAAATACATATAGGGGAAAGGTTGCAGTGAAACTATTTGATTCAGTTTGATTTGATGTACTTCTTGTACAGTAAAACCTTCACCCCGAGAGCATCTTAGCTCTATGAAAACAGTTATAATTAACTCAATAAATCTAGTACAAAAACAGGGTCCTTATGCATTTTATAAATGCAAATGTATTGTACAAATTCCTACATGTAATGGGAAGTTCCAGAGCTAGTTAACAATAACATAGGGTCATATCAGCAACAACCGGCGATAATTATCGCTAAGCGCACTTAGCGCTAGGATAATTATCGCCTGCTAGCGTGGATTTTTATCGCTGAGATAGCGTGCTATTAGCAACTCTTATCCAAAAGCGATAAAAATCCTCACGCTAACTGCCTAACGTGAGATTATCGCTGGAAACCCAGCGATAATCTCATGAAATGTGGCATTAGCTAGTTGATAGGGCCCCACAAACTTAGCCATGATATCCACCTTCCATAGGATATCATGGCTAAGTCAGTCCTGAAGCAGACATAAGGAAAGTAGCGATAACAGGGGTTATCGCTACTTTTCTTGACGCTATGCTTCATAGCGTGGGGCTGGAAGATAGGAGAAATGTCGCTTAGCGACATTTCTCCTGTCATGTTAGGTCAGGAGAACGCCCACTTTGCATCTCATAAGAGATGCAAAGCTGGGTGTTAACATTTCCTGCGCTAATTCAAGGTTTCACGCGTAAGCGTGACCTTGCTGATTAGGCGATAAAATTATCGCCACTTTTCGGCCGAAAAGCGGCGATAATTTTCTATTGCTGCATTGTAGATATGCCCCTAAATGAGTTTCCTATATCCTAAAGTCGCAACGTTTGCACATATTACAAATTACTTTGAATAATAGCTCCTATTTTATAGTCTTAATGACAGAAGGATGGTCTCGTTCTGAGAAATAACGGCGTTGCCACATGACCCATGTAGCAAATTCCAAAAGTATGTGGGAGCTCTTACAGAGCAATGGTTATATCTTGGTACACTGAACTAAGGCAGAGAGTCGAAGTGGGAGGAAACCTAGTGTTTGGATGGTAGACGGATGGAGAAGTGATGGGTCTTAACAGCCTCCTGGATGTTCTTTATGGAGGGAGCAAGTCCTAGTGTCCAAGGGGGCAGGCATCAGTCTAGAAACATAACTGGAGACATTGTGTTACTTTCAGAATTCTATGTGGGTTTTATGGTTACAAGTATGCCAAGAGAGAAGCTATGGGTGAAATGATCTTTTCTTAGTGTTTTGTTTAATACTGTGACAAATTAGGTTGTTGGTTGACTAGGTTGTAAGCCATGGTCAAGCAAAAGCCACAGTCCTTTACAGGGTGAACTGCAAAAAGTCAAGAAATTAACCTGTGCTTCACCCTGGGTAGCTTGGCACAAAAAGCAGTCAGTCTTTCAAATATTTATGCAGCCCACAAATAGTAATAAGTGAAAGCACAACACAAGACAAATCCGACACCAATTTACAAAAATAGAGCATTTTTTAATACATTATTTAATACCAAAATGACAAAAATCCAATCAGTTGAACTACAGTTATTCATACTTTTTTTAGTAAAAATGAACTCCTAACAGATCACGGTGCCAAGCTCGTAAATCTAGTAACCTAAGACCGGGTCAAACTAAAAAATAATGGCAGACTGCGATAGAGCGTGGATCTGCCATAATTTTTCGAAGCTTACCTTCAGTGAGTGTGTCGGGGCAATCCTGAAAGTGGTGTCCGAGGAGGGAGTGGCATCATCGAGGAGCTGCTGGACGAAGCTGCGGTGAAGATTTTTACGCTTGGTCGCTTCTATGGAAGTCAAACATCTCCAGAGGGATGAGGATGTAGCTGAAGGCAGTTCTAAGAGGTCAAATACCCCTTTGGTGAAAGACTGCTGAACAGTATTTGCTGCTCTGGAGCAGCCGCTAAGTTAGGCTGATTGGCGATGCACCTTGGGCAGATCGATGAGTAGGTTAGTCCCGGTCTCCATTCAGATCTCAGAGCAGTTTTGAGCTAAAAGTTTTTTAAGTCCCAAGTTTCAGATTTTGGCTATGTAGGCACCTTTAGCACCACAACCAAGTGTCAAGGACTGAAGCGACACCACTTGAGTGGTTCAGGGCTCACTCAGACTAGGTCCAGGTGCAGGTTCAAGATGGTGGGAGCCTTTCATGTGCCTGTAGCTCTGAAGAGGAGACAGGAAACCAGCCCCTTGGAGCCCCTTTGAGAATCCTGTGGCCATGCAAAGATGCAGGGCTCAAACAGCAGGGCTGGCCTCTGAAGGTTCAAGGCAATCTTCAGGTAGCAAAGCAGTCCTTCCAAGTGCAGCAAAGTAGTCTTGTGGAGTACACAGCAGGCCACAGCAGTAGACACCCCTCCAACAGTCCTTCCACAGGTTCAGAAAGTAAACAAAAGAGTTGGTCTGAGGGCCATATTTGTATACCTGGTGCCTTCCTTTAAGTTGGGAAAGGTTTTTAGAGGTTTCTCTTTGAAGTGCTTGGAATCTCCTGACTCCTCTGTCCTGGCCCTAGGCTGGCTGTAGACACAATGTAGGGGTGACATGCCCTTTTTGTGAAGGCAGATCACAACCTTTTCAGTTGAAAGTGGGGCTTTGACCAGCTTCTCTCCCCCATCTTGCCAACAGATGGGCCATTCGTGCACACCTAATCCCTCTATTGTGTGACTATATTGAAGGTATTCACAAAGTTTAACTGTTAGTTACACCCAGTCATGTTATTCAGGGGAGGCTGCAGGCACGAAATAAGTAGGGCAAGCAAATGAAAGCTTTCTAAAACTGGACTTATTAAACTTGTAATTTAAAATTCGACTTTACCATTAAAGTGCATTTTTAATTACAATTTCATAGATAACAAACATGAAATGCTTATCTGTCCTCAATCAAAAGTTTGCACTTATTAAATGTAATGAGGCAATCCACTGCTATTCTATGGGACAGATAGGCCTCACAGATAGGCCTAACAGTAGTGAGGAAAGAATTAAGGAATTCTTCACTGCCAGGACGTGCAAAACTTAGCAGTACAAGCCCAACCTTTTAATTATAATTCACCCTGCCCTGTGGGACACCTCAGGCTTACCTAAGGGTTGTCTTATCTGCAATAAAAGGAGAGTTTAAGCCTTGGAAGGGGGGTTATATTGCCAAGTCAAATTTGCTGTTTAAGATTGCATTCAAGATGCAATGGAAGACCTGGGGCATGCTTTAAGGGGCTGCTTAAGTGGTTGGCACAATATGTGCTGCAGGCCCTCAAATAGCAGTCAATTACAGGCCCTGTACATATGGCATACCACTCTACAATGGACTTATAGGTAAATTAAATATGCCAATTAGTTGTACACCAATTTAACCATATTTAGGGGAGCACACACATGCACTTTAGCACTGGTGAGCAGTGGTAAAGTGCACAGATTCCTAAGGCCAACTAAAATACATTTCAGCAGAAGAAAATGGAACTATGTAGGCAAAAGGTTTGATGGAAGACCACTCTAAGGCTGACAGGTCTAACATTAATTAAATTGATTTGTTTTGAAGGAAGAAATAGAAGATGATTTGAATGCTTGCTGCATCAATCATAGATGAAGGAGGGAAGCAATACAGTTGCTTTATAATTGGCTTAAGTGAAAAAGTCCAGCACAGCCTTTACTGCTGTGGTATTCCTACCTAGTTCTCCTTTCTTTTTTTTATTTCTGCAACATTTGATTAGACTCTTGTTTCTGCTTAAACATCTCATACTTTGGTATGTCGCCCAACTGTGCAGTCCACCATCTAACCACAATTCCAATAATTGGTGATGAGGATGCTGCTACATGCAGTTTAGTCTTTAGCTATGAAATTGTGTTGTTATGGAGGTCAATTATAAGGCTGAAAGAATTAGATTGTGCACTTCAAGCATATGTGGTGTGGTGGAGGTTAAGATCTTATTTTGTACCATAGGCTGATCTAGAATCGGGCCATCTCTGTGTTTTTTCACAAGATCCTTAAATCAACATAATGACCATCACTAATATTTGGTCCATTTTTATGTTTTCAACTAAGTGAATAAACTCTGAACTTGTATATTTAAAGACTTCAAGAATCTTGTTGTTGAAACATACCTGGAATTGTGCTTTATGTAAAATGCCATTATTGGGGACAACAACAAAATAATTTGCTTCGATTTAGTTTGAGGTGTATGGCATGGATGTTAGTCAGACAGGGTCTAAGGTCTTGAATGTCGCTTCTTGCCAATTTGAATTAAAAATTTATCATCTTACTGAGGAAAAATGGTACATCTGGTATATGGGGTATACCTAGTTGTTCACTACAATGATTATCAATCCCTGATTTGTGCCACAAGTGATATGGAAAAGTGTTGTTCCTGAAAGAAGACAACTTGGTCAAGAGTATCAAGGGACTTTGACAGAGCAAGGAACTTTGGCATACAAGTGTCACCACTGCAATTTCTTTTAAATGGCAGTGTATACTACATGGATAGTTGTAGTCTCAGTAATGCGAGGTTGGAGGAGTATCTGGAGGTCAACACACTGTTGGAAATGCTTAGCAACAGTCCTCTTGAAGATGTTTTCTTGTATTAGTCATTTTTGCCATTAGGTATGTTCTATTTATGTGTCCTGCTTGCAGTTGTAAGACGGACAGAGGTAGATTTTAAGGTAGTATTTTTTCCAGGTCGTCACACATCCTGGAAAAAACACATCCACAAGTGGATGTGTTTTTTTACTGTTCATCATCTTTCTTCTGGACTAGCAGGGATCAAAATAGTTGGACTGGGGCATCTTATCATGTCTTGTAATGGTACAATTTGGAGGAGGAAGAATCAGCATGAGTCGTTCATTAAAGAAAAGTTTGAAGTGTTTTTTAAGAGCATCCAGTGACAGGTCTTTAAAGGTGTGGAGGCATTTCAGTTGGTTTGAGGTGTTTTAATGGAGTTATAAATGACATTACAGAAAGAAAGGCGTACTGTGATAGTATGGAATCAGATTGTCAATTTCTGCCAAAGTTGCGATGTTAGATATACAAGAGGACAGAATATTCTTATCCCAAAAAATAGATTGATCAATGTAAAGTCCACATGGTTCATCTTCGTAGACTGACTCAAACAGCAAGGCTCAAATTATAGAAATCCATGTGGTACACACAAAACCTAAAAGCTTCAATATGTGGTTTTTGAATAAGAGAACTAAATATTCATAGAAAATCACAAACATAAAGAGAATGTGATGGAAGTGCTTAGGAAAACAGTCTTGATTTATAACAAATAAATCAACAATTCAATGATAAAGTACTCAATGAGAAAACTGATATAGACAACCTTTGCAGCTAACTCACAAGTGGCCACAACCAGGAAAATGTTAGTGTGTGTTTTCCAAAGATATTACCATCAGACCTTCCTTGAGGTCAAAGCTATTCAGTGCAGCAAAGTTGGATTTTGTGACCAAGAAGGTCTCTGCAAGGTCATTCATATGGGTCTGTTGATTGGCCTCACTGTATTCTAGAAATTCTCGCCAGAAAAGTGTGGGAAACACTAATAAGATGAACACATTGACATTTTTTCATTTAAGGTAAGAATAGAACTTTTTGCCAGTCGACCAGTGTTTAAATATTATAGGCCTCAGGTGAAAAAGTGAATTAATAATTTGGAAAATGGGTCAATTACCATCTTAATAAACACACATTGGTTAGGTCTCTATTTAATTATCAATCCAACGCTGCTCAGTAGCTGTGGTACAGACAATTCTCCAAAGAAATGTATGATACATTCATGCAATACCAAACAATCTAAAGTTAAGAAAACACCACATCAAAATTCCCAACCCAGCACAGAAAAATAGAGAAAAAAGTAATAAGCAAAAAGAACCAAAAATTATCAAAATGAGGTAGAGGTAATTGAAGATATGCATTTGAAATATTTTAAGGCAAAAGGCAGCTGAAAAAACTAAAACACCAATTTCAGGTTGACCACAATGGAGCGGAAGACAAATACACAAGGTAGGTCACAGTTTTTACTCTGATTTTTGGAGGTCAAAGTCTTCCAGTGGTGGTCACAGGCTCAAGATGATAGGATTATCTCAAAAGCAGATAAGCCACAGTTTCACACCAGCTTCAGTCGAAAAGCACAAAGTGAGACAAGACTGAATTGTGTAGCCACATAGTTCACTTTGCCACTGGGATAGATTTGTCACCTCGTCCATGTCCAAGTTTGAATCTTCAGAATTCATACATTTTTTGGTTCTAAAAATTCACCAGTGGGGAAAAACAGGAAACTTTTGCCAGGCAAGGCTAAGCAAGGCTGGAAACATCTATGGAATCTGATCTAAGGGTGGAAAAAAGTCCCAAATGGGATGAATTGATTTTCTTCCCCATCAAGGATGCTCCCCTCCTGGGTTAGAATCAGCACGTTGAGTTTGTCACTCAGAAGTGTTTTTAAAGAATACCTCAGTCTCACTTTTTTCTAACTGCTGTGAAAATAACTTGTTTTCTCCAGCAAGGTCCAGTCCACAGTGATCCGTTGGCCCTTGTAGGAATCAGGAGTCCTTCTGCATTTCATGCCCCAGGAGCAAGTAAATAAGGGCCAAGAGGTCAACCACTTGACACCTGGAGAAGAGTTCCAGTTTTTACCTGCCAGCAGGAGTCCTTAAATCCTTTTTTCTAGCAGTCTCTTTTTCTTCAGCTCTAGTCGTGCCATGTCATAAAGTGTTCTGAAGAGGTGGTGGTGAGGGGCCAGTATTATCCTGTGCACTAGCCAGTGAATATAGAGTCTGTCCCTTCAACCCTAATGACCCACCTCTTTTTACAGCATTGTCTCTTCTGTTTGCGGAAAAAAACAACCTAGAGATCGTACATGGAGGAGGTCTATACCCTTCCTGCATCTGAAGGAGTCCTGACTTTCCCCTACCCAGTCCCCTATTTAAATGAGGAGTCAATCCCTTTACTGGTATGTTGATTTGTAAAGCATACTAATCACCAAAGAGGCTATCTAGGCGCTTGTGGTCCAAATTGGGTCCAAATTGTTTTCTAGATTCCTGGAGCCAGAGAAACTATAATGGCTACAGAAATACATGGGATGATTTACCATCACCGAGTAAAAGGAACTCCTTGCAATCAAGATTCCGCCAACATTGTCCATGTAGTGTATTAAAATTATGGAACTTCTTCAGATTTTATCAGTAAAGATGCACTTGTGCTGGATTAGTGCACCAGAACACTAGAGACTCATGCTGTGTTCCATAGACACCTTTTTATAGACACTTTCCTGGATAATAAAGGAGTGGGCTATGGAAATTCGGGTTGTTCCGCTGTGGTAATGAGACCCTGCCCCCTCCAAGTATCTACAATATTGATTAAGTCTTGATGGAGGCTCCCTTTCTTCTTACCATTTCCATGGTGTTCCCCCATTTTCTACCCACAGATCTTGCTAGGACTGGGCTGATAGCCAGGTCTTCACAGGGTCATCTTATAAATCTGTGGAATGATGAAATATTTCTCTACAATGATCCAGGGAACTTCAGGACCAGTGGAAGCATGGGGGTTTTCCCTTTCAAATGATCCCATCAGGTTAGAGGCTTCTTAAATTGATTGGAATCTTACTATGTCATCTCTGGAATGTCAATGGGTAGTCACCAGAGTTGCCAGGGAACATCTGATGGTTGTTAAGGGTTAGAGGCCTGACTTATGAATAGCTATGATTTAGCTAGAGACTGAATTCCTTCCTTTTTCTACCCTAGGAACTTTAACTATTTCTAATATTTCAGTTTCAATTGTGATGTCCTATGTAAGGAATTGACAGAGATCTAGTATTTTCACTTGTGGCCTTCACCTCAGCTTTCCCAGGCTGGAAGAGCATATGTATTGACCCGATTTGGAAGAATGCACAAGAAGATGACTGGAGTGTAGACCCAACTGTTAATTATTCAGTTGGGAAAGGTGCTAAAAAATCCTGGCCTAGACGCACTGAACCTGCATCAGTGTGTCCACAAACCCACACACATCACTGGACATATCCTAGATGTCATTTTTGCTAAAACCGAACTAGTTACCTTTCAAACTATAACTCCGGTAACATGGTCAGACCACCATTTGCTCGCTTTCCAACATAAAACACTAAGCAACTCACCTCAGACCACTTTACGTGCATCCACCTATCGACCGTAGAACAAACTCAATTTGGAACACTTAGTAATACAACTAACATCCAGTACAGATCTGGAATCAATAAATTCTGTTCAAAAACTATCTGAGTGGCTTTTGATATCCTGATACCACTCAAAACCACAAAACAGAACAAAAGAAAACAAGCACCTTGGAGAAATACAGAGATAAAAGACATAAAACTGCAAATTAGAAAGCTGCAATCTGCCTGGCTCAAAACAAAATACAAACAAGACAAACATCACCTACAGAAAATTAACAGATTATACAAGTCCGCTATGAAAAAAGCAAAGAAAAGGTACTATTCAGACAGAATTCAAATTGCTAAATGTGCAAGTTAAGAATTCTATAAAATACTCAGTGAATTTCTTAAAACAATTTGCCTAGAAGGAACTCATCCCGTTACTCAAGATTTCACAGACAAACTGGCAAATCATTACACGGACAAAACAGACACATTGGACTCGTACTTAAAACAGAGACAAAGCGCCAGCACTAACCCTTTTACAAAACAACAATGCAAGAATACTCTAACTCAGCCTCTCCATTCCTTCCAACACATTTCACATGTTGAATTTATGGACCTGGTCAAAGCAAGCAGGCCTGCCGGCAGCCCTTCTTACCCGTGTCCACCGCCAACTTTCAAGACAATTCTATTAACAACGTCTGCTGCCAATCCAGTGAGAAGAATCATCAATGATTCCTTAACTACCCGAATATTTCCAGTAGAACTCAAAAAGTCATACATACGTCCTTTCCTGAAGAAAACAAACTTGGAACCGCTGAACCCTGACAACTACAGACCCATTACAAATGGACCTTTCCTGGGCAAACTGATAGAAAGAGCCGTGTTCACCCAGATGTCACAATTCATTGAAGACAATACCATACTTTCAGACTTCCAAACGGGATTCCGTCCGGGAAGAGTCACAGAATCTGCCCTCCTTGC
Source organism: Triturus cristatus (assembly GCF_964204655.1). Lineage (NCBI taxonomy): Eukaryota > Metazoa > Chordata > Amphibia > Caudata > Salamandridae > Triturus > Triturus cristatus. The sequence goes on along the minus strand of NC_140582.1, from coordinate 910,048,431 downwards.
CCTTTGGGATGACCTGAAGAACACAGCTGACCGCAATGGGGTTGCTGCACTACTCCTCTTAGACCTCTCGGCTGCCTTTGACATAGTTGACCATGATACTCTGGTACAAAGACTCTACGAAACCGGCATAGAGGGGACTGCTTTAGACTGGATCACGTCCTACCTTCGAAACAGACTTAGGTGCCAATTACGATCCGGTAAAAACCGGGTACGAACCGTCGGTCGGAGCGTATTCTCCGTCCGACTTGTACCCGGTTGTAAAACATTACAAACATGGAATTACGATTCGCACGGAAACACCATTTCCGTACGAATCGTAAAAAACACCGACCGACGAAAACATGCATACGAATGTGATCCGGGAATGCTGCGACGTGCCGTCGGGACGCTTCCAGGCAGCGTTTCACGACCCAGGAAGTACGATTCGAACCGACAGCAGTCCGGATGGCAATATTTTCACGGCACCCAAAAAGTGCCGGAAAGCGAAGTATGGCGCGAAACGACCAGAGTAGGTGGCCCGGAAAGCGCCGTACCCCCCCCAGCCCCCGTACGTTCGAGTCGACCCCCGTGTATGTACACATGTCGAACTGTACGTGTAGCGCTGGGGGTACGCACCGTACATACACGGGTGGGGGTACGACTCGAACGTACTCGGGTGTACATGCACGGGGGGTACGACACGTACAGTTCGACACGTACTCGGGTGTACATGCACGGGGGGGTACGACACGTACAGTTCGACACGTACTCGGGTGTACATGCACGGGGGTCAACGCGAACGTACGGGGGCTGGGGGAGGGGGTTCGGCGCGTACATACGGGGGCTGGGGGGAGGGGGTTCGGCGCGTACATACGGGGGCTGGGGGGGTCAACTCGAACGTACTGGGCTGGGGGTGTTCGACGCGAACGTACGGGGGCCGGGGGGGGGGTGCGGCGCATACCGGGCACCTGTTTGGACGTCTCCATTGTTTGCTATAGGAGTTCGGTGCGGACGGTCTTTTAACCATACGGTTGTAAAATCGGACGCCCAGGACGGATCGTACTTGCACGGTCGGACTTCGCTTTTCACGTTTGTACGGTAAATCGTCTGAGGACGTGTCGGACACATTTTCCGACCCGAGGACGTGTGGGGAATTATTCCCAATGCGACTCGTATGGGCTTTTTACCATGCGAATCGTGATTGCCAGTTTGTACGGCACTTGTACGATTCGTACGGTAAAAAGACCGGATACGAGTCGTACGGGAATTTTTTTTACTGGATCGTGATCGGCACCCTAATGTCATCCATACCCCACCTTTCTTGTCCAAACCATACTCCACAAAAGCTGGGGTCCCTCAAGGCTCTATTATCTCGCCCATGCTTTTCAACATCTACATGAAGTCATTACCGGTACTGATCAATAAATTTCACCTCACGTGCTATAACTATGCAGATGACATGCAAATACTCCTTCAACTGGAATGCCACAAAGACATTGGAAACTCGCCAATTTTCAGTTGTCTCAGATCCGTGGATTAATGGATGACGTGGAGCCATCTCAAATTGAATGCTTCCAAAACGGAAATACTCATGTGTGGTGATTGGAAACATTATGACCCGGTTGCCGACTGGCCTGATGAACTGGGATCACCGCCTAACATATCGAAGGAAGTAAGAAACCTCTGAATGAACATAGACCCCAGCTGGCGATATGTGACCAAGTGGACAAACTTGCAAGCTTTGTTACTATAAAAACTCTGTGACGAATCTTCCCCCATTTGGGATTTCCACACAAGGTCCAAGCTACCTTCTCCCTTGTTCTGTCTAAACTCGATTACACCAACAGCCTCCAAAACGGATCACCTTTAACGACTATGAAAAGACTACAACGGATTCAGAACTCGGCTTCCAGACTACTCTTACATATCAAACCGCGAGACCACATCTCCCCTGCCTTGAAAGCCCTGCATTGGTTACCAGTTGCCGGAAGATCCACGTGCAAGCTGCTTTGTATCACCCACAAAGCAATACATGGAATGGGACTGCTCTTCATCAGGAATAAAATCACCAAACTCATTCATCATAGGAACCTCCGCTCTAGAGTGGCACCTTGCCTCAAAATCCCAAGATACAAGAAAAAAAGCCATGGGTGGCAGATTCTTCTCTGTTTAAGGAGCCAGAATGTGGAACTCTTTACCCCAAACATAAGATCCACCGACAACCACCTTATCTTCAGAAAACTACTCAAGAATTGGCTCTTCCCCACATAGGCACCATACGCAAACAGAAATATACAGCATATCCCTCTGTATATAAGCATTTATTTGTGCTATAGATATGTACCTATACATGTGTATTGCTTTGTATAAACATGTTGAATAATTATGTTTAAAAAAAATGAATATATCAATAAATTTTTAAGTACAACATTTGAAAACCAGAGTTTACTGAATGCATACTTTACTCCCTTTGTGCATCTATATACCTTCCATATACTTGGATCTATGTATTTATTACTTTCCTAAAAAATAAAATGTACTACCCTATTTCACACCCTATACCTCTCAATATCTTTAATCTACATATACTTTCTTTATGCATCTATAAACTTTCCATGTACTTATGGATCTATATATTACTTTCTTCTAATTCAGCATATCCAATGCACTACCCTATTTCTCACCCTATACCTCTCTCAATATATCTTCTACCTCAACTCTCTGACTCATCTCCAACCTCTTTCTACTACTCTTTCCAATGCATTACCCTATTCCTCACCCTATACCTCTATCAATATATCCTCTACACCCACTCTCCCATTTATCTCAAACCCCATACCACATATGACCCCCAAAATTGCCCTTTCTAGACTCTCCCCTACTCTACCCCTCCTTGCACCATCTGACACCTTTTTTACTATACTGATCCCCAAAACAAGCCTTTCTAAACTCTTCCTTCTGACTCTTTCTCTGCACATCCCTTTTTACTCATCCCAAGCCTCCCACTACTGCTATGACGTCCAAAATAAAAGAAATCTCTAAATCCTTCACTCTTCTATCCCTCCACTATCCTTTTCAATCAAAATAACAGACTAATATGTCCACAAATTTCATATTTTACTATACTAATTCACCACTAATCCTTTATGGGTTCTGATTAGCATGCTACTCGCCGAAAAAAGCACTTCAACACCTCATTAGGGGTAGCAAGCACTATATAAATGCAATCCTTTTCCCCTCTTCTATCCCTCCGCTATCCTTCTCAATCCAAATAACTGAGTAATATCCAGCACTCAAATTACTTTCATATTTCACTATACTAATTTACCACTAATCCTTTATGGGTTCCGGAGTAGTGTGCTACTCGTAAAAAAAAGCACTTCAACACCTCATCAGGGGTAACAAGCGCTATATAAATGCAAACCTTTTTCCCTCTTCTATCCGTCCACTATCCTTCTGGATCCAAATAACTGACTAACCTATTTTGCTTTTAAATATATTTTTATTGTTTTAAATCACACAACACAATTGCATTCAATATCAGAATAGAATGAGTAGCATGTTATGAGATTGAACTATAACTGAGGAATATCGAACATATCTGACAGTCATTTATAAATAAAGAAACCACGCTCCATAGGACTTGCCAAGCATGGATTGTTGTAATGCCAAATGGAATCCATTTGTAATAAGCAGTCCCGCCAGTGTCATATAAAAATATCCATCCTCTTGCCATGAACCTGACATTATGAAATGCAATCCCCCTTTCCTCCCTCTTATCCCGCCCCGCTCCTCGTTGGCGTAACAGCTATCTGTGATTATTGGTGGTAACAAGTCGCAGCTGTGTCAATAGTAGATAAATGCAAAACATCAAAAAGGAATGCAATTCTCTACTGTCAGAGGTAACTCCCATCTGAAAAACCAGTGTGTTCGTCCCCCTAGAGAGATGTAGTCCCTCAGGGCGGCGCATCTAATTCTGACACACCCGATTCCTCATCGGAGTTCGTATCTGGGATTTTTAATAACTGTACTAGCGCCTCCCAAGCTCTTGCCATCTCTAGCGCCTTGTCGCTATTAGCGCAGGTCGGCAACTGCAATCTCGTGGACCCCTTACATTCCGCCCATTTAATAAACTCGGTTCACCATCTCCGAAAACTAGGACCTTTCTTGGCCTTCCAGTGAGCTGTAATCTTCCTCTTCTCCAGCAAAAGCCCCAAATCTAAAAACATACTTGTTACCTTATTCTTATAAGTGTGGGGGAACCAGTTCAGCAAACAGAGGCCTATAGTGGATTCTATATCTCTGTCCGTGACATCGTGCAAAAGTGTTACCACCTCCTCCCAATATGTCCCAAGTTGAGGACAACTCCATATCATGTGACAAAAATCAGCTGCTCCCACCATGTTACAGCGCGGACACATTGCTGAATTTACATTAAAATATTTATTAATTTTTGCTGGTGTAAGATAAGCCCTGTGGAGGATAAAAAAATGCACCAATTGGAAGCGCGCATTCCTGGTGCTTTTCCATGCGCGCTCCACCAGTCCCGCCCATGCTTTCTCAGGAATTTCTTCACCTAAGTCCTCTTCCCACTTTTGTCGGAGCGATATCAGTGGGGTTAGTCTCTCGTGCATCATTCGGCGATACAGACATGTAACCGCCTTGATGGTGCCAGCTGCTAGAACTACGTATTGACAAGCCATTGAGGTTGGTGGTTCTCTGAGCCCCTCCTTCCAATGCGCTTGGATGGCCGTTATAAGCGCTAAATACATGACACAACTCAGACCTGTCCTGCAATACCTCCTAAAGAATGACAGCACCATCTTCATATAGATCTCCCATGTTGGCCAACCCCCTCTCCGCCCAGGCAGTCAGTGCCACCCAATTACCACCGTGCGGCAAAGCACTGCACACCGTCACCGGAATCTCAGGGGTATACGGCTGCGCTATTTGTGCTCGCCGCTGACTTCTGTTCTAGCAGAGTTAAAACGTCCCCATCTCCTGAATGAGATTGGAGGCAGAGGTCGGCAGTTGCAATAGTAATCTTGAGAGCGTCTGTCTTTCAACCTGATTCCCCTCTACTCCGTCTGTGCCCCGGAACATCCGTGCTACGGTCTGAGAAAGCCACTGCAACTGCGCCGCCAAATAATACGTTTTGAAATCAGGGACCGCTAAGCCGCCCTCCGATATCGGTCTCATCAACGTGTTGAGTGCCCATCTCCGTCTTCCCTGGGCCCAAAGGAACCCAACCACCACCGACTGAAGTTACTTAAAGACAGAGGCTGGAATCCAAATAGGTAGCGTCCTAAAGTAGTGCAGCAGTCTGGGGAGTGCTATCATCTTAAGGAGGGCCACCCGTCCAGCTACCAAAAGTGGAAGTGTGCCCCAAAACTCGATGCAGCCTATAAGCCCTCTAATGGCCCTGCCCACATTCCCCTCCAATAGGTCAGATTGGGTATGGTAAATATGAGTGCCAAGGTACGGCATGCATTGACGTTCTCATCATATTCCCTGTGTAGATATTGGGTCTTTGGTCATCAGCGCAGTAGGAAACAAACAAGTCTTTGCCCAGTTTACCTTAAGGCCAGCAATCATGCTAAGGTCCCCCAATAAAGTCTTCGCGCCAAGAAGGCCGCCCTCTGTGTCGGCCAAAAACATAAGGAGATCATCGGCATATAGTGCGATATGATGAATTTGCTCTCGCACTCATAATACCGAATAATGCAGGCCCGTCCTGGCCCGGGCCGCCAGTGGCTCCATGTGCAAACAGCAGCGGGGAAAGGAGGCACCCCTGTCTCGTTCCCCGACCCACGGTGCAGGCATCTGATATCATCTCTCCTGTCTTCACCCGCGCTGTGGACTGGCGATACAAAAGAGCCGTCCAATCCACAAAGCCTAGACCGAACTGCAGCATAACTTTAAACAAATAGGGCCACTCCAAACTCAAACTGTCAAAGGCCTTCTCAATATCTATTGCCAATACAGCAGCAGAGGCTTTGTGATAGGTATCAGCATCTAAAATACTAAGAAGGCACCGTACATTCTGGGCCGTATTCCGAGTCGGTATAAACCCCGCTTGATCCGTATGTATCAGTTGGACCATAAATGGGAGCAGTCGGGTTGCCAAAATCTAGCTTAAAATCATATAATCTGTAGTCAGCATTGACAACAGGCGATAGGCTGTCCTGTCATGGGGAGGTTTCCCCGCCTTTAGCAATGGTATTATTACCGCCTCACGAGTGGTAGCAGGCAGAAGACACGCCCTTCTTGTGGCATTATATAATGCTACCAGCCTAGGGGCCAAAAGGTCGACGTATGTACTATAGAATTCCACCGGTAGGCCATCCACCCCGTGGGTCTTTTTCCGGGCCATGAGTTCTCAGTTTAATCGCGCCGCAGACCTCTCCCAATATGATGTCCTGTCCCAACAACTCAGCCCGCTCCCCATCTAGTGCTAGAAGATCTGCCGCCTCCAGGAAATCTTGAATGGCCTCCTTGCTAGGCGCCACCTTGCTCTGGTACAAATCAGTATAATAATCAAAGAACTGCTCATTTATCCCCCACTGGGTATAATGGGCTTCCCCATCTGGAGCATGAAGTTCCAGAATGACCGCCCTCCTTCGTGACGGGTTAGCTAGCCATGCCAATAACACCCCAGACTTATCACGCTCTGCATGTGCACGCAAAAACATTTTTTAGAGTCAAAGCAGTGCTGGCGCTTGACCTGCACAGCAACCTCCTCCCTCGCTGCTGTTAAATTTTGTTGGTGATCTGGATGTTCAGGCCTATCCCTTTCCACGTCCCGCAACCTCTGATCCACCCTCTCCAAATCTTGTAGTAATTCTCTATGCACTCCCAGCTTATGCGAGTTGCAATTCCCCCTTATTACACTCTTAAAAGCATCCCACTCCACCGCTAAGGACGCGGCGGTACCAGTGTTGTCCCAAAAATAATCAGTAATACCAGCACCCACCACCTCTCAAAATGCCTGATCCTCCAATTGCTCTGGGCTTAAGTGCCATGTCGGGATTTTAGAGCGCCCTGGCAACAAGTTTACACGTAACAGCAAGGGGTTATGATCTGACAGCGTTCTGGTGAGATATTCGCTGTGTTGTACCTCAGCATGTATGTCAGGAGAGCAAAGCATTGCATCAAGCCGAACACGGAGGTCCTGTATAGCAGAGAAAAATGAAAAATCCAGAGAGGTCGGGTGGTGCGCCCTCCAGGTGTCTATCAGTCCCCATCTATGCTGCCAATCTAGCCTGATCCTAGAGAGGTTATGAATAGGTGCATCAGGGAGAGGGGGATGAGACCTATCCATTAGTACATCCGTAACAGAATTGGAATGCCTACCCAGGAGTACGAACCCCGTCAAAAGTGGAGCGAATTTCCTGGACAATTGTGTAAAAAAGGCAGATTGTTCTGTATTCGGAGCATATATACTGCCCAGCACCACATCCCTGCCATTCAGGCGGCCCGCCACTAGAATATATCGTCCCTCAGGATCTTTCAGTGGACAAGTAGGTTGAAAAGGACGCAGATCAAGATGCCCCGAGCAAAGGCAGAATAGGTTGTGGAAAAAACCTGTCCTCTCCACCTGCGCTGCAATGCCACATCCTCTTTTGGCGCTATGTGAGTTTTCTGAAGAAAAGCCAGTTGGACTCCCCTATGCACTAAGTACGCATGTATTTTATGCCTTTGTAACATGGTATGCATACCCCTGATGTTCCAAGATATACATTTTGAGTCAGATATCGAACCCATGGCATTGCCTCACACTGGTTATGAACAGCTCGTTTTAAAAAGTCACGCCAATATCCCTGAAACATTCCCTTACAACAACAAGAACAATCCCAACAGCCCCACCCCAGGACAGGTACTAAAAAACTAGCCCCCATCCAAACTACACTAAAACTTACTTCCCTCTAGTGACTACAGAGGAATAATGGGGAAGAGTGGCTGCAGCCTGTGGGTTACCTTCAACAAGAGAATGTAGAAGCGAACACGCCCGTGCCTCATTTAGTACATTCTGCCCAAACCCCGGGAGGCATCTCACCATTAGGATTAGATAAACTCCCCCCCCACCACTACTAGCAAACTATATCTCAGTTAAGCCTGGGCGAAGCACTACGCTACGCTCGCGTAGTTTGCGAAGTTCGCGCTACTTCGCACTACGCGAACTGCACGTAGCACAGTGCGAACACACGTAGCGTAGTGTTGCGTCGTGCTGCGGTCATTTTTTGCTTGCTCGCGGTCCTCAACGTCAAGTTGGCAACCGCGAGCAAGCAAAATGACATTCCGGCGAGACTTTTTCCTTGTTCGCGATCAGCAACATCAAGTTGGCGATCGCGAGCATGGAAAATAAACCTCCCGGCGAGATTCCCAACGCGAGGAGGTCAGGTTTCTCATTGCGAGGGGTCGCGTATGCTCGCGACCGCTCGCGATAAGAAACTACCAGTTCGCATTGAGAAAGCTGCCGCTCGAGTAAAAATCTACTCGAGCAGCAGAAAACTACAGCTCGCACTGTGCAAGATGCCATTTTCAATGATTGCACAGTGCCGGTTGCTTGTCCGCACTGTGCAATCATTGAAAACAACGTCTTGCACAGTGCGAACATGTTACTACGCAGTTCGCGAAGTGCAACGCGTAGCTCGCGTAGTGCGAACTTCACTTTGCGTAGCTTCGCGAAGTGCTACTTCGCGAACTACGCCCACCCTTAATCTCAGTAAGAAAATAAACCATACAGCACTAGAGAACATAATGGCGAACATCCTGTCCATCGGACCGGTAAAGAAAGTGGATCGATTAAACATGAGTTAAGGACAGCAAGCAATTTCGTCTGCTGTGCCTGGTGTGACATGTGGCAACCGTACACTACTAGCCTGGGACCCATCCATGTCCGTGTCCTCAGGAGTCTTATCCATCTCCGTGCCAGCCCCGACATCTTATCAAGGTCCCGGAGTAGTTCGGACACCGCCCGCAGTGCCTCAGCTCTCTCCTTCTCCGTCTGGGAAGTGCTGGGTGTCTTCAGAGTGACAGGGCACCGCCGCGACCTCCGGCGGCGCTGAGGCAGCCGTTCTGAAGGTGCACACGCCCCAGGCTCCCCAGCCAGCCTCCTACCTGTTTTGTAGGTTTCTAGCCAGTCCCATGCTTCCAACGGGTCCTCACAAAAGTGCGTTGTGCCATCAATAATAATCCGAAGTCGGGCTAGAAACATCAATGAATATTGAAGACCCTCGTCCCTCGGGGCTCTCTTGACGGCCAAGAAAGACGCATTGCGCCGTTGGACCTCCAGTGTATAGTCCGGGAAAATGGAAACCTTGCTGTTATCCACCGTATAGGGCCCAGAGGTGCGTGCTGTCTGCAGGAAAAGGTCCCTGTCCTTATAGTGGAGGAATCTGGCCACCACCGAATGCAGAGGTCGGCCCAGTGCCAGCGGACGGGCCAGAACTCGGTGAGCCCTTTCCAGCGTGAAGAACTGTGTCAGCCCCTCTGGTGCCACCGTGTCGCGGAGACAGTCCTCCAGATACTGGACCATATTGGTCCCTTCCACCCCCTCTGGCAGACCCAAAACATGGATGTTGTTCCTCCGGTTGCATCCCTCAGCGTCCTCAGCTCTTTTCTTCAACATTAAGAGTCTATGAGAGACGTCTCCCACCTGTTCAGCGAGGGATTTTTGTGCTGGCTCCAGTGTGGCCAATGATGTTTTGACCTGCTTCACTCTATCCGCCAGTTTGGTATGTTCAGCCCACAACAGCCCCAGTCCCACCGACACAGCAGCAATGTCCTGGTGCAGGGCCTCTCTTGTGTCTGTAATAGCCTGGAGTATTTGAGCCAACTGCTGCTGCACCCCTGCTTCGATGGGCACGTCAGGTGAAGCCGGTCGCCGCTCCTCCTGCCCAAAATCTACTTGACCCGGTGGGGCCAGCATCTGCTTCCCTCTAGGCTAACCCATCACGCAGCATGGGGTTAAAACACCTCCTTCAAGGCCAGGCCACACACTGCAGTCAGCACCGTTCCCCTCCGCACCGAGCACCAAGCCAGTGTCCAGCAAAAATCCAGCAGGACTCAGTGGGGCCAGCGTTATCCGGGCTGCAAGGATTCCCAGGGTACACTCTTCTCAACAGCACCAGCAGTGGTCCCAGTGTGCAGGTTGTCCCGGCCAGAAGAGCAGGCAGCCACCCTGATCGTAACTTAAAGATCCTGGGGGCCACAGGGCACCCCGCACTCCATCTGGGCAGTCTAGGTCTGATTCCCAGTAGGCCAGTCTCAGTAGCACTGGGCCCACATATATTCCCCAAGCAGCCAGCACCAACAGGCAGCCCACAGGAGATATAAGGAGGGAAGTTCCCCCCAGCCCCAATGTCCAACTCTCTTCAGTGCGCGTGGGGCAGCACTCACCCGCAGGCGCCAACCATAATCTAGGGTCTCATTCAGGGTCCTCCCGCATGGCGATCAGGCCAATCCAATCCGAGCCAAAGATCACATCCGCTCGGTATCCACAATTTGTGTCACACGACCTGATCACGTCTGAGCTCCCCCGCCGATCTCATCAGGGGCCCGCTACGGGTATCAGCACCGCAGAGTCCTCTTAGCACTCCAAAGCGTGCCCTACACAGTGCAGTGTGAGCTCTGTCCACTCGGTCTCCTTCGGTCGGTCTGCAGGGCTTCTCACTCTGGAGCTTTCAGCAGCGCGGCGAGCTGCTAGCACTCGCCTCTCCCCACGGCGCCATCTTGATTGCCTTGGCTGGAAACTTCCCGAGTCCGCCGCTGTAGTTGTACGCCCCGATTCAAACAGGCAGGGGCTGCAATCGACTCCCCAGGGCTTCTCTCTGCTGTGGGGAGTCTCTGTGATGCGCTCCTGAGGCCAGGGCCGTAATAATTACAGATAAATAAATGGACCGGCGCGGAGCTTCGAGCTCAAGCGTCCGCCGCCATCAGCCTGCAAGCCACGCCCCCATAACTGACTAACCTATCCGCCACTCAAATTACTTTCATATACCACTATACTAATTCAACACTAATCCTTCTTGGGTTCCGGAGTAGAGTGCTACTTGCCAAAAAAGCGCTTCAACGTCTCGTCAGGGGTAGTAAGCGCTATATAAATGCAATTACAATACAATTACAATACAATTTATTAATAGGCAACAAAGTGCGTATCTCAAGAGGTGATCTGCCTTTTAAATTAGAGGGTATGATGAGGAAGAGTAGGACCCATTGTTTTGAAGGACTTTGGGGAACTGTCTTTTCTGTAGTAGGGGAACTACCTTTAATTGTGTTCATGTTAGATTGAAACAATTTCAACAATGACTATGAGTCTCATTTAGAGTTTGGCAAAATGGACGCCCTGTCTTAAAATGGTAAGACTCCTGCACAAGCAAGCAAAGTTATTGTTCCTCTGCCCAATTTAGAGGGGAGGAACCCTTGATTCTCTGTAATTGGAGACTGAGTCACCTCCTCCGGTCCGCAAGTATTTGGCCACCAACCATAATACATTAGGAGGCCTGTCCAATTTAAGGCAGTCATCTCAATGCAAACATTCCACTCATGGTCCACTATGCATACAAAGCATGGTAGATCCGGACAGGTAAAATCAACAATGGCCCCTCTCATGCAGGGAGAAACTACCGTGTGTGTCATGGCCAATATTTTTTATCTATTTCAGAAGCAAAAGAAAAAATTATGAAACATAGCGACCCATCCAGCTTTCACTTTTGACGAAAATGCCTCCTGGACATCAACAGAAGCAAGTTCCACAAAACTATCACAACTAGGTAGGTAGCGATTTCTAAATATGGTATGTATTTATTCTCTAGGAAGGTAGAGGTAGATCCTCTGTTGACAGTGGCCCAGAGGACCAACCACCAATGTCAATGTTTCCATCCTAATATAAAAGCGTAACACATTTGGGGGCAGATTTATGTTCCCTGGCGCATCCCTGCAAATCAGCATGGATGCGCCAGGGAAGATACGTCACGCAAGTTTGCCCTTGCGCCACTGCAGATGCACCGCATTTACAATGCGGTGATCATGGCGCAAGGACAAGCAGATAAGTGACGCATCTGCCGGCATAAGGTTGGCGCGGTGCTGAAGTTGCGTCGCAAGTGCGACGCAACTCCAGCACTGTTCCAACCTTTCCTATCCCTAACATGGTGCGTCAAGCCTTACGCCTGCTTCAAGCAGGCGCAGGGTTTTGACGCATCAGCGTTGGGAAAGTGACTCAGTGAAATCTTATAGATTTCACTGATTCACTTTTCAGGGGCGTTCCTGCGACGGAACGCCCCCCCTGAGTAGAAACGCCCACATGAAACCTGACGCAGGTTTCAAGTGGCACAGGGCTTTACACCGTGACGCATCTCCATAGATGCGTCACGATGTAAATGGGGCGCAACATGGCGCAGGGTTTACGCCGCCGCTGCGTCACAAAAGTGATGCAACGGCGGCGTAAAAGTGGCGCAAGTCCAATATAAATCTGCCCCTTAATGTTTGATTTTAACCTACTTACTCTGCTACCAGTCAGAACTCAGAAATATTTATGTTGTATAATTTCCCACTTGTAAAGCATGCTGCAATGGATTCTGCAAATCACTTTCTGAATAGCATTAAAGCATTCTTTCCTGTAAAAGTATATCCATCTGTTTCCTTACCTTTGATATGAAGGTGAATAGACTACATATTAAAAACTCTGGGGCAGATTTACAAGCCCCTTACGCCACTTTTGCGTCACTTTTCTAATGTTAAAAGTGACGCAAAATTGGCGCAAGGGTTTGTAACTCTGCCCCTCTGTGCTTGAACATTGCGGAGTGAAATGTCACTCCCTTTTCTGTTGTTCCATTAGAACTTCCTAATTGCTTTCCTGTAATTTGGCAGAGTTGCTGTGACCAGTATCTAACATCTCTTGGTTTCTATGTGGGCTTGACAATCTATTGATTAAAATTGGTTTTGTCTTCTGTAGGAGTTATTTTTCGGTTTATAATGTCACATTACAAATAATATTGAGTATTAATAATTTTTAGGGTGCATTATATACGCTAACAATGAAATAATATATAAACACAGTTAAAACAAGTTTAATATATTGTTTAGAAGTGTGTCTATTTACTTGTTTTGTTTTAACTGCTAGGTTGGTTAAACAGATGCTTTTTCAGTGTCAGTGTTTTCATTCCTGCATTCACCCCTCCTAGCAGGTCCCTCTGTGCTTCTTCTCTCCTTACACTCTTCACAGAACAAGAAATCGAATGATATCATACAGTATTTTTCCAAAAGGTGCATGTATTGTGAATGGCCTTTATGGTGTTATTATTGTTGCGAAGTACATTTATAAAGGTGTGGAGAGTAGTATTGTATTTAACACAATCAACAAGGTAATTCCTCTTAACCTGAATTAACAGTTATTCTTATTTAATAATAGATTATCTTTTGACACAAATTACATAAAGTTATATATCAAAAAAGTCAAAATGTACAATTTCTTGTAGATGATCTCAGACCCCATGTCATCTTTAGACAGCATAACTCTTGTTATTCATAGTTCATAAGAAAACAGCACATCTACAGCTAAAACGTATTTCGCGGTAAGAACACCGGTTCTTCAGGACTCTAAAATCTTCTTCGACAATACATTTGCTCATCATTAATAAACAGCGATTAGAAGTTCAACTGTGATGTGAGAAAGTCATCCTTTTTGCCCTGATCACCTCATTTTTTGACTGATACTGGTGGTAACTGACCCAGACTGCACCCCAGGCTCTGTTAACCAGGCCAAGGGCCAGTGGTCCAATTAAAAATGTATATGGGAATTAGGTGAAATTACAATTGGCACTGACAAACTACCTGTAAGTCCCTAGTATATAGTAGGGCATGTAGGTCTAGAGGCCCAGCAGCTATGAAACACTTAAGTGTGCATTTCTGTGTTGCCTGCCGTAATTTTAAAAGTCAGCGCTGCTTTGCAGGCTGCCTTTAAATTGAAATTACATGCAAATTCAACTTTCGATTTAAAGGTACTGCCAAAGTATCAAACAACCTTATTTGTCCATATAAATCATCCCTAAAGTCTAACCTAGGCTCCCCCAGGGTAGGGTGCCATGTAAAAATAAGCAGGGTCATTTTAAAAGATGTTTTATATGCCCTGGAGTGGGAAAAGTACGAATTTCATTTTTCCTCCATCGTAGCACTTTAGCTCCATAGGTTAGCATCGGAATACTGTAATATAGTGTAACTATTGATGGGAGTGAGCTAAAATAACATTTCAAGGACTTAAAAGATTGTAATGATAAGTCCAGCAACTTGCTACTGTTGAATTTATTATAACTATATAGTTATAGAACTTTCTTTTCTGTGAGCCAAAATCCAACCTTCTAGCAGCCTCTCCCATAACACGCTTAGCCAAACTGTTTTGGTGAGGTGATAAGTGGCCTGCACAGAGACAGAGATTATATGGTGGGAGGAGCTATTAATATTGATGCTGATATACTCAATGATACGTGTATGTTCAAAAACGAAATTGAATCACTGTTGTCCAAATCTCCCAAGACGAGGTCTCCACAAACCCAGAGTGAGAAATACGTTGCCAGGCAGGCCCTGCGACCTACGACTGAGGCTACTGATTGACAGATCAAACTTGGGCTCGCATGTAATCAGCTGGACAAACGTGCAAAAGGGAAAATCCCAGATTAGTCCCACAGATAGGCAGCAACACTACAATGGTCCCAGGTGATTCACCCCAAAAAAGCACATATGGCCCGAGGGGTGCGCGTGTTCCCACAACACCATAAAGTTAGTTGCCAAATGAAGTTAGGAACACTGCACACACAGTACATGCAGTTAGCGCGTGCTCCTCATGCCGGACATCTGGATGCTTCACCCACTGGCCCTCATTGTGTCCATTCAGGTTTGAGACCCACCTGCATTCGCTATCAGGTGTCCTGATTTACAGCTCAATGGATAGGCCCACATTACTTTTTCTAAATTGTTTTATGGTGCTTCAAAGACTGTATATAAACAAATGTTTGTTGAGACTGCCCTCAGACCCGTTTCTGTGACTGTATCCCAGCCGCAGCATTTAATTAAACCAACTGTTTCTGTTTTGCTAAACACCTCTTATCTTCAGCTTTTTCAAGGTATATTTACGTTCTAGCAACATTTTGGCGAGCCAGCCAGGAAAGATTGGTTCTTCATGCCCGACTGCAGACGAAGGAAAACGACCCTGCCCAAACAGATTCACATCTGCAGAGCAAGGCAGATGAGCAGATACTTCAATTGATCAAAAGTTCAGCTGAATCTGCGGGGCAGAGGTCCAGCCTGAAGCTGCCCTCAGTGGGTAAAAGACTATATCTGATCCTTAGTTGCAGTTTTTTGCTTATAACAAACTAGGAAGAAGTGCACAAATGTTATCTGACTTCCCTACTACTAATAGATATCTGACATATTGCCAATATTATGTGTCCGAACTGTGCATTTGCAAGGTCGCCTAGGAGACGATCTTGTGGAGGTCACTTTTTTTTGATAGTCAGCACGCTAAGAAAGGTTGAGGTTGTTTAGTTGCTTGGACTGCTGGGTGTGACACAGATGATACGCTTGTTCCCTGGGTGTTATAGAGGGATAAGGCCTCACCACTTGGACCACTGGTCGTGACACAGAAGGTATGCATAGGCCCTGGATGTGATACAGGGCCAACACCTTGATGTTATTTCTTAGTCTATAGGGTGTTCTCAGTGGTCAGTTTCATAACACTTGTAGTATGAAAGAAGTGAGATGTGTTGCTCGCTTGGATCACCGGGCATGATGCAGTCAGTACCGTGTCCCCTGAGTGTGACATAGGGTGTAATTCGGAAGTTAAGGAAAATTTAGATCTTGGAGATTAGGTGTAGCTTTTGCTTGGCCAAGGCAGCCTGTGATTGTCAAGTTACACCTTCTTCTCCACATAAATTGCTGCCATCTGTGCCCCGGAGTTGATATTTACAACTATCACGGCTCACTTAGTCCTGTGTACCACACAGATCTGCCCCTCATCATCAGGCACCATGCTCTAGGAGCACACTAAAGTATTTTTGAAAAGTCACTATTTTTCTTTGTCAGTTTTTTGCTCTCTCTATCTCTCTTTGTCTCTCTTTCTCTCTATCTCTCTCTTTCCCATCATTGCGGTGTCCAGATGTTACATTCTTGATGTTGTGCTGCCGATAAATTATTGAAACTGTTTTATATTGAATGTTGTGTCTTATTAATGATTTAATGTATATATGAAGAAGTTGTTATTCTCACAAACTGTTGATCCATATCTGCTATTTCCATTCTAAAATTCACAATATTTTTGATTTAACTATTGCACTTATTTCAGGTTGTGCATTGTTGTTTTGTTTATTGTGAACACTCTATTTTCAATGCATCTTTGTCTAAGGCTGATCTCGTGGTAAAGTAGTTATTGCCACCATAATCCTGTGAAAACATATTACCCCATGATCAGAGTAGCAATTAGGTTTATTTGACCTGAGAAGTTAGAATATACTGGTCACTTGAAAAGTTCACAACTAAATCATGGAGTCACCTCTAAACCACATGTAAACAAGGTTCCCCACGCAGGCTAAAAAACTAGATACGTTTTTCTGTGAATGGCTCATGCACAGTAAGGCACACACTTTCCCCTGGCCAGAAGTGGATCCTTCAACAGCAACATTATAGAACACACAAGGACACACATTCTGACCAACTATGTTGGGCAAAAGAAGGTTAGAAGAGAGGCTCTGCTGGAACTGTGGGCTATATTCAAGGTGGTCCAGACCAACAATCCCATCCCAGAGCACGCAAGTAAGGTATTCACACTTCCCCCACCGTATACAGGAGTCGAGGAATTCTCTTTGAAGCCTGAAGTCCCAGCCACTCCTGCAATAGGATACACCAATTTGCCGGTTGTGGGAGCTGGAGGAACCCCCACTGGGCAGCGAGCTGCTAGACCTAGGCCTGGGCGGGTACCAGACTGGCAAGCCTAGGTAATTCCAGCCTCACACCAGTGCTAGAGTGACCTGAAGTTCAGCCCCTAAGCCAACACATTCAACTCATCAAGCCCCAGTTGTGCACATGACACTGGGAGATTCATAGCGGTTCAGGACAGTGACACCACTGGTGGGCTGCAAGGAAAAAAGTCCCAGTCTTTTGAGGTCCAACATTGAGGGGGGAGCCATAGGGTATACTTTCCCAGGGTATGCTCAGGCAGTGGAAGAGACAGCAGAATGTGAGTTGAGGCAAATTCCTACCAAGGAGAACTATGCACAGAACCAAATGCAGGAGGCAGCCCAGGCTGGTATTAGAGGAGTGGTGTGAGTTAAGGGTGGAAATAGAGAGATGTCTCGCTGTGGAAATACTGCCAGAATAAACCTAGCAATAGGTGGTCAAGAGTCTCCTCAGCAGAATCATTGGAGAGCAGACCAGCACAGTGTTCACCCGAGCCCGTATCCAGCAGTCACATTGACCGACACCTAGCATGACTGGGCCACATTCAATTCTTTCAGGCACCAGATAAGGACGCCCCTGAGAGAAATATTTCCTGACCGCCCAGATGTATGACGATTGAGGGCAGAAATCATGAAACCTAGGGAAACTATACCTGATTTTCTAGACAGAATGAAGGAAGAATGGGGACAAGAGGCAGGGCAGCCATGGCCCGACACATGCCCCCAGGTCGTATTCTTCCATAAGATCCTCAAAAAAGGGCTACCCACTGAAATACAGAGTGGACTGGACAGCTTAGTAGGATTAGACACCAAATCGGGGCGAGAAAAACAGGCCCACATATTACAATACTACAGAAAAAAACAAGAGACGGACAGTGAAAAACAGGAGCAAGCCCAACTAGATACCGCTAAGCTGGTCCAACACAAATTTAAAAAGACCACCCTCGATGGGGCTGCATTGGCTGCAAGTAAACAGATCGCCCCAGTCTTAAAGGGAGCTCCACCTCAGAACCCCAGAGTGTTTTTACCAAGCCCTAATGCAGAGGTCAGAGAGGCTGGCAGCAGCCAGACCTCAGACAATGTTTCTATTGCCACAGAATAGGCCACATGGTTGACTGATGCCAGGTAAAGGCATATCATGAGCAAAGATTGATAAGCCTAGGCCAGTCCCTGCAAAATCCCCATCCACAAAATCAAGCCTACACCAACCTGAATGCAGTTTACATTCAACTGCAGGGAAATCAGTCAGCAACCACACCACTGCAGCAAGGACCAGATGGTTGACTAAACACATGGCATCAGCAGCAGCACACAGGAAACCCAGCACAACAAGGACCGGGGCCACAACCACTGCAGGGAAAGGTGACTGTGTAGGGAGGCAATACCTTTAATACCAATGCAAAACCGAAGAAAGCAGTAAGCCAAAACCTCAACCTGAAACCCCCATTTCATGTGCACTTCAGAACTCACCTCAACAATAAAGATTAGTGACACAACAATAGGAGAAAAATCAAACCTTAACTTGTGTTTGGGAAACATTCAGAACTGCTGTACGCTTTATCAATCAGAAATCTGTGCTAGAGTCCACCATTCTAGTACCTAGACCCCACTCCACTGCTGACCCCCTGGGGGTGAAGTTGGCTGGCTATGCCCCAGCAGGAGGGTAGTCTGACGAGGGGGCAGGGTGACTCCCCCAACCAGCCCAAAAAGCAGGCACCCAGGACCCATCACCCAAGTCACTAGGATGGACCACAAGTTAAAAGAACCCCTTCCTTAATCTGCCTCTAAACCAATGGAGTCTCCTTTTTGGTTCCAAAATGAGGAGATGTCCCAGTATAGGGCCTCAGATTTCCAACGTACTTCGGATAATGTTATCCCCATAATACTCCGAAGTCCACGCACGTAGTCTGACAGATTGCAAGGCACCGCATGTCACTGAGTCGTAGAGGGAGGTTCACCAAAATCACCAGCCCTCTCAGTTCATTTCCCGCATCGGACTACTTTTGACGAAGGTTTGGCCTTGCACTGGGTCTTCACCTCAGCGAAATGCCTCCTCCTCTCCTCATAATGTCCAAGCATCCAAAGCCTGCTCGCCGGGTCATGTCCTTCCAAACAACAAGGGTAACGCACTGCCAGTCAGAAGCCCCTGGCAACAGCCCCAGGCAGCAGGCCCAAATATTCTGAATCATAGGGGAAGGGGTGCTGGGAGGGAGACAGATCCAGAAATAATGGCTTACCACCCAGCCTATTGATTACCCACCTCACAAAGCCTAACCCACACCGTCCGGGAACAACCCATAGGCTCTATCTCAGACATTGGCACAAAAGATTCATAGGGGAGTCATGGAGCACGGAACACATTACTTATTGGTTGGTTTGGTTATCAGATTTGCTGAAATCATAGATCTTCAAGATATTTGGGTTTTAATTTAATTGTGTGCATAAGAGAGTGTATAGAGCGAAGGCGTCACATACACATGGTTTGGGGTTTCCAAAATAACATGCTTTTCTTTCTAGGCTAATAAGGTTGTGTATCTTTGCTCCTGAGTGACCAGGAGTAAGAGCATTGAACAGGGTTGATTGCAGTTGGACAGGGAGTTTGTTTAGTGTGAATTGTGGTTTTAGACAGGTACCACGAAAGCAGTTTCAGTTTCTCTCTTTAGTAAGCTGTTAATTGTGAAATTCTAAATGAAATGTAACTATTTAAGTTAAGCAGCCTTTTGTACGGTTTGTAAGTTGAAAGTTATTTCAAAAGGTTCTGCAATTGTTTTCAGTGTCATGAATAAGCCAGGCTCTGATTTGTTATTCAGCCTGGGAGCAACGCGGGGATTGGTGAGTCATCACTGTAAAGGCACACTCAGATTGCTTTGATGCTGACAGAGCGGTGCTGTGAAACATTGACCTTTGACATAGCTGCACTAGGATTGATTGTTGTTCGCTAGTTTATTTGTTTTGGTTTTTGTTGATTTTGAGATTGTGCTTAGTCGAAATAATGGGGAATGTATTGAAAAAGCCTAAAGTTAACTCTGTATCTATAAAGGGTTAGGTAAGAAATTACCTGCAGAAGGGACACTTACATACGAGATAATGACAGATATTGGGGACTATGGGGCAGATTTACAAGCCCCTTGCGTGACTTTTGCGCTGCAGTTGCGTCTCTTTTTTGACGCAACAGCGGCGCAAACGATGCGGCCTATTGACAACGTGACGCATATAGGGAGATGCGTCACGTTTTAAAGCCCTGCGTCACATTATACCTGCGTCAGGTATAATGTATGCAGGGTGGGCGTTCCCACGCAGGAAGGACTCGTAAAAGTGACTCAGTGAAATCTACAAGATTTCACTGCGCCGCTTTTAGGACGCCACTGCGTCAAAACCTTACGCCTGCTTAAGTAGTGACGCAGTGTAGTGGGAATAGGCCTCAACATGCATTGCTGGAGTTGCGTCGTGCTTGCGACACAACTCCAGCAATGCGTGACTTTTCCGCCAACAGATGCGTCAGAACTTCTGACGCATCTGTCAATACTTGCGCCATATTGTAAATACGGCGCATCTATGGAGGCGCAAGGGTTTCTAAGGGTGGCGCAGGGAAAGTGACGCATCTGTAAAGATGCATCACTTTCTTGTAAACCTGCCCCTTTGTGTGTACCAGGATTTCTGAATGACATGAATATACTGTATCTGACAAAGCTTTGCAATTATTTTTATTTTTTGGGGGGGTGGGGAATTCCCCCCCCCCAAAAAAAGGCTTTGCAATTTTCTTTAGAAGGTACGATTAACACTAGAAAGCTACATTTCCTGAAGCAGACCTTGTACAACAAGAAACCGATGCATAGACCCATAAATAAATGGTTCAGATGGTAACAGTGAAAGAAAATGACTAAACAGGTGAAGGGTTCAGTTAGACAAAGGCTTGAATCTAAACGGGATTAGCAAGAGAAAAGTAGGAGGGAATAAATGAATAAGTGAGTTAAGACTTTTTCTGTTTTAGTTAAAGATACAAAGAACCAGGAAAAAATAGATAAGGGAGAGAAGCAGAATTATGATTGTGTGAGAAGGATAATTTATTTAATGAACTCTTGAATTCTAGACCTCCTCCATATACTGCAGCAGCAGGAGCAGGTACAAGAACAGGTGGTACTGGTTCATGACCTGACATGGGAGCAGGAGGAGATAGTGCTACCGTACAAGCACATACAGCTGTTGTACCGAGCGCACGAGCTGAGACAGAATCAGCAATACCTAGCACTGCTAGAGATGTTCAACTTGCTACACAGCTTCAAGGTGACTCGCCTGAAAGAATGGTAACAGTTAAAGAGCCCCCAAAAGCCATAAATATTGGTATTTTGAAAATCAAATTTGGTAACTTGCTACAGGGAAATATTGATTTTATTAGGTTGGTCATATACGATCCTGACAAAATGAGATGTAATCAAAGGAGCAGCAAAATGTGCGAGTGAAGCTCATGAAAAGTTAGAAGAACCAGCCGATGAATGTGAAGATGATGTTAGCAAAATAAAAAATGTCAAAAGAAATTACAAAATTAATTTGACTCATGAATAAATGTGAGAAATGGGCTTAATTACATTAACAAAGGATTGGATTGATTTAAAGAGAGATGGAAGAAAGGGACAGCAGGTAAAAAAAAAAGCGATGCAAGTAGATGAAAGGGGAACAGTAAGTGATTCCGAAGCCGGGATGGGAATGGTTCTGTAGTTTAATTTGAGAGAGGCACATGGAGAGAATCTTGTGCATGGGCCTTAAACACAGGCTGATTTTGATGATTTCTGTGGAGAAGTGTGGCTCAATGGTTAGAGCGGCAGACTCTGATGCAGAGATCTGGCCTGGAAGCAGGGTTCAATTCCCGCCTCGTCGGCTCTTGGTTCAATTTCCCTGGACCTGATAATTCTTGCCTTGGTGCCTCTTCTAATCATGGGCCCCACTGTGCAACTCTGGGCAATAGCTTGCTTAATCTCCACAACGGCCCCCTCAGCGCTAGGATGCCTGGCTTCACCTTGGGGGTGCCCAGGAGTGGACATCTCACAGGAAAACCAGGAAGGGTTCCACAGTGGTATGAATACAGCGCTATGAGACCCCTGGGTAGAAGTGTGCTATATAAGTACATTTACAACTGTTACACAGATTAACAAACATATCAGAAGTGTTGTGGACTGATTTTAATTCATGGTTTGAGGGTGTAATTCCCAGTTATTTGTGGGTAGAGTATAAAACAGTAGTTGGATGTCCTAATAATGCTTCAGCTGTGGAGGTAGCTAATACATATAAGGCTGTAAATGAGTATTTGATAAAAACACATTACTGAACAAAATACAAATTAGCTAAAGATTTTGAGTATATACCAATGACCCAGAGAAAGATGTCAGTGATTTTGCGTCTTCTTTTGTGACCAGATTGAGACCAGAGCTTAATAAGCACATTCAGTTTAGTGAATTGTGTTGGCAAACGAAGAGCATGGATGAGATCTTGAAGCTGGTAAAATATAGTAGTGATTACTTTGATGCAAAGCGGCATAAAATTAAGGAGAAGCAGATGATTTCTCAGAGGAAGCAATTTCAGAAAATATGCTGGAAACTGATTGGTTCAAATGCAAATTTTGGTCAGTCCAGAATGAATCAAATGAATGGTGCAGCAATAGGATATGGAAATTCAATGATGCAAAGGCAAGGAGGTGGAAGAGAAATGATGAACGACAATAGGGTTAATGCAAGTGCTGAAACCATAAATAGAGACACTTCTTGTTAATAATGTGGGGAAATTTGGCACTGGAAGTGGGAGTGTCAACAAAATTCCAATGGAGTTCAGAGTGATGATGTTGCAAAAATTCAGATGCAGATGCAGATGCAGATAAATATCATTGTTCCAATGGTTTATAATACTGAGCAGAATATGCAGAGTCAGAAATCATTTTGAATTGCAAAGCCTTTATCTCCAGTGATGCAGCACAATTTCAAAAACAAAATTGCATACAGTGCAGGGTACCAACAGAATCCACTGATTCTGAATAATGACTCAGCAGGAAGCCATTTACAAGCAATCAATCAATCAATCAATCAATCAATCAATCAATCAATCATTCAATTTATAGAGCGCGCTACTTACCTGTCAGGGTCTCAAGGCGCTGGGGGGAGAGGGTGCTGTTACTGCTCGAAGAGCCAGGTCTTGAGGAGTTTTCTGAAGGTGAGAAGGTCTTGGGTCTGCCGTATGTGGGTGGGGAGGGTGTTCCAGGTCTTGGCGGCGAGGAAGGAGAAGGATCTGCCACCGGTGGTCGTTCGTCGGGGGCGGGGGACAGTGGCAAGGGCGAGGCTGGCTAAGCGGAGCTGGCGGGTGGGGTTGTAGAAGCTGAGTTTGTTGTTGAGGTAGGCTGGTCCGGTGTTGTGGAGGGCCTT
Organism: Triturus cristatus; assembly: GCF_964204655.1. NCBI lineage: Eukaryota > Metazoa > Chordata > Amphibia > Caudata > Salamandridae > Triturus > Triturus cristatus. Next base: position 910,025,099 of record NC_140582.1, on the reverse strand, counting down.
GTGTGCGTGGGTGATGGTGCCTGAGAAAGGGAGGAGGATTGCTGACCTGGGTCAATTCCAGAGGTGAACTAAAGTGGCCCATATGTTGACAGTGAAATCAATGGCTATCCTATTTTAATTTTTTATTAATTCTGGGGCTACCAACTCCACAGTTCATTCAGTGGAAGTCCCAAGCCTACCCTTCTTGGGAAATGAAGTCAAAGTTGTAGAAATCAGTCATAAACAAATTGTTAATAAGGTGACAGCACATGTGAAATTGGGCTGTGGGTTAACTGGGATGTGAGCCTTTGTCAAGCAACAGCCACAATCTGTTGCAGGCAGGACCATGCAAAGTCACTAAATAAACCAGTGCTTAAACCTGGGTAGCTTGGCACAACAAACCAGTCAGGTTTAACTTGGAGGCAATGTATAAAGTATTTATGCAGCACGCAAACAGTAAGGAAGTGAAAACATAACATAAGAAAAGTCCCACTCCAATTTAGAAAAAATAGAGTAGATCTTAATAAATTATTTGATACCAAAACAACAAAAGCCCAATCAGTAGATCTGGAGTTTAGAGTTTTTGGGGTAAAAACTAGCGTCTAAAACATCAAAGTGCCAGCCGCAAGTATCTAGTCACGCACGACTGAGTTAAAGGCGCCTTTGACGACAGACCACTGAAAATGATTTGCTGCTGCAGTGAAAAACAATATATGTATGAGGTGTCTAGTGTGTCAGAGAAAGGTTTGGAGAACCTGGACTGTGAAGACTCATATGGGCATATCAGAGGGCCCTTTGGCAAGACTCTAGGCAGATTTTATTCAGATGCTGAATGTTGGACAAGGACCTTCTTAGGGAAATTTACCCCAAAACAGTTTCCTTTTTCCTCCTATTCTTTGTCAACTCTCTCTGCATGATGTTAGGAATCTGGGCACCTTCCCACCATACTGCAGAAGGGAGCCATGTGTGCCTGCCTGGCCTGTATTGGTCAGGGGGTGCGTACTGATCCAGCAGATTACCAGCTCGGGTTTACACACACACCATAATACTCATCTGGGCCCATAAACATTCATACAATAAGCTAGTAATACCGCCGGAGTCAATATTGCTTTTACCTTTTACTTGCGAGATTTTGTTATCTTTACCCAAACCTTACCATTCCAATCTCCTTGTAAATAAATTGCCTCTGGTCAATGAATCTAGTTGCTAGTAGCATAGGCAAAAATTAGCATTAAAGGTTTTCTCCAATAATCACAGACTCAAAGAGTTTTACATTTTTTTATCTAATCAATACTTTTGTGAGTCAAGGATCAAATACAATGTTAACATCGAGTTTCATTCAGGAAAAAATCAAGTTTAGTTCAATATTAAATCTCAATAGAAAATATTGTGATGACAGTACCTGCAAAGGGAGGAAAAAGAGAGAGTAGGTACAAGGACATATTTCACAGAATTATATTTACCTAGGGTGATAGATGAACCCAACTCCTTGGAAATGGGCCAGATGGAGTCCACTGGGACAGGTGGAAGACAGAGGATCAGGACGGGTTCAGAACCGGGAAGGTGACCTCTTCTAAGTGCAACGCCAGCGTTGCACCCCTCTCTGGCACTACTCTCCTCGATTTTCTCTTCCACAACTCCCCTTCTAGATGATTGGATTATCGATCAGTATTTCGGTCTCTCAAGCAGGGTCTCTTGCATCTGCAGGGTCTGAGACAGCATCCTGGACAGCATACGTGTCGGGTCGGATTCCTCCAGCAAGACAAGTCTGACTAACTAACTTACCTATATTATACTAGTCTGTGTTTGTGTACCACCCCCAAATGTTTCAAACTCGTATTTTCCCCTATTTCTGATTGGATAGGGCAAGGAGGTGAGTTAATCACACCATATCAAATGTAATATTTTACTGAGATTCTTTGTTCTATATTTCCGCCCCTTAATGTACTTTCCCAAAGCTTTATTCCCACCCGCATTTCACATTATGCTTATTACAATTTAGACAATTTTAAAATATGTTGCTCTTGTCCGGGTCGATGGGTTAAGTTACCATGTGCTTCTTCCCAGCTTGTCCTTGGCTGGGTTTCAAGGGTGTCATCATAGTTCCTGGCAGGGTTTAGTGCGCGTGGGCACTGATCAGGTGGGGTAGGGATTTCAGTCACCCTCCAAGGCCCAAATACAAACTAATAATAAAGTCAGAAAAGACATGATAGAATACGAAAATAAATGAATTGACTGTATACCACTTATCACTACTCTAATCCCATTTACTTATATTAATCTTTCGCATTAGCAATTAGTAGAACTTGCAAGGTTTAGTTTAAGCAGTAGCATGTGCATTAACATGTGAGTTTCAAGCGGCCATTTTAAACGCTATTGCGCAGCTGCAAACCCTCCAAGCATAGAAAACGTCATACTACGTAGATGCAGCAGACGCATGCGTAGTGAAATTCCCGCATTTTGTCGGCCATTTAAGACACTCGGTTAATGATTAGTAATACACATATGAAAGCTTCCACTAGATACGATATATTGTGTGTAATGTAATATTAGTATTTACAAACAAGTTGATTAAAGTGTTATGCGTTATTTAAGTAGATTGCATCCAAGCAAGTTTCTTCTTTACGAAACCTAGCTTCATTAGTACTTGATCGGTTTAGGTGCTATACCGCCATGCGTACCATAAACATTTAACCACATACCAGGGGCAGGTACGGCACTGGTTAGTAGTGGGATGTAGCACTGTAGTTTGCCACTCACAGGATAGCCTGCTAATCCTGTATCAGGTCTGCCACGGAAGGCCTGTGGGGCATCATTGTGCTCCTGCCTATATTGACATCACTTACACCTCAGTCATCCTTGAGTTGGTTGTTCCATACCATGAGGGCACCCCCCCCCATGGAAGCCGTGAAGGGAACAGGGTGGATGGTAGCCTGAAGGCCGGGTGAGTACATATTGATGTTCCCTGCCTATCTAGTGAGGAATGCCCCATGTGGGGCTTCCCCTGCTTTGGAGTTCTGTTCTTCCTTGGGGTGTTGCAGACTCTCTTGTGTGGCATCAGGACCCTGAGCATATCCTCACTGCCAAGGCATTGTGAAAGTGCGTGAATCTTCCTACACAGACTAGGAAGAGGCGCTGACATGCGTTTAGAAACATGGGCCATTCTGCCAACACAGACATGGGTGTGTTTGCCAGCTCTTATGCTGGTCTGAATAAGTGTCCACCCTGTCGTTGTAGGCTTGATGATGCACCCTGGCACCTATGGCATTTTGGATTGGTGCTTGAACTGCCTTTGCAGGCCGAACAGTGCATACCTGCATTCCCAGTGTTCTGACATCTGGGTCAGGCCTGCCGTAACAGGACAGTAACTGCACCAATGGTGACTGGTCCACCGTAGCAGGTCGGGTGTGTGCCATGGGTGGTGAGAGTGCCCTCTTAGCTAAGGTGTGTGGACCAGTGTGTGCACACTGGCATCTATTGTGATCAGACCAATGAGTAGCCTACCATGATTGCGTGTGCAGCCTGTGTGTGTGCATACACACACCCGTATTAGTTAAACCCATGTCCAGTCTGGTGTTGCAGAATCAGGTGGGCACACTTGCATCCCCCTAGTATTGGGGACTATGAGTGCAACTAGCCATCTCAGATCAGTATGTGCACTAGCTCAGGTGCACCCAGGTAGTGACGAAAACCTGTGTGTGTTTTTACTGCCTATGAAGCTTGCCCTTCCTATAGGTTAACATGGGGAATTGGGTGACATTACTTTGGGATACAATAGTGTATTGCAGTGGAGTAACATCACAATGTTTCCTATCAATCGGCTCACCATGCCAAACCAATTCCACTGGTAAAGGAGGTTTTGGCATTACCTCCCTTAGAAATGCCACATTACAGAATATTGACATTTCTATGGTCTAAGAGTTTTTTGTGTCATGGTGCGGGTCAGGGGAGCACATCTGTGCATTCCCCAGCGACAGTCATAAACCGCAGGCATACCACTAGAAAAACAGACCTCTGTCATTTGAAGGCCGAATGGGATGGATTGGAGAGAGAGGTTTTGACACTTATCTTCTAGGGGCCGGGTCATGGCCCCACTAAAGACCAAGATCTACATTCCATGGCCCAATGGCAGACAGGCCTACCATTTAAGGGAAAATTCTGTGATTCAAAGAGAAATACCTTAAACTACTCCTGACTTCAGAGACACACAACAGTATAACTTTTGGTGACATCCTTCAGCAAAGGGTGAGATACGCTTGTGGGGATACGGGACCGGAGAACCAGAACTGTGTGGTGCACATTGCTAGAGGACTCTTGTGCACATGCAGGATTACTGCCCTTGAAGGCCACTGGGTGCTGGCTTGGGTCAAATACCTGGGGAAGTGTGGCACCTCAGATATGTGCTCTCTTAGGGTCCATCTGCTGGCCTCCTGTTCACGCAGAGATCACAGAGACATCAGAAATCTCCCGCGAGGCACCTACAGCATCTACCTGTGACATCTGGGGAGTGGTGCCCTCTCATTTGCCCACATTGGCTACTGGATCCCAGCTGGTAGCTTGGTGTGAACGTGGAACTAAAACTTGTGTCTGGAGACCAGATTGTCTAGTGCAGAGCCTCAGAAATCTTGCCAGCATTTAAGGAGTGTGGTTCCTGTACTGCAGGAACCCTAACACTCATAAGTGTTTAGTTGGTGGTGAGCAGATTCTGCGGTTGCAGGACCACACGTGGTCCGTTTCGTCAATCATGTTGCATATCTCTCGGGCAACATGCCGACTGAATGCTCATTGTGTGCGGTGTCTGAGTCACAGGGTGCACTTGTAGTATTGGCTCATTCTACCTCATGTGGCTCTGCTAGAGGCTCCCCTTTGTTACTCTCCATTCATCGGTTGTTCCCCTTTGACCCTTATTACAGTGGACCAACTGCCCTCTCCACAACTGGCACCTCCCAAAGACATCTTGGCGCCATTTAATAGCGAGAGAGATTGACTGGGTTGAAAGAACGCTTTCAAGACAGTTTGGATGCTGGTCCAGAGACTGGTAAACTCCCCTTGTTTACATCTACCTCCTAATTTAAACTTCTACATATTCCCACCTGCTTCCTGAAAACCCAGACTAAATGTGACTTTAGCATCATGTAGCCTAGTATCCGAAAGGAGGGACTGGATATCTTCCATCCGGGGGTATAGGACAATAGGGGTAACCTAGAGGGTGGAGGGCAGCTGGGGCCAAGGAGTCTGCATTGTGTTATGCATTGACCTGCTGGGTACCAGTGGCAATTCATTAGGGTGCTGAGTGCGTATATGTGTAAGAGCCTTCCATACAGACTGGGCTGGTTCCTGTCGCACCGTGTAGCGGTGTGAAGTGAGTGTGTGTGACTGGGAGTGATCATCTGCGATCTGCCCACGATTTATGACACTGGCTGGCACTGCCGCTTTATACGTTGATTTCATGGCAAAAGCACAATATATTTGACATTGGGTTTACCCATGTAGCTCCAGCCTGCTGTGCTGCCAAAACATGTTCTAGTTTCATGTATGTACATATCATTTGATATCTTTGTGACCCAGGTATACGCTATTACAATGTGTGGGATTGTATATTCAGAATTGCTAGGGTGGGCCTGCGGTGCACAGCATTTTGCTCTGCATATGGGTTCTGTCTCTCTGTGGAAGGGTTTAGATTAGGAAATGTCCACGTCGGCATACTATTGAGATCATAGCTATACGAGTAGGCCTAGTAATATTACCAAATGTGTTTTATGCCCAAAAGTATATGATGTTCATGTTATAATGATTGAATATGCATGTTGAATATGAAAGTTATTTACAAATATGTGAAGTCTCTTTTGTGACGCTCAGTGCATTTATTGCGAGTGAGTGCTGTGCCTTTGCTTTACCCATTGCCCTTGAGATAAGCCTGATTGCTCAGTGCCAAGCTACCCAAGGGGGAGCACAGGTTATACAACGAGTATAATGACCCGCCCTTGACAGGAGTGGTAAAGTCTGCCTGGCTGGGGAATCCCTTTAGCCAACCAGAAAGTGCTGGAATTCCAATGGCTTGAAGTACATTTTGGTTATTGTTCATTTGTTCTCAAAATGGGTGGAAGCCTATCCCAATCAGACATCTGGAAGGCTTGTAGTTGCACGCTTTTGTTCAGGGAGTAAATACCTCAATAAGGCATTCCAACTTCAATTGAGACAGAGTTTGGTACGCATTTCAAAAATAAAGTTTTGCATACCATCTGTACAGCATTTCAAATTAAGCAGTGGTTTCATTGTAGTGGCAGACCTGAATCTTCAGCAGTAGTTGAAAGGGCAAATGGACTAAACTGGCAAAGGTGTGTGCTTCAACTTGTTGAAAGTGGCCAAATGTGCTTCCTCTTGTTTTGATGAACATGAGAAGCATTTCTGATAAAAAGACTGTTTCATCTCACCATGGGGTTATTATGGGAATAGCAATGAGACTTATATATACTCCATCAGATTCACTAGTTTATAAACTGATGATATTGTATTGGATTACTGCATAAGCCTGGCTGATAAGGTAAAATATCTAATGTTGCAACAGAAGAGACCAAAGACCTTGCTTGCCACAATATCAACCCAGGCAATGAGATAATTTTTCGCAAGCATGTCAGGAAACATTGCCTGGATGAGCACTGGCAAAAACTGTTCCGGGTAATTATGAAAACCAACACTGCTGTGAAATGTGCCGGAGTGCTGAAGTGGACTACGCTGTGCACGCAAAGTGGGTGTAAGAGCAAGATGCAACAGAAAAAGAGACTGAATGTTGGGCCTGTTAACCTGAGGGTGGACTTCCCCCAAACTTGTTGTTTTCTCCCCTCCTGTTTGTTAAATTTCCTTTCTGATGGCTTTAGGACTATGTGCACTTTTCCATTGCGACTCAGTAATAAAGTGCTTGTGCTCAGTCCTTGATTGATGGTAAAATTATGCTCCAGCTGATTGGCACATCTAATTTACCTATAAGTACCTAATATAGTGGTACAAAAAATACCCCGGGCCTGTAAATTAAATGCTACTAGTGAGCATGCAGCACTTATCATGCCACCCTCTCCCGTTATAAAGGGAACGAGGCAGACTTCCTTCATATGCTATGGTCCTGCCCCCGCCTCCGGGACTACTGGAGAGGTGTTCGTCAAACCCTAGGCGAGGTCACTCACATTTCTGTCTCAGATGGCGCCCTAGATTGCCTCATGGGTCTTCGTAAACGTACAAGTACACAGAAAGTGCAACTGAGATTCTTAGATTTGGCCCTCATACTGGCAATAAGAGCCATTACCATGAGGTGGAAATCCCCCAGGTGCCCGACGTTATCCAGCTGGCAAGACGACATGATAGAATGGGGGAAGGCTGAGGGCACAGCCCTTGGAGGGAGGAAGAAAAAGGATTGTGAAAACAACCCATCTCAATGGAATGGAATGTTATGTTACATGATTTCAAACTACTTGATTTAATACCCCCACAGTGTACCCCAACACCATGAATCCAAACCCTGGGCCACATACTACAATACATGGGTAATGTACGTCCCCTAGAAATACCTTACTAGCCCCCTTAGGCTACTATTAGAATTAGCATAATCAGACCAGGAGTACGGGTTGGGTGGGATGGGGAGGGGTGGGCATAGTTAGGTTTGTTTAGTTAATTGAAAATATGTAAATGCTTTATGTTATTTATAAGTATGTGACACTACTTCACGATTATCAGAAATCATAGCTATTATTCGGTAGTACATGAAGTTGATTTTCTGTCGTGATATTCAAAAACTGGATAGTAGATTCATGCAATGTTTCTGTAGAAACTGTCCTAAGAACAAATGACCTTCTGTATTAATCTTTGCATTGGATGTGATGTCAAGGTCCTAAATAAAGTATGCTAAAAAAAAAATTTTTTAAATCATACTACCCTCTTAAGTACCCTTCTAAACATATCTAAGCACTACCATTGCAGCCTGTGCACAGTTATATATTGACACTTTGACTTGGCAAAATAACTCCTTTGCCAGGCCTAAACCCTAGCTTTTTAATACATATAAGTAACCCCTAATGTTGGCCCTGACAACAATTAGGGCGGAGTGCAGTGTATTTAAAAAGTTGGACATGCACTTTTAAGTTTTATATGTACTCTTTATTGTTAAAGTCTGATTTGAAGTTCCAATTCTGAAAATGCCACTTATAGAATGTTGGCATTTTCATGTCCTAACCATTTGGTGCCTACAGTGAGTGTCCTGGGTAACAAGACTTTGTTTAGCATGCCAGTTGGCCTTTGCGTATTCCTCATAAACAGTGATACAAAAGGGGACTAGGTGTTGGCAGGATGAGTCATTCTGCCAGGTTGTGTGAGGCGGAGCTGGACCCTGCCTCACCTATATTTCAAATGAGATGCCTCAGCACACTCACAAAGGACTTCATGCTAGTCTTTTGTCACCCCAAATGACAAATGACTTAGAGTCAGAGCAGGGAGGAAGGAAGGAAATTCCAAACCATCTGCAGGGGGGATTACTTTAGATGTTTCTCCCACTTCAAAGCTGGCACCAGATATAAAAATGTGACCCTCAGGCTCACTTGTCGGTTCACTCCTGGACCTGTAGAGGACCTCCAGAAGAACTATCTTGTAGTCCTAAGGACCACCCTAGTGCTTGAGCCCTAGCTTGTACCCTCAGAGGACTGCCCTGTTCTCTGAGACCTGTCTTTCTGCTTGATCCCAGGTCTACAAGAGTGACCTCAAGGGCTAATTGGCTGTCCATCTGTTCTGAGCTACAGGGACATAGCTCTAATTTGAACCCTGTACCTGGACCCTACCTGAAGTGTGTCCTACCCTCCAAGTGGTACCCACCCAGTCCTGAGCCTTAAGAAGTGCTGGTAAAGGTGCCCAAGCAGCCAAAACCCAAAACTTGGGACTTCAAAAACTTGTCAACAAAAGGTGCTCTGAGACCAGACAGGAGACTGGGACCCACCTGCTTGCCGATCCGCCTAAGATGCATTGTCAGCAGTCTTTGCAGTAGCTTCTGTTGTGTTCTGTTCTGCAGCAGCAAATCCTGTTCAGCGGCTCCTCTACGAACGGTATCCAGCCTCGAGGAGCCCTTCTTCTTTTTTTGTTTTTAAATACATTTTTATTGTATTTATTAATCTCCAGAATCACAGTAAAATGAGAAAGAGGGACTCGATCTGGCTTGGGAATCATGGACACCAGTGCTTCTATCATGGTGTTAGGAAGTTCCCCATTGGCCAGAGCTTCATTAAACACATCTAAGAGGTGGTCGGCCAGCTGTGGGTCAAATTTTTTATAAAACTCCCCTGGGATCTCATCGCTTCCGGGGCACTTCTCTGACTTCACTGGGAAAGGAGTCTATTGCCCAACCTTTGACTTCAATCCTTAATGCTGTCATTACCTCTGAGCAGTATCTCACTCCTTGGAAAACTGCAGTGCTTAAACCTCTCTTAAAGAAGCCTTCTCTGGACCCTGGGGAACTAAAGAACTACCGTCCTATTTCCCTGTTGCCTTTCCCAGCAAAAATCCTGGAGAAACATCTGAACGTACATCTTAGTACTTATTTGAAGGATCATCAGCTGCTCGATGGCTCGCAGCTTGGGTTCAGAAGTGAGCATAGTAGCGAGAGGGCATTAACCGTTGTATTCAACAACATTCGACAACAGGTTGACGCTGGTCATACCAGCTTACTGATCCTTCTGGACCTGACGGCAGCCTTCGATACCATCTCTCATCTTAGATTGGATGAGAGGCTCTGGGAGATAGGGATTGAGGGCCTTGCCCTTACTCTGCTTACATCATTCCTTGTGGAACGGTCACAAAGTGTAAGATGGGCCAATTTTCCTCCGCTCCTAAACAGTTATTCTGTGGAGTCCCCCAAGGATCCTCATTGAGTCCTACCCTTTTTAATATTTATGTAGCCCCGCTTGCCAGGGTTGTAAGATCTTTCGGCCTAGAAGTGTTATCCTACGCTGATGACACTCAAATCATGATTACCATCACTGAGAGTGTTGAAGCATCAGCAACAAACTTTAAAAACTGCAAGCAGGCGGTGGCTTCATGGATGGTAGAGAACTATCTAAGACTCAATGGGGATAAAACTGAGATCTTAATTTTCGGAGACAAACAGGCGATTTGGTCTGAGGCCTGGTGGCCTGATACGCTTGGATCTTGCCCTCGCCCTGGCCTCAGTGCCAAAATTCTAGGCATCATAGTGGACACCTCCCTCTCTCTGGCCCCCAAATAAATAGAACAGTTTCTACCTGCTTCGGGATGATAAGGACTCTCAAAAAGAACGTTCAATTTCTCTCCCTCCCCTTGCGGAAACAGGCAGTGGTGGCCCTTGTGCTGTCTAGATTAGATTACTGCAATGCCCTTTGTGTAGGGATAAATAAGGGGCTCCTACATCAACTTTAACTTGTGCAGAATGCCGCTGCCAGACTGGTGATGGGCCTTCCTAAATTTCACTCTGTATCTGCAACCATCAGAAGCCTGCACTGGCTTCCACTGGGTCGGAAAATTATGTTTAAAGCCCTGTGCCTGGTGCACAAAGCATTTTACAATATGGGGGCAGAAGGCATTAAAAAACAGTTTCGGATATATGTCCCCGGCAAGCAGCTAAGATCTGCCAGCAAGAATCTGGTGACAGTTCCCAGGTTCAGGAAATCCAGATGAGGGAGGAGGGACTTTTCGCTGGCTGAAGCCAATTTGTGGAATTCCCTCCCTCCTTCAATTTTGTTTCTAAGGATGCGATATCGCTACTGAACTGATGTTGGACCCCCACAGGTGGTCCGCATGCAAACCTCCCTTATGACCACCTTCATGGCCTCACACTCTGTGGATCTATTAGCAGTCGATCCCCAAATCTCCCCCCAAAAATGTTGCAATGCCTCCATCACTGTCTGTGCATATGTGGGGTCTGTAAGTGCCTCAGCCCTGGCCGGACGACTTGGCCCGCTTTTTAGGGTTAGCAACAATGGTGCATGGTCAGAGAGATACCGAGGTAAATAGGAAATGGCCTCCGTGGTGGCGGAAAGGCCCAATGAGAGGCAGCAGTGGTCAATTCGAGTGAAAGTATTAGCGGTGGGAGTGTAACAGGAGAACTTTCTCTTGGTTGGATTATGGGCCCGCCACTCATCTATAAATTGCATGCCGTGCGGGATGGTGGTTAGTGATCTTGACATGCGAGGTTTGGTGTTCACTCTAGGGGGTTCTCTATCCGATTCTGCATTAAAGATGCAATTAAAGACTCCAAAGAGAATAAGTTCCGCACCCATATACGGTGTCGCTGCCTTCTGGACTGATGGGAAGAAGTCGGGGCAATCCGTGTTAGGAGTGTAAACATTGACAATGCAAATTTCCCTGCCCTCCCACCGCCCGAGTAAAATGACATATAGCCCTTCAGGGTCCAGGACATGATGGAGGTGTTGGAACGGGTCCCCCGCTGCCACCTACTCCAGCGCCCCCCCACGCAAAGCCAGAGTATGAGGTAGCATACAGCTGACCCACCAACTTTTCTGAATGCTCACTATAGTAGTCCCCTATATGTGCGTTTCTTGGAGTCCCCCAATTGCTAGTCTGTACCTCTTTAGAAATGCATGCACCCTGCAGTGTTTGTCAAGACCCGCCATGCCCCGAACATTCCAATGTAGTTTCTTCAACGTTTGCACTGACATGTTGATTTGCTTGTATGCACCCAGTTTCTACCACCCGTTCCCCGATGAGTCCGACCTTGTGACCCAGCAGACAGTCTGGCATAATGTAATCTGGTGCGACCCCGAAAAGTTCCCCATCAAACAACAAAGAAAAACTTTGAAAAGTGAACAAACCCAACCCCTTCCCCACCCCACGGGTAGTTGTGTGTATTCCAATGTGTACATTGTGATCCATAAAAGAACACATACTGCCCCATACCATCCCCTTCCTGAAAACATTTCAACATTGGCTTACTTGACCTAGGGCTGAAACCCAGTCCCGCCATAACTGGCAAACAAATGGTAATATCCATTATACGCTGTGCGAGAGAACTGGCTATGCCGGGATGCGAGATTGCTCTCAAGCTTCCCAGGCGGGCCCAGACTCTAATGGGGGCGACACTATTCCAGGGGCCACCCATGCCCATATTATAGATAACGATCATCATGGCTTCCACTTATACACCAAGAAGTCCACCCATGTGATCCCAAATTACCAAGTCTCCAAGGGATCCAGACAGGATATCTGTGTACCAATCTCTTGGGGACCCCACCATGGTGCAAGTACTTAGCAGACTTATCTATATGGTTCCTCTCTCCTGCACACAGTATTCAGTGTTCATTCTTGGTCACTGCCTGGGTTTACGGTTCCAGCCTCTATGTCCGGTGTCATTTCCATCGAGTCCGGCACAAACTCAGTGTCTGAAGCCTGCAGTGTGCTGTCTTGGAGGACCGTGATGCGACCCGAGCTGCCGTCCACTTGGGCAGTGCCTGGCGTGTAAAATAACTGCGGCCCCTCAAGTATGTCCCCGCTGAGGCTGCTCCAGTGGAGGCTTTGGAAGGCACCAGGCGTCGCCCCTCCAGGGCCCTGGTGTCTAGAAAATCCCTCGCCTCCTCTGCTGAGAAGAAAATCAGCATGCGACCTTCACTCTTCACCCGTAGTTTAACCGGAAACATTAGACTATATTTTAGGTTTAGGTCTCTCAGTCTCCGTTTGACTGCAACAAAGGTCTTTCTTTGTTCCTGGACTCTTTGGGTGTAATCGGTGTACACCGCTATTGAATGGCCCTCAAAGAAAAAGCGCCACCCACAGCGTGAAAGCTGGAGGAGATCTCTTTCACTGAATTGAATAGCTGTGCAATGATAGCTCGAGGGGGTGCTCAGGGTCTAGGGGCGCCACCAGTGCTCTGAGCGCTCTTTCAATACTGAAGAACTTGGACAACTGATTGGGAGCCATTTCGTGTGTAATCCAGTCTTCAAGGAACAGTTCCACAGAGGGGCCCTCTGCCTTCTCAGGGAACCCAACAAATCTCAGGTTTCCTCTCATTTGACCTTCCCTCTGAATCTTCTGCTCTGTCATCCAGCTTTATGACATGTCATTTCAGTTCTGCCACCGTGGCACTAGGAGTTTTCACTTCCAGCTTTAAAGCATTTGTGTCTTTCTCTGTGACAGTCACTCTGTCTGTGACTTTCCAAAGTTCACACCTCAATAAATTAACATCAATAGCCACAGCGTCTATTTTTTGGACCATGCCATCCCTGGTTGACTGGATCGCTTGGATGACATCTTTTAGTGTGGGAGGGTCCTCGACAACTTCCTCAGCAGTCTCCTTCCCCGGCGTGGGGTCCTCTTCCCTGTCATCAGGGCCATGGAATATGGGCTGTGCATAGTTTGAGATTTTGTTGGTTTGCACTTTCTTTGTTTTGTCCTTTCCCATGTTAACTGGTGTGAGGTGTCAACCGGTATCCTGTGGGACACTCCTAGACAGGAGAATCCCCTGAGTGTTCTGCACCCAATAACTTCAGCCTCTACAATGTTTAGCACTAGCGAGTGCAGACCTTGCTGTGATCCCCTCAGTTCTGCAATGTGGACACCCTACAAGGGTTCCCGCAAGGGGCCTGGCTCCCCTGGGCCACTGAACAAGGTGTAATTGAGCGTTGCATCACAATTTCGCACAACAGCGCCACGCTCCACCCCCGGTGTCACGCAGGAGGGTTCCTCGCAGGTCCCCATATGTTTTTTATCCCTGTTGGGAAGTCCTCAGGCCAGCATCTATCAGCACAGCCCTTGTGGCACCACCAGGTTCCTCAAGAGGGTCCCCGTCTCCCCTGCGCAGATAGCTCAGTCTGATACTTCCATAGCCTCCTGGATTGGTCCCCAGAGTCTCCCTGTGCTCTCACCTCTATTATGCTGAGGCTTGATGGTACTTACCCGGTTCACCTCATCTTGTGATCTTTCACAGTTGCCACCAATCCGCAGTTCGGAGGCCGCTCAGAACTCAATCGGATCCATAGCAAGCAACGTCGTCAATCCTGCCCCTCAGCTGCTGCCTCACTATGGCTGGTGACCAACATTAAAGCCAACCCTCCCCGAGGAGTGGGGGAGGAGGCAATCACCGGCCAATTTCCGCTGGGCCGAGCGACGTGTCGCTGCACATGTGCTGGTCCCCACTTGCCTTTCAGCCTGCTCTCAACCGAAGTCCGTCCTCCGCTGGGGCCGCCGTGTATGTGAGCCACCTCTAGAGTGTCCGAACGTGTCCGGGGTCCAACCGACGTGGCCCAGTTGCACCTCCGATAGCCAAGATTGCACCAACTCCCCTCCAAGACCAGGGTTTCGTTACAACGATCGAGGGGGTCCCAGACGGCCGCAACCACTCATATGGTGATGTGGGGTCTCACGAGTCCCAGGAGATCTTTTTTCCGAGCAGGAATGAGCCAGGATTATACAGGATTCTGCTTTAAGTCGGGCTGTCGCGCAGAGCTCTCTCAGAGCACGTCTTTGCGGCCATGATGGAAAGCCACACCCCCCTCCAGGAGCCCTTCTTAGAAATAGCCTACAACACATCACGCATTAGAGAGTTTCGATTTCCAAAAGTCTGAATGTAGAAATCTTCACAGCGACTTTGCCCAGTGAGTTCCAAAAGATGACACCTCCTCCTCAGACTCTGCCCGAAGCCTTGCTGCAGCTAACCTTACCTTATTGAATATTTTTCTTCAGAATTTCTTAGTTCCAAAGGCAATCAGGGACTGGGACCAATCCACCTTATGTTTCCATCCCTGTCAGCAATAACATATGACTTTCTCCCGGTCTTGCGTGGCTAAATGCCTGTGGCTGGCCCTTTGTGCCTTTAGGCGCAAGTTTTTTCTAAAACCTTTACAAATTCATAGCTATAGTTCTACTGATTATAATGTTGTTGTTCTGGTCTCAAAGTATATATTAATTTGTTTCTCTTTTTTTATGAACTGGTGCTAAATTGTTCTTGTATTGTGTTCTTACTTTATTACTGTTTGCTTGCTGCATAAAGGGGGAGGGCGAGAGGGTGTGGCATAACGGCTTGAGCTGCTGAATTCAGAGCTGGGGGAACCAGATTTGATCCTCGGCGTTGACTTGACATCCTGTGATTCTGGGAAAATCTCCCTGTGCCAACAATTCTGTGCCTTGAGACCCTCGCGTGTGATTTGCTGCACTTTACAAATCCTGTATAAATCCTTAACACATTGCCTCTAAGTTAAGCCTAACTGCTTTTATGCCAAGCTACCAGAGGTTTAAGCACAGGATAATTCAGTGTCTTTAGTTGGTTACCCTGACAGAGATTGTAGCTTTTGCTTGAGAAGTGTTCTCACCCCCTTCAACCAAAAACCGAGTTTCCTGCACAAGACCACATCCAATGTTGCAAAGCTAAGCAAAATAACCTGCTGTCCTAACTTTGCAGAGTTATTATTTATTTTTTTTATTTATATAGCGCGACCTTGACCCAAATCAAATCAGGTATCAGAGCGCTTTACATAGCACCAGTTACGTTACATGAGGACCCCTTTCACATTTTCGTTTTGTTAGGCACGGGTAGATTAAGTGATTTGCCCAGAATCACAGGGTCATTACCGAGACTCGAACCCAGTTCCCCAGGTCCGAGGTTGAGCACCCTAGCCGTTAGGCCACCTCCTCTCCCTTAAAAAGGAGCAGTGTCGACTCAGAGAGGGAAGAAGGTGGGGTAAACATTTTGTAACGGGTGAAGTAAGTCAGGCAGAGAAACATGAAATCATAGCATTTCAAGTCAGTGAACAGCTCTGAAGAGGAAGAAGAAACTGAAATGTGAAATGTCTAAAGACCAGGTTCCAAACAATGATTAGAGTAAAGGGTTGCTAGCATACAAATGACAAACGCATGAGTGGCAACAGGAAGAAATAGTTTCTAATCCTAACCATGAGAAGTTGCAGTTGAAATTCAAAGTCACTGATACCACCAGAGGAAGAAAGACGTTTGCAGTAGATATGTTTGAAAAAGGCTGATCAAGGTTCTTATCAGAACCAGAGTTCAAGTGCAAGTGCAAGTGTGAATTCAAATTCCTATTCAAGCTCAAGTGCAAGTTCAAGATCAAGCTCCAAAGAAAGTAAGGAAAATTTGACAAAAACTATTGCTGAACAAAATAAAATTGAAGACGACATCCAGAGAAAAGGAACTTGTAAAGAAAGCTCTGTGAAAACCAGAAAGGTATGCAAGACCAGCTGAGTCTCAAACTAGTGGCAGTGAAACACGTGTCCAAAAGATCAATAAAGAAAAGAGTTCCTAACCAAAAATATGCATCACCTAAATGGCTTATCTGGCTACAAGATCAGAAGAAGAAGATGAAGCTGAGTTGGAAAGCTATAAGAAAAGATTTGTGTGCACTGTGTGGGGCATCCTAAAGTCAGGGTATTTTTTTATTCAGAATTTCTGCTGAGATGCAAGGATCCTGTAGTATCTGTAAAGAATGGCATCTAAGAATGACCTGGCTATTGTTTTTATGATCCTGAATGGTCAACACTCGCTGTGTCCGTGTCCCTCTGTAATGTCTGAGCCCTCCGAAGTGCGGCTGGAGTGTTTCCTAATAATTACTACTTCGAGAAGCCAATTGTGAGTGCATTTTCATGCACCGATTTTCCATTTACCATTTCAGATGTCTTGCCGGAAGATGTCATACTGCATCATTTAATGACTGGTTCACACTTACAAATATTTACTATTGTCTAAAAGTTCCACTGGTTGGCATGGTCATGTCTTACCTAAATGTAGAATAGGCAATGTGCTATAATGAATGCCGATTGCTAAATGAAACCTGGTTGAGATACATGCCTTTTTTATTTCCCTAGGGTATTATCACTTGAAGATTTGATAAAGAAGAGGGTGCTTATGCATGGTCAACATGTTTGGTTTTTGTTTTCAGTTACACTTATGCATCACGTTCTGTATGAGATTCATTTGATGAGGTCCTTGACACTTAAAGTCACTGTGGCAATAGGAATTTGAGAATTATTATAGCCAATCATTCACACGTACATTGATGTGCAGGTTGGTGTGGTAAAATGGAGGAGTACATGGCAGTCAGCACCACCCACGTCCACTCGTGCAAAGTAGTGGACACGCTAGAAGTATATCCAGGAGCTAGATGCTTCTATTGCATACTAATTCATCAAACTTCCCTATACCTTCCCTCCCCTCACTACTTTCATGATGTGTGGACCATGCCCTCTCCATTATTTTAAATCAGACTGCTAGGAACACTTATTTTGATGTCCAAGTGTCTCCATGCCTCTAAATCACGGGAGTCTCACACAGTTGTTGAGGGCAATATTTCTCAATGCTGTAACAGTGCAGTGCAGTGCTTCTCACCCTGGGGTCTGCGAGGCCTACTAAGGGGGTCTGCAACTGTTTTACAAAATGAAATAATATTAAAATGAATAAAGTATATACTAAGAAAGAATTACAATTGAAAATGTGGACATTTTCTATATATGATTGTGAATTACAGAAAATATTTCAAGATTTGAGCATTTGCTTGATATGTACTTTTTTGTGTGTTTTGTTTTTTGGTTCAAACCACATAAACTGCTTAGGTCGGGCGTCCCCAGCTTCCAATATCGACTCAGTGAGGGGACCTGGATTCCACAAATAATTTAGTGGGGGTACTCAGAAGTCAAAATGTCAAGACCTTCTGTTGTACAGAATTGATATTCAGTGGGCTTCGCTTCCCTCTGACTCCTCACCACCTGCTCTTATTCCAATTGTTCACTACCACTACCGGTGAGGCTGTCAGCTACGTTCAAGCCTTGTCTATCACTACCGGATACCAGTACTATCATGACACTGGAGGAGGTGCTCTGAGAAGCTATGGCCTTCTTTAATTCCACACTATCTTCTGGGGGGTATGTCTCTCTGTCTTATTTTATTTTTTTAACATACTTCTATAGCACATGGTCCTCCAAGGTAAAATTGCACTTTACATGTTACCAAACAGCAACACATAGGTGCCGATTACGATCCGGCAAAAACCGGGTACGAACCGTCGGACGGAGGCTTTTTTCCGTCCGACTCGTACCCGGTCGTAAAACTTTACAAACATGCAAGTACGATTCGCACGGAAACACCATTTCCGTACGAGTCGTACAAAACACCGACCGACGAAAAGATACATACAAATGGGATCCGGGGAATGCGCCGACGTGACGTCGGGACGCTCTCAGGCCGCGTTTCACGACCCAGGAATTACGATTCGAACCGACAGCAGTCCGGACGGCAATATTTTTACGACACCCAAAAAGTGCCGGAAAAGCGAAGTACGGCGCGAAACGACCAGAGTAGGTGGCCTGGTAAGCGCCGTACCCCCCCCCAGCCCCCGCATGTATGCGCCGTACCCCCCCCAGCCCCCGCATGTACGCGTTGTACCCCCCCCAGCCCCCGCATGTACGTGCCGTACCCGCCCCAGCCCCCGCATGTACGCGCCGTACCCCCCCAGCCCCCGCATGCACGCGCCGTACCCCCCCCAGCCCCCACATGTATGCGCCGTACCCCCGTGTATGTACACCCGAGTACGTGTCGAACCCCCCGTGTATGTACACCCGAGTACGTGTCGAACCCCCCGTGTATGTACACCCGTGTACGTTCGAGTCGTACCCCCATCCGTGTATGTACACCCGAGTACGTGTCGAACCCCCCCGTGTATGTACACCCGTGTACGTTCGAGTCGTACCCCCACCCGTGTATGTACGGTGCGTACCCACAGCGTGTAGCGCTGGGGGTACGCACCGTACATACACGGGTGGGGGTACGACTCGAACATACACGGGTGTACATACACGGGTGGGGGTACGACTCGAACGTACACGGGTGTACATACACAGGGGGGTTCGACACGTACTCGGGTGTACATACACGGGGGGTTCGACACGTACTCGGGTGTACATACACGGGTGGGGGTACGACTCGAACGTACTCGGGTGTACATACACGGGGGGTTCGACACGTACTCGGGTGTACATACACGGGGGGTTCGACATGTACTCGGGTGTACATACACGGGGGTACGGCGCGTACATGCGGGGGCTGTGGGGGGTACGGCGCGTACATGCGGGGGCTGGGGGGGGTACGGCGCGTACATGCGGGGGCTGGGGGGGTCGACTCGAACGTACGGGGGCCAGGGGGGGGATCGGCGCGTACAGGGCACCTGTTTGGACGTCTCCATTGTTTGCTATAGGAGTTCGGTGCGGACGGTCTTTTAACCATACGGTTGTACATTCGGACACCCGGGACGGATCGTGATTCCCCGGTCGGACTTCGCTTTTCACGTTTGTACGGTAAATCGTCCGAGGACGTGTCGGACACATTTTCCGACCCGAGGACGTGTGGGGAATAATTCCCAAGGCGGTTCGTATGGACTTTTTACCATGCGAATCATGATTGCCAGTTTGTACGGCACTTGTACGATTCGTACGGTAAAAAGACCGGATACGAGTCGTACGGGAATTATTTTTACCGGATCGTAATTGGCACCATAGTCTTACGAATAACAGGTAATGTTGGCATAGAAAAGAAGAAGTTGTAGTTGAGAAACTAGGTGAGGAGTAAAGTGAAGGGGGATACTTGGGGGTGATATGGGTGTTTATGGAGGTCTAGGTAGGTGTGTACTGGAGATAGTAAGATTAGAGGGATGGAGGGGGAAAGGTGTCATGACTGAAGAGTTTGGTGAAGGTGGAGAAAGTGGATGAACAGGTATAGATAACAAATGCTCCTCATGTTCAGGCCACAATTTCGCCTGAAATCGGTCCCAGAGTGCTTGTTGGGAGGACCTGGCTTGGCACTTCGGGCTGGACTGTTCCCATGAGGCACAGAGTCAAGACTGATGTGCCTATAGCTGGGTCCGAACTGGGGTAGTGGAGTGAGCTAAAAACGATGATGGATTCAACCCAGATCTGTGACTGGGGGTGAGTGTCTGAAAAGCTTCAGCGCTCCATCCATCATCTACTTGTGTTTGCTTTTTTCACCCTAAGTTGGCTGGGTATGCCCAGACGTGGGTCCTTTGCTAAGTTTGCCACTGGATTCAAGCTAGCCTGGCTGATCAGGGGTGTTACCTTGAAACCAGTCGCAGGATGCTTATTTCCGGTCCAGGGAAGACCTGGCTTGGCAGTTCAGGCTGGGATGTTCTCATGAGGCACAGGGTCAAGACTGCTGGGTCTGAACTGGGGTGGCGAAGTGAGCTAAAGAACGATGATGGATTCAACCCAAATCTGTGTCTGGTGGTGAGTGTCTGAAAAGTTTCAGCTCTCCGTCCATCATCTCCTTGTGTTTACATGTATAGGTCCCAGCAGGTCACATTCCCAGTTTCTAGCCAGGCCATAGCCATTGCATCCTGATTAATGTAGTCAGCTTTGTTTCCCTCAGGCCCTCTCCATATCCATTTAGATGTTGAAATCACTGACTCTGGCAAATCTTGGTGTGCTGTGGCAGGATAAACCACTTTAGCCAATATATCAGCAAAGCTCCTTGAGAGGTCCCTCTACAACTTAACATTGCCTGCAGGTTTCTTTGATTCTTTTGGGTGCCATTGTGAACTGGAAACAGCCTAAGCTGTAAACTATCGATTCAGCAACTCATCCGGCAGACCACATCTCTCCAAAACTCAATTTGACCCAACCTTTAATTCCTTACTTGAATTCTCATACTCAGTTCCTATTTAAGGCATAGTGGCTACTTCACCTAAGTCGTGTCAACTTATCACGTGACAACTCTATATTACAGATTTGTAGTTTTCCCACCATACGAGCAAAAGTCTTTTTATGAGAAAACACCATACAAATAAATACAGTGACATCCACATTATCTCCTAAATATTAACAAAAATACTGTCCCATTCGGTGTAACGTCTCTATGACTAAATCCAGTGGGTCAACATATTAGAAACACTTTTCAGGATACAATATCTATGTCAGAGTATATCGTGCCAACCTCCGTCTCGTGCCACTCTGCAGATGTTCTTCAACACACTCACCCAAGGAAACAGGAATTAGATACATTTCTCATTATCCCAAACCATAGATGTTCGGAAAACTACTCAGTGGGGCTTCTGTCTAATTTCAGAATTAAAATCTTTATTCCAATAATGTTAAAAACTATTTATTCTTTATTGCCTTTTTATTGAATTGATCATGTATGATCATGTATGTATGCTTTAAAAATGCAATCCACATAGCTGATTTAAGGCTAAAAATATTTATCTAACGACCATAATTAACAGGTAGGGTGATTCTTTTCAAATGAAATTCACTCATTTTTCAAGATCATAAACAGATGATTGTTTTATATTTGGCTTCGTGTTTACGTGTGAATAATGTATTATTGTGATCTTTTAAATCCATTGTAAAATTGTCTGTTTAGGACTAGTGAGTGTATGTGTTTCATTTTTGATACGCTGCTCTTTGATTAAATCAAGATATTGTGTTGTGCTTTCTTAATTATCTGTTTTTTGTGATGTATTCTATCACTGTCCCCTCATGCACAGTGCTTCGGCAATGGCATGGACATCTACAGACCTGAATATTGACACAGTGGAATCTAAATCAGGAAACGAAAGGTGTTGTTTTTGTCATCCTAGTAAATGTTGCATGCATTGCATTTCACACTGCACAGATTGCACAGTTCGGAAGCTGTGCATTTGACCTTGAAGCTATGCTGCCTTAACCCCTTCGCTGCTAGGCCTTTCCCCTCCTGTGCTAAGCCTTTTTTTGGCTATTTGGGGTAGTGCGCACTTAGGCCCCTGTAACTTTTTGACCACATAAGGTATCCACGCCAAATTTGCATCCTTTTCTTCCAACATCATGGGATTGTAAAGGTAGCCAGGGTTTGTGGATTCCCTTGGAGGGGTCCCAGAAATTAGCCAAAATACAGCAACATTTGTTTTTGGGGGAAAAATTTGAAAAACGGGCTGCAAATTAAAGCGTCTGGGTTTTTCTCTGCCAATGATATCAAAAAACGGTTTGTGGGTCTGAAATCACCACTTTCCCAGCTTTAAGGGAATGGCAGTCTTTTGTCAGGAAACCGACATTTTTGACACAGTTTTGGCATTTTTCTGGGACATAGCCCTTTTTTGCTATTTTTTTTGCTTTCAACCTCTTTCCAGTTAATGGTAGAAATGGGTATGAAAGCAATAATGGATCCTGGAAAGCTATACATTTTAGAGAAGTAGATACAATTCCGAATTCAGCAAGGGGTCATTTGTGTAAATCTATGAAGGTTTCTTTATAGAAACTAACAGTTAAATATAGGAAAAATTGAAAATTAAATAAAAAAGACAGCCTCTTGTGTCAACGTTTTCACCTGTAACTTCTAATTATGACAGCTCTTTAAAAGCAATATGCCGTTACATCCGCTGGACCTTCCCGGTTGTGGGGATATATAGGACTTGTAGGATCTCCAAGAACCCGACGAACCCAGAGTCAAAAACTGAGCAGCAATTTGCAATGTTTTTTTATTATGTTCCGGGTATATAGCAATTATTGTGGTAAAATGTATACATGGAAAAATCGGTATGAAAGACACCTATGTATTTCTGAAATGGGAAAAAATTATAGAGTTTAGAAACAGTACATATTTGCACATTTTCGAAATTGGGAATACTCATACTAGCATGAGAATTATCGGTCATTCTTCAAAATGACTTCTTTTTTACACAATGTCTTTAATTTGGAAGGCAGAATGCATCAAAAATCAATAGGTAATAACAGTTGCTTTTCAGATCTGAATTACCCTAAGTCTCCTGATAAAAATGGTACCTCACTTGTGTGGGTAGGCATAGTGCCCACGACAGGAAATGGCTCAAAACCCAACGTGAACACACCCCATTTTCTCAATGAAAATGTACCCTTTTTTTGCGAAGTGTCTAGCTGTAGATTTTGAACACTAGCTCTGCCGGCACCTAGGGAAACCTAGCAAACCTACTATATTTTTGAAAACTAGATACCCAGGGGAATCCAGGATGGGGTGACTTGACTGCCTCCCACTAGGTTCTGTTACCCAGAATCCCTTGCAAACCTAAAAAATTGTCCAAAAAAACACATTTTCCCCACATTTCTGTGGTGGAAAAATATGGAATCTGCGTGGATCCACAATTTTCCACCCACCCCGCATTCCCCAAAGTCTTCCGAGAAAAAGGGTACCTCACTTGTGTGGGTCGGCCTAGTGCCCGTGACAGGAAACGGCACAAAACGCAACGTGGTCACACCTCAATTTAGCAGTGAAAAATGACCCTTTTTTGGCAAAGTGCCTAGCTGTAGTTTTTGTACCCTAGCTCTGCCGGCACCTTGGGAAACCTAGCAAGCCTATACATTTTTGAAAACTAGACACCCAGGGGAATCCAGGATGGGGTGACTTCACTGCCTCCCACCAGTGTCTGTTATCCAGAATCCCTTGCAAACCTAAATAATTGTAAAAAAAAACCACATTTACCCCACATTTCGGTGGTGGAAAGTTCTGAAATCTGCATGGATCCACAAATTTCCACCCACCCTGCGTTCCCCAAAGTCTTCCGAGAAAAATGGTTCCTCACTTGTGTGGGTTGGCCTAGTGCCCGTGACAGGTAACGGCGCAACACGCAACGTGGTCACACCTTAATTTTGCAGTGAAAAATGACACTTTTTTAGCAAAGTGCCTAGCTGTCGTTTTTTAAACCCTAGCTCTGCCGGCACCTTGGGAAACCTAGCAAACCTATACATTTTTGAAAACTAGATACCCAGGGGAATCCAGGATCCGGTGACTTGACTGCCTCCCACCAGGTTTTGTTACCCAGAATCCCTTGCAAACCTAAACAATTGTCAAAAAAACCACATTTCCCCACATTTCAGTGGTGGAAAGTTCTGGAATCTGCATGGATCCAAAAATGTCCACCCACCCCGCGTTCCCCAAAGTCTTACGAGAAAAATGGTACCTCACTTGTGTGGGTTGGCCTAGTGCCCACGACAGGAAACGGCGCAAAATGAAATGTGGTCACACCTCAATTTCGCAGTGAAAAATGACCCTTTTGTGGCAAAGTGCCTAGCTGTAGTTTTTTAACCATAGGTCTGCTGGCACCTAGGCAAACCTATACATTTTCAAAAAACAGACACTCAGGGGAATCCAGGAAGGGGTGACTTAGGTGCCTCCCACCAGGTTCTGTTACCCAGAATCCCTTGCAAACCTAAAAAAACTGTCCAAAAAAACACATTTTCCCCACATTTCTGTGGTGGAAAGTTCTGGAGTCTGCGTGGATCCACAAGTTTCTACGCACCCCGCGTTCCCCAAAGTTTTACGAGAAAAATGGTACCTCACTTGTGTGGGTTGGCCTAGTGCCCGCGACAGGAAACGGCGCAAAACGCAACGTGGTCACACCTCAATTTCACAGTGAAATATGAGCCTTTTTTGGCAAAGTGTCTAGCTGTAGATTTTGACTAGCCGGCACCTAGGGAAACCTACCAAATTTACTACATTTTTGATAACTAGATACCCAGGGGAATCCAGGATGGGGTGACTTCACTGCCTCCCACCAGGTTCTGTTACCCAGAATCCCTTGGAAACCTAAAAAATTGTCAAAAAAACCACATTTTCCCCACATTTCTGTGGTGGAAAGTTCTGGAATCTGTGTGGATCCACAATTTTCCACCCACCCCGCATTCCCCAAAGTCTTCCGAGAAAAATGGTTCCTCACTTGTGTGGGTCGGCCTAGTGCCCGCGACAGGAAACGTCTCAAAACGCAACGTGGTCACACCTCTATTTCACAGTGAAAAATGAGCCTTTTTTGGCAAAGTGTCTAGCTGTAGATTTTGAACACTAGCTCTGCTGGCACCTAGGGAAACCTAGCCAACCTATACATTTTTGAAAACTATACACCAAGGGGAATCCAGGATGGGGAGACATGACTGCCTTCCACCAGGTTTTGTTACCCAGAATCCCTTGCAAACCTAAAAAATTGTCAAAAAATACACATTTTCCCCACATTTCTGTGGTGGAAAGTTCTGGAATCTGTGTGGATCCACAATTTTCCACCCACCCCGCATTCCCCAAAGTCTTCCGAGAAAAATGGTTCCTCACTTGTGTGGGTCAACCAAGTGCCCGCGACAGGAAACGGCGCAAAACGCAACGTGGTCACACCTCAATTTCTCAATGAAAAATAACCCTTTTTTGGCAAAGTGCCTAGCTGTAGTTTTTGAATCCTAGCTCTGCCGGCACCTTAGGAAACCCAGCAAACCTATACATTTTGAGGTTTGCAGGGGATTCTGGGTAAGGAAACGTTGGGGAAATCCATGCAAGCCATACCTCCCTGGAAGCCCCCGGGTTTCTAGTTTTCAGAAATGCGTGTGTTTGGTAGGTTTCCCTAGATGTCCACCGAGCACGGGGTCAAAAACCCAGGTGACCCCCTTTGCAAAACCAGGTGGTTTTGAGATGGGCAATTTTGATGTCGCCTCACTACGTTTTGGTCCCTTGCCTGTCGCGGGTACTTGGGCCTCACACACAAGTAAGGTACCATTTTTATCGAGAGTCCTGGGGGAACGCTGGGTGGTGGGAAATTTGTGTGAGCTCGGTGATGCCACAACTTTCCCACACAAAAATGTGTGAAAAAAGTGATTTTTTCAGCTAAAATTGAGGTTTGCAGGGGATTCTGGGTAAGCAATCATTGGAGGAATCCACACAAGCCATACCTCCCTGGAGGCCCCCGGGTGTCTCGTTTTCAGAAATGGTTGGGTTTGGTAGGTTTCCCTAGATGGCCGCCGAGCACGGGCCAAAAACCCAGGTGACCCCCTTTGCAAAACCAGGTGGTTTTGAGATGGGCAATTTTGATGTCGCCTCACTACGTTTTGGGCCCTTGCCTGTCGCGGGTACTTGGGCCTCCCACACAAGTGAGGCACCATTTTTACCGGGAGACCTGGTGGAAGGCTGGGTGGTGGGAAATTTGTGTGAGCCCGGTGATGCCACAACTTTCACACACAAAAATGTGTGAAAAAAGTGATTTTTTCAGCTAAAATTGAGGTTGGCAGGGGATTCTGTGTAAGGAAACGTTGGGGGATCCACGCAAGCCATACCTCCCTGGAAGCCCCCGTGTGTCTGGTTTTCAGAAATGTGTGGATGTGGTAGGTCTCCCTAGATGGCCACCCTAATAAAAATGTGCCTATATTAATCCCTGGCGTCTAGTGGGCTTTTTGCCCCCCTCAGGGGGGCAGATTGGGGGCTACTACCCTCTCTGCCCCCCCAGGGGCTAAAATTCCACTAGATATCAGGGAGTTTTTTGGGCAAATTATAATTAGGGTGGGGACTTCCCAAAATGGGCATGCCAATGCCCCCACCCTAATAAAAATTTGCCCCAAAAAATCCCTGGCGACTAGTGGGCTTTTTGCCCCCCGGGGGTAGATTGGAGGCTACTGCCCCATCTGCCCCCCCCGGGGGGGCAGGAAGGCTGTCATGTTTGCGGGGGAGGGGGTGGGGGCATGGGCATGCCCATTTTGGGCAGCCCCCACCCTAATTCAAATTTGCCCCAAACTAACCCTGGCATCTAGTGGGCTTTTTTACCCCCAGGGGAGGATTGGGGGCTACTGCCCCCATCTGCGCCCCAGCCAGGGGGGAAGAAAGGCAGTAATGGTGGTGGGAGGGTGGGGCAAATTTGAGTTTCAGGCAGCCCCACCCTAAAAAAAATTGCGCGGAAAAAAATCCCTGCCGTCAAGTGGGCTTTCTGCCCCCTCGGGGGGCAGTAGTCCCCAATCTGGACATAAGGCGGAAGATTTTTATTGTAACTAAAGCATTGTGTGGTAGTGCACTGTCTTTAACATTGACTGACAACACATTTTCCATTGAAATAACACATTTGTACTGGTAAAACTATATTGCACACAAATGTTAATATGTGGAAATCGGAGTTCAGTAAATATTTATGATTTTGCATCACCAAATAGTGTCTTGTTTTTTTTTAATCCTATGAATAATCTTGGTCTCCATCATATTTTAGAATAATAAAAAAAGGCTTAATTTTTGCTCTCCTAACCGCTGAATATGTAGAGTTAATTTACAGGTATATACATTTTATTGTGCATCACAAAAACATGACATCGTACCACTTATCCTTTCACACTCCATGTATCCCAGCTAGATTGCCACATAATTCATTTAAATTTTCTTTCTATGACTGCAAAGTGAGAGGACTTTATAAACACCAATCCGCAGGTTAAAAACACATAAATAGCAAATTGTCTGAAGACATTGCCTGACATTTAACCTCTTTCTTGAAGCGCAGACAGCAAGTGTGAGCAGAAAGATTCAGAATTTAAAAGCATCTTTATTTATTGCTTGGACTTTCACGACCCACCAAAAATCGGCACGTGATCCACAATTTGGGTAATGCTGATCTAGATACGACACAGAATAGCACCATACATACAGTCACTGTCTAGACATTAGATTTTTGAAAATACAAATTCTTAACATTGGCTATTGTTTGCCCAAAAAGAAACAGTTTTTTGGTATCTCAGGAATGTATAATTATTCAATCAAAGGTGTCAGTAAGTTCTTTGATATAGAATACTCCAGGCCTTGTGGTCTGGGTGTGGGAGTCCTGCATTCTTTCTAGTGCTGTTTGGGTCAAAGCTTGATACAAATTCTTGCATTCCGAGTGGCCTGAAAATGAGCCAATATTTTTCTTCTCCAGGAGTTACTGATACCAGAGGTACAAGTAACCCCAAGACTGGTGAAATGGTGACACATTAGATTCAGACCCAGCGGTCCACTAAGACATTCTGAATTATTGGGCGAATCAGTTATTCATGGTTTCATTTCCCCCACAGTTTCCCATTTTGCCGAAGACTTTTACCTGCGGATTTGACCATATTCAGGTCTGCAGTGTTCCTGAAAATCTCCTAATTCCAATGGAACAGGCAGCTACCATTACTACCAGAAATTAGTGACCTCTTGTCATGAGAATTAAGAACCTTGGTATACATTTTTAGAAGACAACCCAGTTCTCATGTCCTAAAATAACTTCAATCATGATTTATTGTTCTAATGAGGGGATGTAGCCTTATGGCTAGAGCTGTCAACCTCGAAGCAGGGGAGCCAGGTTCGAGTGTCCGCAACCACGCTCAACATCCTGTGATTCTGGACAAATCACTTAATCTCCCACTGCCTAGCAAAAATTAATGTGTCCTTCTGTAATAAAACTGGTGCTCATGTAAAGTGCTCTGATACCTCATATCTTTCAGTCTAGTTTGCGCTATATAAAACTCTAAAAAAAAAAAGTCTTAAAACAATTCCTGAGAAGTTCAGACAAACTTTAGTGGAGTGCAGTGATTAATATTTTCAAATAAATACCAGAAGCCATTCAACAAAGAAAATGATCGCTCGAAGATCAGTTAACAACACTCTGGTTAGGTTGTAAGAGCAAACAGTTCAGATATATAGTGTTGCCCTTTCTTAACTGAAAGCCAGTTCAGAGTTTGTGTGGTAGTGGTGTCTTTTTACTTGCCTCCATAAAATTGTCTTGTCTTGTACCATCATAGATCAAAATACTTTTTTTAATCCAACGCATCCTCCGCCCCCGACATCAGCACCGTCATCCCAGACGGATACAAGATATAGAGGAAAGACTGCTCCAACCACCCAGGAGAGGGCCTCGTATTGCCCACAAGAGCACCCCCACCTCACCACCTCCATCGAAACCTTACCCTTTGCCGAACACCTGCACTTCCAGATCACCCCCAAAGCCACACTCCAAGAAACCCTAGTGTACAGACCCCCCAGCCCCCGAACACCCTTCGCCACCACCATCACCGACTTCATCGCACCGCAAGCCATCGCCTCAACAAACTACATACTCATTGGAGACCTGAACTTCCACCTCGACAACCCCAGCAACCCCAACTCCACTATTTTTCGTGACAACCTTGCCAGCATCAGACTTAAACAAATCATCAACACACCGACACGCAGAGCAGGACACACCCTCGACCCCATCTTCGCAGCAGGAAACAGCGTCCAATTCAGCCACACAACGCAGCCGCCATGGACCGACCACCACTGCGTACACTTTGCCGTCAAAAAACCAAAGGCACCCAAACCAGCCCCACGTCCACCACGAAGGAACTGGAGCAAGGTTACTGGTGAGCAACTTATCTTCACCCTCACCCAAGACAACCACACCTGGGCACCCGACACAAATCACGCAGCCAGAGAACTCCACACCTGGATCTCCAACTGCACAGACGAGCTCCCCCGCTACGCAACCCCAACAGACAACACCCCAGGAAAGCCGCCTGGTTCACCACCATCACCAAGAAGCCAGACGCACCTGCAGACACCTGGAGAAGAACTGGAGAAACACCAAGACAAACGAAAACCACACCACCTACAAGGATGCCATGATGGACTACCACAACCAGATCAGAGCCATCAAGAGCAACTTCATCCACATCAAAATCCTGGCCAATTCCACCAACTCCAAGGAACTTTTCAGTGTCATTCAAGAATTCACCAACCCACGTAGTGAAGCCACAGACATCACCCCATCCCAAGACCTATGCGACAAGCTTGGAACCTATTTCCACCTCAAGATCAAAAAAACCTCTGCGACAACTTCATTGACCATCCACCAGGCGCCACAGACGGCCCCCACCCCCCAGAAAAAACAGCCAACCCACCATCTCCAACTGGGCACCGATCATGGCCGAAGACACCGCCTCGACCATGAAAAGCATCCACTCGGGGGCCCCCACCGACCCCTGCCCTCTCACATCTGCCACAGAGCCGCAGCTGCCATTGCACCCAAACTACAATGCACCATCAACACCACTTTCTAAACAGACACCTTCCCAGACGACTGGAAGCGCGCAGAAGTCAGAGCCCTGCTCAAGAAGCCCACAGCTGACTCCACCGACCTCAAGAACTATTGGCCCATCTGGCTCCTCCCCTTCGCAGCCAAAGTTGCAGAGAAAACAGTCAACAGGAAACTGACACAATTCTTTGAAGAGAACGCAGTCCTCTCCCCATCCCAATCCAGATTTCAAAGCAACCACAGCACAGAGAACGCCCAACTCGCCGCCACAGACGACATCTGCACCCTCCTGGACCGAGTCCACTCCACAGCCCTTATCCTACTCAACCTATCAGCGGCCTTCGACACCGTCTCCCACCGCACACTAGTCGCCAGACTACACGACACAGGCATACAAGGAACAACCCTGGACTGGATCTGATCATTTCACACTGGAAGAAGTCAAAGGATCAGACTCCCACCCTTCCTCTCTGACCCACGAAAATCAACTGCAGAGTCCCACAGGGTTCATCACTGAGCCCCACCCCCTTCAACAGCTACATGGCCCCCCTCACAGCCATCGTCCGACAACACAGCCTCAACATTGTATCCTACGCCGACGACACCCAGCTCATCCTCTGCCTCACCAAAGAACCTACCACTGCCAAATTCAACTTCCAGAAAGGAATGCAAGACGTCGCAGTCTGGATGACCAACAGCTGCCTGAAGCTCAATGCTGAGAAGACAGAAGTCCTCGTTCCCAGTACCACTCCTTCTGGATGGGACAGCACCTGGTGGCCGACCGCCCTCGGAAGTCCACCTTCCCACTCAGACCACGCCAAAAACCTCGGCATCGTACTCGACTCATCACTCACCATGAACTGACAGATCAACGCCGTCACCTCCAGCTGCTTCAACAACCTCCACATCCTCCGCAAGACCATCAAGTGGATCCCGCCTGAGTCAAGGAAGACAGTCACCCATGCACTCATCACCAGCCGACTGGGCTATGGAAACGCACTCTGCGCCGGCATCAACAAGTCCCTACTCAGCAAACTGCAGACAATGCAGAACACCGCTGCCAGACTGGTCCTCGGCATCCCCCGACACAAACACATCAGCCAACACCTACAAAGTCTCCCCGTGGAGAAAAGAGTTACTTTCAAAATCCTCACTCACGCCTACAAAATCCTACACAACAACGGACCCAAATACCTCAACGACAGAATCAACTTCCACATACCCAAAAGAAACCTTCGATCTTCCAACCTCGCACTGGCCGAAACCCCGTGCATCCACAGAGCCAGAGCAGGCGGAAGATCCTTCTCTCACATTGTAGTCAAGACCTGGAACGAGCTACTGGCAGATATCAGACGAACCCCCTCCCTGAACACCTTCAGGAAGACCCTCAAGACCTGGCTCTTCGGCTAAACGGATCTGCAGACCCCCCCCCCACTCAGCGCCTTGGGATCCTCATGGGTGAATAGCACGCTTACAATTCCCTGATTGAATGATCGATTGATTGAATCACTCCAAAAACTACGTTTTGTAACTGTCCATTGTTATCTATTCCCTGGACTAAGCAGTGTAGTCCCAAATGAATGCAAATTGGTTGTGCCAGTGGAGGGGGCAAAATAGAATTCTAATATCTCTCTGATCAGAACAGGTTAAAATAAAGCACTCTAACGCATTGTACAAGTGGGGGCAAACCTGCATTATTCTTGTAGATCAAGTAAAGACTGATAACTGTTTCATAGCACCCGTCTTATCAAGGTCATACTCATTCAGATTCCTATGCAGGAACTACATTGGATAATTGGAGCATCCTTCTTTGAATCACTAATAAAAAATATTCAGAACTCAATTTCAATGCATAAGCATATTGGCTTACACTGAGAAGATTCCGTTCCTGTTCTTATTTTATTGAAAGTATGGCTTTAATGCTGGTGCATAGCCAATTCATACAAATCTACGTTTGCATATGAATATAAATTGAAACTATGGGCCATATTTTCAAGGAGCTATCGCCGAGTTAACGGCATTTTACCGCAGCCAAAGTTGCGATAAATTTATCGCCCTATTCACAAGCTGGTGTTAACAGCCTATAACACCAGTTTACCTGCATTTGCAGCCGCAAAAAACATCGCCACAGATGACCCGGGCAACTATCGCTAATGAGATACAGAGTAGGCGTTCCCGTGCCAAAAGCCGCAACAACACCACTCCGCAACATTCTCAACGAAGAGCCAGATCGGCGATAAGTCCACAAAACATGCAATATGGCACGTTAGGAGCAGGAAACTAACACCTGCTCTGACCTGGTGGAAAGTCGGACGGCAGCCAGCACCAGAAAAAAGGAGTCCAGCCCACAGCCACACCTGAAGGACAAAAGATGCCATGGAGCTACTTATCATGCAGTTCGGAGCCCCAACAGAGCCACAACACCCACAGCCACCACCCCCAGGCCCGCAACCACCCTCCGGACCACCACAGAGGCAGCGCAGACACATACCGTGGAACTTCAAAAAAAGGAACCAGCCTCACAGACATGACACCATAGTATGTAATTGCCCACTACAGGCTCAAAAGGACAACCATCCTCCGCATTCTGAACATGATTGCCCACAGGCTGATTGTACCAACACAGCGGACAACCAACATCCCTCCTGAGACAAAGCTGCTGGCTGTGCTGCACCTGTTGGCCTCTGGGGTATTCCAACCAACAACCACCAGAGTCGGAGGAGTCTCACAGCCAGCCCTATCCAAGTTCCTCACACCTGTCTTGGATGCCATCATCAGCCTGGTACCCCAGTACCTATACTTCTCCCACACTGCACAGGAACAGCTGGAGACCAAGCAAGTCTTCAACACCATAGCTGGATTCCCGCACGTTTTGGGGGCAATCAATTGCACACATGTCCTACTTGTGCCCCCTGTCAATACTGCACACAATTACAGCAACTAAAAGCACACACATTCCATCAATGTGCAGGCAATAGTGGACCACTGGGGACTCTTCACTAATGTCGTTGCCAACTACCCAGGCAGTGTGCATTATTCATACATCTTCTGACAGTCCATCATCAACCGTAACTTCCAGGATGGCACCTACGGAAATGCACTGCTCATTGGTAAGTACCAAATGAACACACCACACACCTCAACTCCACAATCATACAACTCACAACACTGGGAATGCACATGTTACAAACCCACATACAACATGCCAAACAACATACCCACCCACCAGACACGACAGCACCACTTACCGTGGGAACCTGGCCTAGCCATGTACATGAGCCATCAACGGCATGGCACCTCAGCCACTCATTAGCAGAATGTGGGAAGAGGAGGGAACTAGGCATGTGCGAAGGAGGCGATGTGACCGATGAATGGAACTGCACACAATGCCAAGTGTGGAGTGGATGTGTTGGACAGACTGCAGTATGCAGACCACACACATATCCATGTCGACATACACCACTGGTGTTTGGTTTAGTGGACAGTGGAAGCAACCATGTCACCCCAGCCAGTGGGGGAGATCAAGGAAATGTAGCCTGTTACGTCCCCCCTGTAAGCGTGAGAGTAGTGGGTCAGCGTATGGTTGTGAATAAACAGCACGTAGCCCTGGGTGTGGTCCTCTTCTGGAATGCCCAATGTCCCTGCCAGGGCGGCGCCTCTCACCCCGCCACGAGGCCTATGCTGTGAGCGGTGTTGCCTGGGCTTCTGTGCGCCTGCTGCACCCTGGCCCACTGGTCTCCGAAGCCGTCATGTCCGCCCCTGCGCATCCAGGCATCACTGCTCACCTGCCGACACCGGCATGTGTCAAAGAGGGCCCACCACGTGCCGGTGCAAGCTTCAAGCCCGAGTACCCCGACCTTGGCAGACTCCTCGGACCATCACTGCCTCCCCGACACAGGCCAGCGCAACACCTTTCTCGTTGACGTACTCCACCGGCATACACAGTGGACAAGTAGGACACACATTTGGAACTGAGTCTTGATTACACCATGGCAGAGTACATGATTTAAGGCTGAGTTCATGTCACTATACTCTCTATGATGTGGTGCCACCAAGTCTGTGCATAGGACTCCCACCAAACGTGTCTGTGGGCCCTTGCTGACTCCGGCCTTCGGCCTGCACTGTGGTCCTGCAGGCCTCACACCAATCCAATGCAGCTCGTCACAGGCAAGACACGGCCTCCTTGCCGGCTGCCCACCCGCCCAGCTCTGTTGCCACTACCTATGTCACCCACAAATGTAATACAAATGCCATTCCAACATCGTGTGTGAGAGATCCAGGAGGAGATAGCTGGACAGCGGTTGGCCATACACTGTGGCCAACTAGGTCGCACTTGTTTAACTGAGTCTTGATTTCTTCATGGCAGTGTTCATGTCACAGCACGCAAGGAGAGGAGTAAGAGTAAGACTCGCTTCAGTCCGGAGAATAGGCTCAGATATACGGAGGTGATGGGACACTGCCAACAACTGCACTGGTGCCACTGAATGCGCAGCGCATGCCTGCCACACGTGGCTGTGGATCCCTGCTGACCGCTGCCTCTGGCACACACTGCGGTGGAGTAGGTCACACAATTTGAACTGAGTCTTGCTCGCTACATAGCAGAGTCCATGTCATTGTACAGGCTTCATCGCAGACTGCATCCCCTTCCAGCTCTGGTGCCACTGAGTGTGTGCCCTGAAATCCATGGGCAATCTCTGTTTGCACATCGGTGGCGTCTGAGCCCATGGGCTGGATGCTGTCTTCA
The DNA here is from genome assembly GCF_964204655.1 of Triturus cristatus. NCBI lineage: Eukaryota > Metazoa > Chordata > Amphibia > Caudata > Salamandridae > Triturus > Triturus cristatus. Next base: position 909,990,579 of record NC_140582.1, on the reverse strand, counting down.
TCTACATGTAGCTGATACTGACAAGGTGGGAAAGTGGGGTAGCATTCAACTCCGCCATCTGCCTCTTCCTGCTTGCTTCTGCCCACTTCATCATGCCCTGGAAGGACACCATCCACTGTCCTCTGCAACCCTCCATGAAATTCCCCTTGGACATCGACGAGTACACGCTCTGCTCGCGTGGCACTACCTCAGTGCACCGCAAGTCACCATCTCGTGGCGGTGTGCCTGTGCCAGCCGCTGTGCATCTGGGGTCACAAATTCTGTGCTGCTCAAGTCAGGAACCCATGATGAATGTACCTTGTACTGCTGATTGTCTGCTCACTGTTGTGGTCTTTGCCAGCACCAACCAACCCCTGAGTGGTGGCTTACACTACCCACACCCATCCAGCACAGGCGTCACTGGAGATGTAAGCCTGGCAATAAAAGGGGCCGGTGCACGTGCCCATGGCCAGTCCCACAAACTCACTCAGTGTGTCCTTGTGGTCATTATGTATACATGAGGGACCGGGGTCATTCCACATAACATTGTGCTCTGTACAGCGTGCGCATACATGTCACCACAGGCAGTGGTGTAGACCTGGGACATGAAACCCTGTCGTACCTCCCTGTGAGCGTAAGCGGGGTGGACAGGCGTATGACACGTGGATCTGGGTGTGGTGCAGTGTAGGCCTTGCCAAGGATGTGGCTGATGCGTGTGTCTCTGATGTAGTGTCTGCACCACCGGTACAGCAATAGACAATGTTGCCATGTGGCATGCCCCTGGTGTGCGTGCTCGGCTGAAGGGGTAAATGAGGGAGGGCATGCCCGCTCGAGTCAGGGATCACACATGCCAACTGTTGCGTGTGTCGCTATTATCACTGCATGAGCCAAACATGTACCCTCAACTGCATGTCAGGTTCAACCAGTCATGTGCTCTACATCTGTGTCAGCGCCGTCCTTGCAATGGGCCGACTCACATTTGTCCGGCCACATTCTGCCCAGCATCATTACTGTGTTGTAATCAGGCTTGTGGACATGTGCAGACAGGCATGACAGTGGTGTGCCGTAGGGGTGCATGTGATGCATTTGCGCTGCTCACAATAGTGAATGTGCTCGGGGGAGGTGCATCAGTGTGGGTACGTAATACACAGTGATGCCGCTCATTAGCAACACGCAGTACATGTCATATGGGAATCACTAAGTCACACATATCACACACCAATGAACCAGTGAGCCTGCCAACACATCATGCAGAACCAACTATTGACTCATGTCTCTCTGCCCTGTCACCGGTGACCAAGGATATGCACTATGCGCTTGGATGATGACACCCCTCTGAGCCCCGAACACACAGCCACAGAGGCAGTACAATTTGGCCCACAAACGCACCAGGGGCATCGTGGAGTGCACATTTGGCGTGTTGAAGTCACGTTTCAGGTGCCGGGACATCACAGGTGGAAAGCTCCTGTAAGCCCAGGCCTCGTGTGCAAGATGATTGTTGCATGTTGTGTGTTGCACAACATATGTGTACGCAGCAGAGCCCCATGGAAACGAGTGCCAGATGTACCGGACGAGGATGATGAAAATGAGGCAGGTGGACCACAGCCCACTGCAGCTGCAGCATGAATTGCCCGTAGGAACTACATCATTGATAGTTTCTTCTCTGGTTGAAGTCACATTGTGAGGGTCCTTAGCAGGAATGGCACAGTACGTTGACTGACCACAGGCACAGCATGTGCTAATAAATGCATTCCGAAACACATTCCCTGCGTGCATGTCACACATGTGTACAGGCACTTCACTCAGACAAGTGTGGGTGCGACATGTTGTGCTGACAATTTAGGTATTTGTTGATGGATGGTGGGTGTGTCACCTCTGTGCAGTGAGACTGTTTATGGTGTCACGTATTCGAACTGCCAGTTCTGTGTGTCACAGTTGTTACGGTATCACACTATTCAGAGTTTCACATGTTTCCCAAATCATTCCATTTTGGCTGTCATTTGTGGCCTACAAGTGACAACAGTGCTTCTTTTGGGCTATGATATGTGCCGCCATGATGCAGGGATGCGCCCTGTGACTCAAGTTACGTGACATGGGTGACATGTACGTGGGGGCAGTCACTGCCCCTACATCGGTCCATGCTTTCATTATTGTATGGTCATGAACATGGCACGTCGGTGTGCAGGGGGTGTTGCTTGTCCCTCCGCAATGTGAAGAGGGGATGCGGTTTCACAGTGTGTTCCATGTTACTTCCGCATTGGCGCAGGTTAAATACTGAATGCATGTCAATGTACATTGTGGCTGTTTTAGGGGAACTGCCTATCTGATTTGGACAATGGCCATTTGTTCTGCATCACAGCTGAGGGGTTGTGCTCGTATGATGTCATCTCATTGTTTGTGTGGTCTGCTTTTATGGTGCATTTTCCCGCCCGATGCGTGTGAATTGCAGGCCTTTTGCTGGTTTTCGCTGCTTTTTGTATCGCGCTTGGCCTCATCCCAACTTTTTTAGTGTTCGTGTTTCACATTTTTGCGGCGCGGTGTTGATTTCATCGCAGTCATTTGACGTGTTATCTGGGGACTATCGCATGGTGACGCCGTGTTGTGAATACTTGGTTATCACGGCGTAAATTTCCTGTGATAGACTGCGATGTTGAAGGTTGCATTAAGTAACTTTTGCTATGGTTATCACACGTTCTTGAGAAGATGCCCCTATATTTTTCATCTCAGATCAGTGAATTAAAAGACCTAATAGTTGCCGGTGATGTCTCATGTGAATATACCCCGAGCGGGTATTATCTATTTTTTTTCTTATTGGTCATTTATGGAACTATTTATTAATTTTAAGATGAGAATGTTCCTCTTTTTTCTTGGATTTAGTCCTTGTTTTGATGAGCGCCTTGATGTGTCTGTGGTGAGTTGTTTGAGGTTTTCTTAAAATATCTGAGTGACTCTTCTGGACTTTTTTTGACAGACAGTGGATTTGCTAGAGGGATGAAATGAGAATATAGCGCCACAGGAGCCTTAGGGGAGATGTGTGGCAGTCCTGCTTTCATGACGGTTCTGAACAGCATGTAAATGTCCTCCACTGCCATATGGAGGAACCGCATTCTGTTTCAGTCGGTAATAGTGCTTTATGCCACACAGTATGTCTCCAAGCGATCCACCCATAATTTCCACGTTAGCACTTGTGAAGAATGTGGGCCTACCAGTGCAAATGGGTCCATGCAGGGGACAGTGGCTATACTGGTGTGCTCAGTGTTCACAAACCTTCTTTCTTACATTTAGGGATAAGAAACAAGAGTATTCCCACTGTCCATGATGATTTGTATGTGATGCACTCTTTCCAGAAGTGTAGGCGAGGAGTTGCCTACCTCACGTGGCTTTGATTATGAGAATAGGCTGTGAGGGGCTCAGACTCTGCAAGTACTCCAACTGGGATGGCTAGTGAAGCCGATCAATTCCTGTCCATGCTTCAGCTGCGTCAACTCGTTGAGCCCAAGAAGTGAGAGAGAGAGTGAGAGAGACAATGAGTGTGTCACACATTTTAATATGCCTTCAAAGAAAAACATGAGTAGTAACTGCCTGGGCCAAAATTGAAGGGCATCTGCATTATTCATCAAAGAGTCACTCTTGTCTCACTGCAAATGGAAAAGAATCTGATAATTACATCATTACATAAATCCTTTCCAAATTAATTTTCCGGACGTTTTTTGCTTTTTGTGTGATTCAACTATGTTAGATATGAATTCACTATGCCATGTACCTGAAATTTAGATTCCCAAGGTCTTCCAATAATTGCAAAGTGGAGCTCATCAAAATGCATAAAATAACCTCACTGATCCGCGATACTATGTGTGCTGGTGAGGACAACCATGCCACAAGCTGGGTCTTGAGAAACAATAATACATGAATAACTGAGACAATTCTTTACCTGGATAGACTCATTAACTAGACACTTCGTAGCTGGCCAACTAAGTCACTTGTGCATGTAGGACCAACATACCGATTGAAAGAGCTTGATTTTTATGTTTAGTTTAGCTTATTAATTAACTGCATAGTTACTTAAAACAATTGCAACAAAACAACAATTTTAAAATACATGGTACCTTTTGTTCCTTAAGAACAGAAAAAAAACTAAGTATTATATTACGTTTAAAAACAGCACATTGTAAATGTAAAACTCTTTGAGTTCAATGGTCACTGTCGGTCTAACTGTCCCTCAGGATTGGTCGATGTTAGTCATCACTTAAACCTGCTTATGAGGTGATTTATTTATATAGGGAAGGTACGGAAAGTGAGGCTAATGTTATCCTCTTGTAATCAGAAATGAGGTGGAGGATTCCATTCTGATCTGGTGCATGTGCCATGGCAGGCCTGGGAATTATGTTGAGAGGCAACCATTTCTCCACCTTCAGCAGGAATTTGACAAACCGACCGTTCAGCTGAGGTTCCCTCAGATCAAAGCAGACAATCACCGCCTGTCTTCGTGAGCGTATTCCTCTTTGGTTATAGAGAGTATTCAATGACTGTCTCCTTTACAGCTTTGCAGGTGCAGATTAAAGAGGAGGAGGTGACATGTGTCAGGGAGGCATTCTCCTTGCCAGGGTGGAAGGTGGACTTTTGCAGATAATAGACCCAGCCGATATCTTAGAAACTGCACCTTGATAGTGCTAGATATCAGGTAATAAAGTATTTTTGTGACACAAGGTTTTTATACTTATTTATTGCCGCTGGCAGTCAAGCTATATTTGTTCGATAGGTACTGTAGTGCCTCCACACATAGCTGCACTCATACATTGTTCGGGGTTGGTTGTTGTTCCCTGCCTGCCTCTAATTTACTGACTTCAGGGCTGTGTTGAGCACAGGGTTACCAGGGGGTCTGGAGTGGTTGCTCAGAGTCCTGTAAATCAGTTGCCAATATTTCCTCCGATTCTGGTGTTTTTAAATACGAGACTACCTCTCAGTCTTTTTCTTTTACGTCTTCCTTGGCTAAGCAGGGTCCTGAGGGCGATGCCCTTGGGCCACTGTAGGAGGGTTGAATCTGACTATATGTTTGCCCCCATTTTTGTCCTGGTGTTTGAATGGTTTTTGACTAGTCTGGCTGGGATCCTGCTATCCAGGACCCCAGCCTATCTGCTTTCTCCCTTAAACGACTTGGTGTGCATATTAGATGCACTAGTGATTGGATACTGTGGTACCTTATGAGTCCCTAGTATATGGTACCTAAGGTACCTAGGGCATTGGTACTTCACAGGCCTACCAGGGGCTGAAGCATGTATTATGCCACCCCTGGAAGCAGACTCAATCTGACACCACAGGCCTGCTACTCCAGCCTGTGTGAGGTAGTGTTAGCACTCCTCACAGAGGTATAGGTTCCTATATCTCACCATACACACACATATAAACCTATCAGCCACCCCTTTGGCAGGCCCTATCAATCCTGAGGGCAGGGTGCTTGATTTACTATGTGAGGGGGTGCCTCTGCCTGAGCAGGGCCCCTCTGCAGCTGGCAGGGTCTATTCCCTGTGGCTGTTTGTGGATGCGGTTAAACCATATACTCTTAAAGTGCATTATAACCTTGCGGTAAATGCTAACTTTGGAATGACTGCATCAAAACATGTCGTGTTTGGTGTCAAACAACTTGGAATCATACCCCCACACCAGTAACTGGTGTGGGAGTATGATCCCACCCTTCTAGAGGGGATGACATGTACCCACTGTACTAAACGACAGAAATCCTATAGAGCCCTGGCATCACAAAATGGATGCCACCAGCACAGAAACTGGGCTGCCCTCCTGCTGCTGACTGAAACTCGCAGTGGAGGAAGCCCAACAAAAGACATCCTGTCACAGGGAGGTGTCACCACCTTCCAGACAGGATTTAGTGTATTGGAGCTGGGTGGGTGCACTCTTAGAGTGCTTTGAAGTCCTGCACTAGGGGAGCAGTAGGCTCCTCTGTGCATATGCCAGCTCAAACTGGTTCAGGGGCTACCTGTCCCTGCTCTGGCGCGAAACTGGACAAAGGGGAGTGGGTGTAACCACCCCCTACCCTGACCCTCCTAGAGGAGTGGTCATAGAGCTAGTCCCTCCCCTATCTTCACTATAAGATAGCAAGCATTGCCAATGAAATTCAGATAACCCTGGACGACACTCTACAAAGAAGAATCCTGGCCCTTCGATGTTCCACTACCTTTGGAAGGCAGAAGAATCTCCCTTGGAGTCAAGGAGTGACTTCCCTGCTTGGCAGGCACCAAAAACCTTAATCAATGGTTGCAAACTTTCCCGCTCCCGCCGGAGTTCGAAGTCCCTGCTGCCCCAGAAGTCAATTTCCTGACATCTCGACGGCCATTGTGAGTCCCCAGCAAAGCTGTGGCGAGTGGACCCCACGAGTGACGAGGAACAACAATATCCGGGGACCGTGCACTATTGTCAAGTGCAATCCCTTAACAACGTTCTACAAACTTGTGCTTTAGACCATTTGTGGCCCAAGCCTCCAGCAGGTCTTGCAGCAAAAATCAGCAGCCTACCCTGTCCCGAGTGACCATGGGCTCCGGTGAAGCATTTCCTGAAGAGGCGTCTTTGCGATCACTTGCCCGTTGGCTAGTGGGTCTCCCGAAGACTTTCTCATCAACTAAAAGGGCTCCTCTGGTTGCCCAAGGCCTGCCCTCACTCACCCTTGCTGGGTGAGTCCCTCAAACCTTGCTGGTCTGCACCATCAACTTTCTTCAGTCTGCACAAGACTTGCAGTTTCTAAGGCTTGTTGGCTCCAATCCGGTTGCTGACACTGCCATCAGCTGCAGACGTTGTGGGACACTCCAAATCCAGCTGCTGGTCATCGTTGATCCCTCCTGGACCTCGTGAGCGAAGAGTCAAAACACCATCGATGACCTGAATCGACGCAACATCTGTGGTCATCCATCTTCCTGGCCACCGGTCACTGGCAAGTGACTTTGAACACTGTCCCTTCAATTTTCAGATCTTCAGCATCTTGAATCCACCTTCGGATTCCACCGGACACTTCTTCAGGCGACGCAAGCAGCAAGTCTTCTCTGGTCTCCATAGAAAACAGCGTCTCCCGTGGGCCTGTTACTTACCTGCTAACAGTGCAGTAGTGAAGCCGCAGCGATTCCCCAGTCCCTAGGCCTTGTAATTTTGCAAGTCGACATCCTTATACCATTTTTTTAGTATATGGTCTGGTACGCCCCTAGGGCTCCAGCCATATTTGTGCTTAATTTATTGTGAAACGTTGACATTTGAAAGTGTACCTGGCTTCTAATCTCATAAAGAGATTAGCAGAGTGTGTCTAGAAATAAATACATATACATTTGATATATATACCTGTGTGGTGTCCTTTCATTTGGTAATTCAAGAGATTATAAAGTAAAAACAGCTGCTTTGCATTCCTCTGAGACTTAGCCTGAAGGCTGTTCTCCACAGCTACCACTAGGATAGCTTTCTTTAAAAGGTTGTCTTAAACCTATCTACCATAAGAGTCGAATTGGACTGGTGCAAGGAGGCCAATATAACTAGTGACCAGCATATGCCAGGCCAACTTCTCACAGCCACCAAGAAGGGTAGGGGAGTTTGGGCTACTGTTGGGTTGACTGTACTAGTGGAGTAATCTGTGCCCTCCTTGGGGGCTGCTCTTAACCATAGTGATACTTGTGTTCCACTGCATGCTTGCAAGCTGGGGTTACTCTCATTGTCTTCTCCTTTGTGGTTATAAGGACTGTCACATTTGGGATTTTCCATATTAGAGGGGGTTAGCAGCCCTGTCAAGTTCCAACTTTTCTCGTCGCTGTTTTGAATGGGGTTGGAGGAGGTAGTTAAATGCTGATCAGGGGAGTTTGACTAAAGGTCAAGGGTCTCAGGCAGGGGGAATTGGCCCAAGACTGCTGTAGCATTGTTGGTAGTAGCCACTGGAAGATGGCCTCGCATAAGAAGTTGAATCTTGTGTAGATTTTGGCTGGTTACTGCAGACAGCAAGCTTGTTGGAAGGGGGCGTACTCAGGTGTCCCCAGATTTCCATTGCCATTTACTCTTGGCCAAGGAGATTTATTAGAGGGCTTTCATCAGATCATGGTTTGAGCCTTGTTTTTATTTCACTCACTTCATTCTCTGATGGGAGAGCTGTTGTCTCTGCCACATTTCCTCCTTGTGGCAGAGGGGAGGGCCTCCCTCCTAACCTTCGCATATGTCATGAATAGGCAAGGTGACTGGATGATGATTGATAGTTGATCGGTGGCCCCAGCGCTGTCTCTCCCCAGACTGTAAGTGCGTCCTCCGGTATCGAATAGTGGGGCCAGGTGTTGTTTGTGGCTAACAGTGCTGCTTCGGTCACTCTACTACCACTAGCAGGTCTAAGTGGAGGGGCCTGCTGAATTGTTGGAGTTCAACCCTGCAGTGAAAATTGCCTGGTAACTTGTTTTTGTACCCCGGTATTCAGCGATGCCACACTCCATCTGTAGACCCTCTGTAGACTCTATAGGCTCCCTTGCATCAGTACAGTAGCAGAGGGGGGCATGAGCATGCTGGTGAATTATGCATGCCCGTTTGGCCAGTTGTATTCCACTGAGTTAGTACTACCTTCGAGTCCCCTGACAACCCACTTGGATTGCTGGCCATGGGTTGCTTCTACATGCTCACGCAGGGAGGTGCAAGCTGTGCCAAGTCTTGACCGGGACAGTCCTGCACGAACCCTGAATTGCTTCCAACAAGCAGCTTCTGCACCCTCGACCAGGTGGATTAGTGAGTGGAGTGGGAGGCGCTGCTGAGTTCTATAATTGTGAGGGTCTGAGATGCCAGGTGTGGCGACTTACCAGCCTGCTGCAGCCTCCCTGTGGCCCCCTCCTCGATGTTCAAAACAGCGTCGGACCAGACCGACCACAGCATCTGCAAAGGAACTACTGGGTCTGGAACTGGTTCTGAGCACCTCCCACTGGTCACAAAAATTGAGTCGAGCTAATTGTAGAGTGATGAAACCTCAGAAATCTCCACTTGCCGCTAACCCGCCAATTGCTCACTCTCTCTGCTCTGCTCTGTGCTCCGGAAGCAGAAATGTGCAAATTTACCTTCTGGATTCAAAAAACATAAAAAATTTAAATATTTGCCTATGGAATTTTGCACTTATATGATGTCATATTAGGTGTGAGTAAATCTGCTTACATATTCATAGAGTAGGAATTACAGGCAAGTGAGGCCCTGGGGAAATTGTGCAAATGTTGTAGGTATTCACAAATTACTTCTGCACCCATAGACACACTGAAAATATTTTAAACGTTATCCATATCAATAGCAGGAGATGATCCCTTTCCAAGGGTGGGAAATATGCAGGGAGCACTCCAAAAATTGTTAATAGTCTAGTGGAATGGGTTTTCCCATGGGAAAATATGGTTCACATAGAGAAAAATGTTACTATGTCAAATGCACTTTTGGTAAGCATGTATTCATACACAATTCCATACTATGAAAAATAATGCATGTGTACATGGTTCATCTAGTGATTGCTTCTGAAAACCATCACATCGGATGAATTCAACAGCGGAGATGTGAGTTTGTTATAATATATAGAGATAGCATGGTATACATCGACATCGTATTTTTCAATATTAACATTCCCCCCTCTAGTTGAATTTCCAACTACATGATTTACACCATACTTCAAGACAGTCACATTGTCACATTGAGTTTCAGTATGAATCTGTTGTGTCTATTACTAATTCCCTAGTTACTTGCATTCTACCCAATGTGAGGACTGCATTTTTACAGAAAGAAACCCCGACTTGTAGGAAACCAAAGAAAAACAGCACAACAATGAGAATCGAAACAGGCACATTCTGGTCACCCATCAGGGATCCAGGACAATAAATTGAAAAAAAACAGTCCTGCACAGGAGCACCTCCCTTGTTTTTCATGTCAGCTTGTAGATCATGCAGTGATTGGATAGCAAGAACTAATATCCTCTTATCCATGTCTTTTCCAGGGAAGAAATACAGCCGGACTCCGTGATCTTGGCACACACCCCACCCTCCATCAAGCTCATCAAGTCCAACACATACCGATGTTGCATCACCATAAGTGGAAGGCTCCCTGATAGAGTTTAGACTGAGTTCAGTATCATTGATCATCTACAGCATTTACAACCCACATATTTGTAACCAGTGAGCATTCACCTTTGTTTCCAAGGCGAAGAAGGGTGTGAAGCCTCTTGCATTATTTGAGTGTCAGAAAACAGTCTGGATTGTTCCATAATGTCCTTGTACTGAGCCCACCCAAAGTACTCAGCAGTTATTTTTCTTGAGCCTGATGCAATAGAGTTATTTTCTTCTGTAGCGGATGTTGGAACAACTCGAACAGATCTTCCACAGGCATGACCAGGTTTGAGGTGTGTATGGTTTCAAAGGTGCAGAGGCCCCATCATCCAGTGATGAGCAGGGTGTAGGCAAACTCACCACACTGCCAGTAAGTATCCATCAACACAGAGGTGCCCCACTGCAGGTCCGGTGTCGTATGTGCAGTATCGCTCCACAATTTTCACTGGTGCCAAGTGGATCATTCCTTTGCCTCTGAAACACAAAGATTGGGATTTTGTATGTTGCTACTGAAGAAATAGCGGACCTTAGTAAAGGTGCTCTTACCGTTCGGCTGCAGACCCGTTGGATATGAGCTGTGGGTTATAGGTTAGCTTTAACAACAACATGCGTCATTGTTCGGTCTTGGGAATTCCTGTGTCTGTCCTTTTTGGGGAATATTTAGTACATCCATGTTGCATTACTTTTTAGTGTGGTACTGGATGGTGGCCCCAGTTTGGGAGTCATTTTAGGAGACTGTAAACATTCTAGTTATGGACCACCTGAGTTTTTTGTGGGTCATTCTGGTCCTCCCCCCTTTGCATGGCAGAGGTGAATGTTTTAGAAGGGTGATCTTCCTGGGTGTGGACTACTCTTTTTATCTAATGATCCTTTTTGGGCATTGCTGACCCTCTAATACCCTACTTTTCCTAACATGTGTGTGCAGTTTTACTGATGCATATGGTACCTTTTGACCTACACATGTACGATGCGCCATAAAAGGAAGGAATCACATTGCAATTTGGGGGTTGTGGGTGATTGTAACGTATCCTAAGGACATGTGTATGCCTCCCTGGTCTCTGCATATGGCGTGTAACAGGTTTGGTGTTTTGGCTATGCCCTTTTCCTGGAAGCTTCCGTTTTTGGGCTTCTTCCTGCAACTCATGGGGTACCTTCCAAAGGTCTCATGTAGTGTTGGTTGTAAAGCATCATACCGGTGGGGGGTGAGAAGCTGATCTGTGGCCCCCGTGTGATTCGGATGGTGCATTAACTATGATCAGGCCTATTGCTTCTTTCAACAATGCTCATGAGGCTCTGTGGTATTCACTTCGACAAGCTGGATTCGGTGGTGAGTGTACCCATGCACCTTGTGTGCGGATTGCAACTGCCATCTACATAACTCCCTTCCCTCCCAGTGCCCCTCTCTCCCTGTGATCCAGGATATTTTGAGTCTTCCGCCATTGGCAGGGATCAGGCACTTCTTACCCAGTGACCTGCTACTCCTGCTGTTTTGAAGGAACATGATCCGATGAGCAGACGTTTGGATGTTTGGAAGCATTAGGGGAGAGGAGGTGTAGGCAGAATGTCCTGCTTACAATGAGAGTCAGTTGTGTGACTGGGACTTGTGCTCTGAGCAACAAACTGAGATGGCTGATTGCCCAGGTAAATTTCCCCACTGACTTGGTGCCAAAATTGTGCGTTGACTATGGAGTTCAATGGGGGACACTATTATCCAAAGTGCACGGAAAACCAAGCTTCCGGAACTACATCACCACCTCGTTTTGGAACTAAAAGGGAGTGTCCACTAGCTGGAGCCTAAACATTTTGAGTAATGGGGTCATTTTTACCTACTCAGAGGAATATGTCACAATTGGACTTAGGCGAAGAGATCTGAGTGCCAGCCAACCCCACCCTGGGGGATTAGCAGCAGAGTGGGGCCTAGGCCCCTGCAAGCACACAAAATGGCAGATTGTAGCATGGATTCTCTGTCCACAGAACATACGTTAGTACTGAGTTTTTCCTGACTCAAGTAAATGTTTGATTTTTTTCACTAGTCTTTATTGTTGTGGGAGTTTTTTGATGTGGTATGAAGTGGATGTGTCATATTTGCGATTTGTAGGCTTACAGAGCATTTGGATTTGGCGATTGTGCAAAGGTATTACCTTCCCAGACAGTTACCACTCCCTGCTATGGCTTGCTGGGCTGGGTTCCTTGCCTGCTATGATTGCCATGTGTTTGGCAAAGCACCTGCTCCTTGATGTGGTAGTGTGTTTGATGACTGATTTCCTTGTGACTGAATATGCTGCTCGCTCAGGTGGATCTGGGCTTGGTTTTGTGAATGGGTAATTTGCAGGGACTGGCCCAGGCCTATTGATCTTTGCTCATGATAACCTTTTAGGCAGCCATGTGGCCCATCCGATGACAGTAGTTACACTCTCTGAGGTCTGGCTGCTGCTAGCTTCCCTGACCTCTGCCATTTGGACTGGGTTAAAACCCTCTTGGGTTTGGCGACAGAGCTCCCTTTAAGACTGATGCTCCTTGCACACGTGTAGCCAACACAGCCCTTGATGGCGGTATTCTTAACTTACGTTGGACTAGCTTGGCAGTGTCTCTTTGGGCTTGCTCCTGTTTTTCCCTGTCCATATAGTAATGTGCTATGGGGGCCTGTATCTCCTGCAAGGTTTGGTGTCTAACCCTACTACATTATCTAGACCACTCTGTATTTTGGCGGGCAGTGCCTTCTTGAGAATGTTGTAGGAGAATACAACCTGGGATCCCGTGTCAATCCATCGCTGTCCTGTCTCTTGACCCCATCACTCCCTCATTCAGTCCAGAAAGTCGATCAGGGCTTCCCCAGATATCATGCTCTCTGCCACCAATCCTCCTACATTTAGGTAGTAAGGGAACATTTCCCTAAGGGCCGTCTAGATCTGGTGTCTGAATGCATTGAATGTGGCCCTGTTATGCACTGTGTTGGTCAGCATGACGGTTGGGATGTGGGCTCATGAAAACACTGTCTTGGTCTACCCTTCCGATGAGGCTGCTGAGCAAACTCTTGACATTGCCTATTGCTAGGTTTACCCCTGATGTATTTTCTTCAAAACAGGAGATCCATTTTCCTGCCCTGCCCATCAATGGGGGCAGTTTAGTCCTGAGCCCTTCTTTGTTCATCTAGGCCCATGGCACGTAGATGGTCCCAGATGTGCCTTTATGTAACAACGTGTTCAAAGAAGACAAGGAACACCCTACTCACACGGAACCAGGGTACATAGTGTTTATCAAGAAACAATGATGCCTGTGGAGATAAGTAAATAACACTAATACTTGTAATAACTGTATTTGTATAGCACAATGGCAATATTCCAGGAGAAGATGTACAAGCTTATAGAAAAGCACTCATATATCACAGTAGGTAAAATACATCTTATTTCATGTAGAAAAGTCCAATAACAGTGTTCCAAGTGAAACAGTGGAACCTATATATACAGAGGTGACTGATTTTTACATACATTAAGGTTTCAGAAATACAAATTAACAGAAAGCGACCAGTTAATCAATTTAAAACAATCACTCATATCCTCCTGTGACAATGATGGAGGCTGAGTGCAATGGTTCGCTTTGTAAAAATGTCGACAAAGTTTTGACCGCCTAAGAAATAGGAGGGACACCCGAAATCAAATGGAGAGGGGGAATCAATGATATGAATTAATTTAAGAATAGGAGAAGGGCTAACCCTTGGAAAAGGCAAACTCTATTACCTGGGTTAAAATCGATATTCTGTCACATTTGTGGTATGTACACCCAAGGGTAAGTGACTCAATGAAATGGGGGAAGGAAGTATTACTCACATAGGGCCAAGCCGGGAGATACTTTAGAGGAGACATAAATATAAGAGAATCGTTAGCTTGAAGAAATGAAAGGCATTTCAGAAATATATACAGTATTTTGGTAAAAAAACATAATTGTGCTACATGCCGCATTCGAACTTTAATTCCCAACGGAGACAGACAAACGCTGTTCTCCGTATAGCGGCTCAGTATCCATGAAGGCCCTTCGGACATTCAGTGTCCTAACATCGCTGATGCACTGAATTATATATTATTAATCTCCACATGCGATTAGCAGTTCTAATACCATCTAACATGCCGTGTGACAGCCACTAATTGCCGCATTCTCGACACTGGTCATTTTTGCTGACACTACCCCCAGAAGCTCATACCGAAAAGGACTTTTCAGTTCACCCATCCCCCACAATAGACTTGCAATTGCATATACACGCTATGACGTTTTCGTCACTGCTCTCCTCGTGTTGTCGTGCAAAGGTGCAATTTTGCTTCTCCTATGTCTTAACTGAGTTTGGGCTTGGCCAACTGATCTCTTATTTCTTGGTTGGCCACTGTCCTATGCTGATGATCTGGTGGTATTTGTGTTCCCGATAAGGGCCAGCCCTCTAGTTCTATTGTGGGCTCCTCCTCACGTCTAACCCAGGGTCTAGCTCGGCGCTCCTCCATGGGGGGTGCATCTGTGCTTCCCAGGCAAGAGCTCTTTCTCTCTCTGTTAGAAATGTGGGTCTCCAGTTGGCAGTGGGTTGCAACCTGTCCAAGTAGGAATCCTTATTCTATTAAGGAAAGGGAATTGGACACCCAAGCTAACCCCTGCTCATCCCCTTGGTAGCTTGGCACGAGCTGTCAGGCACAACAAAAATCCAACATTCAAGAGCAAAGATATCACTTTTCAAAGGTTCAAAATAATTCAGCCCATAGGAAACTATGGATGTGTAACTGTTAACACAAATTACCTGGGATGCATCAAAATCAAAGATGAAAACAGGCGCAGAAGAGATGAGGTGCCGGAAAACAAAGCGATGCATCTATTCCTCATTCACAGGGAGGTGAGGATTCGATTACTTACTGCCAGGGAAAGTGATGCGTCAATTCCTTACTGCGGCGCTTGGGACGGGATGCGCCGATTCCTTATGTAAAGGGGAGGTGATGCGTCGATTCCTTACTGTGAGCGTAGGTGATGCGTTGATTTCCGGACACGCAGCCTCAGTCCCTTACTGTAGGGCTATGTTGATGAAGAACTTGGTGCACAAGTGCGATGCATCAAAAATCCAGACATGCTGGGTCAATATGGTGGTTGCAAAACAGCTGCTGCATCGAACATTGGGCTGCGAGCAGGTGGTGCGCTGAATTTTTCAGTTGCACCGCAGGGCCTGTGTTAGAGTTGGATTGGGCATCTCGGACGTCGGAGACACAGTTCTCATTGACTCGTTCTGTGGCGATCTTATCAGTGGCACGGCAGGCGAAGCAGCGATTCTTCGGCTGCATGGCAGCGATGCATGGGTTTTTCAGCAGCATAGCAGTGCTGCATTAGGAAAAACAGTTGCTGAAGGTTGACAAGTGGATTTTCACTATTCTTTGCAGCAAACACCTTCCAAGGGCCCAGAACTCAAATTGGCACAGATCTTCCAGGAGAGAAGTTCATGTTGTGCAGCTGAAGTCTTTGATGGCTGAACACTTCTTAACAGAAGCAAAGCCCTTGGGAACCATGGCAAGCAGGACACAGAAAGCAAACTCAAGTTTTTGAACTGCCCAAGACAGTAGCAGCAAGCAGCAGGCCAAAACAGCAAAGCACACTGCAAAATGGTAGTCCCTCCAGACAGCTTCTCCAGCTCTTCTTCTTAGCAGAGTCTCCTCTTAGTCCAGAAGTGTTCCGAAGTGATGGTGTCACAGCTCCAGTACTTATACCAGTTTCCGCCTTTGAAGTAGGCAGACTTCAAAGGAAAGTCTTTGTAGTGCACAAGACCCTGACTTTTCTTGCTCATGCTCCAGACACACGTAGGGGGATGGAGACAGCTTTGTGTGAGGACAGGCACAGCGCTATTAAGGTGTCAGTGACAGCTCCTCCCACCACTCTATCTCTGGAAGACCCATCAGCATGGCGATGGGCCATCACAATAGTCAGTGCACACCTCAACTCCCTTTCTGTAATTGTCTATAATAAATGCACAAACAGCACAACTGTCGATCTAAACTAGACTGTATTCTACAGGCAGGCAGACGTATAGGAAGGTAAAGCAAGAAAAGGCCCACTTTTTAAAAGGAGCATTTTCAAACATACAATCTAGAAACCAACTTCACTAAAATATATATTTTTAAATTGTTAGTTCAGGGAGCCCACACTCAAAATCTCTATCTTTTCCCAGTTGGAAGTTACACTTGTAAGAGGTTACACGGCATCTCCAATGATAACCTACGGGAGAAATAGTCCTTGCAATAGTGAAAAACTAAATTTGCAGTATTTCACTATCAGGGCAAGTAAAACACACCAGTCCTACCTTTCACATACATTGCACCCTACCAATGGGGCTACTTGGGCCTACCATGGGGTGCCTTACATCTAGTAAAAGTGAAGTTTTAGGGCTGGCAAGTGGGTACACTTGCCAGTTTGGCATGGCAGTTTCAAAACTGCACACACAGACACTGCCATAGCAGGCCTCAGTCATGTTTGCAGGGTTACCCATGTGGGTGGCACAATCAGTGCTGCAAACTCACTAGTGTGACTGCAATAAATGATGGTCGGAATGCTAAATTATTCAAACATTCTCCCCCGTCAAGAGATCTGGGTTAAATCCATTGCTCTTTTGACCACTACACTACCCCAGTTAGGACCCAGCCATATGCAAATCAGTCTTGACCCTGTGCCTTATGGGAACAGTCCAGACCGAACTGCCAAGTCAGGTCCTGCCTAGACTGGATAATCCAACAAGGAGCTGCAGAGGGAAGATAAATGACAGTCCACCCTCCACTCAATCTATAATCCAACAAAGAGGACATGGCAATAATCGGCACTTTTCGTCAATTTGTGTAAGTAGATACGTAGGTTTACTTATGGGGTGATATGTTTATTTGTTCCCCCTAAATCAGTAGTTATTTTCATGAACTCTGACCTAATCCCTTGTGCCTTAAAAATTAGTATTTTACAATTCCCACAGTAGGGAGAACCAGTCAACAGTCAGATCACTCAACCAGCGCCAATCAGCATTAGAAAGTGTACGTAGGAGAAGTGTGTCTCAATGATTAGAGCGGCAGACCCTGATGCAGAGGTCTAGCCCGGGACCAGGGTTCAATTCCCCGCCTCGGCGGGTCTTGGGCTCAAAAAATTCCACGGACCTGATAATTCTCGCCTCGGTGCCATTCCAACCATGGAGTCCCACTCTGCAACTCTGGGCAATAGCTTGCTTAATCTCCACAACGGCCCCCACAACGCTAAGAATGCCTGGCCTCCACCTTGGGGGTGCCCAGGAGTGGACACCTCACAGGGAAAGCCAGGATGGGTTCCACAGCGGTATTCGTACAAGTGCCTTGAGACCCTTGCGGGTGAGTAGTGCGCTATACAAGTATCAATTTACATTTTTTACAATTTACGTATCACAAAAATAGTGAGGTGCAGGAAAAAGGGTAGAGAAATGAGAAAATATCTCACGTGCGCACCACCGGAGGTGCTACTGGCAGGTTCTCACCAGCTTGCCCAAGTATTTATCATCATTGATAACTTTTTCATAAAATAAAATATGTGTCCAGTGCAAGAGGGGTGTGAATAAATAGAAAGAAATAAGCAAGACCCCAAAGAAAAAGAGACAAAAGAAGTCTCAGGTAAAATTGGGACCAACTCAATACGTACTTCCAGCTTTGTTATTCCACTGCGTGAGTTAGCCCAATATTAAAAACACAGCATGTTGTTAACCACATTAAGGATGGCCAACATGTTTCATTGCCTTTTCAAAGATAGCGGCAAATTCTTCAGGGCAACTGAGGTCAGACATGGGTCCCGTGCTCTCCATTCCACTGGAGTCAAACTATCCTGGCTGAAGAGGGGTGATACCCCGAAACCGGTCCTAGGATGCTTGTTTCCAGTCCAGAGAGGACCTTGCTTGGCAGTTTGGGCTGGACTGTTCCCATTGGGCACAGGGTCAACAATGATTTGCATATGTCTGGGTTCAAACTGGAATGGCATGGTGAGCAAAAAAACGATGGATCTAGGCCCATATCTCTGTACTGTTGTGAATGTATGACATTGTTCTGCATTCTGTCCAACAATTGTTGTTTTTGCATTTGTCACTCCGAGTGGGATGGGTATGTTCAGACGTGAGTCCTGTGCTCTCCATGCCACTGGAGTCAAGCTATCCTGGCTGAAGAGGGCTGAAACCGGTCCTAGGATGCTTGTTTCCAGTCCAGAGAGGACCTGGCTTGGCAGTTTGGGCTGGACTGCTCCCATTGGGCACAGGGTCAACACTGATTTGCATATGGCGGGGTTCAAACTGGAATGGCATGGTGAGCAAAAAAAGATGGATTTAGGGCCAGATCTCTGTACTGTGATGAATGTATGACATTGTCCTGCATTCTGTCCGTCAATTGTTGTTTTTGCATTTGTCACCCCGAGTGGGACGGGTATGCTCAGACATGGGTCCCGTGCTCTCCATACCACTGGAGTCAAGCTATCCTGGCTGAAGAGGGGTGAAACCCCGAAACCAGTCCTAGCATGCTTGTTTCGAGTCCAGAGAGGACCTGGCTTGGTAGTTCAGGCTGGACTGTTCCCATTGGGCACAGGGTCAAGACTGATTTGCATATGGCTGGGTTCAAACTGGAATTGCATGGTGAGCAAAAAAACGATGGATTTAGGCACAGATCTCTGTAATGGGGTGAATGTATGACATTGTTTTGCATTTTGTCCATCAATTGTGGCTTTTGCATTTGTCACCCCAAGTGGGACAGGTATGCTCAGACTTGGGTCCGGTGCTCTCCATGCCACTGGAGTCAAGCTATCCTGGCTGAAGAGGGGTGAAACCCCGAAACCGGCCCTAGGATGCTTGTTTCCAGTCCAGAGAGGACCAGGCTGGGCAGTTCAGGCTGGACTGTTCCCATTGGGCACAGGGTCAAGAACTGATTTGCATATGGCTCGGTTCAAACTGTAATGGCATGGTGAGCAAAAAAACGATGGATATAGACCCAGATCTCTGTATTGGGGTGAATGTATGACATTGATTTGCATTCTGTCCATCAATTGTTGTTTTTGCATTTTTCACCCCGAGTGGGATGGGTATGCTCAGACATGGGTCCCGTGCTCTCCAAGCCACTGGAGTCAAGCTATCCTGGCTGAAGGGGGGTCAAACCCCGAAACTGGTCCTAGGATGCTTGTAATCAATCCAGAGAGGACCTGGCTTGGCAGTTCTGGCTGGACTGTTCCCATTGGGCACAGGGTCAAGACTGATTTGCATATGGCTGTATTCAAACTGGAATGGCATGGTGAGCAAAACGACGATGGATTTAGGCCCAAATCTCTGTACTGGGGTGAATGTATGACATTGATCTGCATTCTGTCCATCAATTGTTGTTTTTGCATTTGTCACGCCGAGTGGGATGGGTATGCTCAGACATGTGTCCTGTGCTCTCCAAGCCACTGGAGTCAAGCTATCCTGGCAGAAGAGGGGTGATACCCTGAAACCGGTTCTAGGATGCTTGTAATCAGTCCAGAGAGGACCTGGCTTGGCAGTTCGCGCTGGACTGTTCCCATTGGGCACAGGGTTCAAGACTGATTTGCAGATGGCTGGGTTCAAACTGGAATGGCATGGTGAGCAAAAAATGATGGATTTAGCCCCAGATATCTTTACTGGGGTGAATGTATGACATTGTTCTGCATTCTGTCCATCAATTGTTGTTCTTGCATTTGTCACCCCGAGTGGGACTGGTTATGCTCAGATAGGGGTCCCGTGCTCTCCATACCACTGGAGTCAAGCTATCCTGACTGAAGAGGGGTGAAACCCCAAAACCGGTCCTAGCATGCTTGTTTCCAGTCCAGAGAGGACCTGGCTTGGCAGTTCTGGCTGGACTGTTCCCATTGGGCTCAGGGTCAAGACTGATTTGCATATGGCTGGGTTCAAACTGGAATGCCATGGTGAGCAAAAAAACAATGGATTTAGGCCCAGATCTCTGTACTGGGGTGAATGTATGACATTGTTTTGCATTCTGTCCATCAATTTTGGTTTTTGCATTTGTCACCCCGAGTGGGACGGGTTTACTCAGACTTGGGTCCCGTGCTCTCCATGCCACCCGAGTCAAGCTATCCTGGCTGAAGAGGTGTGAAACCCCGAAACCGGTCCTAGGATGCATGTTTCCAGTCCTGAGAGGACCGGTCTGAGCAGTTCGGGCTGGACTGTTCCCATTGGGCACAGGGTCAAGACTGATTTGCATATGGCTGGGTTCAAACTGGAATGGCATGGTGAGCAAAAAAACAATGGATTTAGGCCCAGATCTCTATACTGGGGTGAATATATGACATTGTTCTGCATGCTGTCCATTAATTGTTGCAAACTCACTAGTAACATTTAATTTCCAGACCCTGAGTGCACTCTACTAAGCTCTTACCAGTAAAATCAAATTTGTCAATCATCGATAACCCATCATAATCACAATTTACACAGGGGCTCATGCACTTAGCACTGTTTAGCAGTTGTAAAGTACCCAGAGTTCTAAAACTAGCAAAAACTAAATGCAGCACACAGTCAAATATAGGAGGTCTGAAGCAAAAAAAGACATTGGAAAAACACGGCAAATATGCCAGGTCTAACACTCTTTATTTTCAATCCCCGCCTCCACTCTAACTCCCACCTAGGCTGCCTTCTTCGCTCGGTGCCACAAATGGTTCTTCTTGGTAGGAACTTGTCCTCCAGCGCACTTCCTGTTTCTTCTCCTGCTTGGGTATACCCTAAGCGTGTATACTCTGTGGCACCCCCCTCAGTGTCAGACCATGGAGGGCTGGGACCTCTTTCGTCCCCCTACTGGTGGTATCACTATCCATTATAGCTAATAACCTCCCAGTTACCTATAAGGACTCTACCGGATGGGTTGGAGTGCAGGCTCCCAATGCCTCTGGAGCATGGTGGGTTGCATGCGATGGATGGGGGTTGAACTTCAGGGAACGCTGTCATCGAACTGAGATGAGACCGTAATTGTATGGGTTTTCCCATCTGGCAACCTCCCTGCCCTTCGGCTCCCTCGACAGGCGGATTGGTGTAACCCAGTGCAGGAAAGGTATGGATGGTAGGCATTAGAGAGAGCACCTCTGTGCTAGTGTATTATGGGGAGGTGAGGGTTGCTAGTGGGTTCTGGGTCAGAATTGCAGGTCACCTTCAAGATGGCCTATATGTATAACAGTGCTTCTCTTAAAGCCTTATGCTGCCCTTTATACTGAGTCTGAATGTATGTCCTTGTGTGTTCTAATATGTTGGTGTTGAAGGTTATCCCCTCTGGCCGGGGGAACGTATGTGTCTAAGGGTGTGCGTGCCATTCGCAGCAAAATGTATCTATCTTTTGAACCTGCTTGGAGAACCTAATTTGCATAAGGTTTACAGGCGACTCTTTGATGAGTTGGGAACTTTTTAAGGGCTAGTACACTTCTAATGTAACAAGCCTTTTAAACAAACTTTAATACAACTCTTATTGAGGAGAAAATATGTATAAGTGATTATGCTGGCAACACCTATTTTGACTATGAGCTCAGCTTAGGACAAGGATGCATCAATACAAACTTAGTACATAAAACAACACATATGGAAAATACCAACCTGTAAGAAAGTGCATTAGTTAACTTAAAAACGTTATGAATTGGAGTTTTAACAGCAGGATATCAAAATGTAAATGAATGATGACTTTTTCACACACACATAGAATCATTAACTAGACATAACATTTAACATAAACCACATTTTGCATTAATGTAACAGCACCACAATATCAAAAACAGCATCAATTGAAAACAACAATGGAAATAGAAGTGAAAGAGAAAAAAAACGAACAGAGAAGCAAAAATTATGACTTTGTCAAAAACCCCTAGCCCGCTCCTAGTGCATGCTGCTCAATGACAAGGAGAGGCTCTGCATGGTACATAGAACTAAATGAGCCTGATAATCTGTCAATATTGGGTCGGGGACAAAAATAGTAACAATTTACATGGAGAAGAAGAAGTAACTCAACAACTACAGGTCCTCCTTGGACATGCACATGCTGCACCCTACTCTCCAAGGTCCACATTTTTCCCTAACGTCTGAATTACACCCTATATCACACCCAGGGGTCATGTGTTCCGATGTTGTCATGCCCTGTGGTCCAAGCAAATAGCACTTCTCACTTCTTTCAGATATTACCAGTGTTAAGAAACTGATAGCACTAAGAAAACTCCTTCAAACTAAAAAATAATATTGAGATGCTGGCTCTATATCACACCCAGAGCCTATGTGTATCTTCTGTGTCACGCCCAGTTGTCCAAACAGTGAGGCCCCACCCCTGTATCACACCCAGGGATTAAGCGTACTCTCTATATCTTGCCCAGTGGTCCAAGTGACTAAACAAACTTCAACCTTCCTAGCGTGCTGAATATTGAAGAAAGGTGACCTCCTCTCTATCGCCTCCGAGGCCACTTCATGACTACTCAGCTTGGACAGATTAAATAGGCAATGTGTCAGATTTCTGTTAGTGGCAGGGTGCTCAGGCTAGATTTTTACGCTTCTCCTTAGTTTGCTATATGTCAAATGCTGGGACTAAGGATCAGATGTAGTCTCTTACCCACTGACAGCCGCTTCAGCATCGACCTCCGCCCTTCAGATTCAGCAGAACTTCCAATCAATTGCGGCGTCTGCTCACTTGTTGCGCAGATTTAAATGACTGGGTCCTGTTCCTTTGGCTGCATTCAGGCTCAAAAAAATAATTCTGACTGGCTGGCTGGCTAAAATGTCTCTCAAATATGAATTTGCCTTGAAAAAATGAAAGAAAAGAAGTGTTAGGCAAAACAGGAACAGTTGGTTTAATAAAACACAGCAGCTGAGAAATCAGGCAACAAAGTTGGGGTCTTAAGGTTTTTGCAATGCACACTGGTTTCGGACATCATTTTATACATTACATGAAGCATCTTAAAATGATTTATGCATTACTTCAGAGACAGAAATTTGGGCCTAGTCACTGGGCAATAAATCTGGTTGTTTGATGAGATGCACAATTACGCCTTGACCTTTGGACACAATGCAGGGCCAGTGGGTATGTGTTCAGATGTCTGGCATGGGGAGCACATGATAACTGCATGTAGTGTGTATGCTGTGTTCTGATTGGCTGTGTGGCATCTGACTTTATGGCGTTTTTGAGAACATGCACCCCTTCAGCCAAACGTGTTTTAGTGGGGCCAGTCTCCTGAGGTATTACTGCCTATCTGTGGGATCGCTCTGGGTTTTCCTGTTTGATCGTTTCTCTAAGGGTTATGTCCCCCCACCTGTGATCTGTCAATCAGTTGCTTCAGGCCTAGGTTGCAGGGTGTGCCTAACGACATATTTCTGGCTTGGGCTTAAAGAGAGGTCATATCAGGTGAATTCAACGATGGAGAGGCGAGTTACTTATTATATGTACAGATATCATGGTGTACATCGACGTATTTTTTCAATATCTACACATTGTAGAGCCTGATTCACAAAGAGCCTCTGCAATTCTGGCAGAGGCTCTGCAGTGATGATGGAGTTCTGCAATGAGAAACTGCAGTGTGGAGATTACACCACAAGTGTGGAGGCTCCTCCACGACTGAGGAGGTTCTTTGTGAATCAAGCCCCATTTGAGAAAATTGAATATTAGTTGGGGTGGATTGTAGTTTACCACAAGTAATAATGTCAGTACTCTTGTTTAGTCCAATGATGGGTTCAGTAATTTAAACCTGAGTTCCTCCCCTGGTTGCTATAGCACCAAGTTGACATGCTTAACTTAAGAAAATGGTAAAAGCATTAAAAAGTACCAAAACAATAAAAAGTTGAACACACAACACAATAGAAATCACACTATTCATAAAAATAGAGAATATCCAACAAAGGCACCCGGGAATATGAATTTTCAAAGTTTCAAATATAAATAGTGTCAAAACGCATTTAGCAACAACTTTGATCATCAATTGTGCTTGACTGGTTACTAGGCACAAGTTAAGGCTGACTGCAGTGGAACGCAGATCGGAGAGAAATCCGTCCCGGTCAGAAGTTTTATGTTCTGATTTAGTCACTAAAATGGAAGTAAACAATCCTCAGCATGGCAAGGCAGCAGGCTGTAGTCGATATGGTTTCCATTAGGTCAACTGGTGAAACCACTGACATTTGGTGGGAAAGCTCCGAGCAAGAGATATTCAAAATTCACGCCCAAGAAGGTTCCTCACTGGTCGAAAACATTTTGCACCTTTGCATGATAAAGATTTTTACCTTAGGCAGGAGGAATACACTGACACTAGCCAATGGTTCCAAGACCTAAGGAATAGCACTTGGGGGTCAGGACTCAGTCCAACAGAATCCACCAGCAGGGTCCAGGGCAGGTCCAGTTGGAACTGGGAAGTTAGGCACTGCCAGGAAAGTGGGCTTCCCTCAGTTTTTGTGTCCCTGTAGCTTAATATGAGGTCAGCCAACTAACCCTTTGAGTACACTTCTCAGTTCTGGGTACAACTGGGAGCAGACACAGTCCTTAGAGGCTTCCTCACAGGTCACAACATTAGGTGAAGTCTTTCTTATGCTTTCCACAGATCCAGCAGTTGTCTGAAGAAGGTGTCCAAAGGTGCCAAATTTATGACAGGTGTCACATTTGTTATGTGTGGTTGAGGGTGACTCCTGGCCCTCACTAACCAATAGGAGAAAAGTTCCAAGGAGTACCCCGATCCACCTATGCAGCAAGTCCTGTGTGGCCCACTGCAAATAATTCCACCGTGATCCTCTCTACCTAAGACCAAGATAGCAGAACCTTTCCTCCCTTGTGCTGAGCAACTGTGCCCACCATAGAGGTATGGCCAGGGAAATGAGCAAACCTTCCCCTCTGGTAACTCAAAACCATTTCTAGCATCAGCTCCTCTCCCACTGTGGATGAAGCCTGGCTGGCTAGGAGGACAATAGAGTTGGTAGGCCCAGGTGTGAGTCATATCTGCCAGTGACAGGGAGGGCATTCTTTGAGGCTTAGGAATGCTCTGGTCACAGCCCCCATACCATTCTGCCCTAAGGAAAAAACACATCCCCCACACCTAAGCCCTTTGTCCAGTGTCTGAGAGCAGACCCCGTCTCACCACAGGGGAGCCATCAGCAGTTATGTGGCACTGGACGCAGACAGAAAGGTCTATTTGGCATAGACAAGAACATGACAACGTCCTAAAAGTGCAATTTCCAAAATAATTATATGAAATCAAGCTAGACTACAAAGCTGAATATTAAATTACGATTGAAACGAGTCCTTGATTCATTCTTATAGTTGCTCCCAATTCGAAATGAAACATTACAAGTTGTTATAATGCAACCCATTGTTTTCCCTTGGGAAAGCCAGCCTTGCCACAGTAAAAACAACCTTAGAGGCGTTTCACTGCCAGGATATATAAAACATAAAAAATATAAGTCCTCATTTTTAAATACCATGCACTCTACCCAGTGAGCATTTAGGACCTACCTTATTAATGAATTGTAAGTATTAAAAAGTAAGGTTTAGGCCTGGCAAACATTTTTTTTGCCACATAAAACTATACACCGAGGCTACAGTGGCAGGCCTGGAGACATGCTTTGCATTGACATTTTAGTGGTTTCACAATATGTTTACACTTTCAACCATATACTAGGGACATATAGGTAAGTTAAATATGCCAATTAGAAGTATAGTCAATTTTCAAAATGCTTTAGGTGTCAGAGCACATACCCTGGGCACTGGACAGCAGTGTCCCAGTATGCAGAAGTAATAACCGATTAACAAAATCAAACAAAAAAATGAGGGTAGCCACTCAAAAAAGAGTGTTTTCTTAAAAATGTGTTGTTTGCCTATGGTAGCAATGGTACTAATCATTTCAAGAAGATGAGAAGACAGGTGTTGGTAATATCTAGCATTTGATCAGTTTGAGTTTATTTATTCATGTTCAATTAATTAAAATCATTATATGTATGAACGTTACATAAAAGAGGAGATGAAAACACTTAATAATATATATATTTTTTTAAGCAGAAGTGCTGATCGATTGGTTCCACTAGTGTTAAATCATAGTTAAAATACTACTTGGTTGCAATTGCAATGAACTTTGGAACACAATTTTCAAAAGGTTTTTGGATTTGAAGTTTTGAAGTGCTAGGTGCTCGTTAGGAGACTCCTGGAACCTCCTGCTGTTTCGGCCCCTGCAATTGGTGGTTGCAGACATTTGATGCCACTGTCAACCTCTTGTGATGGTGGACTGCGAGATGTCCTGCGGCCGCTGTGGAGCCTCATGGTGCAACTTCTACGGCTGCACACAATGTGTCACAGTGACGTTATAAGGGTGGTGTGCCTGTAGAGTGTTTGTTGATTCGCCTCCTGTCTTGAGTACTCCAAATGGCCTTAAGATCAGCGTAGGATGATAAAAGTTTGCTGGTGAAGGGTCCCTACCCACAGGTTTAGATGTTCCCTTGGGTGGGTGGTGGTTACGGGTCCGTGTCCAGTTGGAAAGCTTCCCATGGCTTCACCAGGTGGGGACATTACCAATGACCTATTTAGAGGATGCTGGCCTGTGGGATAGGGGCATTCATTGTGGTGGCTTCCGTGAGTACATTTCGAATGTTGCTAGTGCATTTTCATAGTCTAACAGGATTTGAGGGGAGTTTTCGCTGAAGCACAAGTTGCAGCACTAAATACCTTTCAGCCGAAACAGGGGCAAAAGCAGGCGATGTCGTTCCTCAGCCTGTTTGGAGCAGAGTACAGTAAGTTCAGCCGTGATTCTTTAGGGTAATTGTTGGGGGATTCCTTCCTCAAGGTTAACTTTAGCTGGGTTGAAGTCTGCAAGAGATAGCCTCATATAGAGGATTTTCACGCCGGCCTGGGCAGATAGTAGTAATTGAAAATATGACTGTGCCTTTCCTGGGCTGTATGATCTATCCCGAGCCTCTGTCAATGGTTTATGTTGAGGTCTTGTTCGAAGGATGATAGAAGCTTTTTTCCTAACTGATAGTGGAATGTCTTGTATGAGCAGGCTTTCAAGGAGCTTATTGCTTTCGCCAGCTGTAGTTGCTAAGAGGAAACTGATATCTAGCATTGAGAATGCATTGTCAACTTACTGGTAAGTTGCTGTGTGAAAGAATCAAAACTGGCAAGGTTGAGAACAGTTAAGGTTATTAATGTACTGGAGAGGTTGATTGACAACAAAGCATTTGAACGCTATGTCAATCCAGGACAAATCAGTGATTGTGCAACAGTTGTTTGCCCATGAATGTAATCATTATATTTGTTACATTTTCTGGTCATAAGATGGTGACAAAGGAAATAGTCATGAGTGATAATGTGATACAAATTATATTTGCCTCTACTGCATATACCTTCTTTCATTGATTTAGTGACAAATACATATTGAGCTTGGCCTTACATAATAGATGGGCTCCATTACAATGTTGTTTTAGGAATTCATCTATAGTTCTGCAATAAAGGCTAAATTATGTTTCTTTTTTTTTTATCTTACATATAAAACAACCTTAAAATACAGTTTTTATAATAGGTTTGTTAAAATGTCATTTACTAAGACTTCTAGCGAAATTTCATAAGGTTAAGAAGGTACATTTTAAAAATTAAAAAATTAAACATTTTTTGTCGCTGTCTGAGAAGCAGATAGAAATGAGACATTATGTGCCCAAATTGTCTGTATTAAGATGTTCACACCTGCAGATTCTTTGGGGCATTCTAAAAATTGAAAGAATTAAACATTTTTGTCACTATCCGAGAAGCAGATAGAAAAGAGACATTATGTGCCCAAATTGTCTATATTAAGATGTTCACACCTGCAGATTCTTTGGGACAGTTTTAAGCAACCCCACCATTTCTTACGAGGCTTTACATAGCAGGGGTTTATTCCATGACATTTACCAAGTGGGGCGATTGGGCTCAAATGATTTGTGGGTTTACTTCGTCCGGTCTCTCTCTTCTAGCTTCCTGCTTTTTCCCCGCTTTTTCCATAAATTTGACGAGATGACTTATTAGTTGGATGTTTTTCCCGTCAAAGCATGCTTTGACCGCCTGCCGACATGTTCTTATTCCCAGTTTCTTTAGAGCTGGTTTTAAATGGAGTCTGCGCTCCTTTGCCAGTCCTTTGCAGATGCAAATTAGGTGAAGGATGTCTTCTTTTGCATCCACACATAGCTGACAGCTTGTTGTCGTTTGGGTTCGTTTCCATGGGGGAAGATGGTGTTGAGACGGAAGGATCCCCATCCTTAGTCGTATAAACTTCTCCTTTGTAGTCCGTGTGTAACCAACTCCTAGGTAGCTTTGGCAGGTGCTGCTCGTGTAATTTTGGATGACAATCCAGCCATGAGCCCTGTTAGCTAGTGTTGCTTTGTCTTCGGCTAGCGAGATTATCTTCACAGATTTGTTTACTAGTCGTTTGAATATGTCATGAGGACCAATGCTCTTCCAGATTTCTTGTAGTTTCAAGGATTCTATTGAGTGCTTTAGATAATTTGCAGCTGCACTTTTATTTTTGATTTCTAGCTCCTTCCAGAGATGGTGATTCAGAGTCGAGACGTCGGCTCCCTGTATTTTATGCCAGATTTTGGCATAAACACCCATTCTTTCTATTGATTCCTTAAGCCAAATTCGAGCCTTATCGGGGCCTGCGAGGTGTAATTAGGTAAATTAAATATCATTCGCATTGCCCTTGCTGTAGTTTTATCCAGTGTCAATGCATCCCTCCCTCGGAGGCATTCGCTCCCGTAAGTGATGGCCGGTGTTAATTTTGCTTTAATCACTTGTAATAGTGGCGTGAAGCTTCGGCCAGCAGCTTTCTTTTTGAGATTCCTCAGTGCGACCGCTATAGTGATGCCTCTCCTTTGTATTGCTTCTTTCTGTGGTTGGAATGACCCTTTTCTGTCAATGATTACTCCTAGGTATTTGTATTCCCCCACAGTTTCGAGAGTTGCACCACCTATTTGCCAACAGAACTTGGGTGAACACGTCTTTGCATTAATTCTCATGACTTTTGTTTTTGACAGATTAATGCTGAGACCATTAATAGCCAAATAATTAGATGTTGTATCGATTAAATTATGTTTCATTTACCCTTCTTTATCAAGCATATTAAAATAGGAAGATACCCAGTTAGTTACTCTCAGGGTTCCACATTACTACATGTTTCTTAGGATTTTCCTAACTGCTATTCCAGATTTTTTATTTAGGCATGTAAGTGGCCTGTCTGAAGATCTGAGCTTAGGTCCTGCTACTATTTCCAATGCAGCTGTAGTCCCTGGTTATTAAACTTATTGTTACTTTTTAATGACGCTCCCAAGTAGGCATCATCTTTAGTTGCAGACCTCTTCCTGTAGGTTTAAGCCCACCTTTCGCCTTACAATGTATTTAGTGTTTAATTCATTTGATTGGCAAATTAGTTAATAATGTTTTTAGACTTCATGAATCGTGAATGTCCACTTTTGACTACAGCAACCTGGCCTTGCCCACAGTAGATGCATTTATTGGTGCAATCTAAAGTCATGTAGATTTACACAACCCAGCTCATTAGCTTTATTTATCTTTACCATGTTCATGATAAGCTATGAATAAAAATTCCACTAAAGCTGCTGATAGTCACTAGCTAAATACTGCCTTGGGCATAACTGGCAGGGTTCATGCTACAGACAGAAGAGTTCATGCTTGATTAGCTAACAGGACCCTCCTTGTATGAACCTTATTAATGCCTATAGATCCGATTCAGGTAGGCGACTTTTGATATTTTATGCAAAAAATGGGTTTATATTGGCTGTCTCCTGCCTTAAATTGCCTGTACTTCAATAGCAGTCAATGGGGGAAATACATTCTCCCAATAGTTTTTTTTAATCTCCCACTTGCCTGCTCTAAAATGTTGGCATGTATAGTACCTCAACCATATTGTCAAGAATACTAATTTGCTGTCAATTGCCACAACACTGTTTGGTAAGGTCTTGTTAGACCTGGCATCATTGGCGTGGGTTTCCCCTGTATTTTTGCCTTTTGTTTCCTGTTATTTTTCTGTGTTTGGACTTCGTGTTTTGCTGGTCTAGATGCTTTTGGCACTTTGACACTGCTGTTCAGTGCCAAAGTGCAAGTGCCCCCTTTGTAAATTATTGTTATGGATTAGTGATTTCATGATTGGCATATTTGATTTACTAGGCAGTCCCTAGTACAGTGCACTGTGTGTGCCCAGGGCCTGTAAATCAAATGCTGCTAGTGGGCGAGCAGTACTAATTGTGCCACCCACATAAGCAGCCTGTAAATGTAACTCAGACCTGCCATTGCAGAGCCTGTGTGCAGTCTGGTACTGCCATGTCAGCTTGTCAAGTGCACCCACTTGCAGACCTTAACCTTCCCTTTTCTTATAGGTGCAGGGTGCAGTGTATGCGAGAGGTAGGACATGCCCTGATGTGTGTAGCATGTCTTGATAGTGAAATACTGCCAATTTCGTTTTTCTCTATTGCAAGGTCAACTGTTCACATAGGATAAAATGAGGCGTTTGTTTATGACACCTTATAAACATAACTACCCCGGGGAACAAGGTAGGAAAATAATGTTTAATATGCCTGAACTCCGAATGTTAAAATGCATATTTTAGTGAGGGTGATTTTTACATTTTGTGTTTGAAAATATCACTTTTAGAAAGGAGGTATTTTCTTGCTTAGCCATTCAGTGTGCCTCTGCTAAGATGTGTATTGACTGTCTGGTTTTAGAGTGACAAGGGCTGGGAATGTGCAGTGGCTCCAGAGAGTGTGAATGAGTCAGGGCTGGGCTGAACAGACCTGGGCTGCATTTAGAGTAGGGGGAGGAGATTTCCTTTCACCTATATGGGCCTGATCTGCCTTCCTTAATGCTGTCTCCACTTCCTGCCAGGAAGCTGCACCAGAGAGGACAGAACTGGTTTTGACTGAGCACAGGGATTCTCTGCCACCAGAGAACAAAGGATGTTGCTGTATAAATATTGGGGCCCAGACCCCAGAACTTTAGATCACTTTTGGACTTCCAGAGGAACCTCTGCTAAGAGGAAGTGCTGGAGAAACTGTCTGGGGTTGGCCTGCAGTGGCTGTTTCCTCCAAGGAGTGATGTGTGCATCCTGCTTGAGAAAGTATTTTCAAGGGCTTGAAGTGGAGCTTGCCCGCTGTACAAGATGTCTCAGGTACAGCAAAGACCTCACT
Source organism: Triturus cristatus (assembly GCF_964204655.1). Lineage (NCBI taxonomy): Eukaryota > Metazoa > Chordata > Amphibia > Caudata > Salamandridae > Triturus > Triturus cristatus. The sequence goes on along the minus strand of NC_140582.1, from coordinate 909,959,322 downwards.
ATCCTTCTGGCAACGATCTCTGGTTCCACTGGTTCCTGTCGCCACAGAAGAAGGGAGCAGCTGACTTCGTCACCGTGTCTGTCAAAGGCTCTGTGTCCTGAAGGCACCGCAGAGAGCACTGACTCACTTCGCAACGTAACCCTGGTCTCACCGACCCCGTCAACGAGCCGCTGCTGGCGCCACGTCCTGTGGGCACCTCACTCTGCTCCACTTCGCTACACACTGCACAGATGTCAAAGACTCGGTCACTGCCCAACTCAAACATCGACCAGCTCCATTGCCGCACCATGACCTGCCAGCACTGCATCAAGCACCGTCTTTCCCTGCAACCCAAGCCTTGGCCTCACCAACTCCGTCAATGAACCGCTGCCTACACCGAGCTGTGAGGATACTGGATGCTGTAATGCTTCCATCTCACACCGCAACCACAACGGTTGCCCCAACCGACTCGCATTGGCTGCAACAAGCAAGGTACTATCTCTGAGTCTGTCGACGCTTTAACTGACCTAAACTGACACTATTGGCTGCGAATTGTTAGACTCTGTCATGTTCAGTATTGCGGTAGCCCCAAAAGGAGCTACCGAGTTGGAGGAACTGTGTTTTCATGATATTAATGCAATTTAAAGGTTATTTTGCACAGTAACTATTTTTACAAGTATTGTATGTTGGATTTTTGTCATTTTTGGTCTTGTTGGATTAGATAAAGTTTTGCTTATTTTTCTAAACAGGTGTGGTGTCCATTTGTAGTGTTATCATTGTGTTACTGTATGCATGAAGAAATGCTTTACACACTGCCTCTGAGATAAGCCTGCCTGCTCATGCCAAGCTACCTAGGGAGGTGAGCAGGAGTTATTGTGTGTCCCACTTACCCTGACTAGGAAGAAGGGTCCCTACTTGGATACAGGTACCTACCTCTGCCAACTAGAGATCCCCAATTCTAACAGGTCTGCTATCTGTAGTGTGGCTTTCTGCAGATTTAATTGTCCATAATGCTAATTGTTAGTGTCAGCTGTGGAATGCGGATGTGCTATGATTGACTCAACAGAGACCTATCTGCCCCATGACCTGTTCACTTTAAGTGGAAGGCAAGTCACAGCAGCCTGGCTCTTAGTCTCAGCCCCCCACCAAAGCCTGATTATTTGGCCAGGAACCAGCTGCAAGGGGGGTTGGATCTTTCATTTCAGCGATGTTGGAGAGGGACAGTGTAGAACCAGTGGGTGCTGCAAGTTGTCGAAGAGGGCTTCCAGATTGATTTTGTTGGTCCTCTGCCAGATGCTCTTCAAGTTAAAACTGCTACCGGAAAATCTGGAAAAGAGACATGCTCTACAGGAAGAGCTATTGGTCAGTCCTGCATTCCCAAAAAAGAAGGGGTATATACTCACTCCTGTTTTTAGTTTGAAGACCATCGAGGAAGTTTCGGCCTGTTCTGGACCTATAATATGTGAACTTGTTGATATATCATGTAAAATTCATGATGGTGGCCTTGAAGAAAATTCTGACATTTATAAATCAGGAGGGCCTTCTGGCATCATTGGGCATCATTGACTTGCTGAATGCGTACCTACATGTGCAACTTCAGCACAAGTCATGAAGATTTCTCCTGTTTTGAGTGGAAAACCAGCATTATCAGTTTCAGGTATTTCCTTTTGGGCTAGCTTCATCCCCTATACTTTTTACTATGGTGCTTGCACCTTTAGTAGGAGACATTCAACGTTGAGGGATTCCAGTTTTTCCCTATCTAGATGATTGGCTCAATTGTGCTTCTTCTTCCCCGAAGGAGAAGCAACAAGCTCAAGATGTGTGCAAGAGTCTGCAGTATTTCGGATTCTTGTTGAATCAGACGAAGTCTTGTCTGACTCCAATTTAGGACTTGACATTAATTGGGGCACATTTCAAAATGAGTCTGGGTTGAGTTTTTCTGCCAGTGGAGCAAAGACAGTCACTGGTGATGGAAGTTTGGAAGTTGCTGGAACAGAGTTTTCTACCAGTGAGACAATGGATAGAGAATTTGGAATGGAAAGAGAATTTGTAAAGCGCGATGGCTACCCAGGGGCGTCCCAGCGCTATGAAGAAGATTGGGTTGACTCGGAGAGGCTGAAGTGGGTGGAGCTTAGTGAAAATTAGACCGAGGTTTTACTGAAGATCCAGGTTTTGAGAAGTTTTCGAAAAGTAGATAGATTGGATTCTGCTCTAATTGGGAGGGGGAGAGAATTCCAAATCTTGGCTAGATTGTAAGAAATCGAGCGGCCTCCACATCTAGTTCTTCTGATACGTGATACTGAGACGAGGTGGGAGGTCGCGGATCTGAGGGAGCGAGAAGGGTGGTAAGCTTTCACCAGGGGGGAGTTGATGAGGGGGCCAGTTCCCCAGTAACAGCGATGTGCAATGCACATGCTCTTGAATTCAATTCTGGATCTCACCGGGAGCCAGTGGAGGTCCCTTAATCTGGCTTTGACTGAAGTTCGGCGAGGAATGTCCAGAAGAATTCTTGCCGCACAATTCTGAATTACCTGGAGTTTGTTAAGTGTAGACTGTGGGGCCCCAAGGTATAGGGCGTTTCCGCAGTCCAGGCGAGAGAGGATTAGTCCTTGGACCATAATCCGTCTTGAGTGGAACGGGAGGAGAGGAAGAATCTTGCGAAGCAGTCTCATCAGCCCGAAACAGGTGGCAGCGAGCTTGGTAGCTTGATGGTTAAAGGTGAGACTTTGGTCAAGCCACATACCAAGACTCTTGATTTGCTCCTTAGGTTGCGGGGGGCATCCTAAGCAGAGGGGCCAGATGGAGTCAATGGATTTCATGATGTTATTTCCAAGGAGCATTACCTCTGTTTTGTCCCCGTTAAGTTTTAAACAGGACCGTGACGTCCAGGCGGCGACAGCTTCCAAGCATTTATGTAAGCTGTGATGGGAGTTAAGGGGGGGATCCAGTGCTACCACTAGCTGCGTGTCATCCGCATAGGGGACAGTTTTCACTCCAAAGGGGCGGACGACCTCGGCTAGAGGACTGAGGTATATATTAAAAAGAGTGGGGCTCAGGGAGGAGCCTTGAGGTACTCCGCAATTGAGAGGTTTACTGGAAGAGATGCAGTCTTTCTCAAATACTTGGAAGGATCTATCCGTGAGAAAGGACCTCATCCAAGAGAGTGCTGTGTCTGACACTCCTATTTTATCGAGGCGATGGAGTAAAGTATTGTGATTAACAGTGTCGAAGGCGGCACTTAGGTCGAGCAGGACGATGGCCGTAGACCCGCCACCGTCCAGGATCCTTCGTGCCTCCTCCGTCACTGCAACCAATGCGGTCTCTGTTCCATGACGTGACCTAAAGCCAGTCAGGGAAAGGTCCAGTGTGTTATTGGCTTCCAGGAAGTCAGTGAGAGCAACGTTGACATGCTTCTCGAGGAGTTTACTGAGCCAAGGAAGGAGGGAGATGGGTCGATAGTTGGCAGGGTTAGATTGATCAAGACAGGGTTTTTTCAGTAGTGCTTTAACCATTGCTTTTTTCCATGGGGGTGGGACAGTACCCGTCTGGAGGGAGGAATTGAGCAGGTCCAAGATGATAGGTGAGATCTGGTGAGTTATCTGGGTGAGAACCCTGGGGGGGGGCTGGGTCGATGGGGGATCCAGATTTAACCTGTCCCATGAGTTTTACTAGGTTGGTAAGGTCTAGTACAGGAAAGTTATTGAGAGCATGAGGGGGGGCTATAGTGAGGTCTGTATTGGCAAAATCTGTGGGCAGAGTGATGGGATGGGAAAAAGAGGCATTGATTATTTCTATTTTCTGGTGAAAGAAGTTAGCTATTTCCTCACAGTGGGACTGAGTGTTGTTATGATCAATTGAGGCCTCAGGAAGTTGCGAGAGGGATTTTGCTATCCGGTAGATCTCCTTGGGTTTGGACGCTGCCTCTTCAATTTTATGTTCGTAATATTTAGCCTGAGCTAGTTGAATATCTGCTTTATAGTTTTTAATGGCTGTTCTGTAACTCGTTTTATCTGCTGAGAGGTAATCAAGGCGCCATTTCCTCTCGAGTTGTTTACAGACACGTTTTGCCTCAATGGTTGCACCAGCAGGGGTTAATGCCTTCCTCTCTCATAATTCTGCCTTGGGCATGTCTGCATTTGTACCCAAAGATAAATCACATTTTGTCATACAGGATCTCAAGTTCGCAAGATTACAAGCCTGGAGTTCTGGTTATACCACAGTTATGGGAAACTTTGAGCTGGTGGTTGGAAGAAGTGAACATGGCAAGAGGTCGCCTATTCCATATTACCCCATCTACGGTAGTAACAACAGATGCCAGGAAGCTGTGATGGGTGCCACCCCGGGGGCATGTCAGTGCAGGGGAAGTGGTCAAAGCCCCAGGCAGCTTGTTCTTCAAATTCCAGGGAGCTGAAAGCAGTTCATCTGGTTCTGCTGAAGTTTTCTCTTCAGCTAGCAGGTCATCATGTTCAGGTCAGAACAGACAACATGGTAGTCATGAGAAATGTGAAACACAAAAGGGGATGCAGAGTACTCAGTACTCAGTCGATTGTCTCAAGAGATGTTTACCTGGGGTGAGTTAGTTCCAATTTATTTGCCAGGGAAGGAAAACTTAGTGGTGGACAACCTGAGTTGCATATTTCCTACAATAAGTTAATTGCCACTAACAATGAAGGCATTTTGGCTGTTGCAGATGAAATTTGGGTGTCCGAGGAGAGACATGTTTCCCTCCAAAGACAACACCCTATGCCATGGTTCTACATGATTATTCCTTCCCAGGAGGCTTAGAGCGCTGACTCCATGTCATTCACATAGCTGAAGGTTTGCCATATGCATTTCCACTGATCCCCACGATTTCCAGAGTCTTAAGGAATATCAGGGAAGATAAGGGCAAAGACATCCTTGATTTCCTCCAATGGTAGAGCTGACAGTTCAACCTCATGAGATTTCTTTGCACCCACGTTCATTGATAGGGTCTCATCTTCCTTTCAGCATGCTACAGTGAATGAGCTTCAGGCATGGTTGTTGAAAGGGTACATTTAGTAAATAGAGATTATTCTGCAAAGGTGGCTGAATTGATCCAGCAATCAAGACACCCACTGCTCTTAAGGCTTATTGTGGCATTGGTCGAATTTTGTGAAACTGTGTAAGAAAAATGGTTTTGATTCTAAATCAGTAAAGTCAACCAGGGTGCTAGACGTTTTGTCAGATGGATTTGGTTTAGGTTTGGCCTCTTCAACCATAAGAGCTCAATGGGCAGTGCTGGGAGTGGTTTGACCATCTAGTACCACTAGTGACAAGGTTATTGAAATGGATTCTTTTTTTAAACGTAGACCTGTAGGATGAGCTCTTCCTGGGAATTATCCTTTAGATTTATGGACCCTTCAATTAGCAGTTTGAACCTTCGTAGATCATACGTTGCTCTAAAGGTGTTTCTCTAAAGGTTTCCCTAAAGGTGTTTTTTTGGGTTGATTTCTTCATTTAGGTAAATTGGGATCGTTCTTGAGGTCAGCACAGTTTTTGTAACGTTTTTCTTGAGAAGGTGGTTTTGAAGTCTAATCCACAGTTCATTCCAAAGATTGCTTCTTAATTTAAACAGTCTGGGGAGGTGGTGCTAGCAGTGTCTTTCCCTGAAACTCTGACAGAGGAAGAGGCAATAATGCATCTGTTTTGGATTAAAATCTGAATTGAGTGTATAAATTCATGTGTATATGTTTTTCATATGTGTTATGAATGAAGCCGATTCTAGCTTTGGCATCAGCTCATTGCATAAATACTGTGGCAAGGAAGACAAATGATGAAGTAATGCCCCGGTTACTTACCGGTAATCTTCATTAACCCAAAGCCATGTCTTTCTCACTGCAGTATAGTTTTCCATTCCTCCCAGCCCAAGGGGGCAGCTTCATTTTTTAATACTTTGGAACACAACACAATGTACTTGATGTTGACTTCCTTTTTATGCTAATGTGGACAAAGAGGAAGTCAGTAGTGGGATGGGTAACCAGTAGGCTAACTTTTGGTATGAGGTTCTGTGCATGGAGACGTACGCTCATTGTGTAAATACTGTGGCAAGGAAAACATGGATTCGGCTAATAAAGGTTACCTGCAAGTAACCAGGACATTATTGCAATTCAGGTCTATCACCAAGCTTCTCACTTTTCTATTGAACTACACTTCCTGTGTGTTAGACCTGACAGCCTTACGGTGGTCTTCTAACAACTTCTCTCCTGCCTCCCACTATTGTTCTAACCTTGTTTTACGGCTAACCAGTGCTAAAGTGCTCGTGCTCTCTCCCCTAAAACATGGTAACATTGGCTCATACCAAATTGACATGTTTAATTTACTTAGTCCCTAGTAAAGTGCACTACATGTGCCCATGGCCAGTAAATTAAAGGATACTAATGGGCCTGCCGTACTCATTGTGCCACCTACTTTAGTAGCCCTCTAACCATGGCTCAAGCCTGCCATTGCGGAGTCTGTATGTGCAGTTTACACTGCTGCTTCGACTCGACAAGATAAACCTCTTGTCAGGCCTCAACCTTTCCTTTCTATACATTTAAGTTACCCCTAAGGCCCACAGGGCAGGGTGCAATGTATTTGAAAGGCAGTACATGTGCTTTTACTTTTTACTAAGCCTTTTTACATGTTTTGGTAAAGGCTCAACTGGGTAAAGCACTGGACCTTTGATACAATAACTTCAGTACACTTCTGGACCTGGGACCCATCTGCCAGGAAGAAGAGGTGCTGTGCTGCTGAGAGGACTACCACTCTGCTGGACCGCTGCTTTTCTGGACTTCTGACTTTGTTCTCTTGCCTTGCTGAGCTGCCCTGTTGCATGCTGTTCTACTGCCTGGGTGAGAAGAAAGGGAGGTTTCTCCATTAGGGATCTGGGGCTGCCACCTCTGAAATTCCTACACATTTCATACAAAAATTAAATACATTGATTTATTTGAAAAATAAACTATTGTACCTCTAAACAAATCGATGTATTTAAGTCTGGCTGGTCTGTCCCAGGCTGCCTGCCCTGCTCTGAAGCAGGAGATGGAAGCCAAGCAGTAAATCAACCTTCTCCACTGTGGCACACACCGCAGGGCTTACTTTTCTTTCTCAAGCCCTTCATTGCCTTTAGGGTCTATGGTGGTATGCTCTGTAGGCCAGTGATGATATCAGTGCCACGGTTTATGGTGTTCGAGACATAATTCCTGTGTGATTCCAGACGTCCATCATTCACAGGCATAGACCCAAGCTCTCCCATTAGTCACACGTAAGAGCGGATGAAAGAAGATACAGTTTGGTGCCTTGTCCTCTGTAGTGGTTATTGATAGAATGTTAATCTTGTTTTATGTATATTTTGCTGAGACCCCTTATCACACTAACCTTCCCCACTGTGACACCCCATGCACTGGCTGCAGGTCACTGTCCCCTTTAGAAGTGGAGCTGCTGTATTGTTCCCCCTCAAAATTGATCCAAAAGACGAGCAGGGGTCTTGTTCCCTTGTAAAGTTGATCAAAATATTTGAGTCAAATGCAAAGTGAGAAATATGTGTTTATAGTAGACAGTTATATGGCGTATGACATGAAAACTGGCCATGTCTTAATGCCCTCAACATTAATGCTAAAAACATGGATTGATTTCCGAACAACTAATGTTAAAAACGTTAAGGTTAAGGTTGTGTTTAGGGCTTGCGTTTACACCAGCAAAGACTTGGTTGCTGGTACGAGGGACATACTTAGCCCCCAAGAGTGGTTTTACCCCACCACGCCATCATTCTTCTTGATTGATTACAAATTCATACACATAAGATCCATACTTGAGGTATGTGGGGCTTCCTGACGACATCGACGAATGGGGCCAGAACATGCCCTTGCTTAATGGGGTGTATTCACAACTGTAACTGGGCCTGTTCCGTCATTCTGTTTAGTTTATCCCCAAAAATAGACTTCTAGAATACACTTAATTTTGGACACAGTATACCATGATGACTTTTACTGTGCATTTATCACTGGAGCTCTAGAACCCATTCCGAGTCAGAAATACAACCGAAATTACGGCTGGTTTGCCTGCAGTATTTATTCACAGCTATCACTCTTCACGAGTCCTAGTTGATTCGAAATTCTAACATCATGGTATTTTTCTTCCCTTTTACCTTTTCTCCATGTTGGGTTCATACAAAGAGATTATAGGTACTTTTTAAATTAAAAATATGCCTTTTCTTAATCTCAGGCAACATTGAGGGGGTGGCGTGTTTCTTAAAATCACCTTCCAAAAGTCACTAGTTACTGTTCAGAGATTGTAATAAGTCATCAGAAACAGGTTTATCTTCCATTGCGGATTATTTTGTTTGGAATAGCAATCATTTAAACTGCACAAGTCTGTCTTCTGACGGCAATGGTGATATGTTTAAAAAAAAAAAAACAACATGGGTTTCCACAGGCTCGGGGATTAGACTTGAGCCGCTCAATGCGATAGACATACTGCCACACAAGGTAACTGACATCAGATGTTAGGGATGGATATCTTTTACTTCCAACTTCTATACACTTGTTTGTTTCTTAGCCCTGAAGTAGTCGCTGCACAACCATTAAGCGCGACAAAACATGTGTTGGCTCAGGATTTCAAGATTAAACTGAAGTGACTGTTTAAACGGAGGAACAAGAGTGTTTTTTGTTACTGTTAATGATATATAATATACACTGTTGGCGTGTGCAAGGGATTTTTGTTTTGGTTAAGGTAATGCATGTCAGCGATTTAGTTCCTCTCTTATTTCACATGATTTACTTAATCTTGCATCTCCCAAGAGCGTAGCCATTTCATTATGTTGTGTTTCTGCATTATTTTTCATGCATCTTATTCTTGCATAGTGCATACTTTGAGTTGTGCCAGGTGTTTATAAGGGGCTTTGATTGTGAGCTCTGCACTGATGAGGCTGAAGGCAAAAAAAGTGTCTGTCCATGGGTTGGAGTCTCTGCAGAGAACATAAAACAATGTTCATGTATTCCAGTTGCAATTCAATTTCTATGTAGATGTGTGGGAAGGGAGTACATAGATGTCAATATTTTTCAAGGCAAAAACAAAAGGAAATACAATGCTTAAATGTGAGTGAGTGCAGTGCATGTTAGGTGGTGGTGAAATGAGGGCGATGCCAGGAAACACATTTGGGGGAGAGTGAAAAGAGGGTGCTGAAGGAGAAAGAGAGGAGGTTGAAAATGTGTAGGTTGAGGAGATGTGCAAAGAAAAAGGCTTATGTATCTAACATAAAGCACACAGAACTGACAGGCAATACTAATTCCACAGATCTCAATATTATTTAATTCACAGTCTCATAATTTCAGAATTAAAACATTTCTAATGTTAATTGTTTATAGCAAATCATTGTTGTTACTCATTTATATTAAAGTACTAATAAGCAGTGACAAAGCCAATCGTACTGTCAGGTTTGAGGTATATGTCAATTGTTGTGTTATATATCTGGATGCAATAGCATCCCAGAGAGAATCTTAAAATACTGGTCAATTGTCACACTATGGGAATCTCAGAAATGTATTTTACATTATACTTTTTAGAGAATCTCCACTTTCTTCATCGCACTTAATGACCTGTTTGCACATATTTCTATATGACTGATTGCAGCCAGCAGCTGTGGGTGCTCCTGGAAGTGTGGTTGGAACATTTTCTATCAACACTGATGCCACATGCAGTGCAAGACACTTGGGAAGCACACACTTTCAAGGGCCCGAAGCTGTTGCACTGTGCAATTTATACAATAAAGTTACTGTTGAACATATTAATGCAGTAAGATATGGGACAATTTTTAATGTGTTTTATGTTTCATCACTATACACTGCTTTATAAACCTTGCCTTCACGCTAGATTCATTTGCTTTCAAATGCATTATCTGTCAATCTTTTTTAATTTTTTCTCGGGAGGAGGACCCACCCTGCACTCTACATTTGTCCGTTAAACTTCCTTGCTTTACTTAATACATAAAAAAGTCATAGTCAATTTTTACGCCACACCACTTTCAAATGTCACCAGCTACCACTGGTGGGAAGGACTATCAGGCACATGCATCACAGAAAAAAACGGTCGCAAACAGACAGATTCTCAGAATCTGCCCCTTTGCGACCGGTATTTATGCATTTGGGATGCATCATCCCAAATGCAAAAATCGCAATTTAAGGAATCTCTCAATTGCGATTACTTAAATTGCAATTGCATTTAAGGAATCCCAAATTGAGATTCCTTAAATGCAATGCATTAAAGTAAAAAAAAATAGCGATTTCGCTAATAGGGGGAGCAAATTACCATGAAGTTGAACTTCATGGTAATTTGCAAAAACTTTGAAAAATGAACTTTTGTGCATTTTTTTAAGTTTCATGTTGCGCACACACATGCCCTTAGGGCATGTGTGTGTGCAACATATGTGCACAGATCAATTTCAGGAGTGCAATAGGGTGTCATTTTGACACCCTTGCACCCTTGAAATTGCATGAGCTATTTACGAGTACCTACTGGTACTCGCAAATTGCTCATGCAATCTCCAATTCATTCCTATGGGCCTGGAGACCCATAGGAATGAATGGGACGGCATTCCTTAATTGCGACTCGCAATTTGCGAGTCGCAATTAAGAAATGTGTAGGAATCGCTATTTTTTAGCGATTCCTACATGCATAGGCTTTTGCAATTCCTTAATTGCGATTCCTTAATAATCGCAATTAAGGAGTCGCAAAAGCCTACGTTGATGCATGTGCCAGAAAATCACTTGAATCCAGAGGGCCTTCAAGGGCCTGCTGGCTTGCCTCCTGCTCTAAGTCTGAGGGATATCAAAGACTTCAACCACCTGCATCTGCATCTGGACAAGTTCTAAGTCTAATTATTGTAAAAGGAGAGGCCCCCTACTACTAGGATAAAGGTTCCTGAAGGTAGGGACAATAATCAGTCAATGTACGAAATGAAGGCAACCAACTATGAATATATAGATGATAATACCGCAATAGTGGACAGAAAGAACTTAGGCAAACAAAGTATTTATCAAAAGTACAGACATTTTTTTTAATTTAAATGTATTTACCAAGCAATAACTTAAAAGTTCATACTCTCACATTCATATCCATCAATCTCACTCTCATTCAAACTGAACGATGGAAAAAATGGGACAATCTATGCAATAATATATTAACACAGAATCATTTTAAAAAGGTCCAAATAAAAAACAACGTGGCACAAATGACTGGTGGTGTTTCTACGTGCGTTTCGGCACGGCAGGGTGCCTTCGTCAGGAAGAGAGCCACAGCTGGAACATGTGTAGAATCTCTAACTGATATATAGGGGTGACCAGGGATCTAGTTAAAACGTTGAAGCAATGTAGTACTTGCTATATAGTCCATGCTCAGTTTTCTAAATTAGCGATAAGAAATGAGTCTGAATGCCGCAATAGAGAGAATCGCTGTATTAAATGTTGTATTCCTGTTGAAACGGTCAATTGTAGGCTTTGTTTACATGGTTAATATTGTCCTTCACTGGCTGTCGTGGCAATGCATGGTATTATCAATCTTTTATGCAATGATTTATCGTAGATGCGGAAACCTCCGGATAAGGGGTTCTGGCTCACAGTGTCAGTGACTCGTTTCGTTTCAAAAACTTTATTCGATCATTAGTTAATAATCATAAAAGTACATACATACATAGGTATTAAAACATGAGGATTCAGCAGATTATAAGGTAAACACATGTTTAAAAAAGACTGCTTTTCCTCAGACATATCGATTTTAAAATATATACAGCAGTAAAAAAACAGATGTCCTGTGAATTAAGGCCAAATAAAAGCCCCATGGCCGAAACAATATTGGATACATTATATTTTCTAAAAAGCGGTTTCAGATATACTTTTCGAAGATGGAGATAAAGAGGGCATAGCAATAAAAAATGCTCCGTACTTTGCTTTGTAATCCCATCACACGGACAGGGGGCAGTAGTATAAGTCTTCATTACAGGGTACGCAACAAGCAAATGAACAATCCCCATCCGTAATCTTGTCAATACATATTGGTGGGATCGGATGGTAACCAATTTAAGGTATCCTGGGAGCCCCATTTCTTCCTTAATATATCTGTCATAAAAAACATGTGAGGAGAACTGAGCAGTAGCTACGTTACGCTTTACCATGCTAACCCTCAGAAATTCATGTTTAATCTCACTCTTCGAGATATCTAAAACACAAGACGGGTTATCACACACCGTAACGTTAAAAACATCATTAAATGTTCGGGTAATATAATTAAGCCAGGGGATGCGGGAACAATTGTCCATGTAAAGACAGTCTAAAATTATCTTTCTTGTGAAACCAGTCTGTTCCTTAGACCATATAGATCTCCATACTAACAGGGGTCTTAGTCTGATCAAGTCAGATAGATGTTCTAGACCAGCCTCCTGATGGATCAGCTTTGTTGAGGAAGAAGATGGTAAACAAAGGAGTTTTTTGACAAATTTGTTTTCCTCAACCTGGAGCATGTTGTTATTACAATGGCCCCACACTCCTGAACCATATAGGGCCAGAGCAACACATTTATGGCGATATAAGTACAACATATCTGGTATCCGTCTTGAGCCTAACTTGGATGCAAATCTAAATAAGCCAAAAGAACACTTGGCCATTTTGGCTCTTACATTAATCATTTCGGGAGTCCACATCCCCCGACTATTAAAAGTGATACCCAAATAACAAAATTTGTCCACCACTTTTATAGTTTGGTCCATAACTGTAAACGGTCTTAGGTTCTTAATTTTCTTCCCACAGGGCATTATAAAAGTTTTTGAATTATTAATTTTTAATTTTCTCCCCTTAATAAAATCAGCAAATTTATTCATAATTTTTTGCAACCCTAAGGGGGTTTGTGAGAGCAGAACCGCGTCATCCGCATAAAGCAATATTGGGATGGACAAACCTCCAGCAGTCGGTGCATCTGCATTGGTGGACCGTAGTTCCGACTCAATTGCGTTAATAAAAAGGGAGAAAAGGAGAGGTGCAAGGACGCATCCCTGCCTAATTCCGGATCCTATTTTAACACTAGAAGTACACTCCCCCGATTGCCCGTATCGTATCTTAGCTGTCAGGTTCCTATAAAGTTGGGCCAAGAAATAGATAATATCTTGAGGGGCACCCATGTCCAACAAGGTTGACCACAGAAGACCATGGTCAACCAAGTCAAAGGCACTGGACAGGTCGGCAAAGCAAAGAAACAACGAGCCTTGCTTGGCTCGTGTATATTTGCATATAATAAGGTCTAGATTAATGCACTGTTCTATAGTGCCTAACCCCTTGCGAAATCCATACTGAGAATCTGCAAGGATCCCTTTTTCTTCTACCCATTCCTCCAAACGACTCAATAATACCCTACTCATAATTTTTAGGGAAGCAGTAAGGAGAGAGATCGGGCGATAGTTTTTTGCCTCACCCCTCTCCCCTTTTTTATACACCGGGATAATAGTTGATTCTCCCCAGGTTTGTGGGGCCGCAATCATAGCAGCAGCATTAAAAACCTTTGTTAACAATGGGCTCCAAATGGAAATCTCGGCTTTATAAAGGTCCACGGGTACCCCGTCAGGGCCCGGCGCCTTTCCCCCCTTACTGGCCCGGATGGCAGCATCCACCTCTAAGACTGTAATATTGAGAGGTATGGGGATATAAGCCAAGGTTTCCCTATCCCCCCCTACCGCTAGTCCTTCGGGGTTAAAAATACTGGTAAAATGAGACACCCATTGTTCCTCAGATACCTGGGCTGACATTACCGGGACTTCTTCATTTTGAAGGAAGGGACTATTGACAGTGGACCAGAAAAGCTTGGTATCCTTAAGATCCACTGCCTTAGTCAGGTTATTCCAGGCCTCTTCCCTTAGTTCCTGTTTCCTATCCCTCAGGTGTATTGAGTATTCCCTTCTAAGGGTTTTAACTGCTTCCTTATCTCTGGGTTTTTCCTTAAGAGCAGCTTTGAGTCTTTGTAAGGATTTGGTACATTCCCTATTAAACCATCCCCCATTAGTCCTAGGGCCCTTTGGTTTTCTTCCAGTTAAGATTTCTGCAATGTTTTTATTAATAATGTCGAAACTAACTAGAATATCATCATTATCCTTTTCGGGTTCGAGACAGCATTCTACCTCATCTATACAAGCAGACACAATGGTACACAGTAAATGTTCCTCGTTTTGCCTACCCCATTTAATTCTAGGGCCATTGGGTCTATGTGGGACTATATCTGTCACTTCACCATGTAACACCTTTACTTTATCCCCCCACAAGGAGAGATACATTGTTAAACAATTATGATCACTTAGGGCTGGGTCTACTATTACGGGTAAGGAGCACAAAGCTATAATACTGGAGGAGACAATGAGGTAATCGATAACCGTGGCACAATTCCTTCCTGTAAAGGTTGGTACCGAATTACCCTCGCTGTCTGCGCCAGGTAACATAATACATAAATCCATTTTAAGCATAAGAGTATTAAGGGAATCCCCATAAACCGAATGTATAAAGTGGGTCTGGTCTTCCCCCACCTCATCCCCATGCCCACATACCCTATTGCCACTAAATGGGCACATGTGAATGTTAAAATCTCCGCCCCACAAAATATCAGGAGCCACATCACTACGCCCAAGTAACCTTTCCACCTCCGCCTCAAGTTCATCAACCATATCTGTTTTTGAGTGGTTAAAGGCATTGTTGTAGTGGTTTATAACTAAAACATTTCGCCCATTTCTGTTTTGTAACCACAACAACTGAGAATGCAGACCGACGGTCCGGTGGATTTTTACTCGAACCGGTAGCCTCACAGAAAGCAATATCACCATTCCACCACTGGCTCTCCCCATGTTGGATGGCTGGGCGTGGCAGTTATAAGCAACATACCCATCAAGATAGACATCTTCGGCCGCCCAAGTCTCCTGGAGACACAAGATATCAAATTGGGTTATAAATTCTAACCATCCTAGACAATCTATCTTGTTATTCCACCCAGCGATATTCCAACTCGCCATCTTATATCCCCGTTCTGTTAGACTAACAGCCTCAATGGATGGTGGGGGTAAGATGTGGACATGGGTTGCTTCCCCTGGCATGGAGTCTTCAGATAGTAAGGTCGGGCTTGTACTTCCATTGGCCGAGGTAGGAGCAACAGAGTTACAATAAGGCTGGGCAGAATTAGATGTATTCCCCCTAAAACTACATGTAGCATTATACCCAATGGGTGAGTTAATATCAGTTGGACCTTTTTCCTCCGTGCCCACACCCGTGTCACCCCCTGTGTCTCCATAGAATTCCTTCTCCCCCTCCCCTGTGGCTCGATGGCATCAATCGCAGTCTTCCAGGCCACTCAACACCTCAAACCTGTTG
Source organism: Triturus cristatus (assembly GCF_964204655.1). Classification (NCBI taxonomy): domain Eukaryota; kingdom Metazoa; phylum Chordata; class Amphibia; order Caudata; family Salamandridae; genus Triturus; species Triturus cristatus. The sequence continues at coordinate 909,943,957 of NC_140582.1, read as the reverse complement.
GTGGTATTTAGGGGTGTAAAAGGTTTGAGATGATCCATTCTCCTGTGTGTTCGGGGGTTATACCTTGGGCCTATAATATTCCACCCATGCAGATCTACAGCTATGGGTTGTTGCTTATCGCTAAATATATGGCCGTTATTGTAGACAGGTGGACAATATGGGTTTGGGAGCATTTGCCTCAGTAACGGGGGCGAAGGGGCTCGCCGTGATAGATGATTTGATGGGAACACCACTGAGCGAGGATAAAAATATGTTAGGGGACGGGGGGTAATAGGTTTACTACCGTGGTCTGAAGGCCAGTTAAGTATAAAATGGACGGCATTCTGATCTCTAAAATTAATGACCACTATGTCTCCCTCGATGTCTTTGGATCTTCCTCCCAGCCATGGAAGGCGGCGAACATGTATAATTTCTCCATTGATATTGTTTGCAATCGGTCTATGTAGACTTAACCAATGTGATATTTTATTTTTCAACTGGGCGAAGTCCTCCCGTTTGTTCTTCTCCAGTTCTGGTACCCCAGTAAGGACTACTACATACGGTACAGCTTCTGGTGGAAGTTCTGGGAGGGGACCCTTGTTATAGTTATCTCGAGTCAGCCGCTCATTTCCTCTCTCTCTCGTTATATTCCCTAGGACTTGACCAATATTATTCCGCTGTCCATTGGACGTTACAGCCTGTAATAATGTGGGTTTACTATTAGGTCCATCAGGATTACTTCCTGATGTACTTCCACTCGTATTAGTTGAAGGTTGAGGCTGAATGGTAGTCTGATCAGGAGTAGGCATAGTAATTATAGCAGAAATACCTGATGAAGAGGGTACCATTGGGGCTTGTATAGGGGGGTTAAACGACACCTTATTAGTTACAGTCTTTTTCCCCAGTTCATGTTCTATCTTCCCAAGTCTAATTTCTAGTTTGCTAAGTCTATCTATGATAGCCAGAGAATAAGTCCTCATTATAGACTCTATGCTATCAATCAAGGCTCTGTCTAAGGGTTCCTGTAACGTCACCACCGTTCGAGGGCTATCGGCGGTGGAGATGACAGGGTCTGTAAGGGGAGTTACACCTGGATGCGTTGGTGATATAACTATCCTTCCTTCATCTGTTACTTTAACCAGTCCTCCTCTGGTACTGTCATTCTTTCTAATACCAAAATCTGCATGATTGATTTTCCTCTTTGGAGGGTTATTTTTACGCCTTTTTGTCGGAGGGGGGCCATGGATTTTAACTGGCATGACTTTTCTTACCCTACTATTAACCTCTTTTGTTTGTTTAGGGATAGGGGTGATTTGTGCTTTAGTTATAACAATAGGTTTAGTTATACAGGGAGTAGTAACAGTGGATGACGGATTACTAGTAGTGCCTAAAGGACCAGAATCGCTCGTAAATGTTCCCTCTCTAAATATTAGAGGGATACTGTCCTGCGAGGGGATACAAATATCCCCCGTAGAGCTCGTTAGCGCTGGTGACACCGAGATGTGTCAGTGACTCAAAGAGAAACCAAATTGTAAGTCTGCCTTGGCAAGTGGTGCCAACCAAGTCTTTGTATGAGTCTTAACCAGCGCATCCTTGCCGCTGCGTGGAGCGGACCCGAGCGTATTGCTTTCCAAACCAGCGCATCACCTTCTGAATCGATGCATTAGCTACTGCGTCAGCAACAGTCCCACATTACATATGGAACAAGCGATTTACACTCAGAACCGGAGCGTTGCCGCAGTTTTGTGGAGAAAATCAATGTATATCTTCCACTGTGTGGCTCGACACCATGTCATCGCCTCGGCTGCACCTCAAATCCTCGTCGGCGACAATGAATCCAAGATCAAGTTGCTTTGGTTCAGCAGGCCCAATAGGGTCCCTGTATCTGGCCCGCACGTAGTTGTGGTTTGCCTGAACTTTTGACGTTGCCTCCGTGTAGCATGACCAGGTAGCTCATTTAAGCTTTTATAGCTTCTAAGCGTTATTTTAAATGTATTCTTTAAAAATTCATATCTCAACTTCTACTTGGTGGACTTCTGTCGTTGTGTTCATTTTATTTATAAAAGTATTCTTTATTTTTGTAACCTGGTGTGAAGTCTTTTTGTGGTGTTTTCGCTGTGTTACTATTTGAAGTGCTGCACAAATACTCTGCACATTGCCTCTTTAGTTAGGCCTGACTGTTCTTTGCCTAGCTACCAGCGGGTGAGCACAGAATAATTTATAGTGTGCTGTTACTTACCCTGAGTAGGATTGTGGTTCCTGCTTGGACAGAGTGCTTAACTTTGCAACAAGAAACCCAATCTCTAACACTGTGGTTGGAGCAATCAGTGGGTATAGACTCACAATGCTGGATGGCGCTGAATTTGAAACTGGCAAACTCCCAAGCAATAATACACCTCTGGAGCATACGCATAAATTCACCAAGCTTACCAGCAAAATACCCTTCACCTAAATGACCCAGTGCACACCCACCAATCACCAGCTATTGTAAGAGCATACTATCTGCTTGGGTGGGCTCTATAGGTACATAGCTGCCAAGTTGCCCATGTCCATTCATGATGTGCTGCTCCAGCCCAGCTTAATTTCCTTTGAATTCTGGAACTGCTGGGACTAGTTATAGACAGACTTATATTGAAATAACTAAGACTACAAGTCCTAGAATTCAAAGAGAAAACCCTGGACTGGAGCAGCACATCACACATGGACCTGAGAAACTTGGCAGGGCCGTAAGTAGTGTTAACTCGGGGCTGGGGTTTGAGTCCGATGCACCAAAGGGAAACATGCTCCACCTAATTGGCCTCCATTCTGGAAGTCTCAGCATAGAGTACAGAAGCATGGGATTTGACCTGCAACATCACTCTAACTGGAGTGGGTATGAAAGTAAGCTATTTATTTGTTTAACCTAATAAGGGCACTTGAGTGTCACTCATTTTGGCCAAAGAGTTTGTTTCGGCCTGTGGGGCAGCAAGAAAGGGGAGACCAGGATCTCCAACCATACCCACACACAATGCATAATCCCCTTCAAATCAAATTATCTTCATGGACAACATTTAACTCACTGGACGATGATGAGAGGACTTAGATACACATACTCCGCTCAAGTATTAGGTGGTACATAAAATGGAACAGAACATAATTGGACGGAGGCTGGGCTCAGCAATGAGTCCCTCAGTGCCCACTTGCTTGTGACTTACACTTTCACATGTATCATTGAAGTGAGGTTCAGAAGTTTTCAGAGGCTGGGCACATTGAAATCAATGGAAGTGACTTTGTTTGATAGGGTGAAGGAAGGAGGTTAATCCAGTGAATTCAAGGAGATAAATTAAGTTGTTGGTTGACTGCGTTGGGAGCCCTGACCAAGCAACAGTCATAATCTCTTGCAAGGTAAACTACAAAAAATCACGAAATTAACCTGTGCTTAACCCTGCATACTTTGGCACAAAAAGCAGTCAGGCTTAACTTAGACTCAATGTGTTAAGTATTTATGTAGCATGCACACAGTATTAAAGTGAAAATACAACACAAGGCATCACAAGAAAAGTCCCAAACGAATTTAGAAAAGTAGCGTTGACTTTAATACATTATTTGACACTAAAACAACAAAAATCCAATCAGTGGAGACGGAGTTGTGAATTTTTAAAGTTGTTAGTAAAATTAGTGTCTAAAAGATCAAAGCCCAAACCCCAGAAATCTAGTCATCCAAGATTGAATCAAAGTCTAAAAATATGGCCAATCGTGATGGAGTGCAGTTCAGATACAAGAAGTGGATTGGGCTCAGTCAGTGCTTACCTTCAGACTTACAAAAATGTCTGAGAAAAATGCCTTGAGAAGGTAAAGTTCACTGTGGCAACGCTGAAGGGGGTGTCTGAGCAGGGAGCGTCGTCGTTGGATAGCCTTGGGTCAAAGCCACGGTGAAGATCTATGTTAGGGATTAGTCTCTGAAATGGAAGTTGAAACTCTCCAGTGGGACAAGGCAGAGGGCTGTAGCAGAAGGCAGTTCCATGAGGCCAGATATCTCTTTGGGGATGGACCTCTGAAAAGGATTTGCTGCTGCAGAGAAGAAAGTAGCAGGAGAAGCTTCAAAGTCAATCAGACTGGTGGTGCACCTTGGGCACATAGGAGAGCAGGTTGGTCCCAGTCTCCTCCTGTTTCTCAGAGTTGTTTTTAGCCAAAAAGTCTCCAGTTTTTAATTTTAAATATCTAGACACCTTTAGCAACACTTCCAAGGTTCTAGGACTGAAGGGTCACCACTTTGAAGGTCAGCTCACTCAGACGGGGTCCCGGTTCAGTTTCAAGATGGAGAAAGCCTTTTGTGTCCCTGTGGCTTAGAACAGGAGGCCCTTGTGAGTCAATCTGGAGGTCCTTAGACAGCTGAGGATTCAGTCTCTGTACCCAGCCAAAAGGTAGCAGAGCAGCAATTCAGCAGGGCAGTAGTCCTTCAGAGCAGCAGTCAAGCAGAGTGGCAGTCCTTCCAGCAGCACAGCAGTCTTTCTGCCTGACAAATTGTTCACAGGTGCCAAAGTGTACTGAAGAGTTGATGTCTTAGGTCCTACCTTTATACCCTGGAGCCCTGGTTCTGAAAGGTGGTAGGAGCTTCTAGACAGTACCTTTGAAGTGCATGGAATTGCATGACTCTCCTGCGTTGGCTCCTAGCTGGCTGCAGTGACAATGTGAGGTTGCTAAGCCCTTTATGTGGAGGCAGAGCACAGCCTAATTAGTTTCAAGTGGGGCTGTGCTCAGCTCCATCCCCCCTCCTGCCAGCAGATGACCCATTCAGGCACACCATATTCCTTTATTGTGTGACTGTCTGGGAGGAATTCACAAAGTCTGTCAGTTACACCCAGTCATTTACCCATGCCAGGCTACAGGCACAAAAGGGCCAAGGGCATAACAATGCCAACTTTCTAAAGGAGACATTTTTACAATTGAAATAAAAAAAACAAGTTTACTATTAAAGAGAGAGTTTATCATTACAATTTCATAGATGCCAAACATGACATATCTACATGTTCTCAATTGGAAATTGGAGCTTATTAGATGCAGTAAGGAGCCCCCAATGTTATTCTTTGGAAAGGGTAGGCCTTACAGCAATGAAAAATGAATTTGTATTTTTTTCACTACCAGAACATGCACCTCTTAAATGTACATGACCAATCTTTTAATTAGACAGCACCCTGCCCTATGAGCTACCTAGGGCCTACCTTATGGATGGCCTCTAAGTAATAAAATGTGAGTTTAAGGCTTGGCAAGGGGATTTTAAAGCCAAGTCGGCATGACAATGTATAACAGCATTCAGGCTGCAGTGGCAGACCTGGGACATGTTTTGAAGTGCTACTTAAGTGGGTTGCAAAATAAGTGCTGCAGTCCCACTATTAGCATTTAATAGACAGGTCCTGGGTATATGGTATACCACTCTACAAGGGACTTACAAGTAAATTAAATATGCCAACTGGGTATAGGTCAATGTAACCATGTTTGAGGGGCGTGAGCACAAGCACGTTAGCACTGGTTAGCAGTGCTAAAGAGTCCTATGGCTAACAAAAATAAGTTCAGCAAACATGGAGGAGATTAGGCAAAATATTTGGGGGAAGACAATACCTTAAGGATGCAGGTCTAATACATGACAGAGGGTCTTTGTGTATTCCTCCCATCCTGCCAGGCTATGCGGAGTAGAGCTCTTCACTGCCCCACTTACATGTCAAAGGAGCAACCTCGACAGACTAAAAACGAACTTCACTCTAGCCTTTTGTCCCCCCAGACCCACTGGAGCCTGGGCAGGGAGGAAGGAAACTCAAAAATCATCTGTTGATGGGAAATTCCAGAAGTTACTTTCCCTTCAAAGTTAGCACCATGTATGAAATAGGACCCTCAGACCCACTCTTCAGTTCACTCCTGGACCTATGGAGGAAACTCAGAAAGCCTGCCTTGCACTTCAGAGGACTGCCCTGCTGCTGGAAGCCTGCCTTGAACCATTAGAGGACTGCCCTGCTACTGGAGGATTGCCTTGCTACTTGAACCCAGGACTACCAGAGTGACTCTTAGGGCTAGTTGGCAGGTCTCTTATTCTGAGCTACTGAAAGCTCCATCAACTTGAACCCTACACCTAGAAGCTGCCTGAAGTGAGCCCTACCTTCTAAGTGGTGCCCACCCAGCCCTAGACACTTGAAAGTGGTTCTAATGTTGCTCAAACAGCCTTAAACCAAAGCTGGGGACCTAGAAACATAACAGCCAAAAAGTGTCTTGAGAACCGAAAGGAGACCAGGACGTACCTGCTCAACTATCCACCCAAGGTGCATCGCAAGTCACGGTGTCTCCTGCTACATTCTCCTCCGCAGCAGCAAATCATGTTCAACGTGTCCTCTCAGAAAGGGTATCCAGCCTCATGGACCCCTAGTCATATAAAGCCTGCAGCTTTGTCCCGCTGGAGATTTTTGATTTCCAAAAAAGAGACTAATCCTAAATGTAGAAATCTTCCACACAAGTGCGTTCTCAATTATGATGCCTCCTCCTCAAACACTGCAGACTTCCTTGCCCACTGAACTTTATCTTCTTAGGCATTTTTCTTAAAAAACGTATTTTGAGTCCTAGGATAAGCGGAGACCAGCCCCAGTCCTCCTTGTGTATCTGAACTGTGCTTCATCGCGATTGGCCTTAATTTTCAACTATGCTCCTGCCTCATATGACTATATGTCCATTGGTAGGGCTTTGTTCTTTTAGGTGTTAGTTTTACAAAATATGGTTTTAAATTCTAACTAAAGTTCTACTGATTGGAATTTTTGTCATTTATTTGTCAAACAATTTATTACATTTTACTCTATTTTTCTAAATTGGTGAGGGATTATTCTTGCTTAGTGTTTTCACTTTATTACTGTTTAAGTGCTTCATAAATACTTTACAACTTGCCTCTAAGTTGAACCTGCCTGTTTTTGTGCCAGTCTAACAGAGGGTTATGAACCGTTGTCAGTGGCTTTTCTGATTTAGCCTTTAGGCTTGTGTTTGTTGTTTGAGAAGGGTTTACCCCCTCCTCCATTAAAAACCCAATTTCTTACAGAAATTAATAACTCTTGTGAATAGCAGCCACAATTTTACCTAGCACGGATGTCTAACTTTGGGGCATATGCATCAACATTAGCATTTGCGATTCCTTATTAGCGAAAAATAAGGATTCGCTAATAAGGAATAGCAAAAGGCTATGCATGTAGGAATCGCTATTCAAATAGCGATTCCTTAACTTTCCTTAATTGCTACTAGCAAATAGCGAGTAGCAATTAAGGAATGCCGTCCCAATCATTCCAATGGGCCTCCAGGCCCATAGGAATGAATCGGAGATTGCATGAGCAAATAGCGAGTACCAGTAGGTTCTCGCTAATTGCTCATGCAATTTCAAGGGTGCAAGGGTGTCAAAATGACACCCTATAGCACCCCTGAAAATGATATGTGCACATATGTTGCACACACACATGCTCTAAGGGCATGTGTGTGCGCAACATGAAACTTTGAAAAATGCACAAAAGTGCATTTTTCAAAGTTTTTGCAAATTACCATGCAGTTCATCTTCATGGTAATTTGCTCTCCCTATTAGCGAAATCGCTAATTTTTTAACTTTGATGCATTGCATTTAAGGAATCTCACTTTGGGATTCCTTAAATGCAATCGCTATTTAAGGAATCGGTATTTAAGGAATCCCTATTTAAGGAATCGGTATTTAAGGAATCCCTATTTAAAGAATCGCTATTTAAGGATTCCTTAAATAGCGATTTCTGCTTTTGGGTTGATGCATTGGGATTGGGTATTTTTAACTTAATACCGGGAGCTATTAGCGAATCGGTATTTTACCGACTGGATTTTGGGTTGATGCATGAGGCTGTTTATTACTTAACACCAATGCAAAAATCGCTAATACAAAATGTATAACTACTCACCACTCTAGATGGCTGATCCACCTCTGACAGACACTTCAGTTAAGCAATGGCTGAACGTGGCTTTCTGCTAACCAAGGGGCATATTATCAAGGTCCGGCGTTAAAATTATCGCCGCTTTAGCGGCAGAAAACTGCCGCTAAAACGGCGATAATGGGCTTGATATTATGCTCTATGGAATTCCAATTGAAGCCCCTGTTACATGTCCTTCACATTTAACATGGGCTTCAATTGGAAATCCATAGAGCATATTATCAAGCCCATTATCGCCGTTTTAGCGGCAGTTTTCTGCCGCTAAAGCGGCGATAATTTTATCGTCTGGCTTGTTAATATGCCCCTAAATAATACAAAATTGTATGCAGTTTGAATAATGCTGCCATAAGTCAAATCGAGGCATGTGCATGCTCCAACCTAAAACTGGCAATCATCGCCGACCATCGTTTTAAAGAGAGAGGCATTATAAATTCTGCTTTCTGTATTTTAAGATTTGCAGCCAATTTGAGTGATGTAGTCTCTTTTTATTTATTTTTAAATAGTGCTTGATATGCTCCCTGTATATTCGCATAGGCGTTTGCCCAGACCTTTTGATTTTACTAAAATAATATTTATATAATAAACGTGTAGGGGCTTTCAGCCAGCCCTCTTCATACACTGGTATGTCATACTCATTTTTCTTCCGTCAACTACTGCATCGATCATGGGGCAAATGAGTCAACACATTTCAGACATTGGCTAATTTCACTGTGAGTGACGGAATTCTCCTCTTTTAAAAGGAGCCCAGTCACAAACATAGGGGCATATTATCAAGCCAGGTGATAAAATTATCGCCGCTTTAGCGGCAGAAAACAGCCGCTAAAACGGCGATAATGGGCTTGATAATATGCTCTATGGAATTCCAATTGAAGCCCCTGTTACATGTCCTTCACATTTAACATGGGCTTCAATTGGAAATCCATAGAGCATATTATCAAGCCCATTATCGCCGTTTTAGCGGCAGTTTTCTGCCGCTAAAGCGGCGATAATTTTATCGTCTGGCTTGTTAATATGCCCCTAAATAATACAAAATTGTATGCAGTTTGAATAAATGCTGCCATAAGTCAAATCGAGGCATGTGCATGCTCCAACCTAAAACTGGCAATCATCGCCGACCATCGTTTTAAAGAGAGAGGCATTATAAATTCTGCTTTCTGTATTTTAAGATTTGCAGCCAATTTGAGTGATGTAGTCTCTTTTTATTTATTTTTAAATAGTGCTTGATATGCTCCCTGTATATTCGCATAGGCGTTTGCCCAGACCTTTTGATTTTACTAAAATAATATTTATATAATAAACGTGTAGGGGCTTTCAGCCAGCCCTCTTCATACACTGGTATGTCATACTCATTTTTGTTCCGTCAACTACTGCATCGATCATGGGGCAAATGGGTCAACACATTTCAGACATTGGCTAATTTCACTGTGAGTGACGGAATTCTCCTCTTTTAAAAGGAGCACAGTCACAAACATAGGGGCATATTATCAAGCCAGGTGATAAAATTATCGCCGCTTTAGCGGCAGAAAACAGCCGCTAAAACGGCGATAATGGGCTTGATAATATGCTCTATGGAATTCCAATTGAAGCCCATGTTAGATGTGAAGGGTATCTAACATGGGCTTCAATTGGAATTCCATAGAGCATATTATCAAGCCCATTGTCGCCGTTTTAGCAGAACTTTTCTGCCGCTAAAGTGGCGATAATTTTAACGCCGGTCCTTGATAATATGCCCCGTAATGTGTGCTTTTGAGTGCAAAAACTATTTTAGTTTTTCGTCGTTGTTTTGTTGATAGTGATGAGGATCCAGCAACTCCCCAACAATGAAGTTTTACAAAAGCAATGACAAAACAAGCAGTGGCAAAGCAAACCGCCTGAGCCCCACCTCCAGCCCATTTAGCTTTGCCAATGCTTGTTTTTTTTGCGATACTTTAAGTGTGTCTGTAGGGCGGTAAGGCCTCTTCACGTGCCAGGAAGAGGGCGCGCTAGATAAATGGAGGAGTAATTTCTTGAAAAAATTGACCACAATGTAACCCTGTGTATAACAAAGATTTGTCTTGGGAGGTCACGTTCTGCAACAATGGAATACATTTGTCTTAAGTTAATATCCATTAAATATACAGTTTAGTTTGCCCTTGTGCTGCTCAAGATAAAATAAAATAGAAAATCTTTACATCGTAAAGTCGGTAACATCCATTGAACAGATTATATATTACTGGAAAAGAGCGATCCTTGCTGTATTTCCTGTAAAAGCAAGGCAGCACCCCCCCGGAAACATGCAAAAAAGTTCCCTCCGTTGCTGCTATTCATAACACTGCAAAGATAAAAAATACTGCTCACATACGATTGGGTTGTTAACAGTTTAAGACATCAGATGCCGTGCAGCCTTCCCAGAGGGTGCTGTGATGGCCTGACTAATGAATCTCTGCCAATACATCATTGAAACAGTGGGCTGATGATGGATTTGTTTTTGGCCGCCTCTTTCCGCGCCTCGGATACAGCACCGCACACGTGTAACCCCAGAGCCTCGTGTCCCTGCGTTGCAAATAATGAGCTGGCCGCGAAAGCAAACACTGCGCGTGGCAGAGGTTATGGTATTGATCAAATCAAAAGCCTTCCCCTTCCCGCTACCTGGAACGTGTACGTGTAGGTGGCAAAAACTAGAAAACTGCTCTCGAACAGTTGTTGTCTGAGCCCTGATGTAATGTATGGCTTAGGCCCGAGCTCTAAATATAGGACATCCCACAGAAGCTTGAGATCTGACAGCCCCGGGGTGATCGGAGTCAGGAAGTGCTTGCCTTAGAAAACATACCTTCTACAGTAACTTTGGGGCAGATTTATAAGCCCTGTGCGTCACTTTTGCGCCGCCGTTGCGTCACTTTTGTGACGCAGCGGCGGCGCAAAGCCAGCGCCATGCTGCGGCAGATTTACAATGTGACGTATCTAGAGAGATGCGTCACGTTGTAAAGCTTGCGCCACATGTGGGCGTTCCTTCACAGGGGGGGGCGTTCCGGCGCAGGAACGCCTCCGAAAAGTGGCTGAGTGAAATCTACAATATTTTTATCCAGTCACTTTTCTGGCCATGCTGCGTCAAATCCCTGCGCCTGCTTGAAGCAGGCGTAAGGAATGACGCTGCATTATACCGATAGGGCACCCCCGAGCCTTGCTGGAGCTGCGTCGCGCTTGCGACGCAACTCCAGCAATGTGCCGCATCTGTTTATCCTCGCGCCACGATGCGCTGCATTGTAAATGTGGCGCATCTATTGTGGCACAAGGGTAAACTTGCGTGACGCATCTTCCCTGGCGCATCCATGCTGATTTGCAGGGATGCGCCAGGGAACATAAATCTGCCCCTTTGTTTGCAAGCTATGGAGAAGTAATTAGTATTAGGCCTATCGTTGGAACCTTTCTCAGAAGAAAATACATACTGGCCTTTTGGTTACATTTTGCTATTTTGGAAGAGCCAAGAGCTGTTAAGTGAAAAATAACTTGAGTAAAATTCTTAGTATCGCTCGTATTATGGCAAATACTCTTCTGATTCGCTCAATAATAATTTGAGATTAATGTGCACATCCCCCAAATGCTTTTAAAGTGATTTCTTCATATGTTTATCAGTTTAAGGTTTATTTTTCCAAAGGGAAACATTTCACGTCTTTTCTGCATTATTTTTCTGGCACGCGAGACAGGTAAAAACCCGGCCAGATGGAAACCCTTTTCAGGCCCTGAAGAGCAGTTGTAAATGGAAATTGCTTCTGACACTCTGCACCCCATAACACAGTACTAAGCTTTACATAATTCTTCAAACTGAGGCTAAATACAATTAAACTTTTCTTAAAAGTTGTCAGGGTTATGAAAGATGCAGAGTCTTGTTTTAAGAATTGAGTGATATCAGAAAAGCTGCCTAAATCCACAGGATTTGCTGAATATGTAGGCGACTCCACTGTAGAATTTCCCTCTCCCATTGCAAAAGGAACTACAACAGTTGGTTTTCCTGCGGATTGAGTGCTTCCTCCCAAGAGCTCAGTATTTTCTGAGGACACCCTGGGGCATTTATTTTTACACGGGAAGTAGCAGAGTGAGGCGTTAGCCTTCCTGGCTTAACGCCTTACTCCGCCACTTCAGAAACGCAGGGCTGCTCATATTTACAAGAATAAGGTGAAGCGCTGTGTTTTCTCCTGCGCGGGCGTCCACTTAGTAGCCTAGCGCCAATGCTGGCACTCTTGCACCATAGTGCAAGGGTGTCTGTGTGCAGAGGAAGATTTTTTATGTGCAGGAAGGACCCCTCCCTCACATCAACAATCTTTAAATGCCGTTTTGCAACTTCTATGTGTGCTGCTTAATGCAGCACACACAGACGTTGCAAAACAGCATTTTAAACAAAACGGAGGGGTATATGTACGAGAACTGCTGCCAATATAGCATTAGCGTTAGTTAGCAGCAATTTTCTTAACGAGGCCTATCACCATAAACTATCGCCCTGTTAGCAATGTATTTACAATACGTCGCTACATGGCAATAGTTTCAGGTAGCCGGAGTGAAAACTTCTGCTAACACTAGCGTGAAGGCGATACAAATTCTGACATTAGCCAGCAAAACCTGATGAAGACCAATTTGCGGGCAAGTCAGCAGAACCTCACCTTTTTTGACTCTAGAGGCAAAAATAGCCAATAAATCCACCTCCAATAAAAAAAAAAGAAAAGAAAAACAATGGAATGCAGAGTGGAGCAGCCAGGGACAAGTGCAGCACAGATCAACAACCTCCCCAAACCCCTAACAGCCAGAATGACCAGCCAGAGTCCCAGGGGAGGAGGAAATGCAGAATCAGGGCTACATATATGAAAAGAGGCGCATCGCTGGGGAAAACCTGTGATGCATCACTTTTCATAGCACCCTCCTTGCAACACCATGGCAGTCAAAACCTTGAAAGCGAGGACAGTCCCAGGGGCATGGAGGCCTCCCTGTGCCTGCGCCTGAGACCAGGAGTGAGATGCGGAGGTGCTGTTGAGTTGCTGGGCCGTGATGGTAGACATTGAGGCATCGGCGATCGCCCTTACCTGGTGGTGAAGTCTGCCAGGTCACATGGAGACACATTACTGACCTGTGTGAGAAGACCACCTAGTGCTCCTTGGAGCTGTGAATGGTAGAGGCGCTCCTGTGCACCAAAGTAGGGTGGTCTGCATCGCATACTACGCGCCACCAATACACCAGGGTGCATGGAGCGGATTACCAATGGTGGGCCGCGCCTCTCTGCATCACAGGCCGGGGGGCATTGCTCTGTGCCAAACGTGTGTAGCGAGAGCTCTATAACTTCACGTATAAGGGGGCCCTGTTGCTTCACCTGCATCGGGAGGTTTCCCAGAGGACTTGCCGGCGACTGCTGTACTCAGGCACATGAAATCCTGCCTGGCTGAGGCTCCTGCTGGCTGATTCAATGATTTGGAGAGAGTGCAGCGGATTGTGCCATTGTGTCAATGTCCAGGTGAGGAGAATCTGGGATGCGTAGCGGAGAAGGACTGGGGATCAAGTCTTGCCCAGGCCTAGCACCTGTGCGTTACTCACCCCCAGTGGCGGTTCCCATTTACGGCGCAGAAGAGCATTGCCCCACTGCTTTCAAGCAGTGCAAGAAGAGGAAACAACATGATGATATCTTTCTAATATTCTTAGGCTATGTTTCCTTTGCAGGCGGGAGAGTGGGTGTGGCTGCTCTACTCACAGAGAAGGGCAGGGGCGGAGTGTGCAATGACTGTTTGGTCGGCCCTCTCAGACCATCCAAAGCAGTCATGTGCACTTCTCTGTTCGCAATGCAGGCTGAATTACAGCCTGTATGGAGAACATACATACATCCTCTAGCCCCTGGCTGACCAACTTGTCACTGTGCTCAAGAACAATAACAACACCGCAGAGCTGCATTGCGATTGGCTTAGAGGAGGGAGCCTGGCTGTCTGCTTCTTGTTCCTGGAAGCAGACTCAGGAGAGCAGGAGCACAGAAGATGGGGGACCCGGCCTCGAGGTAAGATTTTAAAGAATATATATATTTACAACCCCAGCTCCCCCTTATACCCATCTCCTCTAGTGTTTTTCCCATGTTTCCCGCCTCCCAGCTGTCCAGTCCCCCCACAGCACTACTTAATGGTGGCCACTGTGCAGCCATGTGCAGCGGGCATACTATTGGCATGCCAAAGGCAAGCCTGTCTGCGTATGACCGCCCCTGGACCGCACCCAGCACCAATGACCCTTCCTCTTGGACACTCCTCCGCTAAGACGTCAGCACCCTCCTTGCCATCAGCCCTGGATGCCCCACCGCCTGCCATCTAGCATCACTATAGAATTCCCTTGCACCCTGCACCGGCTGAAACTGCAAACACACCTTCTGCAACATCAGCACACCAGTGCCTCCTGCCACCCAGCTAACCAACAGCACAGCCCACAGGCTCAACTGCATCCTCCTCAACGTGCGGTCCCTTCACAAACATGCAACAGAAATCTGGGACCTCCTTTAGGCCACCTCTTCAGGCATCAATTTGTTCATGGAAACCTGGACCAACCTCTGCTCCAGACCAGACATTGCCATCACCATCCACGATGGCTACAAATTCACACGCACGGACCACCCGAGCGCCCAGTAGGATGAGGCATTGCCATTGTCTAAAAAAGCACACTCCAACTGACCACACACTCTAATGGCCCAACGGCTACCATGGAACACCTCCACTTCCAGATCTGGAACAACCCGAACCCCACCCTCAGCAGCACCCTTGTCTATTGGCCTACAGGCCCACCGGTTCATGAACCCCCATTCACCTATCCCATTATAGACCTCATCACAACCCAGGCTCTCCCATCCACTGACTACATCCTACTCGGACACGTCAACTTCCACCTGAACAACCCCAGTGACCAGAACACCATCACCCTCCTGGTGAACCTCGGTAACAGCGGCCTCAAGCAGCTAGTCACCGCACCAACCCACATAGCCAGACACATGCTTGACCCTGTCTTCTATGCCAGCGGGAACTTCAACTACAGCCACACCCCCAAACTCTCCTGGATCGACCATCATAGTATACATCACACCTTCACCATGCCCACCGTACACCACTGCAATTATCGCCCCCCCCCCCCCCGCAGCCGCAGCTGGATCAAGACCATTCACAAACTTGTCGGCAACTCCCTCCGCACCACCACTACACCAACGCTTACAGATGCCAACTGCAGCGTACAAACTCCACTGATGGAGCTCCAGCTGCACCGTCACCCTGGCAGCTCCTACATGTCAGTGGACCGAGCATCTGGGGGTTGCTGGCCTCCAGGGAAGGTGACAGCAGACACCCTGGACACCAGACTAGACTCTGTACAAAGGGATGCATCTAGGCATATGCGTGCACCCCTATGCCACATTATACCTGTATCAGGTAGGATGTATGCAGGGTGAGCATTCCGACACAACAAATCCTCATAGGAGTGGCGCAGTCAAATATATGAGATTTCACTGTGACAATTCTAGGATGCCACTGCGTCAAAAGTTTACATCTGCCTCATGGCGGGCGTAAGGGTGACGCACAGCCATAGGGATAGGCCTGCCCCATGCATAGCTGGAATTGCGTAATGCTTATGACAAAATTGCAGCAATGCTTGACTTTAGTGCAAACAGATACGTCAGGAGTACTGACATATCTGTAAATCCTTTTGACATGAAGCGCCGTACAGTAAATACGTGCATCCATGGTGTTGCAAGGAGGGCGCAGTGAAATGTGTGCCAACACTGTTTTGTTGCAGCAATGCAACACTTTTCATGAAGGAGGCCCAGGACTGTACCCTATCTTATTGTGCGACGCATTCCTGAGCTTTTGTTTTGGTGCAGGGCTGCGCAGCAATATTCTCTGCTGCGCTGTCCAGCACCAAAACCACTGAAATGAGCCCCAGGGGTTTGCACCAATTTTAAGACCAGCTATTTTCTTGTCTTAAAAAACTGCCTCTAACTGAACTTAGAGGCAGCTTTTTGGGTTTTGCATGGTTTTGCACCATACAAGGAATTTCTTGTAAATATCGCAAAGTAGGGTTAGCGGTAATTTTTTTCACAGGAAGGCCCACCTTGCATCTCATTTTCGTTAACTCTCGCTAACAGAAGTGTCAATCTTTAAAATGTATGTTTGCGCTGGAAAAGTGCCGCTAACTCCAGTTAGCAGCAACTTGTACATAAGGCGTTACATTTTTTTTAAAAATTATGCTACGGCAGCATTAAGTCCTTGTACATATGCTGCTGATTGTTTATGTGCAGGAAGATGGACATTCCTGTACATAAACCATCATTGGCCTTTTGCTGTTTTCATATGTGCTGCACAATGCAGCACACATGAAAACAGCATAAAGGAGGAGAAATGAAACCTTTCTCCTCGTTGTACCAGGGTAAGTCCAGATTTTCCGTGGTCTTAATTCTGGTGCTGCCTCCTATTTACGCGTCCTTTGAAAATAGGAGGCAGTGTCAGAATCAATGGGTGTTGCGGAGGAACACCCACAGCAACACCCATTGCTCTCCCTTTTCAAGCTAAGCTAAGCATAGTGTGAAAGGGGGCCTTATTCACAAAGCAGCATTAATCCAATAGTGGCTTACCCCTGCCTTGTAAATAAGGCAAAGCCCCTATCACCACAAGAACATCATAAAAAGTGATGTTCCCATGGCAATAGGGGCTGGTAAATATGCTCCCCAGTTTCAGTCTACTGAGGAAAGCGAGATATTGTAAGTTTAGAATTTGCCATTAACCCCCCCCCATCATTCCATACATTACAGAATGAGGCAGGTTTGCCTCCAAAGAATCAATCACCACTTAGTTAGCAGGATTAAAAACCCCTCCTGCCAACACATCCTGTTTTTAGTTTATTTATCCATGAGACTCACCATTGCAGCTTTGTGCAGAGCAGCGGCTGCTGTCTTAATTTCTTTGTGGATAAGAAGTTGTTCAATGAAAGATGGGATGCAGAGCACTGCGGACAGGTGACTCCTCCTCTGAGGTACTGCAGAGTGATGCTATTGCCATGGTAGCAGTAAGCCACACTAAACTTTCCGAAACGGGCAAAGACATCTGGCCGACCCAAAGGGCCTGAGTCTTGGCCTTTAGTCTCAAGGAATGCAGAATGGCGCTCCTGGTGATGCCGCTTCCACGGGGGAGTAGAGGGGTTCTCTCAATGGATTTCCAGCCAACAAGCAGACAAATAAGTTGCTCCTTAAGGAGCATTATGTAATACATTTGTGTAGCTGGCAATAATTTGTTATTGTTTGCTATGCTAAAAATGTTTCATGGGTGCACTTAAGTGAATTGACTTTTTATTGGGGAATATACCCAGCTGTAATGTCTTATTTTAGGCTGCTGTTTCCCCTCATTCAGTATTTCTGAAGCAATGAAGGGGGAGATTAGTGCCAAAAGATGGCATAGTTCATCAAGCACATCCTCTGAGGAGGAGCTTAGGCCAGCAAAGCAAGAAAGGCTTAGGGTATCTCCAGAGTCTCCCTGCAAGGTATTTGAATTAATGTTGGCTTCAGAGGTGTAGGACATGGTAAAAGGCAACAGTGTAAAAGACGTTGCAAAATAGGAAGAAGGGCATTGCTAAGAAAAAGGATACTAATCCTACTGGAACTCATTTCCAGAATGATGCTTTCTATTGAGGGCCTGCAATTCATGTTTCATTGGCATCAGGACAGTATATTTGAAGAGAAGAGCCGGTTGAATTATTGGACCATGTAAGGAACAGCTTGGGCTTCCTTCCATTTGCTTCTTACAAAATGAGGAGGGGCTGTCATGTTCATGGGCAATGCCTCTGCATAAAAAGATCAAGAATTACATTTTTGGGGAATGGAAGGAGGTTGATAAAGCAAATATGCCCCTGTTTATTTACAAACGTTAGCTATTGAAAGAGTCAGATGAGGTGTTTCTTCATAATATAAAGTTAGGCTCTATTCTGGCAACACTGATTGGGCGTGCAACATTAAATCTAGATAACTGTTCTTTTGATGTGGTTAAGAAGGTAGATGGCACTCTAAAAAGATCCTTCACAGATGAGAATCTGTGCTGGAAAGCTGTCACTTACTCTGCCTATTTGGCTCAAGCTTTAGTGAAAGAATTTGAATCTTTTTAAGTCACAATTCAGGAAGGCATGGACTGGTCAAACTTGTTAAGTCAAATGAAGCAGGAAGCTAAATTTATGGGTGATGTATTTTTGGATGTCCCTAGATATACTTCTGTAGCTATATTCATCACTGTTTTAGCTTCAAGAAACCTGTGGATGCATGAATAGAATACGAATGCTACAGAAAAATAATCTTTTCTGAAGGTCCTGTTTGATGGGAAACAATTCTTTGGCATCAATTGGATTCCATGATCACCAAAGTCTTAAAGAAAGGAACTACAATGTTAAGTTCTTAATTGGGCTGTTTCTTCATATGAGTCCAGTAGGATGGACTTCAATCCTCACTCCTCCAAGAAGCAGAAATTCAGCTAAGAAAAACAATGGAACAGAACAATTCAGGTAACCAGCCTAGGACTCCCAAGGGAAAGTAGTCCTGACAAGTTTCCTTCCCACTACCAATTGTGAGTGGAAGAATTCAGTTATGTTTCTGAGCATTGGACTTGGGATCAAAAGACATAATTTCAGAATGGTGCATTGCAAAACATCATCCCTCTTGTCCACAGTCAGGATTTCATCACAATAATAGATGTTCAAGATGCTTACACATTTGTTTATCCAAAGCATCAAAGATTTTTGTGATTTGCAATAGGTCACCTTCACTTTCAGTTCAGGGTTATACCTTTTGGGATGAAATCAGCAACAATAGTCTTTCGCTAAGTGTTGTCCCAATTAGTACCTCTCCTTCAATAGGAGGGAATATTTTTGCAGCCATATTTAGATGACTGGCTGGTGCATTCTTTGTCAAGGGTACAATTGTAACTTCACAGTGAGAGGGTTGAGGCAGTATTAAAGAATCATGGTTTCCTGATAAACCTAAACAAAATGAGAGATAAATACAGACGTTTCATAGGAGCAAGATTCTGCTCAGACATGGGTCTGGTGACATTCTTTGACAAGAGAGTGGTAAGCAACAATCTGATATTTTGGGTTCTTCACTTGACTCCAACAACTATATTATGGCTGCATGTTTAAGGGCATCTGGTAGCAATGTTCTGGGTTTCCTGGGACAGATTTCACAAAGTCATGTTGCCTAGGTTGGGACACTGGAATCAAGCATCACATATCCTATCTCATCATATTCCTCTGTTGTAGGGAGTCCAGAAGGATTTACAATGGCGTCTGGCCAATCAGAATTTGTTGAGATGGATCCGCCTTTCTCGTCCAGGTCCTATAGTAACTACTGTAGATGCCAGGCATTGTGAGGCAAGGGAGTTTTAATAGATTCTCACCAGACAAAGGAGCTCTCTTCCAGATTCTGAGGCCTGCCAACTAAAAGGAGCTAGAGGCCATTCACCAAGCACTGTTGGCCTTCTCTCAGTTTCTGAGGGAGTGGGTCAAACTGATCAAGACTACAATATGGCTGCAAAGTCTTACATAAACAAATGGGCAGAGCTGAATGTACTTTCGATTTCAGCAGTTTATGTACAGGGAATTCACAACTCATCTCAACTCAACTTTATCTTTAAATGCAGCCATTAACAACCTGGCACTGATAAAATGTATTCATCTCCTAGATAACCTCCCCATGCACCTTGGTACACTTCCGAATTACGCAGGAAGAAAACCCAGTGTTAAAAACTGAAAAGACGCTGGCGAACAGCTCACAACTCTGACAACAGAGAAGCCTATAATAAAGCCTTAAAATTGGAATATTAGAAAAGCACGGAAAATCTATATCTCTCAGCAACTCGACAAAGCTGGAAATTCCTCCATGGAACTTTTCAAAATTCAAAATTCTTTTATTCATCCCCAGGCTTGTATCACCAACATTCCACCTTCACAAATGCTCTGTGATGCTATAGAAAACCATCTGGAAGATAAAGCAAATCTGATTAATAATAATCTGTTGAACCCGTTATATTATGTCAATTCAGAATCTAAACACGTTCATGAAAAGGCCCCTGATATCTGCATACTATAGAAGTTAGCTCCTCTCAGTCTGGAGTCTGCTTCAAGTTCTCATTCTGAGCCTATTCCAGCCAAGATAGCAGCTACATTGCTAATCAGCTGGCTCCCGCTATATGTTCATTTCTAAATTTCTCTCTAAGCATGGGCAAAATTCCAGCAGGATGGAAAGCCCCTCAGGTTATTCCGATTTGGAAGAAGAGTCATCTTCCTGCTTCAGATATAGCTAATTATCCCTCTATGTTGCTTCTTCCCTGGTTAAGCAAAATGATGGAAAGTCATATTAATAAACAACTGATGGAGTACCCTGAGTCAAATAGGATCTTTAATTAATCCCAGTCAGGGTTTAGGCTAATGCACAGCACCGAAACAGCACTTTTAGCTGTTATGTAACATATTAGTTGCTGCCAAGACGAAAATCAGCCATCTATGCTTGCATTACTTGACCTGTCAGCGGCTTTTGATATGATATCTCATTCAAGACTGATACAGAGATTGGCGGAGATAGTCACTCAGGGCATAGCTCTACAATGGTTTAGAAATTTCTTATTATTAAACTCAGACCATCAACTTGGGAACTTATAGATCACGCACCATGGTAATCAATAAAGGAGTGTCTCAGGGCTCTTGTCTGAGCCCCACACTATTTAATATATATGTAACCCCGCTGGCAGATACTATAAGAACACGTGGGTTCACTCCTCTTCCATATGCAGACTATACTCAACTCCTGATTTCTTTCGATCAAGTTTTATCCGCAACGAGAGACCATTTTATGAATGGGATGAAAGCTATCACAGCCTGGATGGCTGAGCATTTCCTTCAGTTAAACAGTGGCAAAACGGGAATTATGCTCTGTGGTATGGCACAACAGTCATGGTCCACTGACCGGTAGCCGTCTAAACTCCCACACCCTTAATGAAAAATCCTGGTATTCATTTTGACCAGAATTTAAGAATGAAAGATCAGGTTGTAGCTACCACTGGCACCTGCTTTCACATAATGAAGCTACTGTGCAGATTGTTTCCTTTGCTCCCACTCATAATGTGCAGGACCCTGGTTCAAGCATTTGTGATTAGTCTCCTGGACCACAGCAATTCTCTTCTTGCCACGGCAAATGAATCTCTTCCGGACAAAGTCAAGGTGGTTCAAAATACAGCGGCTGGCTTAATCTATATTCTACTGGCTAGATCTGCTTCAGCTCCCTTACTGCAGTTGCTTCATTAGCTCCCGGTGTGAATTATGTTCAAAATCTGCTGCCTAGTGCCAAAAGCACTTGATGGCAAGGGACCCTGATATCTTATGGAGAAACTCATTCCTTATCGACCAGAAAGGTCTCTAAGATCTACAAACAAGTCTCTGCGCACTGTGCTACAGATTAAGAAAACACGCTCAGGAGGCAGATCTTTCTCATTTCTAGCCCCTCTATGTTGGAACAAGCTTCCTATTCACATATGTGAATGTATCGTTCACCGTAGATTTAGGAAACTGAACTGTTTTAGTATCATAGTCCACTGTCAGTGTTTCTTCTGCTGCACCAAGATATCCCTTTGGGGATGATTCATGCGCATTACAAATAATTTTAGTAATAATTGCTGACACTTTGTTTAGGTCCAGCCTGACATCGGAAGACATTTTCCTCAAGGGGGAAGAAAATAGGAGCATTTGGATTAGATGCACTCTCTTGCCAATAGCTGGGGAGCTACTTTATGCTTTCCCTCTAATCCCACTACTTCTGTAATTCTAAATCCGTGAATGGAGAGAGAGAGCATCAGCAGCCTTGATTAGTCCAATATGGCCAGGCAATAAGTTGTTTCCTCTTCTCAAAACCATGGGGAATGATTGGGAGGTTTGATTTCCAATCTATCCTTCGCCACTTAAATTTCTGGTGTTTCATCAGGAAAATTGAAACATGTTTAAGTTAGTGGCTTGAATGATGAAATGATAAGTTTAGGAGATTGAGGGGGGATCAGATGCTGTGGCTAGTACTCTTCACACTGTGTAGCAGACCAATCTAATTTAAGGTCCTACTCAAAATTGGTGATCATTTAGTAGATGGTGTGCATCTAAGCAATTTGATCTCCCTATCGTTGACTTGACACTCATCCTTTCCTTCTTCCCGGATTGTTTCCACGTGGGGCTGAAAGTTCCCACTCTGAAAATTGACTGGTTGGCCATCAGAGCTTCTAGGACAACCTGATTAAACATCTTAGGTGAAACAGGCATGGTGCAGCATCGATTCAGGGGAGTAGGGGAAGAAGTTTTGCTGTATTAATATTATAAAGTGTTTCAGCACCACGTTGCATTCTTTTGCCAGTCACTTCAGCAAAAAGGAATGTGTTTGCTATCAATTAGACATCCTTTCTGTAAAGTTTTTAAGGATAGGATTGTTCTCCGCCCAGGTCCAGCTTTTGAATTGCAGGTTAACTCTCCTTTTTAAAAAGTGATTTTGTCTCAGTTTGTTCTACACCCTAAGTCAAAGGAGGAGATAATACTTGATAGATGGAATGTGAGAAGAGTTCTTGTATATCTTGATAGAGTATCGACCTTCGAAGAAGCCAGCTCTTTATTTGTCAATTTTGGACCAGCTAAGAGGGATAAAAAACCATCAAGAGCCTCACTTACTAGTTGGATTAGACAACAATTATCTTTGTCTTATAGAGCAACAAGGCATCAGACAGCCTTTGGGGTTCAAGGCAGAGCCAAAAGGGGATGTTTACTTCTATGGTGAAAGTTCAGGGGGCTTCCATTGCAGTAATGTGCAGGGTAGTCCTCTGCTCTACACTGTGCACATTTGTTAATCATTACAGGCTTCAGCAGGAGTTGGATATTAAACATATTTTTAGTTCCAAGTTACTTTAATCTATAGAGTAATAGGGGGCAAAGTCTTGCTATATTAATATATAATAAAATGTTTCAGCATACACGTTTGGTTGTCTTGAACCTTTGAGATTGTATATGTCGTTTAATGGGGAGAAGTGAGGTAGGCACGATGGGTAATGTCTCAATTGCACACTGATAATTGCACTCCATATTCTAATCCTTTATTTCCATACTATTAAGTTCACTCAAAGCCACCTGGTAAGATTGTATCTTTAGTTTAGATTTAACAGGACATGGTGGGGGAAGAGTTTTTTAATCTTCAAAACAAGTTGTGATTGGATACTATGGAGGCAAGGTTATCTCATTGTGTAATGAATAGAAGATAGGGAGTAGGGATTAGAGTAATCCTGTCTTTAAGCAAAATTGTAAGTCTCCAGCACGTAGCCATTATCCTCTGCTGTTTCCTGAAAAACGCCAAAGTTGGCATCCGAGAACAGGGATCAACAAATAGCTCACTCTTCTTAAGGTGTGTGGCGGATGCTGCCTTGGTACTGACTGGCATGATGTAAGATAAAAAGTTTACTTTTTGGTATCTCTCAAAACTACAGGGCTGTTACCAGGACTTGGGGGCATATCAACAACAACCGGCGATAATTATCGCTGAGCGCACTTAGCGCTCGGATAATTATCGCTGGCTAGCGCCGATTTTTATCGCTGAGATAGCGTGCTATTAGCAACGCTTATCTCATCAGCGATAAAAATCCTAGCGCTAACTGGCTAACGTGAGATTATCGCTGGAAACCCAGCGATAATCTCACGTTAGCTAGTTGATAGGGACTCACAAACTTAGTCATGATATCCACCTTCCATAGGATATCATGGCTAAGTCAGTCCTGAAGCAGGCGTAAGGAACGTAGCGATAACAGGGGTTATCGCTACTTTTCCTGACGCTATGCCAGGTCAGGAACGCCCACTTTGCATCTCATTAGAGATGTAAAGCTGGGCGTTAGGAATCCTGACGCTAAAGCAAGGTTTCACGCATTAGCGTGACCTTGCTGATTAGGCGATAAAATTATCGCCGCTTTTCAGCCGAAAACGGCCGCAAAAGCGGCGATAATTTTTTATCGCCTGCTTGTTGATATGCCCCTTGGTTTTAGTTGCCACCTACATTTCTGACAATTTCAAGTGTGACACCAATTAACCCACCCAAATAGCATCAGATTATTTATTTGCTTATAAAGTGACAGCAAGTTTTCAGCTCTGTTACTTTCTTTTCTGTCCCTAGAAGTTCAGATTATTTGATCTTGATAGTTTTCAACTTGCTGTTATTGAGGAACCAACTCAGGTGCTGGTTACCAAACCATCAAATTGCCATTCATCATTTGCAAATTAAAGTCAACTATTAAGTATGCATTTTTGATTGTCAGCAATAAGTATGCCTAGAGACAAATTTTAAATAGACAGGACACAGTAGGATAATTTGAAAGGTTTAATTATCTTCATGTAACAACCACTGCCATGTCCCTGCTCCTCAGCAACTGTCTGCTCATTCACTTGGAATCCAACAATCTAGATTCCAGAAGTGGAAGCATCCAGTTGCCTGGAGACTGGTAGGAACACAACATAGTCCCTTACTTTAATAAAATTAAGCAAAGTTAAAAGCTGCTATATTAGCATCAAAATGTACATCCACAAGTATATTCATACACAAGTATATTCATACACATTATCTTCAATAACTCACAAGCTTTTAGCTACTATATACTATATATGGACCATGGAAACATCCTTTATTTGGGTTCCAATAAGGATGTTATACGGAAACTGCAAGTATTGCAAAGTTCCGCCGCCAGGTTGCTGTGCCACCTCCTAAAATATTCCTCTACTTCCAATGCTCTCCATAAACTTCACTGGCTCAGGATCGAAAACCAAGTGAAGTTTAAAGCCATATGCATAAAATTAAATTTGGATCTTCCCTAAAGTACTTACAAACTTTGGTTCGCCCCTACTTACCCTCTCGCCTACTTCGCTCAGCCACCCAAGGAAAATTTGTGGTGCCCAATGTTAATTTTAAAAGAATTGGTGGTCGCTCCTTTGCCTACCTTGGTCCTGTGCTCTGGAACTCTCTCCCTATTGCAATCCGCAATGAAACCTCATCTTTGGCTTTTCGAAAATCTTTAATAACCTGGCTGTTTAATCAATAATCTGCTCTCTCTTGTTCTGCTCTCTGTCAGTTTTTAGCACTGGGAAACCCTAGGAGGGTAGCTGTGCGCTCTACAAAATTACTCTAACATAACATAACATAACATAACATATTCTTCTAACCCTCAGAAACTAACCTACAGGATGATTACAGACACATTAAACATTTGATAACATATTAGGTGCATATTTACTCTTCAAACATCTAAGGTCTTACCCTGGCGTGAGTGATCCGTTCCTCCTGAAAAGTTTCTTCCAACTCAACAGATTTATATTTCCACTTCAACCATTCTCGCCATTCCATTCCATTCCACACTGTCCCTTTTCTTACATTCCACGACTTGTCATCAGATAACTTCAGTATTTTACCTTTAACCTCCACAACTTTCTTTGATTCACACAACTTGGAATAACCTTTATTCACCATATTACCCAGACACACCCTCACAAACATACTTTCCTCTAATTTCTTTCCATTCCTTTTTATCCTTTTATTGTGTCTCTGGACATATGGAGCTTGCTATTGCTCCACCTTCTTGTTCAACTTCTCATAATCAATTTTCCAATGCCCAGACTTGACCATACATGCTGGTCCAGCCATTGTGCAGGGTACCCTCCCGTTAAGTAGACACAATGGTGTCTCAAATGCCACTGAGTGCAGAGTCACTTTATAGTGCTACAATATCTCCTTCATTTGACTCCTCCAATAACCATTTTTTGCCACTGGCAACTTTATGCTTTCTTCCAACACATGGTTAAAGTCCTCAATTTATCAATTTTCCCTGGGATGGTACACTACTGTCTTACTATGCTTTATTCCTCACTTTGTCAGGAAAGATTCAAACTCCCTGAAAATAAATTGGGTACCATTATTAGTCTGTATTATGGGATGACAACCTTCAAGTCAAAACACAGCCTCACAGGGGAGTAGGGGAAGTAGTCTTGCTGTATTGGTAATATAAACTGTTTCAGCGACAGGATACCCTCTCAGATGATAGTGCACTCTGCAATCTTTTGCCAGTCACTTCAGCAAGAAGGATTGGGGGGCTGTGCTTGCTATCAATTAGACATCATTTTGTAAAGTTTATAAGGATATGATTGTCCTTCACCCAGGCCTAGCTTTTGTATTGCAAATTAACTCTTCAAAAAGATCAAGAAGTGATTTTGCCTCAGTTTTTCTACACCCTAAGTCAATAGAGGAGAAGTCACATTAGATGCCTTCACTTCTCTCATAAATGCTACCTCTGGCCATTTCATGAAGAAGTCAATCATCACCACAGCAAACCTTTAATTTGCACCCAAACGACCCACATATGTCCATCGCTAACTTTTCCCATGCCTGCTCAGGTAAGACCACCGGAGATATGGGAGTCTCTTGCATGCCATTCGATTTGTTGCTACGCATGAATGGTATGCCGTTTTGGACAAATCTTTCTATCTGCCTAGCCATTACCGGCCACCAAAAGTCCATGCAGGCTTTTCTTTTCAACACTGGCAACCCCCTATTTCCCTCATGCAGTAATCTCAACAGTCTTTGCCGCAAATTGCTAGGTACCACCAATGTTTGCTCCTTCTCACTATTCCATGAAGC
This sequence comes from Triturus cristatus, assembly GCF_964204655.1. Classification (NCBI taxonomy): domain Eukaryota; kingdom Metazoa; phylum Chordata; class Amphibia; order Caudata; family Salamandridae; genus Triturus; species Triturus cristatus. The sequence goes on along the minus strand of NC_140582.1, from coordinate 909,917,326 downwards.
ACTGACATCCCTTCCCAGACACTTTTCAAAACTCCAATTCCTCTGGCATCTTCCACTCCTGGTTACTTGGTACCGCATCTATCAAGGTCACCAACACAGATTCCTCCACAACAACCTACTTCCAGTCATCTTCCTATGGCTCCACATACTTCTGCAATCTCCGCTACCATCCATTCATCCTCGACAACTCCAGATTCCACCCTCATCGGCAATCTAGACAAACAGTCTGTGTTGAAATTCTTTCTACCTGACATGTACTTTATGTACTCCTGGAGCTGATATACCCACTTGGCTATACGAAGAGTTGCTTTTCCATCCCCTACTGTGGAAAGCAGATTGAGCAATGGTTTATGGTCCATGCCTAGCTTAAATTGCATGCCCCACAAAAATATACGGAAATACTGCACCCACCACCAGCATGCCAGAACCTCCTTTTTCACAGTGGAAAATCTGCTCTGCTCCTCTCAAGGGTATTAAGGAAAAACAATATTTCATGCAAGGCCAAACAAGTCCTCTCAAGGTGCACAAAGCAAATGCAACTACTCTCTCTCGTCCTTCGTACCTCTGTGCCAAGACTGCCAGACTCACAATTGCCGGCATTCGTTACTACATTGATCTCATCCCCTGGGTCAAATGGTTAAGAGGGAAAGGCTTTCACCATGGAGTCCGTCACCAGATCAAAAGCTTGCTAACACTTCTATACACCATTGAAATTTCAACGCCTTCTTCCGTAAGCCTCGCAACACATGGACTCTTTCTGCAAAATGGTGCACAAATGTGGCATAATATACTGCTAGCCCGAGAAACGGTCTTAGCTGATCCTTGTCCTGGGGGGGCTGGAGCTTTCTCAATCTCCTCCACAAAACTGAGGTTAGGCCTTATCCCTTCATGACTCAAAGGGGGATATTTACAACTGAAGTGGTGGAGTGAGGTGTTAGCCGTCATGTCTTAACGCCCCACTCCGCCACTTCAGAAATGCATGGCTGCACTATATTTACGAGCATATGGTGCAGCCCTGCGTTTCCCCCACACTGGCGCTACACTTAGAAGTGTAGCGCCAACGCCGGCACCCTTGCACAACAGTGCAAGGGTGTCTTTGAGCAGGGAACAGATTGTTTATGTACAGGAAGGTCCCTCTTCCTGTCCATAAATAATCTTTAAATGCCATTTTACCACTTCCATGTGTGTTGCCTTATGCAGCACACATGGAAGTCACAAAATGTCATTTTTTTAAAGATTGTATATGTGCAGGAAGGGGAACCTTCCTGTACATAAACAATGCAAGGCTTCTTACTTTTTCCATGTGTGCTGTACAAGGCAGCACACATGGAAAAAGCAAAAACGAGGAGAAATAAAAAAAGCATTTTTCCTCGTTTTGCCACCTTAAGACCAGGTTTTCCCTGGTCTTCATTTTGATGCAGCCTTCTATTTATACTCCTCTTGTGAATAGGGGGCAAAATCAATGGGTGTTGCAGTGGAACACCCACTGCAACACCCACTGCCCACCCCTTGCACGCTAAGCAAAGTGTGAAAGGGGGCCTTATTTACAAGGCTTAACGCTGCCTTGTAAATAAGGTGGAGCAACTATTGCCACCACAATGTCTTAAAAAGTGACGTTGTGGTGGCGATGGGGGCTTGTACACATGTCCCAAAGTGAGTCCCAAGTGCCCTTCCTCCTCCCTACAAATTTTTCACTTTTTTAGAGCAATAATGAGACCTGCCTTTTCCAACCACCATTGTAACAGTTCCTTCAATACACCATCATGTTGTTCTTTGTTCAATCCCCAAACTAAAACATCATCTCTAAACAGCAGTACATTTTTTCCCACCCAAATGTACTTATATTTTTATATTTTTCTTTCAACCATTCTTGCCATTCCACTTCACTGCACACTGGCACCTTCCTTACATTCCACAACCTGTGTTCAGATATCTCGACTATGTTGCCTTTAACCTCAACAACTTTCTTTGGTCCAGGCAACTTGGAAGGGCCAGTGGGACATTCCACACATTGTACACTTTAGGAACAGCTCATTTCTTTAATACAATCCGGTGTTCAAACTTCTTCAAACACCCTAATATTGTCCCAATTAAATTTGGAAACATTCCGACTCAATAATTCGTTCCTTCTCTGGCAGTCAGCAAAACTTGCTTCGGGTGATTAGGGTTCAAGATAATACCCAATGCCATTTCTAAATGACAGACATTTTCCCTAGCACCTTCCTATCCTGAATTCTATTTGTGTTTGGAAATATCCCAGCAATGGCAACTTGCTCCCACAGTATTCCTCAGGTGCCAACATCTGGGGGCCACAGCTCACATTTCTAGAATCCTTCCCATGTTGATTTGTCTAGACAGACCCAGGACCTGCTGACCTTACCTTCACGAGACTTCTCAAGACCTGGCGGTTTGAGGAGTAGCAGCACCCACCCGATCCCCCCACCCCGGCTCCCCCAGCGCCTTGAGACCCTCACGAGTGAGTAGTGCGCTCTACAAATGGATTGATGGATGATGATGATCATCCTTGTCATCATCAGACCCCTCATACGTATTTCTCCCATCCCTTACAGGTCCTGACAGAGTCTTGAGAACCTTTCTGTCCTTCAACCCCAAATTGTGTTTTAGAATGGCGCGGTTGTAACAACGCAAGTGTTGTTACAACGTGTTACCATTACAACTCAAACTTTAACCAAGCATATACCTTTACAACGCATCCCTTTACAACAAATTTTGTTGTAAAAGCATGTTTTGTAAAAGCATATGTATGGTTAAAGTTGTGAATGAAAATATAAGTATTTTACAGGTAAATGTAAGCGCTATTTATGTATACATTATAGCTTTATATTTCCCTGTAAAATACTTATAATTTCTTAATAATGGCATGCATGGTAATGCATGAAAATACATGGAAAACAAAAATAATGTACTTACTTTTATATATGTTTGTATATTTCACACACAATGATGTCTGTGGAAATATATAGAACCATATATAATTCAAACAACCCCTCAACCGCTACCCACCCTAAAGTTACCCATGCCACCCCAAATCTCTACCCACCTTAAACCATAAAACTACCCTTGCCACCCCAAAATCCCTACCCACCATAAACCCTAAAACTACCCTTGCTACCCCAAAACCCCTTCCCACCCTAAACCCTAAAAATACCCTTGCCACCCCAAAACCTATACCCACCCTAAACCCTAAAATTAGCCCTGCCACTCCAAAACCCATACCCACCCTAAACCCTAAAATGACCCTTGCCACCCTAAAAACCATACCCACCCTAAACCTTAAAATTACCAATGCCACCCCAAAACCCATATCCACCCTAAACCTACAAATTACCCATGCCACCCCAAAACCCATACCCACCCTAAACCCTCAAATGATGACCCTTGCCACCCAAAAATACATACCCACCCTAAACCCTAAAATTACCATTGCCACCCTAAAACCCTCACCCACCCTAAACCCTAAAATTGCCCATGCCACCCCATAACCCCTACCCACATTAAACCCTCAAATTACCCATGCCACTTCTAAACCCAAACCCACCCTAAACCCTAAAATTACCCATTTCACCGCAAAACCCATAGCCACCCTAAACCCTAAAATTACCCTTGCCACCCCAAACACCCTAGCCACCCTAAACCCTAAATTTACCCTTGCCACCCCAAAACCCATAGACACCCTAAACCCTAAAATTACCCATGCCACCTCAAATCCCCTAACCACCCTAAACCCTAAAATTACCCAGGCCACTGCAGAACCCATAGCCACCCTAAAGCCTAAAATTACCATTACCACCCCAAACCCCATACCCACCCTAAACACAATAATTACCCTTGCCACACCAAAACTCATGTCCACCCTAAACCCTAAAATTACCCTTGCCACCCAAAACTCATAGCCACCCTAAACCCTAAAATTGCTCATGCCACCCCAAAACCAATACCCACCCTAAACCCTAAAATTGCCCTTGCCACTCCAAAACCCATACCCACCCTAAACCCTAAAAGTACCCCTGCCATCCAAAAGCACCTACCCACCCTAATCACTAACATTACCCATGCCACCCCAAGACCCATACCCACCCTAAACCCTAAAATTACCCTTGCCACCCAAAACTCATAGCCACCCTAAACCCTAAAATTGCTCATGCCACCCCAAAACCAATACCCACCCTAAACCCTAAAATTGCCCTTGCCACTCCAAAACCCATACCCACCCTAAACCCTAAAAGTACCCTTGCCATCCAAAAGCACCTACCCACCCTAATCACTAACATTACCCATGCCACCCCAAAACCCATACCCATCCTGATCCCTAAAATTACCCTTGCCACTCCAAAACCCATACCCAACCTGAACCCTAAAACTACCCTTGCCACCCTAAAACCACTACCCACCCTAAACACTACAACCACCCTTGCCACCCCAAAACCCATACCCAACCTATACCCTACAATTGCCCATACACCCCCAAAACTCATTCTTAACTAATACTTGCATTTGAAAAGCATATCCCTTTACCATTCATGCCTTTACAATGAAATTCGTAGTAAAGGCATGCGTTGTAAAGGCCTATGCATTGTAAAAAAATTGTGTGGTGATGGTCATGCGTTGTTACAATGCATGCATTGTAATGCTTGCATTGTAATGGCATGCCAGGTAACAACTGCGATGTAATGGCTGTTCCCCATGACCACACCAATTAACACAATATTTTTCACAGTTCACACCACACTAGGTGTCACTAATATATCCTTCTATGGGAGGTTAGCGCTCTAGTTTTCTTTTTTAGCACTCAACCTATTCTTCGATTTCAGGATGGTGTTCAAGCTTTCTTCCAGTCTCCCTCCCTACACAGAGCAGCTTATCCATTGAACTTTCCCTACAGAATAAGAGGCAGAGAAAGCTCAGCTCCAATCAGTTCATCAGACAGTTTCTCCTTTACCACAATCACTGTTGGAGGGATATCACCATACTGCACAAAGTAATCTTGTTTAGTTCCCTTTGTTTACTCCTCCAAAAGGTTTCACCAGGTTCTCGAGGATCAATTATGCCTTTGATTGAGACCCCATTGAAATTTGAATTGTTTCAATTCTTTTTTCACCCACCCAATACCACAGGCTGCCTCCACCACCTCAGATCCCATATCACAATGTCTCCTCCAGAGCAGCACTCAGCTTCAACACAGCTTCTCATGAATCAGAAGTTATGTGGGGCTTGCACTTGCTGTGCTTATGACATAATCGCAACCTCCATGGTGGCACACAACAAAAATAAGTACTTAGTCAACATATTTGGTGAGAGCGGGCTTGCCCACACAGTTCTTCACAAGTACAACGGGGCTTTAGTGGTGCTTCTTGCACCCACTAAGTCATGTGGTCAGTGCCTTGCATGCTTACAATTGTCCTCTTCAGGCTGTCAGTGCAAAGTGCTCACGTAACCCCCTGAGGCACGATTCCTGCCTCTGACGATGTTGTATTGTGTGGGCACAAGACCGCACACACTGATCAAACTTCAACACTACAGCTCGACTGCCTCACGCTATACAATGCCTGCACATGCCTACGCCACATAATTTAGGGTGCACTCACTCGTTATTCCAAAAAGTAATTTTTTATCACACTCCTCACACAGGCTGGGGTCGATTTGGGACAAAATCACTGAACATCAATTTCTTAGGGACCAGGGGTCGCTTACGATTACACAACTTCTTCTAAGTTGATTTCTTTGGATTCCTCTGTTCCTCAGTGTACTTCTCCATTAATCTCATCCTTGTCGCCACTTTTTAAGTAGACAGGACACAGTAGAATAATTTGCAAGGTTTAAAGAGCTTCATGTAACAACCCCTGTAATGTCCCTGCTCCTCAAAAACTGCTTGCTCTCTTCACTTGGAATCCAACAATCTAAATTCCAGAAGTGAAAGTATCCAGTTGCCTGGAGACTGGAAAGAACACAACAAAAACCATGAACCATTGCATGCAGATTTTATGAAATAAGCAACCTATCATTCAAACATTCAAACATATGCTATAAAATAGACCTTCACAATCATATGGGTTATATAAAAAAAAGTGTCCACTACGTGTTTCGTTGGCTGATGTCAATCATGATTCCCTCAGCCAGCCCTGTTTTTCTCTTTGCTGCTCAGAGAATTGTAGTCATATGTTTATAATAACAAAACTCAAACATACACATGCCAGAATTCAAATTATAAATGAGGGGCTAGTTAAGCTGCTAACGCTTGTTGCCATCCCCACAGAAAATATCCTACATTATTGCTCTGTATTAGTGACTACTTTGTAGAGCATCTGATCCCCAATATGAGTGCCTTGGCACCAAATGCAATAATTATAACTCATGTCAAAATCAGGAAACAGCCATCACATCGCATGCATTGCAACGCATGCGATTACAACGCCGTCGTTACAACGACCGCATTGTTACATCGCAGTACCATTGCAATGCAAGTTGTTACATGGACTTGCTCTAGGGGGCGCTCTAAACTAAGGAATAGTATATTCTACTATTCCAACACCTTCCCTACTGTTGCACACACTGGAGTAGTAAATCATACTATTCCTAAATCCAGCGCGCCACCTAGAGAAAGTTGCTGTAACTTATTCTTTTTCATGTTTACAGCCCACAGTCATCCACATCAATCTACTAATGGCCAGGGTCAAATGCTGGGATCAGTTATTTGGCAACATCACCTTGCAGTATACTAGACCAATAAATGTTGCAGGAAATTCACCTGGAACCTGAGAGCGAATGCCACCCATACAACTATTGAGAGTTGATGTGCAGTAAGAAGAACAACTCATTCCTCCAACACTCGTTCTTGCAAAGTTGGTTATAGAAAGTTAAACAGAACCATCTAAAATGCTTATATTGGCCTGTATTGAGAGTCGAATGACAGTGGTACCAAAATCTTGCACTTACAGGCTTCACCTCGACTAATGTAAGCCACTAAAGGTTTGCTCTGTTTCGAAATAAAACCGCATTAGTATTTGAATATTTTCTTCTGAGAATGGGCAGGCATCTATGAAGATGGCATCCCTGTATAATGACATGAATTTACTCTTGATGGTGAATGTATTTCTGCATCGTTTATTAGAGCATGGCTCAGTGACCTGAAAGTTGTCCTCTGAAAACAGCACTGATTTGGAAGTCAAGATTTTTAATCCCAACCAGACTCATTTTTCCAACATTCTAAGGGGGTAACAACTACATTAAATTGGATAATCTAGAAAAGGCAAACGTTTAATATCTTGCCTTATGTAAAAAATATAATAACATTATTATTTAGTCGTCTTTTTTCTGTTCAATCAAATTTGGCATTATATTGAGTATATATTGGCTAGGGAGAGCAATTGTCAAACAGAAGTCTAATTTTTCCACAGAGTTGTGTTTTCCTAGAATTATTGAAAGCACATATGTATGCGTTGGGAAACATGCATTTTGTTTTAGAAAGCAGAAAAAATAAGACCTGTGGCCAATCCTATTTATTGGTTAAGAGTATCAGAGACATGTGCAGCGCTTAAAACTAAGTCCCTGATTACAAGTACTGAGGAAGAAATCAACGCATCATTTTTAAGCTTGGAAGGTGAACTCCACTCCGTTCGCAGAGTTTGCAGAGTTTTGGCACACTCCACACTCCGAGGAGCTCACAAAGTTCAGAAAAACTTAAGTTGAGAGCACGAGCGAGGGAAATCTAATGCAAGACTCTTCCTAGCGAGGTTTGTCAACGCTGGTGGTCGCAGATGGCCGCTACGACTCGCATTGAAAAACCTTCCGTTTATGTTGAGGAAGCTGCGACACAAGTAGATCTTCTACTCGAGTTGCAGAAAGAAGCAGCACCTTCTTGTACTGTGCGAAATGCCATCCATGCTAATTTTACAGTGCAGGACAAACAACCAGCACTAAACATCAGAACAAACGGTGCAAGGTAACCCACTCTGCCACTCGCGTAACTCTGCGTAGCTTGGCGGAAGTTTTTTGTCACTCCACCCAGGCTTAATAATTCAATGCATTCATTGTACTCCTCATGATTGTGTTGTGTAGTTTTTCCTCATCCTATTCTCGTAAATGAGAACCAAATACAATTTTTGGTCTGGAAAAATCTCATGAGGTCCACAGCTGCAGCTAAGCCTCGTTCTGTGCTTTATTTTATTTTAGTGGGAGAAGCAAAAAAACTTCACCATCTCTCCCCTACTCCCTCCACCACCCTTACTCATCCGCCGCAACTCACTGACAAACATTCACATACAGTTAGCAAATGTTGAGAGTAGGAGGTAAATCTATGCAATCCCATAGAGTAGGAGATTATTTGTGGTTTTATGACCTGAAAAATCTGTCTGACAGTAATTCCCTAGTCCATGGGGTTTTACCTATAAGCTGAAGGTACTAAGGCCATTTTCCCGGGTGAAAATGTTTGAAATTTCTTTCCTCCCAATTGCTTCAACAGCACCAAGAGTTTATCTGAATTTACTGAGCTACACCATTTCTTTTCCCAAAACATAACAAAACCTACTTTTAAGATGAGTATAATTTAGTAGAAAAGAAAAAATAAATTATTGGTTAATATAATATTGTAAGTTTGCGTAATTTTAGGTTCAGGTTAGCAAATATTTAACAATGAATTGAAACAATATTGAGGGCCTTATTACGATGTCGGGTGGACACCGTATCGGTGTGGGAACTGTCTGACCATTGATCAGCAGTTCCGCATACCTAATTGCAATGTGTAATATACAACATGCGGTCGCAAACTCCCATTTCCCTATGGGAGCTTGTGCTGCAGCTGTAAACCGGCCGTAGCACAAGCTCCCATAGAGAAATAGGAGTTGGCGTGAATTCCTGTACCATGTAGCAGGCACCATAAGGTGCCTGCCAACCGGTGCAGAGATTCACCTCAGCCCCACCTGGAGGCTGCAGGATAAAGGGGGCCCTGCTAGGGGCCCCCAATGTCGATTTACTCCAGGCTTTTGGAAAGCCAGACATGGAAAGCCTGTTGGAAACCAACTTCGCAATCCCAATGTTGGTAAAACTGCCCATTGGGAATACGTGCTGGTCTCTGACTGGCCGACGGGCTCCTTGAGCCCATCAGAATCCAGCCGGAAAGACTGGCTGGTTTCAGTGTCGACCGCCTGCATTTTAATGCGGCGGTTGAAACTGAAATCATGATGAGGTTTGGAAAAATGTTATAATATAATTGCTCACTAGTTTCGTTTTTTTTCGCATTCCTTTAAACAAATCTATAATGTTTGTAGTCGGAGTTACTTTGCAAATATTTGAATGCAATTAAATTGAAAGTAAATGTGTTTAACAATGTATATGTTCAGGGTTATCACTGAGGTATTAGGATTGCACTTATTATTTGTCTAAATTATTTATGTTTAGGATAGGAATAAAGTTGATGCATTATAAGTTAATTTATTTTGACTTCTATTTAAATAATGATAGAACGTGCTAGCATTAAGATTATAATAACATTGTTACATATTTTATTTCTTTACAGAAAGTAAAAATACATTTAGAGCTATAATTACTTTTAGTTAATTAATAAAAACAAATATTTTCAACACTTTCCATCTCTTAATCCCAATAATCATGATTGTTTCAGCTACTATATCAAAGAAGCAGATTAAAATGTGATTTTACTTAATTTACTGAGGGGTTAATTGTCAACAGTGCTAAACATTATCAAATTAAATTAGAATATGACTAAGATTGAGGAAAGTGATACAATTATTATAACTATTAGAGTTAAGGATTGTGTAAAAAGCGAAGAAAAAAAGACAACCTAAATGAGACAACGTTATGCCAATTTATGTGTAAGTGCCAGAGTAAATGTAGTGAAGTAAATGAATTAAATGCAAACGTAGAAAAAGACAAACCCATATTATAGTTCTCTCAGTAAAGTATTCTCATTTACCAGGCTTTTCTGGGGGGTTGTATGACATAATTTTGACAGACAGAATATCGACCTACAAATATATCGCAACAAAAATATCGATGTCAAGAATATCGACATCCTATCTACAACATGGTAAGTACAAAAATATCGAAAATTAAATATCGATGTCAAAAATATCGTTATTAAAAATATCGTTTTTCTTTTACTTTAAAAATATATGTAAAATAAACCAAATTATACTTAGAAATTAAATAAACATAATTAAATATATTGTATAATATTTAAAATGTAGTATTAATATATATAATTTAATAAAACTTTAATTAAACATGTACATATCATATATAATATATATACTTACTGAATAATTAATTTTACTAATAATTTCTGTAACGTATAAATCATTAAATGTTTTTAAAAATTACCAATACATCTATACACATAAAATAATAACATTAATAAATATTTAATAATTACATATAGCAAATAATAATCAATATTTTTAATGTGATTAATTTTTATTATTAATGATATATTACAATAGCAAAAAAAATACAAAACATATGAAATATCAGACACAATAAAACGACTAGTCCAACTCCAACAAAAACAACAATAAGGAAAATGTTGGATACCGTAGGGGTAAAAATTACTATTCCAACTCCAAAGAGTGCAACAGTAGGGAAAGCGTTGGATAGCGTAGGGTTAAAATTACTATTCCAACTCCAGAGAGTGCAATAGTAGGGAAAGCGTTGGATAGCGTAAAGGTAAAAATTACTATTCCCACTCCAGAGAGTGCAACAGTAGTGAAAACGTTGGATAGCGTAGGGGTAAAAATTACTATTCCAACTCCAAAGAGTGCAACAGTAGGGAAAGCGCTGGATAGCGTAGGGGTAAAAATTACTATTCCAACTCCAGAGAGTGCAACAGTAGGGAAAGCGTTGGATAGCGTAGGGGTACAAATTACTATTCCCACTCCAGTAAGTGAAACAGTAGGGAAAGCGCTGGATAGCGTAGGGGTAAAATTTACTATTCCAACTCCAAAGAGTGCAACAGTAGGGAAAGCGTTGGATAGCGTAGGGGTAAAAATTACTATTCCAACTCCAGAGAGTGCAATAGTAGGGAAAGCGTTGGATAGCGTAAGGGTAAAAATTACTATTCCCACTCCAGAGAGTGCAACAGTAGGGAAAGTGTTGGATAGCGTAGGGAAAAGAATTACTATTCCAACTCCAGAGAGTGTAATAGTAGAGAAAACGTTGGATAGCGTAGGAGTAAAAATTACTATTACCACTCCAGTGAATCCAACAGTAGGGAAAGCGTTGGATAGCGTAGGGGTAAAATTTACTATTCCCACTCCAGAGAGTGCAACAGTAGTGAAAACGCTGGATAGCGTAGGGGTACAAATTAGCATTCCCACTCCAGTAAGTGCAACAGTAGGAAAAGCGCTGGATAGCGTAGGGGTAAAAATTACTATTCCAACTCCAGAGAGTGCAACAGTAGGGAAAGCGTTGGATAGCATAGGGGTACAAATTACTATTCCCACTCCAGTAAGTGAAACAGTAGGGAAAGCGCTGGATAGCGTAGGGGTAAAAATTACTATTCCAACTCCAAAGAGTGCAACAGTAGGGAAAGCGTTGGATAGCGTATGGGTAAAAATTACTATTCCAACTCCAGAGAGTGCAATAGTAGGGAAAGCGTTGGATAGCGTAAGGGTAAAAATTACTATTCCCACTCCAGTGAGTCCAACAGAAGGGAAAGCGTTGGATAGCGTAGGAGTAAAAATTACTATTCCCACTCCAGAGAGTGCAACAGTAGTGAAAACGCTGGATAGCGTAGGAGTACAAATTACTATTCCCACTCCAGTAAGTGAAACACTAGGGAAAGCGCTGGATAGCGTAGGGTTAAAAATTACTATTCCAACTCCAGATAGTAAAACAGTTGGCAAATGACTGGATAGCATAGGGATTCTATAAGCATAATAACCAATTAAATAATTAGTTATAAAAAAATAGCATATTAATAACTAATTTACAAAATATGTATTATTAAATACCAATTATTTAAAATAAATATTTATATAAATAACTTTAAATTACATCCCACACTATTCCCCCTTTAACACACAACACACTACACATACAAAACTACACAATACATTTAAATATCAGTTTATCTATTATTTACAATTAATAATACATTCTTTATAATTAATACACTTATTATTTACAAATTTATACATATTAACTACCAAGTTACAATTATTCACAAATTAATTATTATTTAACAATACATTAATTAGCAATAACAACAAAGAACATGAAATAATAAATTATTTATATTTACTATATTTAACGTACTAATAACAATTAATTAACAATTAATAATTAATTAACAAATAATTATTATTAATTACAAATAATTTAAAATTATCAGTAATTTTTTGAATTTAATTACATCCCACCCTATTCCCCTATAAACCCACAACCCACTACACATAAAAATTCACATAATTAATTTATGCATCAATTAATCACTTAATAAAATTAAATCACCAATTAATTAGTAATTAACAATTAATTAATTAACAATACCAATAAAGAAATATTAATATTAAACTAATTATAACTTATAGAATTAAACAATTAATACAATTAATTTACAATTAATAATTAATTAACAATTAATTAATCAATTAATATATTTAATTAACAATTAGTAATTAATTAACAATTAATTAATCATAAATACCAATTAAACAATACATATTAATTAATTAATTATAATTAAATTACTTCCCACCCTATTCCCCTATAAACCCACAACCCGCTCTGATGCTAAAATGCTAAATTATATTTTAAATAATTATTAATCTCTAAACATTTATTTTTAAATGTATTAAAATACATTACAATAATCTTTCACATACAAATAAAATACATATTAAAATACATTACACTAATAAAATATCGATATACTTGACATCGAAATTTTTGATTACGATATTAGTTACATCTATATTAATGACTTCGATATTATTAACTTCGATAATACTTACCTTGGGGTCGATATTCTGTCCATCGATATTCTTGACTTCGATATTCTTTACCTACGATATTTACAACTCGATATACTTGTAGGTCGACATTTAAAACTCGATATTTAGACTGCTCACCTTCTGGGGCTAGTACTTATAACAACTTGTTTTCTATATAGAACTTCATAATGCACTATTAATTATTTCAGGTGTCACCAGTCAAGTGACTGCTAATTAAAGGTGCCTGTCATCATTTAATCATCCATGTGGGTCTAATGCTCACAGGGTATAAGTTTTAAAGAAGGGGGACTAACCAAGTTAGGCAGTAGGCAAGTAACATCATGGCATGTGACATGACAGTGCATTACTTCGCACATGACATCATGACCCATGAACTCACAGGAAGTGATATCACAAGAAGTGACATCAAATCTTAAGACTTCATACATATGTTTAGCAGGTCTATCATGAATGCATGTGGGTGCATTACAATATTTGACAGATTAGATTTTACCCTGGAGTTGCGCCAAAAAGTGATGCAACACTGATGAAAAATCTGGGCCTCAATTTATACATTTATTTTTTAAAACCCTGCCACAAAGAAATGGGCAATAAGGAGAAACTTGGCAGTAAATCTGTTCTGCTTAATTGGTTGCAAAGTCTGAATTTTAAAATATCCTATAGGCTTAAGGCACTTGCTGTATAGATTTTTTTGCCAAATTAATCTCAGGAAATAATAATAATAATAATTATGGTAAAATAACTCTGGAAGTTAACATATTTTCTGAGGAGATCTGTGTTTTTACTAGTTTCAGTTTTGAATGAAAGTAGCATAGAGGATTGATATTTTCCATGTACAGCAGATTAACTACCACGCAGATGACAGATTTTTATTTTATGCAAATGGCTAAGTGGGTTACTGCTTTTAACACAAAGATCCTTTTCTTACTTGCAGTTAATAAATTGTAATCCTTCTAATATAGCACAGTGAGCTATGAAGGACCTTTGGTTCGTACATATTACAGCCATCACTCTCTTATGCAACACATTCTGTATATTGTATTACACACACACATGATTTATTGACAATGTGTAATAGTGTACGTGTGATGTTAAGAACTCTTACACCCTGCATTCGGATGAGAAGCGATACGGTGCTATAAGAGTAATAAAGCAAAATAATGGTATTTAAATTGTTGTGTAAATGCTAGGACCGACCTGTACACCTGATTTCTTGCAGTGAATACATATGTCTTATATTCAGTGATTGAATCCAGGTGTGAGGCGTCTGATAGCTCCCAACCAGGATACTCCAATAAAAGGAGGCCTGATGACCTCTTAACTTTGGCCTTTGTTATGGGCCCAGCTGGAATCTCATAAACTCCACCCAACCCTGTACTTTGCTAATCAGAATGACTTAACACAGCGTGCAGGCACTGCTGAATGTGTCCCAGTGTCTGAAAATTACACGGGGACAGGTTTAGCGAATTACTTTGGGGCCCCTCTTGGCAAGGTCGACAGTGTCCACCCTGTGAAAATAGTGGGTGGACACTACCTACCTGTGAATACCCTCGACTTGTGTGCCGACATTTGATATAACATTTGGCGATGAGGTGGAAAAACTCCACCCCTGACCAGGATAAGGTGCGACTCCGTATGGGGACAGCTGATGTTCGGTCCTTTGTTGGTAAGGAGGAGCAGCACCTTGCAGTGAGGAAGAAGCTAGGCATGCATCCTCCATTCAGCTTGTGGGCCCTAGTTTGTCTGTAGACAAATGAGGCAAACCTAGCTCTCGGTGTATGGCATGGAGTAAAGACACTCTGGACAAAGGTGCTTGGACAGTGAGGGCCAAACAAAAGCAGAGCCAAAGCTCATGGCTGAAGATACAGCGCAGATGCCAAGTGAGTACTGACACTACCATGGCCCAGTGCAAGAATATCAAAGCAAATAAAGACAGAGCGCAACATCCAGTGCAGTACCATAGTCTGTGGGTGACATCAGAAAGAGCGGCGAAGGACTTGGGGCAGTTATGCCTACCGCTAAAAGCACAGTGAGAAGGATACATGTTGGCAGCAAAGGAAAAGTCCAGTGAATGAAAATGTCAATACACCGCTACATTGTCAGCAGAACACCAAGAGAGGGAGCCACAGCTACACGGCATCACTGTACTGTATTGAGCTCAGTGAGAGCACCACTCTTGAACAATTCATATACATCAAACAAGTGTCTCCCTGTGATGACAAACCCAACAGACAGGAAGTGGGCAAATGTGGTATTTGGACAGAATATCGAGCTGTACATATCGGAAGACAGAAATATCAGAAAAAAATATTTTGATACAAAAACAGTGTGATGCAGAAATATTGTTGTCAAGCATATTGTTTTTTCAGGTAAATAATATCATTGTTAAGAATATTGTTTCTATTAATATAATTTTCAATAATATTGTTGTAAAGAATATTGTTTTTTAATTTTTTTAATGTGTTTTAGTAAATATTATGTTACTATTGTTTGTATAATTGTTATTCGTTTTTTTAATATAGTTTGTAATTTTAAATGATTTAAAATTTGTAAATGATTTGCTAATAGTAATTCATAGTGTTGTACTGGGTTGTGGGTTTGTAGGGATAGGGTGAAGAGTTAATTAAGTAATATTATTTATTATTAAGTAATTAATTAGTTTTAATTATGTATTTGATTTGGATTCATTATGTATTTTATGTAATCCTGATTTAAGTTATGCATATTTTAGGTGTGGGTTGCTTTGTTTGTATGGTTCAGGGTGGAAAGTGTATTTGGTAATATTTAATAATGACTTGTTAATGTATTATACATTCTTTAATTTCGTATTAATTACAAAGACTGTGCAATAATAATATATTTTAGCTCCCATATAATGGTGGTCTGCTGGGTTTGTAGGGGTATAGGATGAGAAGTTCATTAAGTAATACTTAATTAACAATTAATTAATAATGTATTGATAATTATTGAATGGATTATTACTTGTACAATATGTAATATTAATTTATTTTAGTTACATTCTAGTTACAAGTTTCTAGGTTTGTAAGGGTACAGGGTGGAAAGATAAGCAAAAAATCATTTACAAAAATCCTAATTATGTAAATTGTGGAAAAATTATATATTTTAGTAATATATTAGGTGTGGATTGCTGGGTTTGTAGGGTTGAAGGAGTGGGAATTTAATTAAGTAATAATTAAATAAGAATTAATTATTGTTTATGTATGCAATTAATCATCAGTTATGTAAATTGTGTTATACCTATTTATTTTTCTTATATTCTACGAACACGTGCAGATAAATAGATAGATAGATAGATAGATAGATAGATAGATAGATAGATAGATAGATAGATAGCTAGATAGATAGATAGATAGATAGATAGATAGATAGATAGATAGATAGATAGATAGATAGATAGATAGATAGATAGATAGATAGATAGATAGATAGATAGATAGATAGATAGATAGATAGATAGATAGATAGATAGATAGATAGATAGATAGATAGATAGATAGATAGATAGATAGTCGGAGACCATGTCCGGGCAGCCCCTGAAGTTACTTCTGGCATACGGGCTAGGGGCAGAGGAGCGGGATCCTTTTGGTGCGAGGAACAAGCCCCAGCCCATGTGCTACCCAGTACCCATGCGCCAAGGGCTCCGTGACCAGGGCTGGTACTGGCAGCCTACTGCGGCACACAAATCGTGAGCCAGCCCATCCCAAAAGAGCACCCCCCCTATGGGTGATCGGTAGCTGGACCTCTGTACCCTGGGATCCCTACTTGGGTGGTCCTTTAAATTGATTGTAGCAGAACATTGGCAGAATAATTGGTAGACCATCTGGTCACCCCAAGAGATATAACCACAACAGTACGAGGAAAATGCTGGATGACATCACAAGTGGCAAGGCTGGAAACGCAGGCCTGACGACCTGTACCCTTTCCTCCTGCCTGCCTCTCACCCGTGGGGCGATTTAAGGACACTCGATACTTAGGGTGTGACTCGAGGATAATGTTGACCCTACACAGGACATTGGCTCCACATGGTTTTCTGATCCTACCTGGAGGCCCGGGGGAAAATGCACATAGCTGAGGTGCGATACCCACCTATCATAGAGCCCTAAGTGTGGTGGGGCTCACAGAGCCTCCCACTCCCTGCGTTAAAGAAAGATCCCACCTTAAAAGACATGTTCAATAAATAGCCCATGATAAAGCCTGAGGTGACGCTGGAGGGGGGGAGTGGGAACGCCCATTGAAAACCCCCAGGATGGAGAAACCAACAAATTTGAGTCCCCTATCACTAAAACCTTTCTGGAAATGTTGATTAGGTCCCTCCGAGATGACTTTGCAGGGCTCAAGCGTGATATCATCTCAGACATTAAAGGGATTCAACATGACATCAACGCCATAGGGTGACAAAACCAGGATACTAGAGAAGAGGAGGTGGATGGACACCACTAAGACCTACTGGAACTCAGAGACCAGACCTAGAACTCAGATGCCAGATAGAAGACTTGGAGAATAGATCCCTCAAACCTCCAATGGATTTCCTGTGGGCTCAAGAGATTAGATATAAATGGAGCCACCCCTTTTGACTCCAGTTTGTATGGCGAGAGGAAGTCCAGATGATCCGCATCCTTGCCAGACATTCCAGATCTGCGACAGTCTGCAACTTCTGGATCACCAGCCCGAGATCTTACGAATGGAGTCATAGGTACACAACGCTCCTCCTGACAGAGAAAGAAACCAGTGAGCAAGCCCACTGTGGCTGATAGTTGTGAGGAACGATCACAGCTGCTTCAGCAACTACGACGGGAGGGGGACTGAGTGAGCCCGATTGATGACCATTAAGACTATCAGGAAGTGCACTTCCGCAGACCCCCCTGGCACCCCTCGACGTTCTGTATGGTGGCCGAGATGGATGATTTGGCCCTGTGCACCTATGGCCCTACCCAAGTGGTCCATCTGGCGGAGCTCTCCCTTGATGGTGCCGATCTGAGCTGGAATACGTCAGTGACATGGAAACCTAATATCTGTGTTTTGAGTATGCCCTTGTGGGGAACGTTTTCTTATCTATTATCTATCTATTATTACACTTGCCTTTTTTCTTCCAGGTTTTCTGCTCAGCTCCCTACGTCCACATCACAGTTATAGCCTCTTCCTGGGAGCATGGGTGGGCACGCGCTGCGATTGATTGGGTGGAAGGTGCAACATATGGGTATTAATGGTGGTGTCTCTAGTTAGCCTCCATGTCCAAGGCCTTAATGCTCCAGCTAAGCGATTGGCAGTGCTCTCATTTCTTAAAGACTCAAATGTGATGTCTGTATGCTCCAAGAAACGCACCTACTTCAGAGAGACTGGCGAAGATTACTCTCTCTCTGGTTCTACCGGGAGAACTTCTCATCTGAGGCCACCAAGAAAGCAGGGTCTGCAATTTTGTTTGCCACACATTTCGTGGGAAAGGTGGAACAGGTCTTTTTTGACATCCCAGGTCAGCTGTTAGCATTTCATGTCTTAATATAGGGAATCAGTTACACAATAGCTACTGTTTATGCTCCCAATGAGAAACAGGAAACCTTTTTAGGGATGCGTGTTGATCTTCTCAGATAAGGAACTAGCGGTTGGGGTTGACTATAACATTGTCATGGATACAGAGAAAGACAGGTCCGCTGTGCAGACAGGACAATTACACGGGGCTACCTTCGAGTATCAAGCATTTGCTGGTTGAATAATGGCTGACAGACATATAAATACATACCCACCCCACAGAAGTCAACTACACATTCTTCTCAGCAGTCCACTAGACGTACACACGAATTGACTACTACCTCACATCCCCTGAGAAATCGCAAGACATGATTCCGGTGGATGTCGGAGCTGCTGAGCTCTCTGAACACTATATGCAAATCCATCCTAGTAGACAGCCAACTGCCCCCCCCTTGCTGGCAACTTAACACAAAACTCCTCACATAGACCAAAATTCAAGCTGATACTCTGATGGCCCCAACCTCTTTCCTAGAGCTTAACAACACACCCAAGATAGATGTCTTTACTCTGTGGCAAAAGTTAAAAGTAGTTCTTTGAGGGCACTTTATTGGGATCTCCACGGGATACAATAGGGAACAGTGGGACACATGCTGCAGGCTGGAAATGTAGATTAAGGAATTGGAAACTGCCCATGCCCGATCGGGCTTGGTGGCGATCCACCGCCTACTGACAGTTACTCGGAAACAATTGCAAGCCTTTGATGTGGGAAGAGCGGAATATGCATTATTAAAATTATGCCAGAAATAATATGCTGGGAGTAATAAAGCAGGATGCATGCTGGTACACCGTCTCCGGGCCCAAGCTATGGATCATAGGATAGCCAAGGTGCAGGGGGCAGATGGCAACTTATGTCCTACGGACGAGGGTATTGTAAACACATTCAGGACCTTCTATAAGGCCCCCTATTCTGCTGAACCACTGCAAGACTCCGATATGGTGACATATCTGTCTCAAGTGTTCCCCTCTGACATAGGTGTGACCATGTTTACAGATTTAGGAAGGGATATTACGTCTCAGAAAGTCCTTCATGCTATAAATAAAATGCAGCCCAATAAAGCGCAAGGACCTGCTGGCTATGGCACGGAATTTTATCAAATCTTTGCTCCCCAATTGACCCCTATTTTGACATGGTTATTTAATTCACTTGATAAGGGAGGCTCCTTAGCTGATTCGATGCGACTTGCCACCTTCACTGTGATCTCCAAACAGGGTAAAGATGTCAAATGTTGTGCATCCTATTGCCAAATTGTGAAACTCTTTACAAGTGTACTAGCTCACAGACTAGCTCCATACGTGCAGGGATTAGGTGACCCTAACCAAGCCGGATTCATACCGGAACGAGAAAGTAGCGAAAATACAAAAAGACTTTGCCATCTCTTGGACAAGGTGCAGCGTTCTCTTGTACCAGCCTCCTACTGACGATTGATGCTGAGAAAGCATTTGACTGTGTGCATTGGCCCTTTTTGTACCAGGTAATGGAGTATGTGGCCCTTGGTCCACTATTCTGCAGGTGGGTGCAATCATAATATGCAGCCCCCCAAGTTAATATTTGTGTAAATGGAGTGAGGTCGACCACCTTCCCTATGGTAGGTGGGACCAGACAGGGTTGCCCCATGTCCCCTCTACTCCTTGCACTTTATATGGAACCATTTACAGAACGAACAAAAGCTCATCCAAAAGTGACAGGTATCTTGACGGGGGTGGGAGAACATAAGATTATGTTGTACGCTGATGAAGTCCTCCTGACCTTCACTGACCCAATCAATTACCTGACAGCGGTTATGACAGAGTGGGCCGAGTTTGGAGGGGCATCAGGCCTTGAAATCAATCCACAAAAGTCTTTGATCCTAGAGCTGACTTTCCCTGACTCAGAGAGCATCCGAGTTCGCACCCAGTTCCCGTTTAAGAAGGCAGAGAGTGGGATTCCTTATTTAGGAAGAAAGTTGCATGCCGCGCTATCATTCACCCACAGCAAATAACTACGGGGCCCTATTAACGATGACAAGGACAGTCCTCATTAAATGGAAATCCCATGGTCTCACGTAGCTGGGGTGTAAAGCAGCTTTCAAAATGACGCTACTTCCTAAACTACTCTAAGTCATGCAGACTTTACCTCTTCAACCTCCTCCACAGTTTCTGAATAGACTACAAATATCTCTCTGGGACTTCATTTAGGAGGATAAACTAGCAAGAATAGCTAGAACAGGTGCCTTACTTCCCATGTCACTGGAAGCCCAACTGCATTACATGGTGGAATGGTCCGGTACACTTACAGAAAAACATTGGTGTTTTATAGATCAGGGTACCGTGGCCACGCACATTTGGAAAATACCTTGGCTTCCTAAATTACACCGACCACCAGGCGTCTCCCCAGTCGTCAAGTCTACAATCGGAGTTTGGGACTGGGAGCAGCTGATACATGGCATCTCCACACCAATGTCCCCAAAAAATCCACTGATTGGTAACCCAGATTTCCCACTGGCAGCTGTAGGACTGGGATTTAAGGTGTGGCAAGAAGCTGACTGTAAATGTGTGGGAGACATGTTCAACTCTGAGGGAGTCATGGACCTTCCTGCACTGAAAACGTGCTCTGACCTCCCAGGCATGGCAAGATAACAGTATCTGGTGTTGGCACACTGGGTGACTCGTCCCTGGATTCACCCGCCTGGTAGTAGGGTCTGGGTAGCCTTTGAGAAGTGGATTATAACACGCTCTAGAGACAGAAAACTGCTCTCAGACATTTATGCATTCCTGGTAAAACCACTGTACCCACTTGATTCGCCTGCACGTGTTAGATGAAAGAGGGAATGTGAACATCCCTTCACAGAGAAAGAATGGAATGACATTCTACATCGGGCGCAAACCCTTGCAATTAATACCACCTGTAAAGAGATGCTCTTAAGGATAGCCCATTACTGATACCTCACCCCACCAAGAATTGCCACACGGGACCCCACAGGCAGAGGGTGATGTTGGCGGCAATGCGGACAGCAGGTCACACTCAATCATCTTTTATGGCAATGTCCTAAGCTGTAATCCTTTTGGGCCAGGGTACTAGATGCACGAAACACCATGTTTGAGAAAGACATACCCAAATTCCCAAGCTATATACTCTTGGGCCTCCACAATCCCCTCACCTACCAACTGCGGTCCCCCAGAGGCAGAGCAATCCATCTATTACTGGGGGTGGAAAAACAGCTCCTCCTCGCCATATGGGGAATTGATATGGTACCCACACACTTGAATTAGCTGCACAGAATTTGGGAGGTGCTGGGGATGGAGAAGTTGACTGTGACTGCCGTACAACAAATCCCATGCTTTGATAAAATGTGGCAACCCTGCATACAGTACCTTTTTGACGACTTCTGTGAGTTGTCTTGCCTCCAGTATCTTCAGATATTGTGCCTGACATCCATAAATGACACTGCAAATCACTAAAACAGTAATTCCCTCGCAACAAGTTTGCACATCAGGGGCGCGTGCCCACAAATCCTCCCCCAAACCGTACTCTCCCAATGACTCTCGCTATACTTATTTACTATTTTCCAACGCTACATGGCACACCTCTCCTATTTTCATTGCGACAACCACCAGCCGATGGGTGGGCTATAATGTATCGTTTTTGTTTCCTATAAAATCAATAAAACAGTGCATAGCCATACTATCTCTATACCTCCTCTTGAATCTCTGAATGTCATTTGTGTTTGCTTTGGCTTTTTAGTGACTTCAGATAAATGTTGTTTGCACCTTGGTGGAGAGGATATGATAATGCCCGAATACTGAAACTGACACACTTTTCTAGAGGGGTCCCTCTATCAGCTTGTTTTACTTGGAGGCACCAAGACATGGTTTTGGACTTCCTTATTGAATTTTATCTTAAATTGTTGCAGTAATCATCCTTTTAAGTAAGAAGCTTCTGAAGGCAGAACATTATTGAAACATCGATCTATAGAGGTAAATGATCCCTGAATCAATTTCCATTCAGCCCAATGAGAAACTATAAAATGAGAATCCTAGTAAAGTCAGGTTAGAACCAGTACCATATATTTTATTAATAAAGCCACGTTATGCTATGCATTGTAAAAATTATTAAGCACAGCGTTTTAATTGCCACATTGTTCCAGGTGTCATTCTAATCGGATAGTTAAAACGCAGCTTGAATGAGTAATTTACTGCTTAGTTTAACACCATGCATGCCCAGCTAAAGAGATATTTCTATCTTAAAAGTGTAAAAATATTTTAATACTAATGCATGACAATAAAATAGTGTTACAAAACTACATAGAAAATGACAATAAAATAAATATTCGCAAAACATGTAGGAAGAGTTCATGTAGGCGTCTTTCCCACTGTGATTACAGAAGAAATATCTAGCCCACTTTTTATCCACTTAAACTATATATTGGCTAACTTTCCCTGGTGTGCTTTCATAGCATAGAAGGCATGAATATAGGTCTTGATTTCACACGGGTGCCCTTGGCTTTTTTTAAAACAAAAAAAAAATCAAATGTTGTCACTCCATAAAACTGTATTCAAGGTTACCGCTAATATTGTAAACCGGAGTACATTTCGTTTCTTTCATAAGGAAAAACTTCCTTTCTGTTATACATCGATAATAAAAAAAATGTGAAGCGTGAGATGAAAAAAGCACCTTCTGAATGTCATATCAGGCTTCCTTTGAAAAATGTGATATCCAGAGAAAAATTGTTACTTCATTCAATCTGCCCTTCATGTACATAACATTAATCATATCTTGGAAAATATTATTAAAAAAACATACCAGCGACTCTCGGGCTTGCCAGTCCTTGTACCAATCTTTCGTAACAGAGTTTTCAAAGCCAAACAAAATTACTCTTTGTGTGTATTCGGTACCGCATTTCCCATAGTGGTTATAAAGAAGCAAGCAATGCAGTGTTCTCCATAGGATGACAAACCTTTGTAATGCCTCGGCTTTCATACTCAGTGGCGTCAATCATAAGACAGCTGTCTCACAAACAGCAATTTTGAAGAAAAAAAAAATGTTCATATTCTGAGAATGAGAACCGAACTTAAAATATTCAATGCATGAAACGTGATATTTCCGAAAGTTTGGGACTGGTTCATTTTGTCATTGAAAAAGTGAAATAATAGGTTGAATATTTTCCTGACTGTAGGCTGTTTTTCGTTTGCAGCTCGGCAGAAAGGAACAGGAAGTTTGCGGGATTAGGTTAGGCATTCCACTGCATTATTTCTTTATCAACCTGTCATGATTAGATGTAACCAAGTAAACAATTCTAAATTATTAAAAACATGTATGAATAATGTCATAATATGGACTTTATAAATACCGGAAATTCTTCAAGCCCAGTTGTAAAACCTGTGTCTAATTTCGATGTAGCTGTGACATCTCTAGTCACCATAACCACCCAATAGGTGACGGGTGTAATGCATGTAAACAGTCTAATTCACTGGATTTTGCTCAGGGTAGCATTCCAACCCAGCATTTTTTGCCCTCATTGCCTCTCTAGACAAAAGCTAGCTTTCAAATCAATACTAGCTCAGCTCCTCATGGGAAAAGTCTATCCCGAAGTGCTAGGCCAGGCCCCTTCAGCAGGTAACCACAAGCAAGCTTTAGTAGGCCTCATCAGTGAGATATGACTTGGATCCTGTGGCACAAGGATCCAAGGACCAACAGCCACCTCAGGTGTTATATAAGATACACAAAAGGTGATGGGAGGAAATGCCTGCAAATACTCTTAACCACTGGCCATCGCTCTGGGTACCATTCCATCCCATCGTTCTTTGCCCACTGTGCCAGTTAATTATAATCATAAAACGACATAGCTGCTTACCTGTATTAACCTATTACACAAAAGCTGTGACATCATAAGGCCTGCTGCCAGCAGCCAAAGTAAAAAGCAGACCATAGAGCAGCATTGTAGATACAGTGTAAACAATGAAAACAAGAAGTGGCTTGTCTGTTCTTAAAAAGTTTTTTTTTCTGAATTGAAAAGTGATCAGCAGAAAGGACAGATGTATGGTAATGTTAATTTTTCGCACATAGTTGGTCACAGGAAAGAATTTCTGTAGATTAATATTCATTGTGAGCTACATCCGTTTTCATATTCTGATTTACATGAAACTACTTCAAAAAATATTTTGCAACATATTACTAACTTCTTTTTGGTGTGTTTGATGCCACACTGCAGTCTACTTTTATTCCTCCTGTCTGCAGCCATACAATTGTGTTCATATGAAGAAGCAAGACCTCAAGGATTCAAGATGTTTGTGGGAAGAGACATGTACTACCAGTCCCACGAGTCACTGAGTTCCCTCCATATGAGTGGCCCATAGCCGGTTAAATATAAATAGGGAGAGTGTCTACATGCTTTCACTCACGACGAGCCTCTGATGGCGAGCATAAGCTCAGAAACTCGTCAGGCTGAAGAGCCATGTGAGCTGTAATCATTGGCGTACAGAGATGTCCTTTATTCGCTATAAGCAACCATGCTGCTGCTTGAGTGCTTCCTCGCCTGTGGGCACCTTGGAACTTTTTATATATATATATACTCACTGAAAAAACCCTAGGTTTCAGGGATGTTATAGTTAGTTGGACATTTCAGTCATAGAAAACCATAGAAATGCCCCTGTTATAGTTAGTTGAGCTAACTATAACTCGCGTCCCCGCAGTGCACTGGTGATGACGTCACATATTACATCATTCATGACATGGTCAGTGACATCACTGATGACATGGTCAGTGACATCACTGATGACATCACCTATGGTTTTTTCAGTGAATTTCAAAGGTTTTTTAAATGCTAATTTCTAACTATAACGTGCCTGAAACCTGTGGTTTTTTCAGTGAATGTCTAAGGATTTTTAAATGCTAATTTCTAACTATAACGTGCCTGAAACCTATGGTTTTTTCAGTGAATTTCAAAGGTTTTTTAAATGCTAATTTCTAGTTATAATGTTCTTTAAACCTATCTTTTTTTCTGTGTTTTTTAATTATCATCCCATTCTCAACTTGGTGAAAACTACAAATCTCACCACTCTTCCATCGATACCTTACGCCAACAAAATCGCAACAAACGAGAGCTACAACTAACGCTAATGAAATGCAAAGTAGGCGTTCCCATGCAAAAAAAACAGGAAAACACCACTTTCCCATATTTTCAACGACAAGCCAAATATGCAATGCGATCCAAAAAGCAGACGATAAGCCGAGTTAGCAGTAACAAATTAATATCAACCTTTAACTGGTGTAAGGAGGTCAACTATCTACTCTGTGAATTGGACCCAACTCACAGCCACATCTAAAGACCAACACGTGATAGACCTACTGATCATGCAGCTCCGACATCCAACAAGGCCACAACACCCAGCGCCACCACCACCAGAACCTCCCCCCGCACCCCTCCCCCAACTACCACGAGGCAGCGCAAAACAGGACAACGGACCTTCCCAAAACGCCATGCCCCTCAGCCACACAATAGCTGAATGTTGGGAGATGTGGCAACCAACTACATATGAAGGAGGCAAGTCACCCATCAACAATAATGCATACAATGCAAAGTGTAACGCTGATGTGCTGCACAGACCTCACTATGCAAGGCACAAACCTCTCCATGTGGAGTTATACTATTGATACTTGCAGTGTAGTGCACAGTGGACGCAACCATGTTACCTCAGGCAGTGGGGAAGATCTTGGTCATGTAGCTGTGTTTCCCCCCCACGAAGTGGAAGCGGAGTGGGCTGCTCCAACGTACGCCACTCCAGCATAGAAGTATGAATAATTAGGCCAGGCCCTAGGCCTGGTTCACTTGTGGAAAGACCAACGAGTCTGTCAGAGCGGCGGCCCTTACCCTGCCACGTGGCTGCCGCCATAACCGCGGGCCTCCTCGACACAGGCCCCCTGCGAACCCAGCTGCACAGCACCGCAGACTTATGTCTGTACCGACTACTGCCTTCGATCTACACTGCAGACACCAGCGCTCACAATTCAGATGCAGTGGCGATTGCAGATGTTGCAGTCCAGTTCGCAAGACACGTTGCTCCCAGTGCGGCCCACATGGACCACGCATGATCGCAGGCTGCGCAAACGCTGTGTGCTTCAGGTGCAACTAACTCACTGCACCATAAGTCATCGCCACGTGGCCTCATCAAGGCAGAATTCATTAGACAAAACACTTTGCTCCCAGTGCGGCCCGATGGAACCACGTATCATCGCAGGGAGCGCACACGCTGAGTACTCCAGGTGCCACTAACTGTACAGCTCAACTCAATGCCACGTGGCTGTGCGCCCATCCTGACAGCTGCCTCCGCCCTACACTGGGGTTACACGGTTCACAATTCAAGATTAGTAGCGACGCAAATTGTGTAAGAGACTATAATGGGTTAAGAAGACCAAATGCTCCCAATCTGTGCAGCTCTACTCAACGTCACCTGCCTGTGGGTCTTTGCTGACCGCTGCCTCCGGCCTACACTGTAGAAGACCGCTCACACGTGGTGCCAACTAACCCCGTTCAACACAAGCCGATCCCACATGTGTAACTGTGTCCTGAGTCCTGAATGGCAGTGACCACAGCACCAGACTCCCTTCGATCAGGGAGGGGTATTTCCATATGGAAGGCCAGCGACATGTGGTGCCACTGAACCTGCACTACGCAGGCCGGTGGGCCACCAAAGTATGCACGTGGCTGTGAGCCCTTGCTCACCGCTACCTCTGGCCTACACTGTGGAAGACCGGCGACAAATGGTGCCACTAACCGTCTTCAACACAAGCCGATCCCACATGTGGAACTGTGTCCTGAGTCCTGAATGGCAGCGACTACAGCACCAGACTCCCTTTGATCAGTGAGGGGTATTACCATATGGAAGACTGGTGACAAATGGTGCCACTAACCGTCTTCAACACAAGCCGATCCAACATGTGGAACTTTGTCCTGAGTCTGGAATGGCAGTGACCCCAACTCCGTGAGACAACCACAGCTCCAGACACCCTTTGATCAGTGAGGCATATTTCCATATGCAACGGCGGCGACACGTGGTGCCACTAACCCTGTTCAACACAAGTCAAACAATTCCACATGTGGAACTGTGTCCTGAGTCCTGAATGGCAGTGACCCCAACTCCGTGAGACAACCACAGCACCAGACTCCCTTCGATCAGTGAGGCATATTTCCATATGCAACGGCGGCGACATGTGGTGCAAATAACTCTGTTTAACACAAGTCGAACTGATGAATACAGGCCCCAGCTAGGCCCGCAGGACACAAGGGTTCGCTCTCCTGTAATGGAATCTATAAGGAAGTTGGCACGGAAACTGCAAAGTACAAAGACAGCATTTATTAACCCTTAAGGGTGGTCCTACAATCCACACAACACTCTTCAGTATTGCATAGAGTAGCACAAAGAACTTGCGTACACGGTCCCCTTTTATACACAATAGAGGGGCTCATAAGTGGGTGGATACAACATGAGGCCGAAGAACATTACCATTTATGGTCATTTTCGATACTGAATCAATATGTGGGCGGAGCTAACACACTCCTTGAGCCCGCGAAAACATGGTCAAGCAAGGCTAACCGATAACAGATGTGGTCAAGTCTGGGCATGTACCAGATGGACAAAGGAGCTATTTATAGACTGTTACTAGGCAGATTACAGGAGCAACTAACACAGAGGTTGGACTCTTCTCGTGGTGAACACGTGGAAGCATAACAATACAAAATGGAGTCCAAACTTCGGTCAACATAACAGAGAAAACATGATCTATAAGAGGAGAATTAATGTCTTTAGTAAATGCTTAATCACATCGTTGTTTCAATTTACAACAGACGACCCTTTCAGCATTTACTGAAGACATCCGGTTTGTTAGGATAATCGTCATATATGTCAATCGTCATCATTTCTTCAACTTCTTTAGCTAGACGTTTCTGGTGAGCAACATCGGCAATAGCTTTCTTATCAGGGATACAGATTGATACACATAATGAGCAGAGTAAAGGACCACACTGAACGCAGATACAACATGAAAACAGAACCGCTACAATAATGCAGAGACCAGTTAGAACCTTCCATCCCCAGGCAGTAATTAACGCCCAAAACCATCCAGAAAAGGACCAAGTGCCGTTTTCTGTATGGATCTCAGCTGCAATTTTATGCAGTTTATTGATGGCATTATAAACTGATGGCGTATGATCAGGGATGAACACACAACAGCTACTTCCAATAATTTTACATGCTCCTCCTCTGTCAGCTAGCATAACGTCTAATACCATACGATTCTGCAATGCAACAATTCTAGTAATTTGCAATTCCTCCGTAAGATTCCCAAGTGCAGCAGCAGTCTGATTTGTTACAGCTTCTACCACTCTTGTTAATCTTCGGATCTTCCTACTGTTCAGGGCAGCTCCAACAAAGAAAAACAGTCCTAAGTTAAAATCAATATACTGTTGCAGACTGGTATCAGTCTGATCTACATCGTCAATTGATAAAGTACGTTTATACCTATTTACAGTCACATTATTCAATAATTTCAGATCCTTATGATAAGACGCGGGAGCTAGGAATACAGGAGGTAATAGAAATGATACATAGCATACCCCAGACCACCCAGCCGGCAGACGGTAATAACCTTTATTTCCACACACAAAGTACGTATTATGGGAGGCTAAAAAGGTACTATTGTTCAACCCGTCAATGTTTAGAACAGTAATACAATCACTAACACCAACAGGGATAAAACCCACACTCTGGACACACAGGTCCGCTTGAGCTTGTGCTACTTGAATCACAAACTTGTCCTTTCCCACAATGTCTCTTGTGTTCGTGAAGATGTAGGGAATGGATTCATTGTCTGGTCGGTACTCTTCCCATTCCCAAATTGTCCCATTCGCTTGTGGATACCCATTTTTGTCTTGATGGCATTCTTTATTGAGTCTGAAGAGCAATCGTCCCACTGTCGGTTTCCGAGTAGCAAAAAGCAAAGTATACCATGCTCTACAAGAGCCATTATGAGAGAAAGGAAGTGGTATAAATGGCGTTCCTCCTTTCTTCTGATGAGCTGGCATCATCCCACATATCCAACAGTTCGTAGCATTCGTAGCAACGTGGGTATGATGCAGCATCTGGATGAAAGTGTTATTCAAGTAAGATTGTCGATGCTTCAACTCTTGATACGGTAATGTATAAAAGTAGTGCTCCTCAGGCACCGGAGTTGTCAACACAAGAATCTTCCGAGCGGGAGTTACATCCTCCACGAACCATGTGGTTATCCCAACAATGGCTACTGTCAACATGAACCCTAATGCACAAAGGATTTTCTTTTTCTCCATGTCAAGGTAAAAATAAAACCCAATATCTTCCTGAAACTAAAAGTCTGTCAGAACTCTTCCCCTTGGGCAGCGGTTGATTTCTTCACCAGCGGGCCAAGACGGGTGTCACTACACTAATGCAGGGCTGATCCCCCCCCCCCTTGCCTCATCGGCTCTCCGTTTCACTAACCCAAGGGCCGTTCTGACAGTATGTCCCGGTACTGGAAAACTCACTTCCTTGGTCGAAGATGATATCGCCTTCCTCCAGGAGTCGCGTGGTCCGGAAGGAGCTCCTCAGTGGCGTTTGGCTCCGCAGCACGGCCTGTCTCTGCAGCCAAGATTTCTCGTCGATCGGTCAGCACGGCAGGTTCCACCAATCCGGGCGGCACCTTCCTACAGTGCAGGGAATGGATCCAATTCTTTCTGTTGGAGACTCGCACAGCCGTCCTCGTTGCGAGGAGGACCTGCTCAGGACCCACCCATCTCGGCTCCAAACTGTTCGTTCTGTCGAAGACTTTCACCATGACATGGTCCCCAGGCCGGAGACCATGTCCTTCACCGGTAGACCGATCAGGGAGCGCCTCTCGGACCTGTTGATGGATAGAAACCAAGTTATCCGTTAACTGTGCTAGATAATCGTTCATCATTACACAAGGTACATCATACATAGCCTTAGGTCTTGGTGGACCCCAAATATTCATTGGGCGTCCAAAAACAATTTCATAAGGTGTAAGGCCAGTTCGAGAGTGTGGTACCGATCTAATTGACAATAACGCCAGTGGCAGAGCGTCTGGCCAAGTCAAAGACGTTGAAGCTTGAATTTTAGCGATCTTAAGCTTCAGTGTACCATTATACTTCTCAACTAGGCCTGCAGACTGAGGGTGAAACACGGCGTGGAACTTCTGAGTGATGCCTAGGCCCTTCAAGACATACTTTATAACATCCGCTACAAAGTGAGGGCCGTTATCACTCCACAGAAGTCTACAAACGCCATATCGGGGGAAAAATTCCTTCAGCAGCAGCTTCGCAGTAGTCATTGCAGTATTGTCTTTCGTAGGGTACGCTTCAACCCATTTGCTGAAAGCGCAGACCACTACTAGAACATACTTCAGATTATTACAGCGCTCAAGCTGGATGTAATCCATCTGCAAAACCTCGAAGGGTGCAGTGGGTGTCACAAATCCTCCTGCCGGAGTTCGAGTACCCTTTCCCGGGTTATACCTCAGGCAGATCATACAGGTCTGCACCACCCTGTTTGCTGTGCTAGCAATCTCTGGATGCTCCCAGACTTGGGTAAGCAATTTCACAATTGCGGAAGCTCCAACATGTGCTAGCCCATGTGCCATCTGAACCATAGGCTGTACAAAAGCTGTGGGTAATTTCCATCTATCCATCTGCTTATTTCTCCAGCAACCCTCATCATCCAATTCTCCCTCACTAGCCCATTGTTCCCGCTCTTTGTCAGAAGCGGTCCGTTGCATTTCCCGCACTTCCTCCTTCGCATCATGCCATCTTTCCACCTGCGACTTTACTACATACACGGCAGTAGTACCGGGCTGCATCGCAGTCTCCCGTGCTACTCGGTCTGCCAACGCATTCCCTTCTCCAACTTTATCAACTACTTTCCTATGGGCGCTACACTTAACGATGGCAATTTTCTTTGGGTATGTCAGTGCAGTTAAAAGATTATGAACTAACTCTCCATGCATTATCTGTACTCCATGTGACGTTAAAAACCCTCTCTCCTTCCAGAGTAGGCCGAAGTCATGCGCTACTCCGAAGGCATAGCGGCTATCTGTATAAACATTCACACATAGTCCTGTACTGAGCTCACATGCTCGTGTTAATGCTATCAGTTCCGCTGCTTGAGCTGATTTCTGTGGTATGCGTGCTGTCTCCACTATCGTGTGTAATGTAGTAATTGCATATGCTGCTGAAGTCGTACCATCTGGTAGCTTCAGACAGGATCCATCCACCCACAGTTCTCCATCTACATCTGGAAAGGGCGTATCCTGGAGATCAATACGACCCTTTGTTTGTTCCTCAGTCACGAGAATACAATCATGCGCTTTCTGCGCCTCAGGCTGGGTTTCGGGGTATGGCAACAATGTTGCCGGGTTTAACGTTACGCACCTTTTTAACGTAATATGAGGAGCCAAAAGCGTCAACTCATATCCCGTTAAACGGGCGCTGGTCAAATGCTGCGTCTTCGTTTGATTGAGCAGGGCATCGACAGCATGGGGGACTAATACCAACAGCTTATGAGATAACACAATTCCCTCGCTTTGGCGTATTGACACAGCTGTCGCCGCAACCGAGCGAAAACACCCCGGTAATGCTCGGGCGACAGGATCAAGTACAGCCGAAAAATATGCACAAGGGCGCTGCTTATCGCCGTGCATCTGCACTAAAACTGACAATGCACATCCATCTTTCTCATGCACATACAACGAAAAGGGTTTTGCATAATCAGGGGTCCCTAACACTGGTGCTGAACAAAGGGCCTGCCGTAGTTGCTGAAAAGCAGTATTACACTCATCTGACCAAGGGATTGGGATAGGCGTGTCCTTTGTCAAGAGGGCTAATAATGGCTTAGCTATGTGCGAAAACCCCAATATCCACTGTCTACAAAAAGAAACAAGACCCAGAAATGCACGCACATCCTTCTGTGTGGACGGTCTCGGTGTGTCCAGAATTACTTGGATACGATCTGGTGTGAGTGCACGTCCCTCCTTAGACAAAAGGTAACCCAAATAAGTCACCTTTGGTCTACAGAATTGCAATTTCTTCCTAGATACTTTATGATTGTGGGATGCTAAAAAGGAAAGTAAGGATAACGTACTTGTTTCACACAACTCCAGGGTGTCAGCCGCCAGCAAGATGTCATCGACATATTGAATGAGGGCGACACCCTCGAGCAGAACAAAGGAATCCAATTGTCGTTTCAAAGCCTGACTGTAAATGCTAGGGCTTTCTGTATAGCCCTGGGGAATCCTACAAAAACGATAAGATCTATTATTTAATGTAAACCCAAAAAGATATCGGCTATCAGGGTGAATGGGAATGGAAAAGAAGGCATTCTTCAAATCAATCACTGAGAACATGGTCGCCGTAGGCGGGACCAAGGTAAGCAACGTCGTGATATCGGAAACCACTGGGTACTGAGGTATCACGATCTTGTTCACTTCTCTCAAATCAATTATAAACCGATAAACTCTGGCATCCGTATCCTTTTTCAGTATGGGAAGGATCGGACTGTTACAAATGTTGTAGGGGACTTCCTCCACTACCCCTACCGCCATCAAATCCTGCACTATCTGTAGGAGAGCCTCCTCCCCCTCCTGGGAAATACGGTACTGTGGGAGGCGTGGCAACACCGCCCCCTCCTGGACGCTAATGTGGACCGGTGGAATCACCATTTGTCCCACATCAGTATCCGAAGTTGCCCACAAAGCACGAGGGAGGGTAGCTAACAGCGCATCCTCTGACATCGCACACATCCGTTCTGATCGGGGGTAATTGTCATTCAATATTACCCGTACACCAGCAGGGGAGCAGCGGATCGTAGCTCTAAAATGCTTTAACATATCAAGACCCATAATGTTGTCCGGTGTGTACGGGGCAAGTAGAAACGGACAGGGTGCAGAAAAAGAATCAACCTTAAACATGAGGGGCTGTGAAAGAGGGCTTCGGGAGAGTGTACAGTCAAACCCTACCGATGTGACCATTAAGCCGGATGGGGGAGCCCCCGGAACCAATTGCTTAGACAGTGCACTACGTGTCGCTCCTGTATCCACTAGGAACTGATCAGTAGAGCCCAAAACTTCAGCCGATACATAAGGGCCCTGCTGATCGACCGGCACCTCAACTGATTCTAACCCCCATCCAACGCATTCCTATGCATGCTGAGAGTCATGGTACCCCGACCGGTCAATCTCCGACGCTTGGTACTGACGCTGGCGATCAAAAACGTTTGATCTATCGCGGTGCTGCCCAGCAGAGTCAAAACGAGCCTGTTCGTTAGAATTCCCTCGAAAGTTCGAGAAACCCCCTCTACCTCGCGGGCCACCATAGGTATGCTCCTGACGCGATGCATGCAACACCGGGCAGTCCCTAGCCCAATGACCCGATTGCTTACAATACGCACATTGGTTCCTATTTAAATCGGATCGGCCCGAGGGAGGACCATAAGATCCTCCCCTACCTCTATTATTACCCCGCCGGGGCGGGCCATAGACTTGTGCCAACATCACCTTTGTTTTCAAATCTTTCGATTTCTTTTCCTCCTGGCCCTTTGCTTCTTGCTCCTGACGCTCATAATACTGGGCGATAGTCAGGAGGGCCGTCGGTGTAGCGGAGGACCAAGAACTCTCGCTCGCTTTTAAACGGGCCGCAACTGCCGGCAGCAGATTAGCCACATATTTATCCGCAAAAAGGTGGCGGCCCGTATCGTCAGTAAGCGACTGGCCACTAAAATCATGAAACGTCTCCTCAAAGCGCGTAAAGAAGTCCGCAACTGACTCGTCAACTTTCTGTTTACATGCAGCTAACATATTCCAGTCAATCTTTTTAGGGGGATAATTGTCTTCAACTTAGCCACAATAGCAGCAGGGAGATCTAAAATACTCTGAGGCGGTTTCTGCGCGGGCTTCCGCTCCCTATCCTCATCCTCAAGGTCAGACCACCGAGCCTTAAAGGCAACTACATCATCTACCTTTCGGACAGATCGCCACATATCCGGTGGTAGAATAAGGCCAAAGAACAGGTCTATATCTGCTAAAGTCATAACGCAAGAATTCAAGGCCCCCTCGACTTCTTCGTAGAAGGCCGCAGGATTCTGGCGGGGGTCAGGCAGCGCATTCTTTAATGCCATAACATCAGCCCTATGCCATGGAGTGTAAACCCAATTATACACAAAATATCCCTTAGCATCGGCGGAGGAAATGTCCGAGCTAGTCCCCGCTCCTTTAGGAGGAACATACAAAGGCGCCGCCTCGCGCATTGGCTTAGCATGCACTAGATCGCTCTTATCTGATTGAGAGGTGGATGAGTGGCCTTCTGCGGTACACGAATCCGACTGCGTCTCCTCCCCTGCTCGTTGGCGCGCTTTTTCTCTATAGGCCAGCACCGCGTCCCGCAAGGCGAATAGCTGCCGAGCCGTATCAGGAGCCTTAAAGGGAGAAAAAACACCATCATGCAATGCTTTAGCATCCGATGTCACTTCTTCAGGCTCAAAGACACTAGAATATTTCCGAAAAGCAGCAATCACTTCCTCAGCGAAATGGTTCAAAAAATACAATCTCTCTCTATCCTGCCACGACCCCCAAGTATGGAACAATTCATCCACGGACACCTTACCCTTAAGTGCACGGAAGGAAATTTGCCGAAGCTCAGCCATATGCTCAGCCGATAACATGGACCGCGTATCTACCTTACCCGGACCCGGGACAGAATCTTGCGGCCTTGGAGCAGATGCGCCAACATAAGGGGGCGGAGAGCGATCTAGTAAATAAAAATCATCATCAAGATTATTAAGGACAGGATAAAGTGGCTGCCGAACAGCATATTGACCCGAAACTTGCAGCCTACGCTCTTTCTCTTGTCTCTCCGTTTGTTCTTTGTCCTCCCGACGCCTCGCTTCCTGTGCTCGCACATGATCATTCTTCCGTTGTTCCTTATCAAACAGCGCTTTCTCACATTTCTCTTGCTCACGCACCTCCTTCACCCACAACCGCACACACTCAAACATATCCTGACGAGCACGCCGCTTACACATACACTGTTCCACATACTCAATCTTACGTATATCAAACGATCCATACAAAGGCCATCGTAACTCAGGATCTTTTTTTGTATATTTCCTCCATACTGTGCTGTACATTATGGAAGAAAGACCATGCTTCACATACATATCCCTATTAGGAGTCCCCTCTGGGGGAGCTGGAGCAGATTCCTCGAGGTTCAACCGGTTCCCAAAACAGCAACACCACTTACGGAGTGCGCTGAAAGCAGGCATGCTCAGAAATAATGCAAAATATGCAATATTATAGAAAAAATGGCACGTAATCGTTGCGCCGTTCAAAGTTACACAGCTCCGGAGAAATCTCTCCACATTACCTGCCTATATGTGTTGCAACGCATATATATTCACAAAGACAAATACAAAATATGACTAGTCATCACAAATCAAACTCAAATAGCCGGACCAGGCTTCAAAAACTCGGAGCAAGTACCGTACACCGGTTCTTACCAATCAAGAGTCCAGATTCCAACTGCCAAGCTCCACAATCGCCCAAACGGCTTTCACGGCAGGACCGACAGAAGAGGTCTCAGTCGAGGACCGGCGCCACCCAGACGGTCAGCTCGGAATGGAAGGAAGAAAAACCTCGGGATGCCAGGGCTAAGACGCCACTGGCAGTGATCACGTCCCCGGCCAAGTTCCTCACCTTCGTCGCGACCAGTCCTTCGAGCATCCGAGTCGCCGATGAGCCCCACGTGACGGGCGCCAATTGATGAATACAGGCCCCAGCTAGGCCCGCAGGACACAAGGGTTCGCTCTCCTGTAATGGAATCTATAAGGAAGTTGGCACGGAAACTGCAAAGTACAAAGACAGCATTTATTAACCCTTAAGGGTGGTCCTACAATCCACACAACACTCTTCAGTATTGCATAGAGTAGCACAAAGAACTTGCGTACACGGTCCCCTTTTATACACAATAGAGGGGCTCATAAGTGGGTGGATACAACATGAGGCCGAAGAACATTACCATTTATGGTCATTTTCGATACTGAATCAATATGTGGGCGGAGCTAACACACTCCTTGAGCCCGCGAAAACATGGTCAAGCAAGGCTAACCGATAACAGATGTGGTCAAGTCTGGGCATGTACCAGATGGACAAAGGAGCTATTTATAGACTGTTACTAGGCAGATTACAGGAGCAACTAACACAGAGGTTGGACTCTTCTCGTGGTGAACACGTGGAAGCATAACAATACAAAATGGAGTCCAAACTTCGGTCAACATAACAGAGAAAACATGATCTATAAGAGGAGAATTAATGTCTTTAGTAAATGCTTAATCACATCGTTGTTTCAATTTACAACAGAACAATCCCACATGTGGAACTGTGTCCTGAGTCCTGAATGGTAGTGACCCCAAGTCCATGGCAGCGAGCAGAGCAGCATACTCCCTCTGGTTAGTTAGACAAATTTCCATATGAAAGGCCGGCGACACGTGGTGCCACTAACCCTGTTCAACACCAGCCGATCCCATATGTGTAACTGTGTCCTGAGTCCTGAATGGCAGTGACCCCAAGTCTGTGGCACTGACCACAGCACCACACTCCCTTCGATCAGTAAGGCATATTTCGATATGCAGGGCCGGCGACACGTAGTCCCACTAACCCCCTTTAACACAACCCGATCCCACATGTGTAACTGTGTCCTGAGTCCTGAATAGCAGTCACCCCAAGGCCGTGGCAGCGACCACAGCACCACACTCCCTTTGATCAGTGAGGGGTATTTCCATATGCAACTACAGACTCCAGTAGGCAAGTAACTATCACAGTCCTACACCCTACATATTATCCTTTTAGTATCCTCGCTTCAAGAACCTTTTTTTTATATCAGTTATAGCTTTACTACAATGACCAAATTAATCTTCAAATGCAAACTAACATGGAATAGCAGGCAGTACAGCTCGCAATTCCAATTTTAAATGCTAATTTGTAACAACAAGACTGCACTCAGAAAATCCAACACTTCGTCAGTGTATTCTATACTTATTTAATCTTTTCATCATACGCCTACACTGCACTCAGTAGCGCTCACAATAAAAAATATTTCTTCATTCATTAACTACAGAGTCCACTAGGCAAGTAACTATTACAGGCCTCAAATCTTCATAATATCCTTTTAGTATCCTTTCTTCTTGAACATTTTTTATATCAGTTATAGCTTTAGTACAATCACCAAATTCATTTTCATGTACAAACTAACACTCAACAGTCTACACTGCAGGCAGCAGACCTCGCAATTTTAATTTTGGACACGTGGTGTCAACTAACACTGTCCAACACAAGCCAATCCCACATGTGTAACTGTATCCTGAGTACTGAATGGCAGTGACCCCAAGTCCAAGGCACCGATCACAGCACCAGACTCCCTTCAATCAGTGAGCATATTTCGATATGCAAGGCCGGCGACACGTAGTCCCGCTAACCCTCTTTAACACAAGCCGATCCCACATGTGTAACTGTGTCCTGAGTCCTGAATAGCAGTCACCCCAAGTCCATGGCAGCGACCACAGCACCAGACTCTGATCAGTGAGGCATATTTCCATATGCAAGGCCAACAACACGTGGTGTCACTAATCCTGTTCAACACAAGTCGATCCCACATGTGTAACTGTGTCCTGAGTCCTGAATGGCAGTGACCCCAAGAATGCGGCAGCGACGACAGCAGCATACTCCCTTTGATCAGTTTGGCATATTTCCATATGCAAGGCCGGCAACACGTGGTGGCACTAACCCTCTTTAACACAAGCCGATCCCACATGTGTAACTGTGTCCTGAGTCTTGAATAGCAGTCACCCCAAGTCCGTGGCAGCGACCACAACACAAGACTCTCTCTGATCAGTGAGGCATATTTCCATATGCAAGGCCGGCGACACGTGGTGCCACTAACCCTCTTTAACACAAGCCAATCCCACATGTGTAACTGTGTCCTGAGTCTGAATTGCAGTCACCCCAAGTCTGTGGCAGCGACCACAGCACCACACTCCCTTTGATCAGTGAGGGGTGTTTACATATGCAAGCCAACAGCACGTGGTGCCACTAACCCTGATAATGATGGATTAAACCCAGATCTGTGACTGGGGGTGAATGTTTGACAATGTTCAACATTTCGTCCATCATCTTTTTGTGTTGCATTTTCACCCTATGTGGGAAGGGTATGCCCAGACGTGGGTCCCGTGCTCACTACGCCACTGGAGTCAAGCTATCCTGGCTGATGAGGGCTGAAAGCCCGAAACCAGTCCTAGGATGCTTGATTCCTGTCCAGGGAAGACATGGCCTGGC
This sequence comes from Triturus cristatus, assembly GCF_964204655.1. Taxonomy (NCBI): domain Eukaryota; kingdom Metazoa; phylum Chordata; class Amphibia; order Caudata; family Salamandridae; genus Triturus; species Triturus cristatus. The sequence goes on along the minus strand of NC_140582.1, from coordinate 909,878,413 downwards.
AGTTTGGTCTGGACTGTTCCCATGAGGCACAGGGTCAAGACTGATTTGTATATGGCTATGGGTGAACTGGGGTGGCGTGGTGAGCAAAATAACAATGGATTAAACACAGATCAGTGACTGGGGGTGAATGTTTGACAATGTTCAACATTCCGTCCATCATCTTTTTGTGTTGCAAACCAAGCCGATCCCACATGTGTATCTGTGTCCTGAGTCCTGAACGTCAGTGACCCGAACTTCGTGACACCGACCACAGCACCACACTCCCTTCGATTAGTGAGAGGTATTTGCATATGGAAGGCCGACGACACGTGTTGCCACTGAACCTGCACTACGCAGGCCGGTGGGGCCTCCAAAGTATGCACGTGACTGTGGGCCCTTGTTCACCGCTACCTCTGGCCTACACTACAGTCAGCAGGCCTCACAATTCAGATAGAGTCCTGATTCCACATGACGCAGTCCAGTAGCCAAGACACATTGCTCTCAGTGCGGACCGTCCACACCAAGCATCATCACAGGTTCATACAGTCTCAATGCTTCTGATGCCACTAACCCTCTTTAACACAAGCCAATCCCACATGTGTAACTGTGTCCTGAGTCCTGAATGGTAGTGACCCCAAGTCCGTGGCACTGACCACAGCACCACACTCCTTTCGATCAGTAAAGCATATTTCGATATGCAAGGTCGGCGACACATAGTCCCACTAACCCTCTTTAACACAAGCCGATCCCACATGTGTAACTGTGTCCTGAGTCCTGAATGGCAGTGACCCCAACTTCGTGGCAGCGACCAAGCATCAGACTCCCTTCAGTCTTATTTGTTGTTCTGTTCTTTAAATACTTTTTTTATATGTAAATCTATACATGACTAAGATTCTTCTTTGTCCAACCGCACAGGGACACTTCCAGGCCCAAGAAGGTTGTTGGGGGTATGATGGTAATGTGGAAAGAGGGTGCGTTACCGGCTGATGTGTGGAGAGGCAGCGTCAAAGGGGTATCTATCACAGAAAGAAGTCCGATACGTTTTCACAAATGCCTCGGACAAATGCCAGCTGACGGACTGAATCACAAAATGGTTTTTCAATGCTTATGTAGTGTGAGTTATGAACAGTTCACACCCAGGCTCGCAGAGGGACAGCTGCGGCCCGTCCGCTCAACTCACAGACGCAGTACTACGAGCCTTTAGCTATCCCTGCCCTGTTCTGTCGTACGCCACGCCACTCCGATTACGTTCCGACGTTGGCCCCACATAGCTACCTGACGCAGGCGTACTCGCTGTTGGTGTGTAGGTCAGTGGTCTAGTTCTCAACATCTCACGGCCACTCCCTGATGGCAGGTTTGCACACACATCACACCCATCCGGCACATGCGTCACAGGCCATGTGACCATGCAAATATAATAGATCGACAATGTCACATCCTTTATTGCCGGTGCTGACTAGATGGCGGACGCTCCACGTGTCTCAACCATAAGGAGTCTTTGAAAAGTTGCGCAGAAGGTTAGTAGCACCCTGATCTGTTTAGCCGTCAGGGGCCTACCACCCTCTTGGCGTGGACTTCAGATGCACAGGGTTAGTGCCACCCAAAGCTCATATGGCCATCAGTGGTCTACCACCACGTGGCACGGACTTGAGTTCCACAGGCTTAGCGGTCTCTGCCATTGATGACTCAGGGACATGTGTGAGATCTGCCAGGCCGCGGAGAAGCTGATGTGGTCTCTGCCATTCATGACTCAGGATTCAGCGACATATCTGGGATGCGCGGAGTTTTGGACGAGCACGTGGAGTGCCCACTACTGCACACTCCAGTGGCACCAGGTAATTATTTGCTCATGGATGCGCAGGGGCGGCAGTGTCTGTCTCTCTCTCTCTCTGTCTCTCTCTCTCTCTCTCTCTCTCTCTCTCTCACTCTCTCTCTCTCTCTTCCTTCTTTACCTTCTATCTCTCTAACTCTCTCTCTTCCTTCTATCTCTCTAACTCTCTCTCTTACTTCTTCCTTTCTCACTCCCTTTCTTTCCTTCTCTCTCTTTTTCTCTCTGGCTTTTTTTTCCTTCTCTGTTTCTCTGTGTGTCTCTCCTTTGATATGCCCATTACACACGTCCTTATTTTGTGCTTTATTTTCCAGGCTCTGTCATCGACATCCATGGTCCCCACATGAGTGTTCCGCCTTGTTGTTTTGTATTATCTTTGATACATTTTGTTTATTAGTTTATTGTTCATATATATGTTAATAAAAAAATAAAGTTTGAAAATAGTTCATCGTTTACATATTTATGTTTATAAAAAAATAAAGTTTGAAAAAAAAAATTAATAACGTTTTTGGTTGTTCTCTTAACTGCTGTGTGACTCTTTCTTGATGTTATTACTGTTATTTGATGGAGTGCACCATGGTGTTACATTTTGGGGCACGTATCGCGGGAATACTGGTGATATCTGCATTTTGCACCAACTTCTGAATAGTGTGTTAGATTTATCTCAACTTTACTTCCATTCAAGTGCTGATAATGAAATACAGACTAGCCGTTCCCGTGCAAAAAGACACGAGGTGCACCTTTCCAATTTATTCTAAATACTAAAATCCTGTATTGAATTGCACTGAGGTAGTGGCTGCACTTACAGTGTACACACAAAATCAATTAAGAAATCTCATTGTATTTATATTGATTGGGAATAGTGCATCAGGTGCTGGATCTTGACGAGATACACTGCTCAGTTCATATATTGTTCGCACACGAAAAAAAATACATCACAACTTTAACACCAACTGCACTGCAAAACAAATTCCGGTGATAAGCCATGTTAGCACCAGGGATTTTACACCTGCTTTCTGCTGGTGTTAAGCAGGACGACTACCTGCACCATGAAAGGGAACACAGCCAAGATCCACACCAGAACACCCACAGGTGCCATAGAGTCAATGAGCATGATACAGGGATACCCATGAGGGTCACAAGACTCATCACAACAACTCCAGGACCGCCAACGCCCCCCAAACCCACATCTGGGCAAGTGTGTCCCTGTGGTCATTGTCTTGACATGATAGGCACAAGCCCTGCAACATCACAGTGTGCTGTCACATCAGCGTTGGCAGTGAGCCTGGACATGTAGCTACACACACATCCTCCTGCATGCACAACCGGCGTGTGCTGGTCCGGGGTACACAGGTCAGCTCAGGGCTGTGCCTATCTGGCAAGGGGAATGGGG